>NC_080672.1:371099915-371803665 GCF_030247195.1 Topomyia yanbarensis | reverse complement strand
ATATTTTGATTTTGTGAACTAAGGCTATGAAAATCATCATAAGCCAACCTTTGGTTTTATGAATAATGTTCATAAAGTTGTGAACTAGTTCGCTTACTGAAAATAGCATTAGAAATGACTTGGCGGAAACCGTGACTGAAGTTTACAAAACGAAAACAAATAATTGCACGTTGCTGAAGGGAAATTGAACATAATTATATAACACATGATTTTTGTTCATGGTCCTGTTTCCATTACATAAAAACGTGATTGTTCCAGGATTCATGGCACTTTATCGACGATTTTGGGAACATTTTTTTTTTTTCGTGTAGTTTGGATTAATCAGAAAGGCGCAATTGTACCTATAGGTGAATTAAACAGGTTTTTATTTAATGAATTTCACTTATTTCATATATTTTATTTATTCTGTTTGTTTAGTTTACTTGTTTGAACTACCGATCGGACCTTCGAAGTCTATCGGGAATATTGGCTGAAGCCAGACGAAGCAACAGCAGACCTTGACTAAAGACTCCTATGGAAAAATTTTGTCAAGCGAAAGAACTTACCGCTTTCAACAACAACTAGCATCGCCAATAAAGAAGAAAATACCGATGAAGACGGATTTACAACATTGACCCGTAAGAAGAAGAAACAAATAAGAACCTCTGATCGTGAACAGCAAGAAAGCAGTACCGATGATAACATGGACGGGAACGATAAGGCGAGAAAAGGCAGACTGAATGACCCCCAAGCGGCTTCATTGCCAAGGAAAAGGATCTCAACGCGCAGCAGCAAACTGACCCACGGCTCAGTTGTGCTAACGCATTAAGCCGCATCGAATAAAAAAGCTACGCGTAAGTTTCATCTCCTATTAATATAACTCTTGGAATGAAAACAAGCATGGATGAAAGTGTAAGGAGCGAGGAAATCAATTTAATGTATTACGGCATGATCGTAATTTGTCCCTTTGTCAGAAAAAGTCTGGAGGTGGTGTTCTCACAGCTATAACCGCAGATTTTAGTTCATAAAAAATAGAAACCATAAAACATAAGTAATTTTCAACATGTATGAGCATTAATATCAGGAGAAGTCATATCTTTCTCTGTGTATGTTCCACCCGAAAATGGCCTAAAAAATCATTTAATTTTTTTTTCAAAGCGTTAAATTTATGTCAAACATGGAACCTGAAGTAAAACTGCATGTTTATAGTGACTTTGTTCAAAGTAACACCGAATGTTAATGAATCTTTGGTTCCATTATAGAAAAATGAAGCATTTCACACAGTTATCGAATATTCATTTTCCATACATCAACAGTCTTCCGCGAACGACTTGGAGAATGAGAAGGTGCCGGAATACAATAAATTCGACTTTGAAGAAATCAAACAAAGACTATGTGGATTTTTTTTCTTTTTTTTCTCGAGAGTTGTCCTACTGGAGCTATAGAGGTAGGTTCTCGGAAGGGCTCCCCGTCAGAATCACATACTACAATTTGCAGACGAGACAGGCGGAAAGCGCCCACTAAAACACTGCTTTAGGCCAATTGTAGGGGGCCGTGATTCTAAATGTGATATTCATTGTACGGTTCAGGAATGTGCGGGTGTAGGTACTCGCGATCGCGTGTATCATCGCGAAGGACTCGAACATTTGTACGATAACGTGCTCAAACGCGTGTGCGTTTGTATGTCGCCTGTGCTAACGTGTATGTAACTTCGCGTGTATAAATTCTATTTTATAACCGTGTGCCTTTCGCATATTCGCGTGTGTTCTAGAATGATCGCGCGCGGACCGTGAATCTGATACCTAATTTTTCGTGTATGGTTCAGATTCTAGAAAAAAGTGGGTTCTTCCATATCACTAGAGTTCCCAGTCATGTCATTTGCCGAAACTCGCATAAAAAGTATATACCCACAGTCGTTGAACATTCACCTATATGTCGCAGTAGAACGTGTGGTCTAGCGGATATGAGCTTAAATTTTTGATCGGTCCAACTGGATATATGGACCTAAGTTACTAGAATGAAGAGTAAAGATTTCCGGACGTGACCGATTCATGATCTCGTGCGTTTGCAGGTTCGCGTTTGAGACCGCGTTTGTAACTTCGTATGTACTAAAACGTTCACATAATTACCGAAGTGTTATCAAGTATGCATGATCGCGGACATAGGTGTACGTGGATGATCCCGAAAGACTTAAGCGTTCGTATGTCGACGTGTTTGTCGCGTGTATGTGACTTCGCGTGTATAAATTCGATTTTGAAACCCTGCCGCCATTCACATATTCGCGGACCACCATTCTGATATTTAGTTTTCGGTGTACGGATCACATTCTGACAGGGAGTGAGTTACCCCATATCGCTAGAGTTCCCGGTCATGTCGCCACGGAACGGTCTGTCTAGTGGATGTGAGAGTTATTTTTTTCTTAATTTTTCAATTCTATTTATTTTTAATAATTAATATGGACCTAGACTGTTGGTACCGAGGATAGAGACTTCCGGACGTGCCCGATTAATGATCGCGCGAGTGTTTATAGGTTGACGTTTGAAATCGCGTTGGTAAGTTTATGAGTGCTGAGTCGTTCACCTTATCACCGGGGTGTTATCATGTTTGCGGGATCGTGGGCGTAGGTTGCTTGGATAATCGCGAGGAGCTCAAACGTTTGTATGCTGACGTGATTTTGTAACATATTTGCGTGAGTTCTTGAATGATCGCGCGAACTGTGACTCTGATACTAAATTTTCGATGTACGGTTCAAGTTCTAGCAGAGGGTGGATTCCCTTATATCGCTAGGGTGTCCGGTCATGTCGCCATGAGACGTGTTGTCTAATAAGTATGAGCGTATTTTCTTAATTGGACCTGCTGAAGGCATGGACCTAGGATCGACTATAAGCTTCCAGACGTGACGGATTCATGATCGCGTGTTAACACGTTCACTATCACCGAGGTGTAATCATGTTTGCGAGATCGTGGTCGTAGGTGTACGTGGTTGGTCACGAAGAGCTCAAGCGTTTGTATGTTATACCATTTATATATCTGTGCGTGGTCCTATATTATCTATTTCTTTTTTGGTTGATTGTTTGTTGTGAGCTGGTAAAGAGAGCAAAAGTATAGAACAGAAAAAAAGACTGACATCAGCCCTCCTGGCCTCGTAGATACACCACTATTGAGGCGTATTGTAATCAACATCTTAAAGCGGGTTTCTTCTATGAATCAAATCCTGAGTAGTCATAATGATTGGTAAATTATTAACATGAGAACTATTTAACCTCTAGTAGTTGAACTTGGTGCTAATAAAAACTAAAAAGGGCAGAGGTCCTTATATTTAGATAACTATTGTGGCTTGATGATGTTTACAATAGACGAATTGCGCGCTAAATCGTATTCAGATCCGGCAGCACCCTCTCATATTTTAATAAAACTTTCTGTGCGTTTGACACAAAAAGCCACTTTGCATACTTTGTTTTTTTTTTTTCCGAAAATGATCTAGACTGTCTTTAGAAAAGGGTCAAACCTTTTTAACTAATATTTTCAAATGGCTCTAGTCTGAAAATGACAAATCCTACAAAAAATGTTGTAGAAGTGATTTTTACAAAATTAATTAAATTTTTGAATTAAAATATTAAAAAAAATACATCTTCATTTCACTGAAAAAAATAAATTTAAAAAATTTTAAGTTGATTTACACAAAAACCCCATCTTTGATTTGGATGAAATTTTGTTCCAATTTAGGTAATTATCTTCTCTTTCTACCGACAAAAATTCAAGTTGGGCAAGTTATTTGAAAAAAAAACTTTTCCTTGTCCAAACTGAATTTATTTTTTCAGTGTATTTTTATCTAAAACTAAACCAATAAAAGTCATAATCATCTCAGAATCTAATTTCCCAATTAGCTAGTTACCTGATACAAGCAAAAAGTATCAGTAACGAATTTGGTATAGATTCATAACAAACTTGAATGAGGACAAAGAAAAACAATTTAACATCATCAATATCTGCGAGATTTAACTAAATACCACTTGGCCGTGTACGAAGAAGTATCTTGTCTATGTACCCGCCCGGGAAGTAGAGATTGATGGTGCAGTCTCCAACAGGGGTCTTAATTGCGAAGTATGGGGTTCGCTCCTTTAAGAACCCTTTGCTTCGACCAGTGAAAATTCTGGTTCGCAAACAATTGCGTTCAGGTAGAATCAAGGAGTACATGAAAACAACTTATTTTCCGCCCGCCTCATTTCAAACTTTTCGCCGAATCTGCTCTTCCAAACTTTCATCTTTTGGACAGGGCTATAGTCCACCTGTTCGTCTTTTTGCACCGCGAGGCATGAACTGCCGTTGTTGAAAACAATTGGGCCTACAGCAACTTATTGTAGAAACAAGACACGCTGTGGAACATGTGGAGAGAATTATGAAAAGTTTTCCTACTGGGGAGAGACTCCGCATGATTTCTTGGCATATCCCGCATATAAAATTATGTAGGGACAAAATGAAACATTATTTTAAGGAACGCTCTGATGATGCAAAAGAGCGCAATGCCACCGACAACGACTAATTTCTACGATTTCTTGTACACCCAAAAGGGCGAGAGTCTGACCATCCCATTGTGGGAACATCTTCTAATGTGCCTATAAATTTCCGAAAGAGAAAAATAAGTTTTCTCTCCCAAGCTTTCTCGTAAAGGCCTGCGAGTGTCCCTTGAAGGGTGCTGTTACAAAACTGAAGTAAGTGGTTACTGGTCTCGGTAATCCTAGAAATTAGCAGGAATTTCCACATGGGACATCAAAAACTCCTATATTTCAGTTCCTATATTTTCCTCGAGGTTTGTGTAAAACCTCGAATAAAAAGCGAAACGAGTACCCGACGCGAACAACCATAAGCAGTCTCCTACTTCGTGGTGGGCAGATATTGCTTAGAATTATATGCGAAAGGGGACTTTTGAACGTTAGATCGCCCCAATTTTTCCCAGTATACGCAACGCTACAAATGCAAATGAAAAACTTGACGAAAGCTGAAAAACGCGATTATTAGCACCGGTCCGTCGACGAATTAACGGACAGATCATCAGAGAAACAATGTTTCGTCGGGTGGCTAGGACCTACGTTGTGTATTCGATTCATCCTGTAATTGGAATACACGGAACGTTTGTCGTATGATGACAGCTATGCATCGCTATGCATTAGAAGGTTTTATATTTACCTGTCAACGACCGTGCCCACATCGTTACAGTTACAGGAGGCTCTCCGTTTGATGTAGCATGGAAAGCAGTATTTGTATTTCATGGGGAAAACATAGGAGTTTTTGAGTACTTTATCTGAAAATTCATAGCAGATTACCTTAGTGTTCCATTCCGGGTAATGAGAAGGCGGACACTTGGATTAGAATGATAATGAGAAGGTGGACATTTAGACATTAGAAGGCGCTATTTGTGAAAGATTGCGTAGTTTCGACGAGTTTTAAATATTTCTTCTCAGAGGACGCTAGAAAATTGGCAAATTTCGTGGAGCGATGAAAGTTCAGTAATTCCAAAGGTATCAGCAAACTTTGGTCCAAGAGAATGGATGAGGGACATGACTTCATTCGGGTGATATCTCGGGTCATGTACAATCTTTTTACGTAGAAGGCCCATCTCCAGTGTACTGAGGTCGTGGAGAGCGGTCTCTGCGCTTGTGGTGGCAGTTATCGCGATATTAAACATGTTGTCTGGTCGTGCGCTAAGTGTTCTAGTACCAGATCTCCGTTAAACGAATCCCTTCGACCTCGTTCCAGTCCAATCCGAGATGCTTTCTACATATATCAGGCAACTAGCAGTTGGGAAATTGGATTCTGAGATGATTATGCCTTTCATTGGTTTAGTTTTCGATAAAAATACACTTAAAAAAAAATTCAGTTTGGACAAGGAAAAGTGTTTTTCTACTAACTTTTTTTCCTTGAAAGTACTCAACTTGAATTTTTGACGGTAGGTATGGAACATAATTACCTACCTTGGAACATTTTTTTTTGTAAAAAGACTTGAAATTTTTAAAATCGCTTTTTTTTCAGTGTAGAAGTCGATGAAGAATTTTTTCAATATTTTTATTCAAAAATTGGACTAATTTTGTGAAAATCACTTCTACAACATTTTTTTTTGTAGGATTCGTCATTTTTAACCTATAGCCATTTGAAAAAATTGGTAAAATAAATAAGTTTGACTCCGTTCAAAAGACAGTCTAGATCATTTTTGGAAAAACAAAGTATGCAAAGTGGCTTTTTGTGACAAAGTTCTCATGTGCAGAAAGTTTTATTAAAATCGGAGAGGGTGCTGCCAGCATTTGTTCGACTTGGCGCGAAATTTGTCAATACCGTCAATTCCATCAACCTGCGAGAGGGATCTTTTGAAGTTTATAAAATTGGAATTGAAATTGATAGAAGAAACTTTTAAAAGTTGCACCATATATTTTTTTTATTATTTTAAAACTATTATAATTATATTGAAAACATCATATAAAAACTTCAGAATGGATCTCGAAGTACTTTAATGGGATATGGCAATTATAACTGGCCAATTTGGTTGTAAATCCGCTGATTCTTTAAGCTGGAAACCATAACCCTCAGCTTATGAATATGGCTATGATGACGTCCCAGAAGCATACGTGTTTGTGTATTAGGTTGGAATGCTAAGGGTTGCAGGTTCGAATCCCGCTTCTGGTGTGATTTTTTTCACATAATTGCTTTCGCTTAACTCACCATTTCGATCTGTTTTCATCGTTGGATACCAACAAAAAAATCTTAAATAAGATAGTGGCACTTACGTCAAAACCCAAAAAAAAATGTTAAATTCGAACGGCGGGATCGCTCCCGTCATACCTCTGTTAATTGGGCAAGGAACCAGAAATCGACAGTCTTCGATGGTACGAAGGGTAATGAACTAAAATCAGGCATAAGACGATAATAAAAATTCCTGCCTTGGTATCTAGCGGGCAAATTAAATAGATCAAATGTGTTGGGTGGCAGTGGCGGTTGTGTGTGATCTCTCTCTAGAAGCAGTGGTACGATCACTGTCGCCAATGCGATAATCATGTGTTCTCCCTGATACGTCATCATAGCCCAGGGATAACATTCCGGTTTGTGCATTGGGCCGGAGTCCCAAAGGTTGCAGGTTCGAATCCTGCCTCTGGGGAGATTTTTTTGCCAATTACTTTCGTTTAACTCACCATATCGATCTGCTTTACCCGTTAGATACCACCAAAAAAATCTTAAAAGACAGTCTTCCCAAATGAACATCGAACACCATGTTCGCTCTAGTTCTGTGCTCATCCTACATCATCATTTCGTGTGCAAACTCGAACGCGCTAATGCGTACCAAAACACGAGCACATGTTCGTCTGCATAACCGAACCCCATGTACGTACGCGGTGTTCGTACACACAGATTCTTGATACTAGTTTTCTCTTTCTCTCACCCATCATTACTAACATTGACTTATTCTTATGTACGCACACGGTGTACGTACACGGTGTTTAAACCTAAGTTTGCACATCGTTCGCTTGGGTTCGGTGTTCGATGCGAACCTGTACACAAAGGCAAAGCATGTTTGAGATTGAACGCGTGCGCGAAATTTTGTACACGGGTGCAAATTTGTCGACGTTCATGGGAAGACTGTTAAAAGATCAGATGTAGCCGTATATAACTGTTGCGTTAGCTTGGATATGCAAGCCTTCTAACTATCACAACTGCCCGCAAAGTGAAAATAAAGCATCGACAGGAACCGCGCAAATTAAAGCTGATCCCAACATCTCAGATTATGTTACTGAGCAAGTAAACATTCCAATCGAAGCCCCAAACAACGGTTGAGACTTCGATTGGGTTAGGGTCTGGTCCCTTGAGTTGTATGACCAGGTGCTGACAAAACTCGATGGATGTGTCATGATCGATGATGAAATCTTTGCAAAAATCGATTGCGAACATTTTCCGTGGTTCTAATTATGCAAAGCTCTTGCTTGAGACAAGGTTCGTAGCAGATTCAAGTTTTTTTTTTTCGAGGATAAATTCACAAAAAATATGATTTGGCAAGGGATATGTTCCTGTGGCAAAGAAACCAGCGATATTTCTGAAGGATAAGGACTGTGAATCTTGAAGTATACAAAAAGGAGAGCCTTAAGAAATGAATAATACTTTTCATTAAGTCCCATCATAGTCCAGTTAAGTTTTGGTCAGATCTAGTCAGCTACCTTTACAGCAAGAACGAATGAAATTTAGAAGCTGTAGAATTGGAATAACGACGTGCTTAAGCTACCCAGGCGTCTCGTTATCGACGACGTTATAACAGTACTGAAAAAGACGCAGGAAAAGGTGAAAATGTAGGTAGATCCCATCTGTGTTCTTTCGTGATCTGAGTGATATTACTAAACCCTTCTAGAGCTACTGCTTTATCGTCATAAATTTTTACTCCAACAGTTCCCTTCAACAAATACCTGCTGTCAATATTAATCCACAAAAAACACTCCTCATTGCACTAGCTAAATAAGATTCTGTTGCTTGGGAAAAGAAATGAAAATGAAGAATAATTTCTTTAGGTTATTCCCTCGGCTTCCCGTGCTCCAATGCCGCGAGGGTGATTTATGGGCAGTGTTAACCTAACATTCCAGCCCATATGTAATGAGTCACGTGTTTGTTTTCCAGCTAAGCAGAAAATGTGAAATATTGCACCAGGCAGGACTCGGTCCTCTTCCGAGCGAAAAAAAACGCTTTCCTTACATTGTGACGAATGCCCACTAACAAGCGGTTAGAATTTCCGATGTGACGAGCAACAGCAGAAAAAATAGTATCCCACCATAGGTACTGGTTAGTAATAAAACTACACACAAAAAAGAAATCATAGAGCCATTTCTCCTTGCGCCGGAATTTCATACTAAACATGGTCTGCGGCTATTAATATTCCGCTGCTCCGGTTGCCGGTAGGGAAATGCTTTTTTTTTCCACGCCCTGGACTTCAACCAGCCCAGTCGGTTCCTGCTCGATCGCATACCTACTATGGCTATGATGGCACCGTGTTGCGGCGTCATATGGCTGCATGGGTGCACTGAAAACTTGCATCCATGCATGCCAGCAGCAAGTAGTTTCCACCGGAATGCGCTGGGTGAATCTATCGCTCCATAAACTGTAAGGGGAGTCCGTTGCACAGTGGGTCAAAAAGGTTTTTTACGTTAGATTTGTACTACATACTTTGACTACGAAATCGTCCCGCTGTGCCCATAAAGTATCACACAGCAGCGTTTAGATTTCAATGTACATCCGTCCGATCCGTCTTCTAACCGCGCGACCGGCTCCCGTTTCGACGAATAAATTACGACCAATTGTAATCTGGTAATATGTTACCATTGTATACGAATGTGAAAGGTAGAAGTGTGCTCGCAGTCATCATGCTCCCTGGCTTTGATGTAATGATTTGAGGATGCACCACGCCGCAAGTTGGCCTCATTTAGCCAGGGTTTTTTGGAGCACACGACGAGCGACGCAACGACGGTTCGTTTTGTGGTCGGCAGCGAACCCACCGGCGGGGGTAATAGGTTTTAGTGGCAATGACAGCTTAGCAGGCAGCTGGAAAATGAAATAGTGGAAATAGTGATTTTCTGCGCTCAAGTGGATCGGACTGAGATGCAAAGCGCCAGGTCGGGGCTTTGTTGCTGTGGCAGTCGGTCGCATACAGTAAACATTTGAAAAGTTAATTTGTTGTTTATTGTCTACGGTATTTCATGGTTTGGTTTCAGGATTATCTGCGTTTACCATCGAACTTTTAGCGTTTTGAGATTTATAGGTTGTGTATTTGGCTAAAGAGTTTCTTATTTGAAATTCTCGCACATTATTTTGTCATCGATTTCGGTCAGGTCTGGGACTTTTTTCAAGGTTTCGATGATTTTTGTTATGTTTTTTATAGAAACCTTGAAATCGGTCCAAAGTAGACCGAAACGTCAACTGAACACAAAATATTGTACAATAAGACTATTTTTACTTACTCAAAATTTTAAAATGGGAAACAGCCGTATCCAATTAGAGTTTGCGATTTACTACTTTTCAAAGGCGGAACAGTTCGATTACAAAGATTACATTACATACTTTTTTCACGATTTTCCAATGGAGTATCGAAATTTAGCAACGCTTTTCCTGACACGCGTGCAGAGTGGACGGTTCTCGGTTGAGCACAACTTTAGGTTTTTTTCTCTTCCGGCATTCACGTCACATGTCCAGCCTGCCGATGTCAGCATTTTTGTATGCTTGGTACAAACTGCATGTAAGCAATTCTACATTTTATATCGTTCCACCGATTATGGAAGTAGAATTCTTCTCTCCAACACGCAGAGTACTCGATGGTTTGCTTACTTCGAAGCCCATGCATTATGACCGTACATAGCAGCAGGGAGTATCAGCGATTTGTATAGAACACCGTTTGTGTGCGTCTGGAGACCACGGGACTTTAGCTGACTAGCTAGACCATAGAAAGACCTATTCGCAGCCACACCACGCCTTTTTTCCTCACGGCTAACATCGATATCACATGTCACAATTGTTCTAAGACGCATGAATCAGTCAACCTCTTATCATACCCCATCGATTTACACCTCGGAACAATCGACATCGTTCCGGCTGCCTAGTTCTGTACCAGCTAGCATGTATTTTGTCTTGTCAGGCTTTATATGGTGCTCGATTCTCGTAGTGTCTCTTCTCAAAAGCATCAATGCCTCTTCTACTGCTCTGCAATCAACGCCAATCCACAGTGCACTGGTCCAGAATGTAAATTTAGCAAGAATTTTAACTTTTTGCCAAAATGAAATAGTCTAACCTTATAATATTTTTAGGAAAGTTGTTGTGCTTTCGTTTAGTTTAAGTAGAAGCTATGGTGATTCTTATTTTAGAACGGTTCGAGCTTGAAGAATTTCAATGAAGTTGTAGAACAACACATTTTAGACAAATTTTCTGAAAACACACAGGCTCTATCTTTCATACTTTCCATTGCACAAGAAATCCAAATGTATGCTTTAGGGAAGTTATTCTCAGCCGTGGACAGGTTTATGGGGGTCCGCGAAGATGGATTTCTTTTCCGGTTGGATATTGAAATTAAAAGCTTTTTCGCTACAAACAAAAACTAATATATTGTTATCAAACAAAAAATAAATGAATCAGCCCCAACAAATAAAAGTGCCTGTAAAGCGGGAAAATATAATTTTATTTAATGAGAATATCGGTGGGCCGATCCTTTTTCTCCTACCTGACCCTGCAGTGCAAAACATAAGGCGATAGTACCGTGTCAGTTCTGTGAAAGAACGGCGCATTGCGGTCTACTCTTCTTAGAATCCGCCGAATATAAACAATTGTAAAATTTGTGGCAGTTGCTCAGGTAATATTTACAACGTTAAAAATCTGCGTCAAGTACCTCAGAATCTACAGCCAGTACCATCATTCAGGAAGTTCCCACTCGTAAGGGCAAGAAGCAAGAAAGAAATCAGATATTTACGAACGTAAAGGCAGCCACTACGATGATAACACGGAAATGTACAATAGCGAAATAGAAATGAACCGCCCCCCAAGACGCAGTTGGTGAGGGAAAAACATTCCCGCCTCGTAAACAGGTTTCCAAGTGCAATGGCTAAGCGCTTGCAAAGGATCTGCCGGACAACTATTAAAACTCGTTTCATTATTAAATATATGACTCTGTTTTTTTAAGTGATAAGTTTTTAAATTGTGCACAGTTTTGAATTTCTATATTAGGGAAAATGGATTTTAATCTCAAAGAAATGACATATCTACAGTTACACCACATGAGAAACTGTGTATAGATGACGTTCAACAGCTTAGGCCAGGAAGAAAATTTCATTGCGAAGAACAACATGCAACACGGCTTCGAATATGACAACGCTTAATAAGATCCTGAATATATGGATGACGATGAAATTGAGGTGCGTGTAGGCGACTTAGCACCGCGCAGTAGACACATTTATACATTTAAAGATTAATGTCAACATACGGAGAAATGGAATCCGTTACTTGAGGAAAAATTTGCAGTGTCATTCCCAACGACGTTCGTATTGTTAAAATACGGTTGGCAAATAACGCTGTACACCTACCTTGGTCAGATTCCTATGTGCCAGTTTTGTAACCAGACGGCAGGTTACGGAAAACAATACTTTGAAATCGTTAAGAAAAATCAACCTACTACAATCAACACAAAAAAAACTTTCACCAGATGTTGATAAAACACAATTATTTGACCAATAAATAACTGGTGCGCTTTGCATATCGAACCGAACTTCCTGCACCGACAACGAAATAATAACGATTGGTCTAGGTTCTCCAAACCAACAACCAGCACGATAAATGCCGATAAATAAGACAGCGCAAGAAACAAACAAGAACTTCGAACACCTTGAAGCCTGTACCGAGCAAGAAATGGACGTGAATAATAATGCAAGACAAGACAAAAGGGGTTGACTTCCAAGTTGTGGACAATACAGCTCATGCATTAGTGCGAAGAAAAGGGTTTTCAACACGTTGCTACATCCATAAGACCCTCCTGTCCGCAGTAACTTTGTGTGGGTGTGGGGGTCCGCAACAATCCAGGGTAATTTCGAAGGGGTACGTGATACGAAGAAGGTTGAGAATCGCAACTTGAGGGTGTTTTTTGAAAACGGTTTTCCTCGTATAAGTTTTGTAGTTTTTGTTTTATACTAAAGTAACGTTTGGTTTCACATGAACAATATTTTAAGGCACATAATTTGTCCATAAACTCCAGCTACGAAACTTATACCGTCTCGAAGTTATGAGGACTTTTAAACAAAAATTTAAACTTTTTAAAATACCCTGGATTAGGGCACTTAATAATAAATACCGTTTTTGCCATATAAAATATCATACTTTGTAGTATACGTCACCAAAAAATTGCGAGTATGATACTTTTATATCTTGCAATATTCAAGCAAAAAATAGCAAAATATGCTATTTTATAGCGAAAGGTATAATATATTAAGACAAACTGTTCTTAAGAATATCTGAATCTATTTCAAAAGTTATCCTAACGAATATCAAAACAGTAAAAGTTTTTTTTTTCGAGAGTTGTCCTACTGGAGCTGTAGAGCTAGGTTCTCGGAAGGGCTCCCCGTCAGAATCACATACTACAATTTGCAGACGAGACAGGCAATGTCGCCCAATAAAACACTGCATTAGGCCAATTGTAGCGGGCCGTGATTCTGAATGTGATATTCATTGTACGGTTCAGGTATGTGCGGGCGTAGGGACTCGCGATCGCGTGTATCATCGCGAAGGGCTCGAACATTTGTACGTTAACGTGCTCGATCGCGTGTGCGTTTGTATGTCGCGTGTGTGTTTGTATGTCGCGTGCGCGTTTGTATGTCGCGTGTGCTAACGTGTATGAACCTCGCGTGTATAAATTCTATTTGATAACCGTGTGCCTTTCGCATATTCGCGTGTGTTCTAGAATGATCGCGCGCGGACCGTGAATCTGATACTTAATTTTTGATTTTTGGTGTACGGTTCAGATTCCAGAAGAAAGTGGGTTCTTACATATCATTAGAATTCCCATTCATGTCGCCGTAGAACGCGTGGTCTAGTGGATATGAGCTTTATTTTTTTTTGTTTGATCCAACTGAATGTATGGACCTAAATTGCTAGAATGAAGGCTAAAGATTTCCGGACGTGACCGATTCATGATCTCGCGCGTTTGCGGGTTCGCGTTTGAGACCGCGTTTGTAACGTCGTAAGTACTAAAACGTTCACACAATTGCCGGAGTGTTATCAAGTTTACGTGATCTCGGGCATAGGTGTGCGTAGATGATCGTAGGGCTTAAGCGTTCGTATGTTGACGTGTTTGTCGCGTGTGCTCGCGCGTATGTGACTTCGCGTGTATAAATTCGATTTTAAAACCCTGCGGCCATTCATATATTCGCGGACCGTCATTCCGATCTTTAGCTTTCGGTGTACGGATCACATTCTGACAGGGAGAGAGTTACCCCATATCACTAGAGTTTCTGGTCATGTCGCCATGGAACGTTTTGTCTAGTGGATATGGGAGTTATTTTTCAATTTTATTATTTTTTTTATTAATTAACAAGGACTTAGATTGTTGGTACCGAGGATAGAGACTTCCGGACGATCCCGATTCATGATGGCGCGAGCGCGGGAGTTTGTAGTTTGACGCTTGAGATCGCGTTGGTAAGTTTATGAGTGCTGAGATTTTCACCTTATCACCGGGGTGTAATCACGTTTGCGAGTTCGTGGGCGTAGGTTGCTTGGAAAATCGCGAGGGGCTCTAACGTTTGTGCGCTGACGTGATTTTGTAACGTGTGTTCTTGAATGGTCGCGCGAACCGTGAGTCTGATATTAAATTTTCGGTGCGCGGTTAGAATTCTGGCAGAGAGTGGGATCGTTTATATCGATAGGGTTCCCGGTCATGTCGCCATGAGACGTGTTGTCTAATAGGTATGAGCGTATTTTCTTAATTGGTCCAGCTGAAGGCATGGACCTAGACTTCTAGGATCAAGGATAGACTTCCGGACGTGATCGATACGTAACCGCGTGCGCGAGCGCTTTTTTATAGGTTCATGCTTGAGACCGCGTTTGAGAATGTGTGAGTGTTAAGACGTTCACTATCACTATCTTTGTTGACCCAGCTGAAGGCGGGTGTATAATGGCAGTATAGGACTCGAAAAGAAGAAATAAAAGACAATATATGAGAGACGTATTAGATTAGATAGGTACAAGATACAGCTGAAGTTATGATCATCACATGAGACATACATTAGTACTTCAAACACTACTAATACTTGAATAGCCAATCACCACACATAGCACATCCTTTCTCAATTATCTATTTGTTATTGGTTGATTGTTGGTTATGAGCTGGTAAATAGAGGAAAGGTATAGAACAGACAAAAGGCTCATATCAGCCCTCCCGGCCTCCTCGACACACCACTATCGAGGCGTATTGTAATCAACATCTTGAAGCGGGCTTCTTATATAAATCAAATCCTCAGTAGTCATAATGTTTGGTTTAACATGAGAACTAATTAACCTCTAGTAGTAGAACTTGGTGCAAATAAAAACTAAAAAGAGCGAAGGTCCTTATATTTAGATAACTCTATTGTATCTATTGTGGCTTGATGATGTTTACAATACCGTCAATCCCATCAACCTGCGAGAGGGAAAATCAAAACAGTAAAAGTTATATAAATAAAACTATTTTTTAAGAAACATCTATCCTTTGGTTGATAAAATGAATAATGCAAGACGCAGAACTTTGGTATCTTCGACAAAGTTTTTTAGAATTTAATTTTCTTCAATTTTCAGGAAAACTGCGAAACTCTATCTCGAACCATTAAAAAGTTTTCAGATTTTACTAAATTCAGAACCACCCTACTCACTTTTCAAAGTATTAGTAAAGTTTTGTAAAGTGCAAATATTGATTGTATGAACGAACTTATATTTTTTATACTGTCCACCGACGAAGTAATTCAAACATATTACCAAGGGTCAATTCATGAGAAACCAATTTTTAATAAAACTTTTGCAATTTTCATTTTCTACTAACATATACTTTAGATGAAATTTTAGAGTTTTTGAAGACAAGCATTTTCTTCTACGACATACGGCTACGACATCAAAACTCTAGGTTGAACTTTTAAAAAGATATAAGTACTGATAATGTTGAAAATAGATTTTTCACATCAATTTTGTGATACTTTTCTAGACAATACTCCCACGGTCGGATGTGTGAAGTTAAAATTGCTTTTGTTTGGGAAACAGGATACTCTCGGTAGCCGCCTACCCAAAGTTTAAAATGAACCAAAAGACGAATTTCGCGCTAAATCGTATTCCGAGTTGGCAGCACCCTCTCAGATTCTGATAGAAACTTTCTGTACATGAAGATTTTATCACAAAAAGCCACGTTGCAAATTTTGTTTCTTCAAAAATGATCTAGACTGTCTTTTGAAAAGGGTCAAACCTTTTACTATTTTTTTCAAATGGCTGTAGTCTAAAAATGACAAATCCTACAGAAAAATGTAATAGGAGTGATTTTCACAAAATTATTTAAATTTTTGAATAAAAATATTGAAAAAAAATTTTCAACGACTCCTACACTGAAAAAAATCGATTTTAAAAATTTAAAGTCGATTTACAAAAAAAAACATATTTGATTTGGATGAAATTAGGTAATTATGTTTCCATTCTTTTCCATGTTTCCAAAATTCAAGTTGGGCATTTTCAAGGAAAAAAGCTATTTGAAATAAAACTTTTCCTTGCCCAAACTGATATTTTTTTTTAAATTTTTTATCGATTTTTTTTATTCTAGTCTTCAAGTCTTCCAATTTTCCAGTCTTCAAGTCTTCCAATTTTCCAGTCTTCCAGTCATCCAGTCTTCCAGCCTTCCATTCTTCCAGCCTTCCAGTCCTTCAGTCTTCCAGCCTTCCAGTCCTCCAGCCTTCTAGTCGTCCAGTCTTCCAGCGTTCCAATTTTCCAGCGTTCCAGCATTCCAGTCTTCCAGCGTTCCACTCTTATAGCGTTCCAGTCTTCCAGACTTCCAGCCTTCCAGTCTCCCAGCCTTCCAGTCTTCCAGCGTTCCAGTCTTCCAGCGTTCCAGTCTTCCAGCGTTCGTCTTTCAGTGTTCCAGTTTTCTAGCGTTCCAGTCTACCAGCGTTCCAGTTTTCCAGCGTTCCAGTCTTCCAGCGTTCCAGTTTTCCAGCGTTCCAGTCTGCCAGACTTCTAGCCTTCCAGCCTTTCAGTCTCCCAGTCTTCCAGCGTTCCAGTCTTCCAGAGTTCCAGTCTTCCAGACTTCAAGCCTTCCAGTCTCCCAGTCTTTTAGTCTTCCAGCCTTCCAGTCTTCCAGTCTCCCAGCCTTCCAGTCGTCCAGTCTGCCAGCCTTCAAGTCTTCCAGCCTTCCAGTCTTTTAGTCTTCCAGTCTTCATTCAAGTTTGTTATGAATGTATACCAAATTCGTTACTGATACTTTTTGCATGTATCAGGCAACTATCAGTTGGGAAATTAGATTCTGAGATGATTATGACTTCCATTGGTTTAGATTTCGATAACACTGAAAAAAATCAGCTTGGACAAGGAAACGTTTTTTTTTCAAATAATTTTTTTACCTTGAAAAACTTGAATTTTTGACGGTAGGTAAGGAAATATCTTGGAACAAAATTCCAAACCGGAGATGTGCTTTTTTTGTAAATCGACTTAAAATTTTTTAAAACGATTTTTTTCAGTGTGTTGATGAAGAATCTTTTTCAATATTTTTATTCAAAAAATTAACTAATTTTGTGAAAATCACTCCTACAAATTTTTTTGCAGGATTTGTCATTTTTAGACTAAAGCCATTTAAAAAAAAATTATAAAAAAAAGTTTGACCCTTTTCAAAAGATAGTCTAGATCATTTTTTCAAAAAAGAAGTATGCAAAGTGGCTTTTTGTGACAAAGTTCTCATGTACAGAAAGTTTCATTCAAATTTGGGAGGGTGCTGCCATGAATACGATTTAGCGCGAAATTCGACACTTACCATTCCTAAACAACTCTTATTAGATAATCAGCAGTAAAACATGATGAAATGCAGTCCACCAAAATCATTGTCACAACGCAACACAATTTTGTTAAATTTAAAAAAAAAATATAGCAATTCCCACTTATTGCTCTATTATACCTCAGATCATGACCTTAAGTGTAGTTGAAAAAGAATTATCTTTCGTTTCCCCCATTCAGTGTTGTTCGAACTATAAAAATCTCCATTTTTTACGAAAAAGTGATTATAACTTGTCAACGATAATAGTTAGATATGTAGTGCCATGAAACTAATTATTTTCCCTAAAACACTCTAAAGGTTTTCTGAAGACTACTTCAGTTTTAAATTAGTACCTCAATAGTTATATGAATAAAACAGTTTTTCTAAAAAACACTAAGGAACACCCAAAATCTTGAATTTTTTTGTAAAATGAAAAGTATGACAGATAGATACATCGTAGCCCAAAATAAAATTTTTGGGTTAAACTGAGTTAGATATGTCACATTACTTATCTAAAAAATCTCTGCGAAGTAGCGTTTTCAGAATTTTGGTTACTGATATAATATAGCGACAAAAGTGCTGAGAAATTGTGAGTTTTTTGCTTCAAATTACTGTGTCTTGGGATTGACCAAAGTTATCTTGATGTTTATGTTTTTCTGTGTAAAAATGTCTTAGGAACACAATGGCATAATAATTTTCAAAATAAAAATACACAAATTGTAAGAAAAAGCCAGTTTTAGTTTTAAACTGGAAATATAACATATTTGGCAACACTGTAACGAAAAACTACTATTTTTCTAGATTCCTTGATCAATATCCTTCAAAATGCATATGTACACCGATTGTGTTTAGACCAAATTAAACCGAAGATATGAATAAAAGTTAATAATTGATGCTACAACGTCACTGAAGGTCGTATGGCTGGAATCGAGCATTGTTCAAGTATTATATGCCACAGTACGTTTCGCTTCACTGAATCGTACGCTGTCTTGAAATCTACAAACAGAGGTTGCAAGTTGTACTCCCGAAATTTATTTAGAATTTGTCGCTGGGAGAACATCTATTCTATCGTTATTGGTTCTTCTCGACCACCGCTTTGGTGTTCGCTGATAAAGGGCTCAGGCGAGCAGTCTATTGAACAGAAAATGAGAGCGCACTTTATTTTGGGTATTGAGAATTTGTTATGCCTCAATAGTTACTGTAAGCGAGTGTATGACCCTTCTTATAGATAGGGCATAAGAAGCTATCCCACCGATCCACAGGCATTACTTCATCCACCAATCTCATCCCGATTACGGATATGGATTGTTCTGTACACCACGAACCTTTTTACGGTTTAACCGTTATTTAGCTCTCGAGTAGCGCTTCGCACTTCGTCTAGGGTGGGGGGTTCCACAACTTGTGCTTTACTCTCAATCCTTACTCTATTAGTGGTATATTTGTTGCCCGTTTGTAATACTTCCACTTTACATATTCCTCGAAGCCACGCTTCTTACGCCTTTTGATTACTGTATGATAAGGTCTATCGAAGCTGACAACTTATCGTCAACTCGGATCAATGTGATCATTATTATTAAGCGTTCAAAGTTTTTTGTTCTTACAGTCTCGAATACTTCCAATCTCCTGAGAATTTCCAGTTTTAAGATATATCAGAACGAAAGCTCAAAATCCTCTCGTTACGCAGGATATTAATCAAAAACCTCATGAGCATCGTTTCCACCATCCAGTCCCGTCTAATTGTGTGGGATTCATTTGGGGCAATCCGCCTTATCCTCAGATGGTGACAGAACATCTGTAGAGGAACAACTTTGAAGCTCTTCTTGATAGCTGGAGATTAGGATGAAAGAAAAAAAAAACAATTCCCAGCGCTAGGGTTTTTTTTATCCTGATAGGCCTCATTCTGTGACAATTGTATAGCTCGGCGAGATTCTGGATGGTGGACAAAAAGTTGCTGTCGAAAGCTTATTTCGTTTTCTCTGTCACAGAACCACATTCGTTCGGAACGGTGGCGGGGAAACTTGGAAAGAAATTCAATATTGTGCCGAGATTGAAAGAGATGGACATTTAATCTGGTCGCTTCATCGTTTCTACACAGCCGAAAAAAGTAAAGAAATCAAAGCTGGAAAAGAACGAAAAAGTTAAAATCAACGTCAACGATAATGGGGATTCAGGCTCTTCAGAAAATGCTGATAAAGTTCAAACGTCAGACTGCGGCATATTTTACTTTAAATTGAACGGAAAATACTTCGCGAAAAGACCTGAGAACAACTCTTGATTTGAAGTAGTTTTAACCTGGAATGCGAGAATTTGCTGCATTAAATGTACCATATTCCACAATTGTCATCTTTTCATTTTCGAAAGTAAAAAATTTCTACTTCTTTTCCCTCCACATAAAATGAGCAACACGTCGAAGACTCTGAGCGATGACACTCGGTCCTGCCTGCCTTTAGTACAATAGCGCAATTCGATACTCAATTACTCAAGTTCAAATACCGCAGTAACGGGGCCCGTGTCTGTAATTATACGATGCTTTCACCGTTCCCTTACAATTCCATATCAACTTTTGAATAGGGCTAATAAGATTTGTAAACAAACTTTTGTTTTGCTAATTTCTCTTATTTTGCTATAATTTCAACACAGGAAACATTTGAAATTGATTCTATCAAGGCAAAAAATGTTGATTCATGTGTATTTTTCATGAAATTCAACTCGGCAGCGGAGTAATGAGCGAAATAAGTTTGTTTACAAAAATCTCATTAGCCCTTTTGAAGAATTAACATTGAATTTCACTTCATTGACAGTCGGCGATCAAAGACCCTACCGTGAGTGGGTAACTCTATCCCTCTAACCTAGATGCAGATGCACCTCCGCTTCAATTGTGTCACCGTTCAGTGACCACTCCCTTCCTGAAACCAGTGGACACCTCCTTCGTCCCGAGCCATGCTACTACAATTGACCAGGTAGGTAGGTAGGTATTTATTTACATCAGCTGTTGCGCTTCGCTTGGCTGCATTTGAAGGTCATTGAAACGTGCAGAAGTTCTCCTATTCTTCCGCCGTCTCTTGGTTCGTTTTGTTTTGATTCCAAAGAACGTCACTGCTGTCAGCAGCAATTTTATGCCATCTGCCGCAGTGAACAAAGCGACCGGCTCGGTTTGACGACGTGTGCCTTTGTTCCA
The DNA here is from genome assembly GCF_030247195.1 of Topomyia yanbarensis. NCBI lineage: Eukaryota > Metazoa > Arthropoda > Insecta > Diptera > Culicidae > Topomyia > Topomyia yanbarensis. The sequence continues at coordinate 371,782,981 of NC_080672.1, read as the reverse complement.
GTCCCTACACCGCGTCCACATGGTCAATTTTCCTCTTTCGGTTTCGGTACACGCGGGCTGGCCCATTATTATTGTTGTTTAGCCCCGTTTACCAGGGAGTAAAAATTTACGAACATAATGAATTCATTTTCCAACTGCTACTGCTGCATCGTTCTGAACCACAGTCCGAATCGGGCTGAAGTTCTGCAGGTCAGGCCCCAGGCAACACACAAAATACTAAATGCTTGAACAGATCAAACGCGCGTTGAATGATTTTACGCCCATTAGGTGCGGATTTTGCAAACTTCTCGGCATGTACGGACGGCTGGCCGGTTCTGGGCCGGTAGCTGGTTGAGCGATGACTGCGTACGCAAGCCGGGTTAGGCTTTGACGTTCGATGCTGTGGATGTTTTGGACATTTTTGGGTTGGCTGGTGTGCTAAAGGCTGCAGTGCAGGCGGTAATTACGTTCTCGTGTCATCGCGAGTCGTTAGGGTTTTGTTAAGTTCGGTTGACGATGTAGGACGATGTAGGAAGGAAATGTTTGCACAATGACTCATCAATATTGTGTGAAGGAAGGACAATTGTTGTACGAATAATTGTAACAATTTAGAAAACATGCGTTTTGGTAAATTTACAATTACAATGCTTAGAGACATTTTCAAATATATATTGCAAGGATATAAGCTTTATGAAATTGAAAAAAGTGATTTGGGGATTTCTAACGACATGTGGTCTATTGGTACCGATGTAAAGTGCTAGTTTCACAAGTCTGTCGTTATATGTTTGAGCCATAGCATTGTAGTGCTAATATGATGCTTTTACCTAATTGCAAACATTTGAAGAATGAGGATTTCTATTGATTTCCTCCAGTCTGACCAGTATGACGGTTTATATACGATATGTGCATGGCGTATACGATTTTTCTTAACACCTCTAGTAGGATCCAAATATGAGCATTCCAAACGGTCAAAGAAAATCGAATTGCAGACGCCTTGTTAGCAGCAAACAGCATAGGGGTATGCCTTTCGCGTGATAAATTTTATTGATAAGGCGCAAGCGTAGACTGCCGGTATTGTTTGAAAATATGAAATTTGTTGATTGAAACGAAAATATCCAACTGTTTGGGATACTACAATAATGGACACCCTAATATTTCGTGGTGGTAGTTCGGGCTGCACCAGTACGTAAATAGGGTCAGATTTTTTTTTGAAAATCGCTTTTTGCTATATAAGCAATTTTACTAACATCATTACACACAGAGTGAAATATATTCCAACACATTATTCAGATTCGTAAGCTAGCTCTCGAAAGGACTTTTGACGTCAGAAAAAAAGATTCCGTACAACAGAAAATGCATTCTCTTGTCGGTGGCAAGGCAAATTAAAGTTCGCAAAAAAAATATGATTTGGCAAGGAATCTTGTCCTGCGGCATAAAAACCAGCGTTTCTGTGACGAATTGGAGTACTAACGAGGCAGTTTAAAAAATAGAGTACCGTAAACCCGGTTGAATTTTGATCACTTTTTGAAGTAATGATTACATGGTTTACAACATAGATACAACACATTTTTCCATGTTTAATATTATTAAACCATGGTACAGTTGCATAAATATTAAGATTGGATGTTTTGCCTGATGTCCACTTGCTACTATTTAAAAAATTTCCGTTTTCGTATTTCCGTGTGATTTTTTTATTAAATTTTGAATTTGCAGTCGACTGCAAATAACTTTCAGGTTTGTAAGGTACGCTGGTTTAGATAATTTTGTATTTTTTTATTATGGAATTTATTAATATTAGAATTTGTGTATTTTAGAAACTAACCCTCTGTGCCAATGTCGAAAGCTTTTTAAATGTCTTGTAGAGCAACTCCAATGGAATAGCCCTCTGAGATATTTGCATCTATCATTGAATTTACACTAACAAGTTAGTGAGTAGCTGAATGTCCAATATGAAATGGCATTTTCCATTTGTCTTTAGTATCACAGGATCGGTTTTTAAGAGCATTTAATTTTTGTTTGTGTTATCAAAAAATAGTCACAACTAGGAAAACAAAAAATGAATTTTTTTTTCCAGAGTTGATGTAGAAGACACTGACTAAAATGTATGCTGGAAAAAAATAATAAAATTGATGAAATGAAAAAATAGACACTAAGTAAAATTTATGCCGGAATAAAAATAACAAAACTTATGAATAAAATTGATGAAAGACACTGACTAGAATAATAGACGCTGACTAAAATTTATGCTGGAAAAATTAATAAAAAAATAAAAAAAATTAGACACTGACTAAAATTTATGCTGGAAAAAATAATAAAATTGAAAAAATTAGACGCTGACTAAAATTTATGCTGGAAAAAAATAATAAAATTGATGAAATAAAAAAAAAAATTTATGCTGGAAAAAATAATAAAATTGATGAAATGAAAAAATTTAGACGCTGACTAAAATTTATGCTGGAAAAAAATAATAAAATTGATGAAATAAAAAAATTAGACATTGACTAAAATTTATGCTGGAAAAAATAATAACATTGATGAAGTGAAAAGAATTAGACACTGACTAAAATTTATGCTGGAAAAAATAATAAAATTGATGAAATGAAAAAAATTAATAAAATGAATAAAATTATTGAAATGAAAAAAAAAAAAAAATAAAATTCATTTTGTTCATTTTATGAATTTTTTTCATTTCTTCAATTTTATTATTTTTTTCCATCATAAATTTTAGTCAGCGTCTATTTTTTTCATTTCATTAGTTTTATTATTTTTTTCCAGCATTAAATCAACCGGAATCATCATCAATTTATTATTTTTTTCCAGCATAAATTTTAGTCAGTGTCTTCGTTTTAATAATTTTATTGATTCTGTTCAGTTATTCCTTTTAATCTTTTGATCCAAATCGTTTGTTTGCAACAATTTAATTTATTCTATTAATTTTATAACTTTTTATATTGTCTAATTTTTCACTCGATGATTTATTTGACGAATTTCGCGCTAAATCGTATTCAGAGTTGGCAGCACCCTCTCAGATTTTAATGAAACTTTCTGTACCTGAGAACTTTGAAAAAAAGCCACTTTGCATATTTTGTTTTTTTTACAAAAATGATCTAGACTGTCTTTTGAAAAGGGTCAAACTTTTTTAACTATTTTTATTTCAAATGACAAATCCTACAAAAAATGTTGTAGGAAAGATTTTCACAAAATTTTTTAATAAAAATATTGAAAAAATTCTTCGTCGACTTCTACATTACAAAAAATCGATTTTAAAAATTTAAAGTCGATCTACAAAATAAACCCCATCTTTGATTTGGACGAAATTTTGTTCCAAGATAGGTAATTATATTCCATACCCACCGTCAAAAATTCAAGTTGGGCACTTTTAAGGAAAAAAAGTTATTTAAAAAAACTTTTTCTTGTCGAAACTGAATTTATTTTTTCAGTGTATTTTTATCGAAAACTAAACCAATGAAAGTCATAATCATCTCAGAATCCAAATTCTCAACTGCTAGTTGCCTGATACATGCAAAAAGTATCAGTAACGAATTTTGTATATATTCATAACAAACTTGAATGAGGGCAAAGATGAGCCGTTTAACATCATCGATTTATGCGAGATTTAACTAAATACCGGTGTACGAAAAATTATCTTGTCTATGTACCCGCCCGGGAAGTAGAGATCGATGGTGAATGGTGATGGTTTTTTTTTCAAATGGCTATAGTCTAAAAGTGACTAATCCTACAAAAAAATGTTGTAGGAGTGATTTTCACAAAATTTGTCAAATTTTTTAATAAAAATATTGAAAAAATTCTTTATCGACTCCTACACTGAAAAAATCGATTTTAAAAATTTAAAGTCGATTTACTAAAAAAAACCATCTTTGATTTGGACGAAATTTGGTTCCAAGATAGGTAATTATGTTCCACACCTACCGTCAAAAATTCAAGTTGGGCACTTTTAAGGAAAAAGAGTTATTTAAAAAAAACTTTTCCTTGTCCAAACTGAATTTTTTTTTCAGTGTATTTTTATCGAATCCAATTTCTCAACTGCTAGCTACCTGATACATGCAAACGGTATCAGTAACGAATTTGGTATATATTCATAACAAACTTGAATGAGGTCAAAGATGAGCCATTTAACATCATCGATTTATGCGAGATTTAACTAAATACCACGTGGCGGTGTACGAAAAGTTATCTTGTCTATGTTCCCGCCCGGGAAGTAGAGATTGATGGTGTAGTCTTCACCAGAGGCTTTAATTGCGAAGTATGGGGTTCGCTCCCTCAAGAACCCTTTGTTTGCGATTTATGGGCATGACCCATGCTCGCACGATAAAGCATCGGTCATGCCCATAAATCGCTTCCTTCGGTCTTAGCATACTAGGTCCATGCCTTCAGTTGCACTAATAAAAAAATTCACTAGTCAACACGTTCCATGGCGACATGACCGGGAACTCTAGTGATAAGGAGAAACTGACTCTCTTCTAGCATCAGTACCATACACTAAAAATATGGCATCAAATTCACGGTCCGCGCGCTATCATTCAAGAATACACGCCAATATTCAAATAGCTACACGGTTATAAAATCAAATTTATGCACGTGAAGTTACACGCTATCACATACACATTAACGTACAAACGTTCGAGTCCTTCGCGATCATCGACGCACAGCTACAATCGCGATCTCGCAAACATGAAGACACCCCGGTGAGTAAGTGAACCTTTTAGCACTTATAAATTTACAAACGGTCTCTCAATGGTTAACCTACAAATGCCCGCTTTCTTGCGTATCATGAATTGGTTACGCCCGGAAGTCCCTACATGGCCCTAGCAGCCCAGGACCATGCCTTCAGTTGGACTAATAGAAAAACGACACTCATATTCACTAGACAACACTTTGTACAACACGTAGACAACACGTTTGTACGCGTCAAATAATAAGAGTTCCATGGCGACATTACCGGGTCCTCTAGTGATATGGAAGAACTCACTCTCTTCTAGCATCTGAACCGTACACCGAAATTTTAATATCAGGTTCACGGTCTGCGCGCAATCATCCAAGAACACACGCGAATATTCGAATGGACAAACGGTTATAAAATCAAATTTATGCACGCCAGCACCCGCGATATGCAAATGCCCATGCTATCGAACACGTTAACGCACAAACGCTCGAGTCTCTCGCGATGATACATAAGTCTCTACGCCCGTAATTGTAGTGAGTGATTCTGACCGGGAGCCCTGTCGAGACCATAGCTCTAGTAGGACAATTCCCGAAAAAAAATGCTCTGATAACGTTGAATTCATCAATACATTTCTAATCGTGGGATTTTGTAAGTTTTTTACGGTTTAATAGCAGTTTAATGCATGTCTCGGACCAATAACACTTTATTTGAATTATACCATTTATAATACATATTTTGGTTTAGAATCATACTTATTTGCATGTAAATCATACGGCTCGAGGTTGGGGTATATATTTGCTTCCACTCCAATATCTCTTGGAATAATATAAATGCGATCATTTGGATCTAATTAAGTGATTCGTTTCTATTTTTTCAATCATTCTTGCACTATGCTACGATCCAAAAAAAAAAACCCAATTGAAGCATTAATTTTGTACTGGTTGGAGTTCGAACAAACAATTCTCAAAAGTTTCTTCGTGAGAAAATTTCCCATGGGAATCTCGAGGCCTACTCTGTTGTAATTATGAAAACGACGAAAAATTATTTATCATCATTTTCCATCAGCCGAATCTTCCAAACTATGATTTTTTGGGCGGGGCTAGTCTACCTGTTCGCTTTTTTGTGCCGCGAGGCATGAACTGCCGTACAAACAATTGGGCCTACAGCAACTTATTGTAGCAACAAGGCACGTTGTGGAAAATGCATATAAATTATAAGGGGACAAAATGAAACATTCTTTTAAGGAACACTCCGAAAATGCAAAAGAGCGCTACGTCACCGACAACAACTAATTTCTACGATTTCTTGTACACTAAAGTACGAGAGTCTGACCATCCCATTGTGGGAACATCTTCTAATGTGCCTAAAAATTTCCGAAAGAGGAAAATCAGTTCTCTCTCCTAAGCTTCCTCGTAAAGGCCTGAGAGTGTCCCTTGAAGGGTACTGTTACAAAACTGAAGTAAGTGGGTACTGGTCTCGGTAATCCTAGGTTTTACACAATGCATTTGCGTTACAATTAAAGGACGGACGAAACGAATACACGACGAGAACAAACGTAAATAGTTTCCTACTTCGTGGTGGGCAGAGATTGCTTAGAATTATACGCGAAAGGAACTTTTGAACGTCGGATCGCCCCAAATTTTTCGCAATATACGCGACGCTACAAATGCAAATGAAAAACTTGAGGAAAGCTGAAAAACTCGATTATTGGCACCGGTCCGTCGACGAATTAACGGACGAATCATCAATGTTTGGTGTGGTGGCCAGAGCCTACGTTGTGTATTCCAGGATAAATCGAATTGGAATATACGGAACGTTCGTCATATGATGACAGCTATGTATCGCTTTTATGCTAATTATTATGACAGTAGTGGTGAGTGCAATCATAAAAGAGGCTGTGCTGCCAACATTCTCCCCACAATATTGATGGTTTTATATTTACCTGTCAACGACCATGCCCACATGCGTTACAGTTACAGTAGGCTCTCCGTTTGATGAAGCATGGAAAGCACTCTTTGTATTTCCTCGGGAAAACGTGGGAGTTTTTAAGTACTTTATCTGAAAAATCATAGCAGATTACCTTAGTTTGAATTTTTTCGCAGTGCTCCCTTCCGGGAAATGAGATGGCGGACACTTGGATTAAAATGATAATGAGAAGGTGGACATTTTGGCATTAGAAATTTTTAAATATTTCTCCCCAGAGGACGGAATCCCAAAGGTATCAACAAACTTTGGTCCAGAATGGATGATGGCAAGGCCCATCTCCGGCGTATTGAGGTCGTGGAGAGCGGTCTCTGCGCTTGTGGTGTCGGTTATCGCGATATTAAACATGTTGTCTGGTCGTGCGCTAAGTATTCTAGTACCAGATCTCCGTTAAACGAATCCCTTCGGCCTCGTTTCAGTGCAGTCTGAGATGCTACACCAAATTCGTTACTGATACTTTTTGCATGTATGGGAAATTGGATTCTGAGATGATTATGAACTTTCATTGGTTCAATTTTCGATAAAAATACACTGAAAAAATAAATTCAGTTTGGACAAGGAAAAGTTTTTTTTAAGAACCTTTTTTCCCTTAAAAGTGGCCAATTTGAATTTTTGACGGTAGGTAGGGAACACAATTACCTATCTTGGAACAAAATTTCGCCCAAATCAAAGATGGGTTTTTTGTAAATTGAATTTAAATTTTTAAAATCGATTTTTTCCAGTGCAGGAGTCGATGAAGATTTTTTTCAATATTTTTATTCAAAAATTTGACTAATTTTGTGAAAATCACTCCTACAACATTTTTTGTAGGATTTGTCACTTTTAGACTATAGCCATTTGAAAAAAAATGATAACAAAAAGTTTGACCCTTTTCAAAAGACAGTCTAGATCATTTTTTGGAAAAACAAAGTATGCAAAGTGGCTTTTTGTGACAAAGTTCTCGTGTACTGAAAGTTTCATTAAAATCGGAGAGGGTTCTGCCAACATTTGGCTGTGATATGTATAAGGAATGTCTCATGTTGAATGAGGTTAGGTGGATTAAGTCGGTTTTTGTATATCTCACCGTTTATTGTTACAGCTAATTTCACCACATCCGCAAATCGCCTGCCTGATCAGAAAATGCTTGAAAAAGTATCAATTTTAACTTGCTGGAAGTTTGAGATGTTCTACAACTTCAACACACATTTGATGTGTTCGAAAAATAATTTTAAGCATATTTCAGTTACGATACGTTGCACAATCACTTGAGAAGCGCAATTGAACGACAAAGTGTGCTACTTGGGCTGTGGAGCTGCTTCATTACCCATCAAGATTAAGGGAAATACAATTTGGTGTAAAGTTTCCTACTCATATACATTCACAATCGCTCATTCCAAACGTACACACGCTCGTGGCCTTCGCGATAACAATGGTTACAATCGCAAACATGCAATTGCACATTCTTGCGTCCACAACATTAAAACACCCCGGTAATTAAGTGAACGTTTTAGCACTTATAAATTTGCAAACTCGGTCTCAAACATTAGCCCACCGTTCGCGCTATCACGAATGGATAACGTCCGGAAGTCTCTTCCCTAGCTTCTAGCGGTCTTAACTCATGCCTTTAGTTGGACCAATTGAAAAAATGACGCTCATATCCAGTAAAAAAACTCGTTCCATGGCGCCATGACCTTGAAATCTATAGATATGGGAAATTTCACTCTCTTCTAGCATTCAGTACGTTAACATCCAAACGCTTACGACCTTCGCGACGTATACCAAAGCCCACAGTCTCGCAAACATGAAAACACCTCGGTGATTAAGTGAATGTTTTAGCACTGATAAACTTATAAACGCGGTTTCAAGCGGGAACCTACAAACGCCCATGTTCGCGCGATAATGCATCGGTCACGTCCGCAAATCTCTACCTTCGGTCTTAGCAGCCTGGCTTCATGCCTTCAGTTGGGCCAATAAAATAAGTGACGCTAATTTTCATTAGACAACACGTTACATGGCAACATGACCGGGAACACTAGTGATATAGGGAAACTTGCTCTCTTCTAGCATTTGAACCATACACTAAAAATGAAGTACCAGATTCACGGTCCGCGAGCAGTCATTCACGAATACAGGCGAATATGGCCACACGGTTAAAAAAAGGAACTTATGCTGGCGAAGTTACATACACTCTGGCACACGCAAGACACGTAACATACAAACGGTCGAGTCCTTCGCGATCATCCACGCACAACTACGCCCAAAATTTCGCAAACACGGAAACGCCTCGATGATTTAGTAAACGCTATAACACCTACAATGTGATTGACGATGGTGTACATAAAAACACTCATTCATGACATTTGGCTTCTCGCTGATTGAAATAATAATACAGCCTGATTGGGCCTCAAATATTCTCGGTCTTGGTATATTTATAGTACAGTAGTAGAAGTTCCGTCGCGATCAAACAGCTAAATGCGAATGGCGTGTTAATAAGTATTAGCAATAATAGTAATTACACCCAGGTTTTTTTACGCGGTGTTTTTGCGCGGTTTTTTACGAGGTTTTTTTTACGCGGATTTCCCAATTAATGCGGTTTTTTTACGCGGATTTTCCAATTAACGCGGTTTTTTTTACGCGGATTTCCCAATCAATGCGGTTTTTGCAAAAAATATTCTAAGTCCTTTTGAATGCAGAAGACTTAGACTTTTTTCTGAAAAAAATTTCTTTTAAATGCAAAGAACTTAGAAGAATTTTGGCAGTTTTTATTTTGCGCGGATTTCGCCATTAACACGGTTTTTGCACAAAATATTCTAAGTCCTTTTGAATGCAAAAGACTTAGAAGATTTACGGAAAGATGGAAGAGACGGGTCTGGAAGATTCCTTACGGCCCGCACCCCAACAATATGGATATTTTCGGAATGGTCTTGAAGAGTAGGTGCAAGAAATTGATGTTTGATGCCATTTTGAAATCAAAGATGGCGACTTCCGGTTTTAGCGAAATTCGCTATAACCCAATCAATATGGGTATTTTCGGAATGGTCTTGAAGAGTAAGTTCCAGAAATTGGTTTTTGACGCCATTTTGAAATCAAAGATGGCGACTTCCGGTTTTAGCGAAATTCGCTATAACCCAATCAATATGGGTATTTTCGGAATGGTCTTGAAGAGTAAGTTCCAGAAATTGGTTTTTGACGCCATTTTGAAATCAAAGATGGCGACTTCCGGTTTAGGCGAAATTCGCTATAACCCAATTAATATGGGTATTTTCGGAATGGACTTGAAGAGTAGGTGCCAGAAATTGATTTTTGACGCCATTTTGAAATCAAAAATGGCGACTTCCGGTTTAGCGAAATTCGCTATAACCTAATTAATATGGGTATTTTCGGAATGGTATTGACAAGTAGGTGCTAGAAATTTATGTTTGACGCCATCCGGTTTAGCGGAAATTCCCTACAACCCATGCAATATGGGTAACCCATGCAATATGGGTATATGGTCTTGACGAGTAGTGGACGAAGATCGATGTTTGACGCCATTTTGAATACCAAGATAGCGACTTCCGGGTTAGCCACATTCACTAAAACTCAGTTAATATGAGTGTTTTTGGAATGACGAGTAGTAGACAAAAATTGATTTTTGACGCCATTTTTAAAACTAAGATGGCGATTTCCGATTTCGCGAAATTCGCTATAACCCAATCAATATTGGTATTGTTGGAATTTGAAGTTGTAGTACAAATAGTTTTAATTAAACAGTTGAATTTACTTAAATTTAAGCAATATGTTTAATTTGAATAAATTCAAACCCCCAATTCACACCACATACGTCTCTTTCTTCCATTCTCACCGCACTTTCCTGGATGAACACATAAAAATATTTTGCATTTTGCTGGTTTATGATTAGATCTTATTTTTGAGGGTGATTTAGATGATTGCCCAAATTGTTCATGCGAGAATTTCGGTAAACCGGAAGTCGCAATCTAGAATTTTAAAATGACTGCAAACATCGACGTTTGTCTGCTACTCGTCAAAACCATTCCGAAAATACTCATGTTGATTGAGTTGTAGAGAATCTCGCGAAACCGGAAGCCGCCATTTAGGATTTTAAATGGCGCCAAAAATCAATTTTCATGGAAAACCTTGCGGGGAAGGTGCAGATTTATTTATTTCTGGCACCTACTCTTCAAGACCATTCCGAAAATATCCATATTGATCGAGTCATAGCGAATTTCGCTAAACCGGAAGTCGCCATCTTTGATTTCAAAATGGCGTCCAAAATCAATTTCTGGCACCTACTCTTCAAGACCATTCTAAAAATACCCATATTGATTGGGTTATAGCGAATTTCGCTAAACCGGAAGTCGCCATCTTTGAGTTCAAAATTATGTCAAAAATCAATTTCTGATTTCTGACTCCTACTCTTCAAGACCATTCCAAAAATACCCATATTGATTGGGTTATAGCGAAATTCGCTAAAACCGGAAGTCGGCATCTTTGATTTCAAAATGGCGTTAAAAATCAATTTCTGGAACCTACTCTTCAAGACCATTCCGAAAATTTCCATATTGTTGGTGTGCGGGCCATAAGGAATCTTCCAGACCCGTCTCTTCCGATCTTTCAAAAGGACTTAGATTATTTTTTGCAAAAACCGTGTTAATTGCGAAATCCGCGCAAAAAATACTTCCAAAGATCATACTATGTTGCGTTTCGGCTTCGCCTCATCAGAAACCGACACTAACGTATTGTCGGAATAGATTAGCGCCGGCTTGACGCAAATCCCTTAAAACTAAAACACACTATGTGTTTCAAACAAACGACTGATCAAACGTGATGTCACGTTCGAGCAGAAGTTCTGTTTATGCCGATGAGACACAAGTGAAGCCGAAACTTGTCTTGGCTTAGCAGGCCTATGCGAAAGCACTATGCTATATTTCACCCTAAGGAGGAAAATTTGGTAAAAACCAAAATTTCTCACTAGGGTGAAAATTTGTTGGTAAAAACCAGTCTTTGTACAGGAGGGCACAAATCCTTATTTCATACTATGTTGCGTTTCGGCTTCGCCTCATTTTGGTTTTTACCAAATTTTCCTCCTTAGGGTGAAATATAGCATAGTGCTTTCGCATAGGCCTGCTAAGCCAAGACAAGTTTCGGCTTCACTTGTGTCTCATCGGCATAAACAGAACTTCTGCTCGAACGGGACATCACGTTTGATCAGTCGTTTGATTGAAACACATAGTGTGTTTTAGTTTTAAGGGATTTGCGTCAAGCCGGCGCTAATCTATTCCGACAATACGTTAGTGTCGGTTTCTGATAAGGCGAAGCCGAAACGCAACATAGTATGAAATAAGGATTTGTGCCCTCCTGTACAAAGACTAGTTTTTACCAACAAATTTTCACCCTAGTGAGAAATTTTGGTTTTTACCAAATTTTCCTCCTTAGGGTGAAATATAGCATAGTACTTCCAAAGATATTCTAAGTCTTTTGCTGAGAGTTTTTTTTGCGCGGATTTTCGAATTAACGCGGTTTTTTTTACGTGGATTTTTCAATTAACGCGGTTTTTTTTTACGCGGATTTTCCAATTAACGCGGTTTTTTACGCGGTTTTTTTACGCGGTACGTATCCCCCGCGTAAATAAAACCTGGGTGTATTATTCATCCAACAAGACCGACGATTTAGAGCAACTTATGGGATATCGATAAAATCGATTGTCGCGTAAGCCACACCCACGATCGACTCGGTGCTAAACAGGCGTCTAAAATTTGATTTTTGTTCGCTCCTCTGGTAAGATCGAGATTTTAGTATACCAAACCTGACGAAAAATCGAATCTAATTCTTTATATTATCTAGAAAATAAATTAATTTAAAGTATAAAAAAAACACCACATTTAAAAACTTTGCTGAAGACTACAACCCTCTAAAATAATTTTTGGATTTTTGAACTTGACTTTAAAATATATTTTCACAAAGATGACTGGCTGACATCCAGCCAGTTGTTTAAGCGTTCGCGCAACGCGTGTGACTTTTTGGATTTTAGTTTCTAACTAGCGTCAATTTAGTGCTGGTTTTGACTTATCTAACTAGCATTAAGTTGGTGTTAGTTACTGACAAGGAGAATCCGAAACACTAAAAAACCAAACTTTTAAGCAAAAACAATTTAAAACAAACTTTTTAGCATGACTTACTTTGTAGTCTTTTGAGATCTTTCAAAAATTTTGGCTAAGCGAAATTGATACCTTTGTGCTTACATTGTAGGTAAGGTTAAAGAGATTTTGGCGCCTCGGAAACAAATTAAATGGAGTACATCTAGAGAGGTAATTTTATGTTCCTCAATAACCCGGAAAACTTACCGCCATCTGAAATTGAACCCTGTTCCACAGCGAACGACGTTATCGAAAACAAACGTGGCTCGCGTCTATTTGCCAGGACAGCGCACTTTATCAGACGGACGCGTATTTATCAACGATGGAACTCGTTATCACTCGGAACCCTGCTTCAATGGGTACAAAAATAGTCGGACTAAAACAAATTAGTCGTTCGGGATAGCGCAATCAAAAATGAGACTACTTTCTTTCGCTGCCACAGTCTGTGCGATTCTGTGCTGTTGTTACGTTGCACCCTCGTACGGATCAACGATCCTGGCAGTGTTCCCAAGCACCAGCAAAACAAACTACCTTTTCGGACAAGTGCTGTTCGAGGAGCTGGCCGCGCGTGGTCATCGGGTAAGAGTCGACTATCATCGTCATCATCATCAGCGTTTCAAGTGAAAGTGTACTTTTTCGCTTCCGCTTTCCGCAGATAACAGTGATAAGCCCGTTCGAGATTCAGTATGACAGTGAGAACATCAAACAAATCAAGCTGACCGGCATGTTCGCCCACTTGGAAGGTATGTATATATGTGTTTACATATAATCGCAAAGTCGGGGTTGAGGTTGACGACGTACCGCGGGTTCTTATCGGTGCAGTTGTTTTGATTGTGCTCGCCGAAAATAAACTGACCGTGTTGCTATAATACTAACCTATCGACAGATTATGGTATGAACTCGAACATCTTCACGAAATGGGATAGATCTAGTTTCTATGGGAATAATAACATGGTCTACGGAACGGCTGCCATGGCCGAGTACACCCTTGGACATCCGGCGGTACAGGAGCTGCTCAAGTCAGACGAAACGCTCGATCTGTTGATCTTGGATCAGGTGCTAACGGATAGTTTGTTGGGGTAAGAGTTAACAAGTACGAGGTTCTGAACAATGAGAAATAATTTCTTTTCCAGCTTGGCTCTTCACTATCAAATTCCAGCGATCGTGTACAGTTCGACTGCAACGAACAAGTTCACCAACGAGATGGTGGCCAATCCGCACAATCCGGCTTATAATCCAATAAGCGACCTCGGATATTCCGATCAAATGTCCTTCACTCAACGGCTGTGGAATACGATGGTTTCCGTTTCGGAACAGTTCAACTACAAGTATCTGTATCTTCCGGCGCAGGAAGCAGTCTATCAACGACACTTTGTTAGAAAAAATCTACCCCCGTTGTTGGATCTGATCCACAACGTAAGTTTGGTGCTGGTCAACTCACACCCGGTGATAAACTATCCGCGACCTCTGGTTCCGAGTATGATCGAGGTCGGAGGTCTCCATTTGCGAAAATTTAACGAGTCTGGATTGTCGGAGGTAACTACTTTCAACTAATGATCGATCTACTATTGAGTTATTTTCCCTTCCATTTAGGACGTAATCAATTGGGTAGAAGCCGCCAAGAAAGGTGTAGTCTACTTCAGCCTGGGAGCAAACACCAAGTCCACCGATTTGCCGGCTAATGTACGAAAGGCGTTCACGGCGGCATTTTCCCAACTGTCGGGAACGTTGATCCTTTGGAAGTGGGAGAATGCTACGTTGGAAAATCAAACATCCAACGTGATCATTGGACCGTGGATGCCGCAGCAGGAACTGCTGGCTCATCCGAATGTTAGGTTGCATATCACCCACGGAGGGTTGCTGGGAATGATGGAATCGGTGCACTATGGTAAACCGATACTCGGCATACCACTCGCCGGGGATCAGGAGATTTTGGTAGATCGCGCCGTCCGGTCTGGCTACGGATTGAAGCTGAACTATCAGAATATTACCGAAGAGATTGTTCTGAATTCGATCAGGCGAATTTTGGAGGACAATTCGTAAGCACTCCTTTACCGTTTGTAATGAAAAATATATTTTCTTCAATTTAATTCCCAGGTTTCGAACGAACGCTCTCAAGGCATCCTCACATTTTCGGGAGCATCCCGTGCCACCATTGGATAAGGCCATTTACTATATTGAATACGTTCTGAGGAAAGACGGAGGAATAGCAAATCTTCGAACGGGTGCTTTGAAACTGAATTTCTGGGAACGTCATCTGGTTGATGTGGTTCTGGGCTTTGTCGGAATTTGTCTGGTGCCAGTGACACTGATTGCGACGATAATTCAAATGATTCTTCGGAAAACTCACAGCAAAAAGCTAGCGACCGCTAACGGTGGGAAACCCACGGGGAGCAGGAAAGGTGCGATGAACAAAAAGACTAATTAGATTCGGTGAAATATGCTATTTGAATGTGTGATTAAAAATGGAGATACCATCAATGTATTTTCGGTAGTCAAAATAAAACTCGAATCCGACATTAAATAGTATATTCTCCCATTTCGTGGGAAAACAAACCAGTCCAATCGACTTCTATTCAAAACAACTGCTCACAGCTATGGCATGCCAGATCAAAACATTTATTTTTTGTTCACCAAAAATTCATCTACGTACTTCAAATAACAGTTTCATATACAACCCATTTTACTGCACAACACGGATATCGAACAACATAACCCCCCTTCCATTCTATCAAAGTCGTGGGTGTGTTTGTGTTTGTGTGTGTGTGGGAATAGCACCAAGTGCACAGGATCGGAAACAATAACCCCATGTCACCGGATCAGACGTGCTATCATCCGCGGAAAGTTATGCCGGTATAAATTGCTCTCGAAAATGATGGCGCCTGCTGTCGGCGGAGAGAGACGCAGACGGCGGGCGCAGGTGCGGGTGTGTGGGTTTCCGACTTCCATTAAAAAGTGCAACCCCTCGTGAGCCGAGCTGAATGCGTCATGATATGACATTGGATATGTTGTGGTTAACGTCAAACGTATCGAATGTGGCATCAGATTTATGTTGTCGTTAATATTTTTACCCATGACTTAAAATTTATGGGTAATTTTTTTTAATTTTATGAAAACTCTTTAAGCCTACAAGTAGCACAAAAGTTTAGCTACAAAGATCTAGAAATCCGGATGAAGGAACACATCCGAAAGAAAAGAAGTTCTAAGGCAATACAAGTTTTAAAGTTGAAGTCCAAGAGCCTACGATAAGAGTTCCAAATCCATCATTATTATCATCATCATGGCCGAACATACGGAGTGCTCATAATAATGACAAAATTACCATGTTACTCGATCTTGGGCCACCATTCTCTAGTCTCTTCGAGCGTGTTCGATCACTTGACTGTAAGCCATTTGGCCAAATGCTGTTTGATCGACTTCCACTTGGTCGAAAGGGCCAATTGACTGAATGCCATTTGACCGGGTGCCGTTGCGCCGAAAGCCATTTAGCCGAATACCGTTTGACCGAATGCTATTTTGCCAAATGTCTTTAGGTCGACTAGTTTTGGTTCAAGAGTAGTTATTTGGCCGAAAGCAATATTTACAAAAAATCCCTTTCCAATTGACTGAATATCCGTAATAGAGAAATACACTCAAGTTTTTTTTTACGCGGTTTTTTTTTGCGCGGTATTTTTTTACGCGGTTTTTTATACGCGGATTTTGAAATTTACGCGGTTTTCATTTACGCGGATTTTGAAATTTACGTGGTTTTCATTTACGCGGATTTTGAAATTTACGCGGTTTTCATTTACGCGGATTTTGAAATTTACGCGGTTTTCATTTACGCGGTTTTCATTTACGCGGCTCGTATCCCCCGCGTAAAAAAAAACCTGAGTGTACATAGATACGACCTAATTACACTAGTTTACAAATTTTGGGTTAATTGCATGAAGTTAAGCAAAAAGGTGTTTTCTAAGTCAATTTTGGGTCGCTGAGCACGAAAATCAAACCCACTTTCTTTTTCAAAGAACCGTTTTTGTGATTTTTTGAAAAAGGTTTTTTTTTTTTTTTTTTTTTTTTTATTTTGATTATAGAGGTTTTAACCTTAGGGTCATTCGCCTCTTTGTCGGGTTAGAGAAATCTCTTTAGAAAAATCTCTAACCCTATGTGCGGGGTTGGGATTTGAACCCAGGTGATCTGCGTACAAGGCAATCGATTTACCAACTACGCTATCTCCACCCCCTTGAAAAAGGTGTTTTTGAGCACTCTTTGCAGTTTTTGGTCAATATCTCAGGAACAAATCTTCCGATTAACACAAACGACTCACCATTCGAAAGGTATTGATGTGACCATTCCAAAAATGTATAACACGTTACGAATATGAACCGAAAGTGTCTTATGGTTTGAAGGTATGTGTCCTTATGCACAAAAAAATTGGTATCGTCCAAGATTTTCCCATTTGGGAATTTGCATAATTTCAGGCGTTTGGGTCTTCAAACCATAAGACAGTTTCGGTTCATATTCTTCGTCGGCAAACAGAACTTCTGTGCTTACTATCGAGACATCACTCGGTATAAGCCAGTTGTTTAGTGTTCACGCAAGACGTGTGACTTTTTGGAATTTAGTGTCTAACTAGTGCTAATTTGGGTACTAGCTTAGACACATCGTCTAACTAGACACCCAGTTGGTGCTAGTTACTGACGAGGAGAATCCGAAACACTAAAACAAAAACCGTACTTCTTACGTGAATTTTACGCCTATGATCACGAAAATCCGACAAAAACTGGTGATGTTATTAAGCACCGAGTGAAAAATGCTCAGTTTTTCACATATCTCTTTTTGTCTTAAATAAGATTAGACTAGTTTACAAGAAAAATGAAGTTACGAGAAAATGTATTTTCTAGATTAATTTTGGGTCGCTGAATACGAAAATAATACTCTACTTCTCTTTTAAAAAAAACGTTTTTCTTTTGCTTCCGCTTTTTTGTTTTTGCTCTAGTTTTTATTACAGAAAAATTATTTTTCATATTTTCAGAACCTAATGTGATAGATTTAAACAATTTTAAGGTAATCGCGATAAGCTAAGAGGAAAGGTGTTTCCTCAGTTAATTTTGGATCGCTGAATACGAAAACCAAGTCCATTTTTTTTTCAAAGAAACATTTTCAAGATTTTTTTGAAAAAGGTGTTTTGGGCACTATTTTAGTTATTTGTCAATTACCTTGTTCAAATAGGATCCGATCGAAACAGTTCGAAAGGTATGGTTATGCCCTTTCCGAAAATGTATAATATGCGTAGATCAAATCTCGACAAACATATGATTACGGCATAAAAGCCAACTGTCAAAATTCTCTTTGAAAGGAAATTTCAGACAAACTGTTACCCGCCAATCACAGATGTTTATAGTAAACAAAAGATAAACGTTTTATCTTGCATTAATTGCTATGAACTGCGTTTAACCAGTAACGGTTTGTCCGGAATTTACATTTATTATGATTACAATCGACCAAAGTAAAAAAAAGTCTAATGTTCGACCTTTTTTAAAAAAAATGCATATTTCTAGTAAATTTTTTTATAATAAATGAAGGACAGAAGAAAATTCTTTTAGAATCTAATGAAATAAATATTCTTTTTGCATAAATTTTAAGCCAATGGTCACAAAAATTGGATGAAAATGTAGATGGAATGAAGCACTGAGTGAAAATTTTAGCCTTTTATTTTTCGCACAATCATACTTTCGGCTGAAATAATCTTCTATACTTGATAGTTATTGTTTGTG
Organism: Topomyia yanbarensis; assembly: GCF_030247195.1. Taxonomy (NCBI): domain Eukaryota; kingdom Metazoa; phylum Arthropoda; class Insecta; order Diptera; family Culicidae; genus Topomyia; species Topomyia yanbarensis. The sequence goes on along the minus strand of NC_080672.1, from coordinate 371,764,463 downwards.
ATGGGTACTGTCTTCTCGAGCTTGCATCCATCCATCCTGCGGCATTTGAATGGTTTTGGATTTTTTATTGTACAACTAGTGCTCTTTTTAAAATGTGAAAATATCGTTGGAAAAGTTATGTTTTGTCTGTGGTGAGTACATATTTTACGAATTAAAGGAATTTTCGCCTTCTGCTTCAACAGGCTTCACAGCAGATTCTCAATTCACAGAATATTACGTGGCTAGTGCTACGATCTCACTGAGACTCCTTCCCGATAGGGACTCGAATATTTGACGACTGGCTTATGAGACCAGTGTTACACCCTCTAAACCGCCGCATCAGGGCAGGGTCCGCTAAAATCATAAAATTTCCATTTCACTCAATGTGCCATAGCATCAACATTTTCCATCCGATGTTAGTGATATTAGGCTTAAAATTAACGTAAACATATTATCTGTCATCTTAGATTCCAAAAAATCCGAAAGAAAAATTTGTTTTTCGGTAAAAAAATCTTTTAAAAATGAGTAACCTTTAAAAATGGTCAAAATGCACTTTTTTTAAACTTTGGTCGCTTGCAGCACTAAAAATTTTACGTATGATCGACACATATTATATGTTTTTGGAAAGGGCATCTCGGCACCTTTCAACCTGCATATTGACTAAATTAATTGAATGATTTTGACACGAAATATTGACTAAAAACTACAAAAAGTGCTCAAAAACGAGTTTTTTGAGAAAATCACAAAATCGCTTCTTTGATCAAAAAAATGAATATTGTTTTCGTGCTCAGCGACCCAAAATTAGTCTAAAAAATACTTTTTCCTGAAGCTTCATTTCTTGTAAACTAGTGTTATTAACCAATTATGATTTGTTTGTCCAATATTGAATATTGTTGAATTATTCTTGTACTTAAATTGTTTGTTATTATTGGTCTAAATATTCTATGGATATTTTCCTTCTTTTCAACATGAGCTTTTCTTTTTATACATTTCATTTACATCTGTCTGTCTGAGCATTACTTTTAATATCCTTTATAGAGCTCAATAAGGTTTTTAGCTTTCAGAAAAAGAGAGAAGTATTGATATACGACACGTAGTCAATTCGGGTTTATAAGCATAGTGTTTTTAAGAAATGTTCATCCATTGTAGTACAGTTTATTAAGATATTCTTCGTTTTTCGCGATTGAGATGGACTTCTTCACGTAAACCTTTTTAGACACGAAAATTGAAAAAGGTTTGTAATTTTTTGGTATGTTGGATTTCTCGACTCAAAAAAGTTCATCAAAAGAAATTTAAGGAAGCCTAAACTATTCCTTATTATGAATGTTTCCATAATGTTGTTGTCCGTAGATTTTTTGAGATGTTTAGTAATGTCCAGCAGAATAACAGACTAAAGTCATTCATATTTCGACCTGAACTGTACTTTTATTGTCAAAAGAATATCATCGATCGTGCTAATATCAATTATTCGAAATGATATTATTGTATTTCCTTCCATCTGACATCGACACAGTTTTAAATCCACCTCTATAATACATTTCAATGAAACGATAAACTGTATAGGGGAATCCGGGGCTATTCGGACTTACCTAAGCTAACCGCCCTTTTAGGTGGATCGACGTGAAAGAATTTATCGGTCAAAGATCCTAATTGATAGTTTGAAAACTCATCTACATTTTGGTACCACAAAAGCTCATCTGAACCACTCCATGGCAGCTCTAGGCAACGATTTGCTAAACTCCACGTTTTTCCATCCTTTTACAATGTAGGGGTGATTCGGACCTCCCTACGGGGCAATTCATACCGCAATTTTTTTATTTTTTTACAATGGAATTATGTTTACCTATGAAATATTTATTGGAGAAACTTAAGAAGCAAAAATAAAATTTTGTTACAAAATCTTAATATGGTTAGTCAAAACTGTCGATCATGTATTTGCGTGTGCGTAGCCGCAAGCTGCTGGACAGTGGTTGATGGAATAGGGGGTCCGAATAGTCCCGTACGCTCTTTTCGCACAAAAGTGGTGAGCGTTTTGAAAATATAATTGTTTTCACCCAAACAAAAATAATTCCATAAAAACCTGTTTTAATCCACCTAGCGGTGCAATTGTGCCTTTCTCATTTCTCTAAACTATGGCACGGAGGCTTTTTATGTTCAACATAATTGTGGAAATGTCCATTACATTCTTAGTACACTTTGCACTTATACACAATGGCATGCCAGCCACGAACTTGATGAGCTACGTGTCGACGGTGAAACACTTGAAACAAAAAAATATCATACTCCATTAGCCTAATCAGCATTAGATCAATGTTATCTGCTTGCTAACTTTGTCATGCGGGGGTGGGTATGTGAGGAGGGCGAAAGTCCCATGAACGAACGACTCCCCAGCTTAAATTGGTATGCTTTGTGATATAGTGGTGGTTTAAAGGTGATGGGGTTGAAAGGGAGGGGTATGAGGGCTGGATGGGGTGGTGGTCTGAGGGGTGATTTAAGGAGATTTTTAAAGGAGGGGAGTGAACAGTAGAGGAAGGGTGTAACCCCTTTCTGTAAACCATCAACTACGCCCCTGTTAAAATCCAGAAACCTTATGCGAGTCGAGAAAAAATTTGGCCGGGATTAGGTTGACGTTTTTCAGAGTGATTGCATAACCTTTCTATATGAGAAAGGCAAAAATGTGCAAAATCCAAAAAAGTGAATCGTCGTCAAATTTTTTTTTCGAGTTTGCATCAAATCTCGACGTTTCATGCACCTTGAACACATTTAGCATCAAAAATAAAAATTCTATTTTTAATTTTTTCTATAGTTTATATGAGAAATTTCTGTGTGGCCGCACTCTGAAACCCGTAATTCCGGAACCAGAATTCCGATCGATCCAAAATTCAATAGCAGCCGATGGGAAGGTTGCACCTTTCATTTGAGACTAAGTTTGGGCAAATCGGTCCAGCCATCTCTGAGAAAAATGAGTGACATTATTTGACACATACGCACATACATACACACACACATACACACACATACACACATATACACACACATACATACACACACACATACAGACTTTTTCCGATCTCGACGAACTGAGTCGAATGGAATATGACACTCGGCCCTCCGGGCCGGGATTAGGTTGACGTTTTTCAGAGTGATTGCATAACCTTTCTATATGAGAAAGGCAAAAAGGAAAGCTTTCCAAGACACTTACTTGTTATTTTTTATTTTTATTGCTTTAATCACGGCTTTACCATTTATTTATTTATTTATCGCGCACATCAACAGGCCGCACTCGGCCCCAATGATGGAAACTTAAACTAATTACATCTAAAAAACTGCAGGAATCGATTTCTTAATGATATCCTAGACAAATGAAAGTCGAACAGGTGCGACACACGATTGAAGAGGCGTTGTAGTCCCGTGATAGCGGCATTAGCTGTTTGAATAGTTCGTCGAAACGGCACTCTCAGAAGAACGTTTCCGCGTAACGTTCTGGACCTTGCTTGGATGTTGACTCGCTCTAGTAAATCTGGAGAATCGATGCATCCTGACAGAAGATCAGAGATGAATAAGGCTCTTGCAGTTTCTCTACGACGCTGAAGGGTATCGAGCTGGATGAGTTGACACCGACTCTCGTAGCTTGGTAGACGAACAGAATCGCGCCAAGGCAGGCGTCGAAGAGTATAAATTTTCGTTGAACGCCTTCAATTCGATCGCTTCTGTTCATGTAATTTGGATTCCAGACTGCCGAACAATACTCCAGCGTGGAGCGCACTAAAGAGCAGTAGAGGCTTTTGAGACAATAAATGCCTGTAAAGGCTTTAGCCGTACGGAAAATGAAGCCCAGGCTTCGCGATGCTTTACCAACAACATACGAAATGTGATTCTTAAATGTAAGTTTCAAATCTAACAGCACTCCAAGATCCTTAACGCAGCTCACCCGGGAAACAAGAGCTCCAGACAAGTTATACAAGTCAAACTCAATGGGATCTTTTTTTTGCTGGAGAACGATATCACAGAACATTTCGCCGGATTCAGAATCATTCGGTTGTTTTCACACCATCTGCTGAAAGTGTCAAATTGATGCTGCAAATATAGTGCGTCCGTTCGGTTCCTAATTCTGTTGAAATTTTTTAGATCATCTGCATACGACAACCGTGGCCCTTTCAGCTGAAAGTTTACATCGTTGAAATAGAGAGTGAATATGAATGGTCAGAGATGACTTCCTTGCGGAACACCAGACGTTGCGGAGAACAGTTTGGAGTATGCATCACCTATGTTCACACTGAGTTGACAGCCAACGAGATGGGATTGGACTCATCGCAGTAGTGATCCACTGAAGCCAAGTTTTTCATATTTAGCGATTGCGATGTCGTGATTGATTTTGTCGAAAGCTGCAGATAAGTCAGTATATATAACATCAGTTTGTTGATTCGCATCGAACCCTTCGGACACAAAAGAGGTTAGAGATAGTAGATTCGTCGAAGTCGATCGATTCGGCATGAATCCGTGTTGGTCTTTAGAAATATATTCCTTACAGTGAAAAAACACTGACTGCACCACGACTAACTCAAATAGCTTGGAAATGGCACAGAGCGCAGAAATTCCTCGATAATTGTCAATGTTTATCTTAACCACTATTTTTGTGGACAGGAAAGATGAAAGTTGCTTTCCACAATTAGAGAAAAATCGCGGTTGTCAGTGACATTTTGAATAGTTGACAGAGTGGTTCCACCAAACCAGATATACACTTTTTCAAAAACACAGCAGGGACACCATCTGGCTCGGGAGATGACGATGCTTTAAGCTTGGATGCTGCTGATACAATAGTCGAGTGCTCCACACGAATCTCACTCACTGACCGTTCGAGTTGGGCCACGCCGCTAGCTGCAACGTCAATCTGCTGCGAGGACAAAGTCTCACTGACGAACACACTCGCGAATTTAGAGGCGAACAATTTGCATATGGCTTGTGAATCATGACCAGCTTCGCCGTTCAAAAACATTGCAGAAGGCAAGCCGGTTTCTTTCCGCTGGTCATTGACGTATCTCCAAAACGATTTAGGATCCGACTTAAGCTTACGTTGCATTTTTCGTTGATAGTTTGAAAAACAAAAACTGTTCAGTTTTTATATAATGATTATAATGATTTTTGATTTGAGGATGACAAAAAAACACGTTGTGCGCCGAAGACCCGTTTTATCAGCCCCGTTGGCGTATCTTTTGGTGACCAAATAGGGGCAATGCCAACACGGTTAAACGGCTGCTTCGGTTAAACGGCTCATTCGGTTTAATGGCTCATTCGATTAAACGGCTCATCCGGTTAAACGGCCCATTTGGCCAAACGGCTCATTCGATTAAACGGTTCATTCGGTTAAACGGCTTATTCGATTAAACGGCTCATTCGGTTAAACGGCCCATTTGGCCAAACGGATCATTCGGTTAAACGGCGCGTTCGGTTAAACGGCTCATTCGGTTGAACGGACCATTCGCCCAAACAGCCCATTCGGTCAAACGGTCTATTCGGCAAATCGGGCAAATTCTACCAAACGGCCCATTTGGCTAAATGGCCCATTCGACCAAATTACATTCGGCCAAATGACCTATTCGGCCAAATGACCTATTCGGCCAAATGTCCCTTTCGGTTAAATGACTTTTGGCCAACTGACCAAGAACTCCTCCTCGAACGCTTGTCGCACGTCTATCATATTCGATGGCATATGGCCAGAAAATGGTCTCTTTCCCGGCATTAGCACTCCATGCATAACCCACAGTAGTCTGCCCTGTTTTATAATCTTTTAGATGTAAACATGTAGGGGAGAGAGGGTGACAGTGGATCAGCAGGAACTATGAAACATTCGCAATAAAATCATAATGCATTATCGAAATCGTCTCATTCCCTCATATTTCACAATTTCTAATTCTTTACACGTGTTGCTATGTTTTGGAAGAGATCTGATAACTCTATCTCTTTTAATGGATATTTGTTTGTTTTGTGATAGCCAGAGTAAATTTGCAATGATAAACATTATTCCATCTTTATAAATTACCATTCATTGAATAAATGTTTAGTCTATTGCTATTTATAGCAAATTTTATGCTCAACATTTGCCGCGAACAAAGTTTTTTGGTAACTACTCATGGTTCTGTGTAATTTCACAATTTTCATGAATAGACCCATTGGGTAACTGTGAAACGATGGCGTATGGGGAACAATGATTTTTTTTTTGTTTTTGTGGTCTGTCTCAAAATGTTAATGGGTACCGATTTTCCACAGTAACTACTACTCATATAGTGCAAAATTAGTAAATTTGGACAAATTTTGTAGAAATTATCTCTTATTTCAGGATTGCAGCTAATATACATATATGGTGGTTCGATGTTACGCGATGATATAGTGGATCCTTTCGTAAACAAACGATTTTCGCCTCAATATAACTTTAATTCAAAGCGTTAGGATCATTCTTCGTCAAATCAAAAGAATAAAATTTATAAGTAGAATATTTCACTATAGACGACATCGTGTTTCATAGTTCCTACCCATGGGGCACACTGATACATTTTACCACCAACTGTTTATTATCCAAAAAATGTTATTTCCCGTGAATTTTACCAGCTGGAAAAAATATATGTATTAGTTAACAACATAGTGGCACTATGTATCACTTTTGATTACACAAATAACATGTATTATCATCAAAATTAAATTGTAGAAAAAATGTGTTTCATTGTTACCCTCTCTCCCCTACATACATGGTACAAATAGTTGTTCATGCGTCTGCGCCGTTCTCCATTTTCCACTGTGCCGCCGAGTATTGAGCACAGGATTCTTCTCTCAAATGCATCGATCGTTCCTGCAACGCTAATGACTAATAGCTGTACCCCCCATTAATTGTGCTGTACCCAAGAAGGAGTATCAGTGATTTGAATAGGTGTGACCATTAGACTGAATCTACCATACGCGAGCGGTGGGTGGCAAGTCTAGTTTACACTTGTATAACGATGGAGCTATTCAAAACAGGGTTGCTATGATTAGGGGAATCCGGGACTATTAAGACAGTGGGGGTAATTCGGACCCCCTCGATTTCTCAGAAAATAGCAAGACTTTCTGACTATCGTAGATATTCGTGGAACCGCTATTCTGAAACATTAATTGTGAGAGCTGAAGTTGATTCTTTGTTCTTTGTAAAAAGGAGATACAACGTGTTTCGTTGTTTTGCCAGTATCAAAACAAAAATCATTATAAATGAAAAACCGTGACTAAAGCAACAAATTAAAGTGAAAAAATTAAAAGGTAAGTGTTTGATTTTTGTTTGGGTGAAAACAGAGATATTTTCGAGACGCTTACCACTTTTGTGCGATATGAGCGTACGGGGCTATTCGGACCCCCTATTCCGTCAACCACCGTTCAGCGGCTTGCGGCTGCGCACACCATTGCACACGCTACAGCAAAGAAAATATATGGGCCGCCAATCGACAGCCATGACATACCAGATTAAGCTTTTGCGAAGCAATTTTTTTTCGCTTCTTAAGGAGTGTCTCTTGTAACTAATTCATAGGTAAACAAAATCCATTGTAAAAAAATTAAAGAAAAATGTCTGCCTGAATTATCCCAACATTGTAAAAGGATGGAAAAACGTAGAGGTTTGCAAATTGTCGCCTAGCGCTGCCATTGAGTGATGCAAATGAACCTTTTATGGCAACAAAATGTAGCTAAGGGTTTCAAACCAACAATTAGGACTTTTGACCTAATTAACTTTTTTCACATCTATCCACCTAAAAGGGCGATTTGCTTAAGTAGGTCCGAATAGCTCCGGGTTCCCCTAATAATAAAATCCACTTGTTTTGAAGACATTCTGCTTCTTTAGTTAATAACTTTTCTCAGCGAATTTTCATAAACTTGCAATGTTCTCCGAATGTGTTCAGTAGATGAATACCTTTAGAAATAAATATTGTTCTGATTAATTGATTGATGGGGTGATTTTTTAAGAATTTATTTTCAATGTTAACCGATTTTCCACACAAACTTCTATATAAACTTTGAAATTTTTGTAAGGATCCGTAGACACAACCGATCGGTACCAAAATTTGCACAATTCCTAAGGACCATAAAAGGAATCAGTAGAGCCTGGTGGAGCTAAAAGTCAAAAATTGAACCAGTCTAGTGACCATTCACATATTCGCGTGCGTTCTTGGGTGGTCACACGGACCGTCATTCTGATATTTAGTTTTCGGTGTACGATTCACATTCTGACCATATCGCTAGAGTTCCCGGTCATGTTACCATGGAACGTGGTGTTCAGTGGATATGAGAGCTTTCTTTTTTTGATTGGTCCAATTGAAGGCAAATGCACCTAGTATGCTAATACCTAGGATAGAAACTTCCGGAAGTGACCGGATTCATGATCGTGCGAGCGCGGCAGTTGTTAGGTTCACGCTTGAGACCGCGTTTGAATGTTTGTAAGTGCTGAGACGTTCACCTTATCACCGGGATGTTATTATGTTTGCAAGATCGCGGGTGTAGGTTGCGTGGATTATCGCGAAGGGCTTAAACATTTGTATGCTAACGTGTTTGTCACGTGTATGTGACTTCTCGTGTATAAATTCGACTTTTATGCCGCTATTGTTTAGTGGATATGAGCGTTTGTCATTTGGTCCACCTGAAGGCATGCTACTGGAGCTGAGGTTAGGGACTTCTGGACGTAACCGATTAATGATCGCGCGAATACGAACATTTGGAGGTTTATTCCTGAGACCGCATTTGTGAATTTCTAAGTGCTAAACCGTACACTTAGTCACCGAGGTGTTATCCTCTTTGCGAGTTCGTGGGCATAGGTGTGTGTGTGGATGATCGCGAAGGACTCGAGCGTTTGTATGTTGACGTTTTTGTCACGTGTGCTAGCGTGCATGTAACTTCGCGTGTGAACATTATTATGTATTTTTTTCGCATGTTCACATGTTCTTGAATGATCGCGCGCAGACCGTGAATCTGATACTTAATTTTTACTGTATGGTTCAGATGCTAGAAGAATAAGTTCTCCCGTTTCACTAGAGTTCCCCGTCATGTCGCCATGGAACGTGTTGTCTAGTTTTTTTTTCTTTTGGTCCAACTGAAGGCATGAGTTTGGGCTGTCAGGATCGAGGGTAGAGACATCCGGACGTAATCGATTCATGATTGCGTTAGCGGTGGGTTGATGCTTGAGAGCACGTTTGTAAATTTAAATGTGCTAAAACGTTCACTTTATTACTGGGGTGTTTGAATGTTGGCGAGATCGTGGGCGTTTGCGTTTGTGCCCAGGTTAGTGTTATCGCGAAGGCCACATTGTGAATGTATATGAGAGAACAAGCAATTTATTGTGTTGGCAGGGATCTAATTTAACATATGGCCATAACATAAAAATAACATGCCGAAAGAAGGAAGAAATTAAGTAGAAGCGAAATTGATCGATGTTATTTTTGGTACATATGAATTGAGTAAAGGAAAAGCAAACTATTAGAAGAACAAAAACAGACTAATGAAGTAGAAGATGAGAACACATGTAATCAACCTACTTGAAATCGTCTAAATGTCAGCAAATGGCACTATTAACGATAATTGCATGTAAATGGATCGTACATTAATTTATCCAATCCGATCTTCCTGAAAAAATCATATCAAAGGATGAATTTAACACCGGTAAAAAATGACCAACGAATCCCAAGAAGCACTACCCACTATTCCATCATATACGCCAGTTCTGCAACCATTCCCTAACCCATCTGTCGCAAATACTCAGACGAACATATACACAGATAGACATACATAACACTTGTTCATTAGTACTAAAAACTACAATTATTACAACACAACACAACTAATGGGGTTCAACTGTTATATTTTTTAAATGCGCCTCCGCACGTTGACGGTTTAGACCGATAAATCGACACACAATGACTCCCACTGCGAGCCGCGCTCATAAACACTACCATTAAGCTGTTGAACAATGTCTGCAAACACAGCCCACAGAAAAAGTCAGTGAACCGCCAATCGGCCAGACCACAAAACGTAAAAAAAGGCCCATAAACGCCCTCGGTCTACTCAATGCACCACTACAGAGGCGTACTGCAATAACCATAACCACTAACCAGTTGTCTGTCAGCTAGACTCGGTATCAGGCAGGACATGTAAACTGGTGCACAAAAATGCTTTATGATGTTTGCAATACCGTCAACCTACACACTACAAATTACATTTGACGTAAACAACATTGCGACGTATTTTTCTGTCTAATAACGGAATTTTACATGTTTTGACATGTGAAATAAATATGAACTCATCTCTACATTGCTTCTTCTTGTTTTTTTTTTATTTCGTCACTCCCCTCTTTCTACATTGCTACATTGCTTTATATCAAGCATATTTTTTTTAGTTTTTACCATAAAGGTTTTCACTTCTTTTTTGGGTTAGAAACAATTTCTCACCTTTTGTACGGGGGCTGCGAACCGAACCCAAGTAGTTGCGAAGCATACGGTTAGAGTGTCCTTTTATTGATAAATTGTCAAATTTTAGATAATCCTTGGAAATGAGCCTTGAGAATCTTGTTTAATATAGATCTCTGCCGTCGTATGAGATTTAGGCAATGAAAACTTCTTCGCGTATACAATATTATCTTTGTTCTGAAGGACGAATAGTCGCACAAAATTGGATCAATTTTTTTCCTGCGGCGAATTTTCACAGAATCCAATAACACTAGCTTCCAGTGGTGATATGTTCTGAAAAACAAAACACCGTCAGTCGCCGCGTACAGCACGTTCGCAAACATGCTCTCCATACAAATTTTCCAATGTAGGTATTCGAGCTAAAAAAAAACGCACCTGAAATAACTCCCGCTGTTATCTGGAAAATATCCCACCAGAGATGACGGTCGTCGTTGTCTGTTGTAACCTCCGCCGGGGGTATTTTGTTTGGACGGGACAGATGCCACATCAAACGACGCGGCTACTAACTCACTTTTCCCCGGTCCATCCAGCTGTTAGTGGTCGAGGGCCACGTTTGATTACTGAAGTACTGGTCGAAATAAAAGCAAAGTTTTCCCAGTGAACTGCAGACAGTAAGTCTAGTTCAGGACAAAAATGTCAGCGAGAGATATTTAAACAAAAAAAAAAGATTGCCAGACAAAGATACAACCGATGTGCTTCAGCATCATCATCATCATTAGCAGCATCCTGGTTTGACTGGTAGGTTCTGATGTGTTCCGAACGGTGCCACGCGGAAATGACTGATGGCAGTATGATGTGCGAGAAAAAGCTAGAGTGAAAATTCTTGTGTAAACTTGAACCGTATGAATATTTGAGATAACCGACGAGAGCAATGCCCTCTAGCCCCCGCACGAAAGCCCTCTCCCCAAACGGTGCCATTGGATGGCATCACACAACACATGTAATTTTCTGTTCGGTACTGTTCAAACAACAGCCAGAAAAAAAAATAAACGACCCTCCCAACGCAGGCTCCAATAACACCGTCATCATTCCCGGGTCTTGATTTCTCCCCGTTACTTATTTGCCCTTCTGGGAAGGCAAAATCCTAGGCGGACTTTTCGACGCATTGGAAACACTTGCCAAGTGGGGATTCCGTTTTGACATAATGGACAAATACACCCTCTCACAATCCGTTTTATTCGCTAGGGATAACGCTGCGGGGTGGAAAAATTGGCAAATGTTGTTGATGTTGTTTAACTGTTCATTCCATCCATTCTTAATTTGCCGCTGCCTCGACATGAATGTAGGTTTTCATGTTCATACATACTATGCTTTGCATAGTCGGTATAACCTATACCCGTTAGGGACGTGCCAGTGAGGCCAGATACGATGTTGTTCTGGTTGATCATTATTGACTGGTGGGCGGAGGACTACGATATTTGAAAAAGCCATTAGTATTGGATTCTGCAATTAGTCTGGGTTGTACTTGGGTCAATGGCATCAAACAACTAAAAATATGCATTTTAAAGAAAAAAGTGACGTCCAATTTCGTAAAATACAACAACAATCTGCAACTGAGAGCCCTCTTTTGTCGCTTTCTCTTCCGATTATTACTGCAAAACCAATAAACTTTTCGAACAATTATCAATATGTTTCGAAAGACCAAGGTTTTTACTACCTTATTACGCAAAAAGTGGAAGTGAAATCAGAAAGATGACCGAGTAATTCGCGGAAGAGAAGGTAAACTAAGAGAGGCTCTCCTTCGCAGATTGGATCCATTGAAAAAAAAGTCTTCAAATGTTCAAGCTGTAGACCTTCGAGAAGCTTCAACTGTATAAAACCTTAATTTCCGAAGTCGTAACAACGGCAGGGCAAAAATGACACACGAATACTGTATTTATGGTCGTTAAGAGTAAAAAAATTAATTGTCTGAAAGTAGCATAAAGTTTGATAAAAAGTCACCAATACGCTAATTAAACAACTACACGCAAATCCGAAATTCCTTGTTTGCATTTTTCAACACTTTTGCGGGTTTTTCGTGGAAGTTTGTGCACGCCATCTTACCGGCTGCGATATCCACAGAGAAAAAAATCTGTTTTTAAATTCACGATAAAAAAAATCACGATTTCGTGAACTAAACGATTTTTGAAAATCGTGACCAAGTTCCTGAAACTATGGATAATAAATCTCGTATTCATGAAACTATTTGTGTTTTGCAAAAAAAAAGCTGATTCGTCCCAAAAATATGCATGGCGTTACATTCCAATGTTTGGTTGGGTTACTGTGTTAGTAATAATATTTACGTTTCGATTTCGCCTCATCAGAATCCGACACTAACTTAGCGATAGGACTAAGCTAGCGCTGCATTGACGCTAGCTCCAAAAAAACCGAGACGGGACATCACGCTTGACTCTAGGGATTTGCTTAGAAACAAAAATGGTGTCTACTTTTTTGGGGCTAGCGCTAATCCGGCGCTATGTTCGTTCTGTCACTAAGTTAGTGTCGGATTCTGATGAGACGAAATCGAAGTGCAAATATTATAACTAATTTAGTTGTAGGTTTTGTGCTCTCCACGCGCAAAGATGGTTTTAAACAATTTCTCCTTAATGGAGCAAAATAGTTTTTACCAATATTGTTCTGCGCTAAGGAGAAATATAGAATAGTGGGTTACTGTGGTTGTTCCCTTGACATGTTCAATTTTTGGTATGATTCTTGTTCATAATTTAAGGATGCACTAGTTTGTATAAACCATATCAACCAAAAAAACCGTCACTTAAACGATGTTTATGATTTCGTTACCATGATATTTTATTGATGAGTTTACTATGTGATTTTTCTGGCAGAGTAGCGCGATTTATGTTCATGATTTCAGGACCTTAGTCACAATCTCCGTAATTTCTTTTCTCGTTATCGTCAAATTTAAGTTGCAAGTAGAGTGATTTGAAATTTTAAAAGCATTTCAAGAAACCTTTTGTTCTTGATTAGGGCATCGCAAATTTTTGTTTAATATCAAAGCCCCCCTTCATATTATGACAAATATCAGATTAAACTTTTTATTAAATGTTTCTTTTTGAACGTGAAAAATCCTAAGGAACAAAATAGAAGTAGATTTGCCATCGGTAAAATTCAGATACATTACATTTTTGGGCATTTAGTCTCGATTTCACATTTTATCATTAAATAGCACACATCAGCTCCATTTAACAATAAATAACTATTTAATTTACTATTTTCAGTGTGAAAAGCAGACTTCCCATTGCCCATCGACAAGTTTGTACCTGTGTACACAATTTCGTGCACGCGTTCAACCTCAAACATGCTTCGCCTCTATATACAGATTCGCCTCAAACATCGAACCCAAACGAACGATGTACAAACTCTAGTTCAAACATCCGTGTACGTACACCGGGTGCGTACACGAGAAAGATGCGCACAAGGCAAAAAGAGTCAACGCTAGTGATGATGATAGTAAGAAAGATAAAGCTGGTGCCACGAACCTATGTGTACGCACAGCGTGGGTTCGCTTGTGCAGGCTAACATCTGTACGTGTTTTGGTACGAAATAGCGTGTTTGAGTTCGTACACGAAGTGTGAGTTTAATATGAGCACAGAACCGGAGCGAACATTGTGTACGATGTTTATTTGGGAAGACTGGTGAAAAGTGGTCAGAAATCACATGGTAAAAGATTCATTTCAGGAAAAACACGGGAAGTTGCGGTATTAGGGCGTTTGATGAAAAAATGAGGCTTCTAAACTAAATGTCGAAAATTCTAATGTTTCTGAGTTTTATAGGCAACAAATAAATTTTCATTTTGTTCCTGATAATTTTCCACGTTCAACAAGGTACTTTAAGTAAAAATTGATCTAAGAATAATAGAAATACATGTACGAGAAAATTATTGAATTTGATATGAATGACAACCCTAGAATCCCAACATGCCCTAGAACTCCAATTTTTCATATTCTGATATACGTCGCAAAGATACCGTTCGATTTCTGAAATTGTTTTACACTAGAAAAATAGCAAAAAATGTGTGATTTGCCGTATATAGCAGAATGGTTATTAGGAAAGGTGAATTTTTTTAACAAAATACCGCAAAACTCCAGCTTCCTTAAATTTCGGGAAAAAAGGATGGTTTCATTGAAATACCCAGAATTTTTCCTCCAAAACAGGTACAAATTGTACTTTTTCGATTGCTATTTTAAAAGTGTAATATATTTTTTCCTAATATTTACCCATAGTGCCAATGTTAGAAACATCAAGCGAAGTGAGGGGGGGGGGTATAAAATTGTCCAAATGATGTTAAATTTGGCATCTGAGTTCACTTTGGCATTTGTCACAACACTATATAAAAGGGGGAGGATGGGTCTTTGAGATATCGGAAAAAAAATTATTTGCGATGGCCAATTCTTGATGAAAAAACACGAATAACTTACGGAAAGGTCGTAATAAAACAAAATAATTATTTTTGTTAAAACAGAATTCAAAATATCTCGAAAACTACTATATTATCGAAATTGTTTGCTGTGAAATGGAATTTATATTGTATGGGATCATCCATAAATTACGTAGCATTATATGGGGGAGGGGGGCGTTTTGTATTTTGTGATGATGTGTGACGACAGAGGGGTAGGGGGCCATGTCATGCTACGTAGCTTTTTAAAGGGGAATAGAATAGAATTTAAAAAAAAATATGCTGACACGAGGGGGGGGTATGCTTACCGTCAAGCTACGTAATTACCAGAGGGTATTTAGAGGTTTGTGACGAAATGCTACAATGGGGGAGAGGGTGTTAAAAATCACTCAAAAAATGCTACGTCATTTATGGATGGTCCCTATTGGCAATTGTATTTTTGATGCAAAAAGTATGAATTATAAAACTACGTTGAAAGTTGTTTTATTACTGAAAGCTTCTCCTTGATCCATATACACTAAACAGTTTTCTTACGTCTTTGAAACGATAAACATTTGATTATTAATAGTTTATGATAGAGAAACGCGAATAACTTATTAAACGGGCATAAAGCCCACTTTTAATTGGATTTGAGTAGAAATTACTCAAAATTTGCAAAAGTCCACTTTTAATTGGATTTGAGTATTAATTGCTCGAAATTTGGAAAAATCCACGTTTAATTGGATTTGAGTAGAAATTACTCAAAATTTGGAAAAGTCCACTTTTAATTGGATTTGAGTAGAAGTTACTCACAGTTTGGAAAAGTCCAACTTTAATCGGATTTGAGCAGAAATTACTCAAAATTTGGAAAAGTTCACTTTTAATTAGATTTGAGTAAAAGTTATTCAAAATTTGGTTAAGTCCACTTTCAATTGAATTTGAGTAGAAATTACTCAAAAGTTGGAAATGCCCACTTTTAATTGGATTTGAGTAAAAATTAATCAAAATTTGGAGAAGTCCACTTTTAATTGGATTTGAGTAGAAATTACTCAAAATTTGGAAAAATCCACTTTTTATTGGATTTGAGTAGAAATCACTCAAAATTTGGAAAAGTCCATTTTTAATTGGATTTGAGTAGAAATTATTCAAAATTTGGAAAAGTCCACTTTTAATTAAATTTGAGCAGAATTTGGAAAAATCCACTTTTAACTGGATTTGAGTAGATAGAAGTTACTCAAAATTTGCAAAAGTTCACTTTTAATTGGATTTGAGTAGAAATTACTCAAAATTTAGAAAAGTCCACTTTTAATTGAATTTGATTAGAAATTACTCAAAATTTGGAGAAGTGCACTTTTAATTGAATTTGAGTAGTATTTACCCAATATTTGGAAAAAGTCCACTAATAATTGGATTTGCGTAGAAGTTACTCAAAATTTGGAAAAGTCCACTTTTAATTAGATTTGAGTTAAAGTTACTCAAAATTTGGTGAAGTCCACATTTAATTGGATTTGAGTAGAAAATATTCAAAATTTGGATATGTCGACTTTTAATTGTATTTGAGTAGAAGCTACGCAAAATTGGGAAAAGTCGACTTTTAATTGAATTTGAGTAGAAATTACTCAAAATTTGGAGAAGTGCACTTTTAATTGGATTTGAGTAGAAATTACTCAAAATTCGGAAATGCCCACTTTTAATTGGATTTGAGTAGAAGTTACCCAATATTTGGAAAAGTCCACTTTTAATTGAATTTGAGTAGTATTTAAGTCCACTATTAATTGGATTTGCGTAGAAGTTACTCAAAATTTGGAAAAAATAATTAGATTAATTAGATTTGAGTTAAAGTTACTCAAAATTTGGTGAAGTCCACATTTAATTGGATTTGAGTAGAAAATATTCAAAATTTGGAAATGCCGACTTTTAATTGTATTTGAGTAGAAGCTATGTAAAATTTGGAAAAGTCAACTTTTAATTGAATTTGAGTAGAAATTACTCAAAATTTGGAGAAGTGCACTTTTAATTGGATTTGAGTAGAAGTTACTCAAAATTTGGAAAAGTCCACTTTTAATTGTATTTGAGTAGAATTTACTCAAAATTTGGAAAAGTCGACATTTAATTGAATTTTAGTAGAAATTACTCAAAATTTGGAGAAGTGCACTCTTAAATAAATTTGAGTAGAAATTAATCATTTTTTTTATTTTTTTATTTTAATTATAGAGGTTTTAACCTTAAGGTCATTCGCCTCTTCGGGTTAGAAAAATCTCTTATGAAACATTTATAACCCTATGTGCGGGGTCGGAACTTGAACCCAGATGCGCTGTGTACAAGGCAATCGATTTACCAACTACGCTACGGCCACTCCACTTTTAATTGGATTTGAGTAAAAATTACTCAAAATTTGGAAGTCTACTTTTAGTTGGATTTGAGTAGAAATTACTCAAAATTTAGAAAAGTTCACTTTTAATTGAATTTGATTAGAAATTACTCAAAATTTGGAGAAGTGCACTTTTAATTGGATTTGAGTAGTATTTACCTAATATTTGGAAAAGTCCACTTTTAATTGGATTTGAGTAGTATTTACCCAATATTTGGAAAAGTCCACTTTTAATTGAATTTGAGTAGTATTTACCCAATATTTGGAAAAGTCCACTATTAAATGGATTTGCGTAGAAGTTACTCAAAATTTGGAAAAGTCCACTTTTAATTGGATTTGAGTAGAAGTTATTCACAGTTTGGAAATTGAAATTGAACACTACTAAATACTACATCAAGTTAAATTACAAACATCTAGCAGCACTGCCCATCACATCCTCCAAAAAGTGCGTTACTATGGTAACATTACTCGACGCGATAGATTTTGTTTCAAAAGGGTTCGGTTTTGTTTGTAGCAAAAAAGGGCCGTTTTCGGAAACGGCTGATGCACAACAGCATTGGCAGACATGTATCGATTTTTACCATACAATTTCCCCCTGGTTGTTGATAAATTTTTCCCATCGGGGAGATGTGATTTCAAGGTCGCTGAAGGGAGATCAAATTTCGGTGTTAAACCTTCGAATTCGGGTTGTCTGAGACCGCCAGGTAATGGGTTGAAGAACTTGATCCGTTCTCAGATTGTTGTCGATGAAAAAAGGGTTCATACCTGGAAGAAAGATGAAAAGAAAACAATTTTATTAATTAATTCAACAAATTTCTAATAAAACTGCACTAAACAGCCGCAAGCTACATCCTCCCAATAATCCCAGAATATTTGTTATAAATTTATCCGGTATTGTGGAAGTTCCTGATCATTTCCTCTGTCGAGCGCAAACCCCTTTCAATTTGTTTCGGAGCGAATCGGACCCTCGTCTGACTGCTGACTATCGATGGCTGGCGCAGAGAAAAGACACACATGCTCATAAAGTAAAAGGTCCACGATGAACGCCTGGAACAACATCTTTTATTACATGCTCATCAAATTTATGGCGATCGATTTCGCTTTACGTGTCCTGCCTGATAGCGGAGGCTAGCTGCCACGCTGCTGCTGCGAGAGAGTGAAGTTAGCTGGTACGAACGGGGTTAGATAATATAGTTAATTTCGCATTTCGACGTCGATCCATTCGGAAGTGTACTGCTGCTGTTGGTGCACTGGGTGAAGGGGGTTTTATGTGCTGGTAGTAAAACGCACACATATGAGGACTGATGGAGACGAAACGTCCATATATTTCTATCATTACGAGTCGATGGATAGTGGGTAGATATTTAGAAGAGGTTATGTATGTGCATTAAAAACGTATAATAAAATATACAGGGTGTTTGGTTCATGGTTAAGAATCTCTCGGGGGGTGATAGACTGCCATATTTGGAGAAAAAAATTGTTCTACACATACCATCAAATCTCAACCGTTACAGAGTTATTGAACTTTTTGTGTAAAAAACTTATTTGTCTTAAAATACCTCTAACTTTAAAAGTATACTTTGTATTTTAAATGTTTTAGTTCCATTCGAAAGGTGAGAAAATTTTCTATTGAATGGTGTTCTCATATCTTTTAAGTAATTAGTTTTAATTACCTTTTAACTGTAAAGTAGTTAAAAGTTAGTGTTTTTGAGGAGGTTTTTGCTAATTTTCTCGAAATAATGAAGTATGATTATAGCAATATCCAGTATCCAAAAGTTGAGTTTTAGGACGATTCATAATTTGTTCTTGGACGTCATATTTCTATCTCTTCTCATTTCTTAGTAATTTAATTACTATACTTTTCCCGTAACCGACTTGCAAGTGCTTAAAAGACTCTAATCTAAAAAATATGCTTTATATCATTATTTACAAGATTTCATTGGAAAGCTGAGAAAATTTCCTATCAATGTATGTACAAATGTCTTTTAGTTAAGTGTACTAAATGATTTTTTACTAACGAAATATCTCAAAATTTGTGTTTTTTGGAGAGTTTTTTTAATTATTCTAATTATTAATCAACAAAATTTATCGTTACTATTGTTCATTTGATGCCCCTTAATATTCTCTATAACTTTTAATTTGACACTTTATCTACATCTCTTTTCATTTTGCTGCTATTTAATAGTTAACACAGCATGAGCTCGCCACAAATGTAGTGGGTTAGAAATCGTTATTTTTGCATATGAAACGATGCGATAAAAACGATTTTGCGTCGAAACCAAAAGAGATAATTGAATGGAGTCAAAGAAAAAAACTGTAGAGCTTGCTGAGATGCATTATTTCCATGATAATAATGGTGATGTTTATAATTTACTATTTTAAGAAAATTAACGAAAATGCTAATAATAGCACTAACTTTAAACTAATTTACTTTTAAAAGAATACTAAATTCACTTAACTGAAAGGTATTAATACATTTTTCACTGTAAAATTTTCCTGGCTTTCGAATAAAAAGAAAAAAAGTACAATAAGTGCCGTAATTTTTCAATTAGAGCTGGTACTAGTGAAAATAACATAAAAATATCCAAGTTGAATAACCCAAAATCATGAAAATAAGAAAAGGTAAGTGTATCATGTCAAAGAACACATTAAGCAGCTCATCAAGACTAACAATCTGAATTATTAAAATGATGAGGTTAACTATTATGATTTTCAAGAAATAACCGAAAAATCGTCTGAAATTGTTTAATTTTCAATAAATTACTTTGAAAAGGCTATTTAAACTCATTAGCTGAAACATGTGAGGGCATCACTCAATGCGAAATTTTCTCACCTTTCGAATGGAACTAAAACATTTAAAATACAAAGTATACTTTTAGAGTTAGAGTTATTTTAAGACAAATAAGTTTTTTTACTAAATGTTCAATAACTCTGTAACGGTTGAGATTTGATGGTATGTGTAGAACAATTTTTTTCTCCAAATATGGCAGTCTATCACCCCCCGAGAGATTTTTAACCATGAACCAAACACCCTGTATAAAGTTTGTACCCGGTGCACAGCAAATCAGCCGTTTGAGGTCAATACCCAACGTTGTGATATTGTAAATAAGTTTAAATATATATTTTCTTTAAATTTCTAGTCCTGAGCGGTGATTTGATAACTAACAAAAATTCAAAGTCAATGTCTCGCTAAGATAAAATTTAACGACAAATTAATCACATGTTTGAATTGAAAACCAATATATTTTGTTTCAATAACTTATTATTTTTATTCAATAACGTATTATTTTTGCATAAAATGGTTTAATTCAATTTTCTTTTTAGAAATAAATAATATATGGAGTTCTTTTCTTTATAATATTCTCAATATTCTGTGGATAATTTCCTTCTTTTTAGCATGAGCTATACCTTTCGATAAATAATAATTATACCAGAAAAATGTGCACTATGTCTGTATATAACTCGAAAAGATTCGATCAGCGCTTAGTTGGCACTGCTACCAAATTGGCACCAGTATTTTTGAGAGTTATCCTACTGGAGCTGCAGAGCTGGGTTCTCGGAAGGGCTCCCTGTTAGAATCACTCACAACAATTGCAGACGAGAGGGGAAAAGTCACCCACTAAAACACTGCTTCAGACCAATTGCAGTGAGCCTTGATTCTGACTGTCATGTTGAGTGTAAGGCTCAGATGTGCGGGCGTAAGGACGGCACGATCGCGTGGGAATGAGTTTTCCATTAGTCGCGCTTGAGACCGCGTTAATCAGATTATAAGTGCTATAAAGCGTTCACTAAATCATCGGGACTTTTTTGTTTGCAAAAACTTGCGCGTAGATGCGCGTGGATTATCGCGATTGTATGTTCGCGTTAGAGATTAATTTTGAATTATCGAGCAGGGATTGAGCGTTTGTATGTTAATGGGTTTGATGGGCTCTAGCAAACGAACCAAGCCGAATTAGAGTGTTATCTCCTTTTTGTCTTAAACTGTGGATGACTGTTCTAAATATTTACCAAATCTACATAACTAGAATAACTGTTTGACCTTCACTGTATCGACCGAATCGTTGATTATATTCGTTCAAATTGACCAGATTTGCTACTACTGCCAGCAATCGGAATCAAAATAAGAAGAACCCCAAATCGTTTTTATGTCATCAATAATCTCACGATTTTAACGATGTCCTGAGTTCGAGCAATGGCTCTTAATCTTACTCTCTCGAGGATGTCGATATCGGTGACGAATTACCTGAAAATATCCCATGATCTGAACCAACTGACCTCCTTGCTGTACATTAGCAGCAGGTGTAAAGTAATCCTCATCCTGCTGTGATCACTCACCGATACGTGGAAGCCTCTGTTTACTTACACTTAACTTCATTTCACAGCCACCCTCGGCAGCCAATAATCCATAAGCTCCCGAACGAGCACCCACGAACCAACAACGTAGAATGCATTCGCCAAACATCTACCTACTAGAGAGGTATTTGAAAAGGAAACAATTTCTTCCGGTGCCAATGGCTGCGCTGCTCCGCTTGTCGGCATCACATCATCATCGGAATCGAACCTCGCAACCGGAAACGACGTCAACGACGGTGCAAGGAACACGAAACAAAACAAACGATGCGATGTGCTGCTGAAAAATTGCACCTCCGCCCGACGACGACGACGACGACAATGATGATGGTGGTAGAGGGGGCGACGACGTCGATGATGATGAAGTCACGTTCGTCGCTTCGCTTCGCTCCGGTCGGATTATTGGTGTACCGGTAGGTGGGTGTGATGATGTTTTCTCTGCTCACACGGTCCGGATTGAATACTGAGTGAAAAGTTAGGCAGCCAGCAGCAGGTTTTTCAATCATTCGAATTTCCACCATGTTTCGATTCCACAGCCATTACCTGCCGGTTTGCGTGATTCAATCTAGCAGTCGCCGCCGGAGGAATAAAAAATCGAATCGGGGGGGTTTCCCGAAGGGTTCCTTTCTAGAAGCAAACGGTGCGCCGTGTGAGAAACACCATCCTCTCAAGTAACTCTTGCATTTTCCCCTTCTTGCGTCGGTTGAACTTGAAAATGGAAGAGTGTAGGGAAAAAAAATGGTCTACGGAACTAGATTCGATTGAGTAATTTGTCTTTTACTTGCCGGCAGTGGATTTTAACATCGGTCCCCTCCGTTGCACTGAAAGGATTTATTCTGCTAATATCCAGGAGGTTTGCAGCAACACAAAATCTACTCCTCCGTGGGGTGAACTTTGCAGAGTAGAGCACAATTTGGCCGGAAATGACTGTTCTCTATGGAGTAGTTTATGTTTATGTTACTTCTATTATTCTCACGGTACCTGCCAGAGTGAGCGGCGGATGATTGGATGCATGGTATCCGTTAGTGCAAGATATGTGCTTTTCGACCTTGAACGAATGGTACCCGGAATGGAAGCGATGCTTCAGCAATTGTTATGTTTTTAGTCCGTAACGTATATGGAAATTTGCTTTGAAAGAGGCTTATTCTTCCAATATCGGATATCTAGAAAATCCTTGCGTATAAATTCAGCTGATCTTGGGCACTCGTCGCATTCGTGGTTGGCAAATTGGTGAAGAGCTAGCGTTACCAGGTACGGTGCCCTGGTTGGAGCGTACGATCTTCAGTTTGGGGGAACTCGACAAACGATTTGTGCTGAAGTGCTCGTCTAGCCTACCTTGTGCAGGACGGAAAAGTTTCCAAAGCTTTGGTTCATGAGTAGAGCTTCCATTTCCCGACGGTTTTCAGCTTCCCGGGATTCGGGAAATAAATAATAAATTTCCCGGGAAATCCCAGGAATACAGAAGAAAAATAAAAAGGTGAATGATTTTCTTGAAAACAAAAGAATACATTGAAAAAGTTTTCAAATCCGTTTGATTGCATGTATATCTGTCCTAAAGCAGTTGTCAGAAGATGGCGACTTGGTGGCCTACACATCATTCAATCATTTGATAACTCGTCAATAACTTTACGCAACATCAACTGTTTCGTGGCTATATGTATAACCTAAATTTTGGTAATTACGATTACGATTGGGACGATATTCTAAACGCAGCTGCTGGAGTTACTGTCCAAAATTGGAATTCGTTGTTCTGATACGATGGAATGTAATCAATTTAATGCAAAGCACCTTCTTTGGTAATTTTGAATGAAAAGATTGAGCTGCTTCAGGGTAGTGTGCAGTTACTTCCGATCAAAAGAGGAAAGTTTATATATGGAATCCATTTCCGTCACAGTAGGATCAGCATCATTTCGAATTGAGTGTGAATCAAAATCAAACAGATAATGGACGAACTGTACAGCGATGGATGAAGCCTACCATCGATTTCCTGTTACGGGCAAGTATCTGGATTGCTTGATTGTATCCCTTCAAAAATCCTGCCTGCATCCTTGAAAGCATCTTTAAATGTGAGTTTGGATGCGCATGATATTGGGCAGATACAACCTTATGTATTTCTTTTCATACTTCCAAAATTTACAGATATTACAGTTACAGTATAACAAATAAGACGAAATATGCATTCGATGAACCGACCAAATATTGCTGCAGACGTTCTAGAAACATTCCTTATTTTAAATGCGTTAAGCATGATATCACTACAAACCATCCCAAGTTTTGAATGAAACAAGCATCGATTTTTTAAGAAAGTAGCGCAATTGCAAGCCCTTTCATTCAAGAACTAACAATTAAAATAAACTATAAAAGAACTGTTAAAAATCTGATAAATCGGCTCATCGGTTGCAGAGATATCGTGCGCATCACTAACGCTACTGTAAAGAAATGCTTCGGTACAACGGCCGGCAAATTAATCCATTTTTGAAAATCAATATTCTTTAGCAGTTTTGTAGTTTTGAGTATGGCTTGGACTATATACCTAAAATAATCACGAAAACATATCAGTGAGCCTAAAGATATATAGTCCATTGATCTGCAAAACAGTTGGAAAAGCACAATCTGCATTCATTACGCACTCCAAATGTTTGTCGGTAGAGATATTTCCTACAGAATTTCATTCGCAGAGCATGAGTCTTTTGCAATAAATTAAAAATCTCTTTTTCCCGGGATTCCCAAATCCCGGGAATGAGAGAACACAATTTCCCGGGAATCGGGAATCCCGGGAAATCTAAAAATCCCGGGAAATAAATTCCCGACATGGAAGCTCTATTCATGAGCCGTATTTCCGGAGAGAAAACTTCTATGTTGGAAAGCTACTTAATCCCGTCTTCGTGGTTTTTAACAAAATCACGTGAAATGCCTCGTGCGTGTATACTCACGCATAGTGCTATTAACGCATGTCTTACATTCGACCTCACAACTCACAATATTTGTGCTATCATAGTCAATATGACTGTTGATAACATAAACAGGAAATACTTCTATTGTTCAACATATTTTTCGCACAATAAATCATTCTGATGATTTCAAACAAATTGTATCATAATGTTGCAGAAATGGGTATCCACTCATAATCGCCAGTGATGTAAATGCCCACCACATAATTTCGAGTAGTTCAGATATCAATTAGAGAAGCACTGAATCTGGCAGAAAAGAGGTGTTAGATGTAAATCTCTGCTCTGACAGCATTGCGCATGTAATGGAAATTGGCTCGTTGGAACGAGTTCGAACAGTGGTTATTTGATCATAAATCCTTCATCTATGATCATTTGAACGTCTCCCTAGATATCGTGTTAAACCCAAATCTGCGAACTAGAACTCCTGCGAAGAGGGATTGCCGATAAGGTTTTACGAGTATCTCCAACGACTGCATCTCCAAGAGACTTGGATTCGGCTATGAATAAAACAAACTCACCCATAGTAGCAGCATACACTAGTTTTGTTCGCTTCGAGTTATGCGTGCTTTTAGAGGTGCTCTTTAGTGAAATGCCGAAAATGCTAGACTTACAAAGCCTCGTAGATACTCGTCTGACGAACATGAAGAACTCAATTGTCTTTTTGACACATACTTTCCAGGCTGTAGGGATCCATCACAGATGAACTCAATCCTTCAGGGAATTCTAGTTCTTGGGCATTTGCACACAGAGTTATGACAATCGAATCGATCAAATTGGCTCTTGAATGTTTTGCTCCGTGTAAGTCTGTCAGAGAATTTGTTGTATTCTTCCAAGCAGATTACCAGTATTCTAGTCGGTACACTGACTGGACATTACAAACTCAATTAGCACATGGCTGCTATTCAGCATGCTGAGTTTTATTCGTGTGATCTTTTTGAATTCGATTACGAAACCTCAAATCATTTGATATGGAGCTCCTTTGCCGTATGTAATGCAATTGCGAAGCCGGACTGTTAGTACTCCCTACATAGATGAATGGAACTATGAATATATTATTGTTGCTAGCCCAGTGCAGTAAAGAACTATAAAGCTTTATCAGTAGGGTTCATTATTACTTTACCAGTGAAGAATCAAGACTGTTTACTGTTTTGTGACTGTATTGTATTGTCATTTTCCATTTCCTCTACTTTATTCTTTTATCTCCCTTTCCCTTCCCATCAGGAAAGTGATGATACGACATGGCATGTCTCAATACCTTGATGAACGTGCCAATATATTCGGATTCCTGATTTCTGTTGATGAACTCTCGTTACGAGATACAGTGCGCTGGCTGGACTGTCTGATACGAGCTTCAGCTGCAGCCCTGTTAGCTGGTGAAGGCGTCAAAAAAGCGGTGTGACGGTTGTCGGCGAGTCATCTTGTTCGACAAAGAAAGCAGATTCAGTGTGTTGTTATTGTTTTGCGAAAAGTAGAAGGAAAGTAAAGAAAAATTTCGATTGTCTTTAGTCTTTTGTTTGTATTATCGATTGTAAAAATCATCACGCAGATCCACCTATAAGTAGTAATGGAGAATCAAATCTTCAAAAAACTTTTTTTGGAGATTTGGCATTTCCAGTAAAGTTGTTGAGAATGGTATTAGAAACAACTTTGTTAATGACATGAATGCGCTAAGTATTCAGGGTATGGAGATATATTACGTTATTTGCTTAAAACCATATTTTAATATTAATGTTAATGATAACTTTTACATTCGTTTGACCTTCTGCAAAGTTGCTTAAAACTTTAAATTTGAAGCCGCTGTGCATTTCACTCATTGAGTCCACAATACACAAAAATGAACGCAAACACGGAACAAGATGTCATATTTACTGAATGCGAACTGAAGTAATCACAGGCGATACTGAAAATGCTTTACCGCCGCGGACAAGACCGTAGAATGTATGGGGTCAAAGGGTGAAAAAGCAAACATATAGAAAATGAACAAAATTAGTACGTCTTGGATTGCGTTACGATTTCGTCTCATCAGTATCAGGCACTGATTTAGCACCATATGAATGCTAAAACCAATATTTATAAATTCTGATTTGCTGATGAAACAACTGTAAAATCGGAACCTGGTTCGGCTAACCCGAGTTAATCGATTTCGGTATGTTTCATTAGCAAATTAGACCCATTGTGCTTACGGGTGCCGAACACCGTTTGGTTGAATGCTATTTGATCGAAAAGGTCGGTTGACCGAAAAGAAATAGAAGGAAAGAGACATTTGGCCGAACACCATTGGACCGAATTTAATTTAGTCTACTGTAGTTTAGACGAATGTCATTTGGTCGAGTGCCAGTTGAATCTCTGGACATTTTATCGTATGCCATTTGGTCGCATGACATTTGGCCGAGCGTCATTTGGCCGAACACCATTTAGCCGAACTCCGTTTGACCGAATATCGTTTAGCCGAATGCTAATCGGTCGAAAGCCATTTGCCCGAAGGGATCAATGAGTCAAATGCACTCTAATCGAATTCCATTTGCAAAACATTACGGCATGTGTGGTACTAGCGGCTTCAAATTTTGACACGAAACTGTAGAACTGTGGAGCGTAGTAAAGATCTCCTTGAATATAATTATCTAAATCGAAATCGAAATTTTCTTTCAGCATCAGCGGCTATTCAATCGGGGAGCCAATCGCGCAAGTGCCGGAGGGATAATAGACTATATTTGTTAAAGCTATTACACTTTAGGATTTTAAGATCAATAACACACCTCGTTGAGACTGATTTAAAATGCATTTACACTACAAACAATATTTTGTAGTCTATTGCATTTGGGACTATTCAGAAATTATGTTATGCAAAAAAGGTCTCAGATTAACTAACCTCTAACCTTGTCATAACCTCTTACATATATTTTAATCCCCACAGTACGTTCTCGCTTTCTCCCCCATTTTGTCATATCTTATAAGCGGTACTTAATTTAAACAAAATATGGATCAGTTCATGCATCTTTAGTACTCTGCTGGTGTTTAGATACCTTTGTTGAGTCAAGCAATTCAGCAGACAAAACGTACTTGGTTTAAAAGATAAATTACAACGAAATACGCCATCCCGTTAACAACCAATTAAAACTTATTTTAAACATGATATTACGCTCATACACCTGATATGTATACGTGTTCTCAATCAACAGTTCTTTCTCCAGAAATTAGTATCAAACCTTATCGATAGTGCACAATTTTCTTGTACACATATTTTATAGAATGGCATAGAATGAAATGCTCATGCTTAAAAGAAGGAATTTTTTTAAACTTTTAACTAGTGATCCTGACTACCTTAAAAGTTTTTCATCTTCGGGGACGGGGAGTAGAAATAACAGGTCGCTTTGGTACTACTCTGTTTTAATTCGGAACCCTGTCACCACATGTCGCCAGTGTATATGTGAAATAAGGAATTTTTCAACTTGTTGTATGTTGTAACCATGATCACCTACAATGTTTGCGTCTTCAGCGAAGTTGGTTACAACTCGAATACCGTGTGTATGGTGGTTTATTTGGTTCGAAACTTTGTCACTATGTGTAGACATGAACGTCTCTCTAACGACTTATAGTGTTTGTGTTTGCAGCGAAAATGTTCCAAAGGTTATGACCATGTAACTGACAATCCGTTTAATACGTAATACAGCCACAATATGGCGCTAGTATGTATGGAAACTTAAGAATTTTTTAACTTGAACTATCTAATGATCCTACCTACCTAACATATTCATGTGTTCAGCGACAGAAACATTTGGTAATTATCTGATTGGCTCGAAATTCTGTTGTATTTGTGAAACAATGCAAGTGTGCTCCTTCAGCGTGGATGTTTAGAAGAACAATGCAGTGTGTTTGATTCCAAAGTTTGCCACTGCGTGCTTGACCTGTATTGAATATAAAAAGTTTTATACCTTGGAATTCATATGAACCAAGCCGGAAATACTCGGGATCGCTAAACTGCCCATAAAAGCATAAGAGTTCCATATCGAAAAGCAGCAAGCCGAGAAAAAAGCTGTTCAAGATTTACATTTTCATTGAGCCTTATGGATGGGACAACTATGTTTTGGTATTTTTTTATATTTTCTTAACAAACCTGGTGATGTTATTTGTGCATTGTGATTCAGTTGTGATACAGAATACAATCCAACAGATAACTCATTTTAGTCAAAAAATCATATGGGACTCTTAGGCTTTTATGGGCAATAAACTTTAGAGTCCGCTGAGAATAAATGATGTGAATCTGAATAGTTTAGAATAATTCAAAACTGTAAAGCAATCGCTTGAAAATGTATGTCTATGGGAACTATAAAATTATTTTAGCTTGAACAATTACAAATTCTAAGAGGAATTAAGAATTAAATTAATCAAATTTAAAACGTGCAATTAACTTAATATGCAATAAATCGTATCCTGATTGCATAAGATCACTTAGAATTCAAGCAAAATTGACTTAAACAGGTTTTAGTTACTGAAATATGTAAGTGAGATGGAAATATAAAGTTTGAAAACACTTGAAAATAAAAATAATCAGATCTAAATACCTTGGAGCATTTTGTGAGAAGTCTTTAATAAAGCTTCTTTTGAATTGAGAAAATGTGAATTTTCTTGAATATTTTTAAAACAAGTTATTATTTTCTCATTACATTAAATGCTTCAATGAAAGAGAGAAGAGACTTCGCATATTCAGCAAAGATATTCGTAAAAGAAATTTACACAACTTTTCCAAAGACGTTAGCTTATTTTTCTAACCAAAAAAAAATTATTGAAATATCTCACTTACAAAAGGATTAATCACGAAAATCATTGCGGCAAATGGTCTTGCTATTTTAGATGAGGGGTCCGTGAGTACTATTTACGTAAACTCAGCCGCTTCCACGTTAACAACCAATCATCATTTGAAACACTTTACTTGTCGAAAATTGCCAAATTACTTTGAAAATACACGAGATAAGCCATTCTTGTAATACAGAAAGTTGTTCACTTTGATAATTCAAACCTTTTTACGGAACATACAGAACTTGTCAGAATATAAAAAGTAAAACTAATGAAGAGACTTTAAAGGGATCATCCACAAACAACCAGCAATAATGTTGAAGGTATTAAAGATAAAGACTTTGTGTCTTCAGCAAAGTTGTTGGTAAAATCTTTGCCGAAGACATAATTTTATTATATGCACTCGCAAGAAAGTTC
This sequence comes from Topomyia yanbarensis, assembly GCF_030247195.1. Lineage (NCBI taxonomy): Eukaryota > Metazoa > Arthropoda > Insecta > Diptera > Culicidae > Topomyia > Topomyia yanbarensis. The sequence goes on along the minus strand of NC_080672.1, from coordinate 371,734,760 downwards.
GTAAATATATCTCACTTTTAGGGATCATTTAAACACTAACACCGTATGAAAAGGCTTGTAATGTTCACAAATTCCTCTGAAGACGATATTGACCCAACTTCAACTATTTAGGCGTAAATAATAGATCGCGCAATTTTGGGCAAAAACCACTGTGGAACGGTCTAATTGAATATCGAAAAAAGTGACCAACGAATCCTTGGAAGGATAAAACTACACGCGAGTCAGCAAATTACTCACTATTCCATCATATAGGCCAGTTCTACATCCACTCGATTCAGCTGTTACAAAGTAATCAGACGTATCGGCAATGGAGAGCGGACCAAATCAAACGTATCGCCTCGTACCAACTTGCATCTCCCATAGACAGATAAACATACGACTGACACATAATAATTGTGCATTGTAATAGAAACGCCACAATTATTCCTACAAACACTAGCGCTAATAGGCATCTACTTTTACATTTCTTTAAGGTTCAACTGAGAAACCGCTGAAAAGTGGCAATCCCTGAAAACGAGAAAAAAGCAACCTCTCGCCACACCGTTGGCAAAATGCTCATGAAAATAAATTAGTAGTACTCTACCAATGTCCCGAATACATTGGCTGACCCTCATAAAGCCTGTGCAATGGGCGATTAAGAAAACTACTCCCCCCGTCGCACAGTGGGACGAAATCCAAAAATGCTGGACATTGATATTTGCGACGAAACTATATGAGGGATTCCGTGAGAAACCGGCCGACCACTAAATATGATCATCGTCGATTCGAACGAAACTTTGAAGTTGTGTTCGGTTTATCAGTCTCCATTATTTTCTCCGACAATTGCAATATTTTGATACAAGAGCAATTTTTCAAAAAGGCGTAAACATTTCTACGTGCATTAACTTCAAAAAAAAAATTGTTCGATTACTGTATTTTATAGAGCAAAACTTTCTGAGAACTAGTTTCAGAGAATGAATATTTATGCACGAAAAAAATATCCGCTGAAAAAAATGTTGTGTCATTTTTCACAAAAACAAAAATTTGTGTTTAAAATTTAAATTGCGAAAAAACTAAAAAAAATATAATTTATTATATTTTAGAAACAAAAACCTATAGAGAATTTTTTTTTTTTGAATGTGATTGTATGATGGAATACTTATCTGTAAAAAAGTTTATCTAACAATAACTTTATACATGTTTTTGTATTTCATACTAATTGACATACAAAACTGTAATTTTATTACAGAATATAATTCTTAGTCTTATTTTAAATCAAAATGCATTAAACAAAAATCTTCCAAAATGCGATAGTTTTCGAGATATTTGGAATTTTGTTCAAACAAAAACAGTTAATTCGTGTGATTATGTCCTTTTTAAAGTTATTCGCGTTGCCCCATCATAAAAAGTTTTTGCTAGGAAATTTTTTTTATTGAAGGCTTCTCCATGATCCAGATACACTGAAAAAGTTTATTTTACCTCTTTAAAACGATAAACATTAGATTTTTGACATTTTATAATTGGGTAACGCGAAAAACTTTTAAAAAGGGCATAATCATACGAATTAACTGTTTTTGTTGGAACGAAATTCCAAATATCTCGAAAACTATCGCATTTTGGAAGATTTTTGTTAAATATATTTTAACAAAAACTAGACTTAGAATTACATTCTGTAATAAAATTACTGGTTTGTATGCCGATTAGTATGAAATTTAAAAACATGTGTAAAGTTATTGTTAGAAAAACTTTTCTACCGATAAGTTCTCCATCCTACAATCACATTCAGAATGTTTTCTTTCTCTTACGATTTTTATTGACAAAATATAAAAAAATAGAAAAAAATGGTTTTTACAATTAAAATTTTTAACACAAATTTTGACACAGCATTTTTTTCAATGTATATTTTTTCGAAGATAAATATTTATTCTCTGAAACTCGTTCTCAGAAAGTTTTGCTGTATAAAATACAGTAATCGAACAGAAAAATTTTGAAACTAATGTACGTAGAAATGTTTACGCCCTTTTAAAAAATTGCTCTTGAGTCAAAATAATCTTACTGATTGTGGTAAATGTTTAGTCTTCCATGCCGATGAAATGCGTAAAGTTTCACAGGAATCTAATATGGTCGGTCAGGATTTTAATTATTTTCGGACGAATCTTCTTGGAATTTCTATATAGTACTTCGATGTATTCAGGAAGTTTTATTAATTTTTTGAGCTATTTAATATGATGGTGGCAAATTTTAATTTAAGGGGGTATATATTCAGATGAAAAACATAACTTTTCATTTATTGTTGAAAGGGTAAAGTGTCTATGGAAAGTTTGTAGAATATGTATCGTATTTTGAGAAATTTTGTCCAAGATGCAAAATGTCTATCTCTTGAATGGAAAAGTTATAAAGTGAAACGGATGTACTTGTCGATATACCCCCTTAAAAAGAGTTTTTGCTATATCTATTTTATTTGATTTTTGACATTTTTGTAATGTTTTAGAAAGTTGTAGATATTTTTTAAAAGGCCACATTTTGCGGAGCCTTCCAACTCGCTATCACTTATCTTTAAGAATTTATGACAGTTTTTTTTAATTTTTTTCACTCTAACTTTAAGAGGCTACAGTTAATTCTATAAAACCTAAAGTTGCAGGTAGTTGCGGCTAATATTTACTAGAGGTGTGCGCCGCGCCGCCGATTTCAGGTAAAAATCGGCGGCGCGCCGGCGTCACGCCGATGTGCTTACTATTTTTACATGCAATCGTCGGCGTGGCGCGGCGGCGGCGGCGTGGCGCACACCTCTAATATTTACTAAGTTGTTGAAAAAATTCGTTACAAAAATTTAGCAATCGAAGAATTAATCGGATCGTTTATCTTAGACATTTTTCAATTAGTGTTTCTTTAGTACAACTAGTAATAATTTTCAAACAATAAATTTTGTGTTTTTTGTACATGTCACTTGGAAGAAAGCAGAATAAAGCATTATTAAAGAACATACCTTTAACGCGAGAGCTCATTTTTCTAAATTATCATATGCTAATTCATTGGTGAACACTGACTAAAAAAAACATTTTTTTCTGACACAAACTTCATTGGATTTGACGTTTCCAACAGCTACACTGTCGGTAATAATTCAGCGGTTCACAGAGCCATCTGTGATGAACTGACGTCATTATATGGTACAATGGGAATGAAAATAATGCAAAAAAAAATTCAACAGTTCTAAAGGAAGAACTTCATTTTTCGACTTTTAGCCAGTTTTTCTTGATTTTTGACCACTGTGCGTCACCAAAGACAACCGGCCTCCGAGGCACCTTCAGCCGAACCTTAATGGTTGATCGTTAGTTTGGGCTGGTGCAAAGTATGAAAAAATGACTCACTCTTAGTCGTTAATAAAAAAGGAAAAAAAGTGCACCATGATGGGGATCCATACAGCAGCTTTGGGTGAAAGCTGTCAGCACACAGTGACCATACGCCTCAACTGTTATTTTACAATTTAAAGTCACGTAAATAAAACTAAACTAAAAACCTCAACTGTTGATGCAAACACAAAATGCCGATTAAATAAAACACCTCGGTAGGCAATTATGAAGGACAAAAACTAGCTCGTTGAATGAGTTTCAACATCGTAAAAAAGTTTAGTTTGGAAGTTTACCGTGACTTAACTTTTTGTCGTTTCTGACAGCATGAACCACCAAGTTACTTTACGCTCGTTCGGACATGCCGCAGACTCAGGTTATTCGCATTTCTAATGCCAAAATATCCTGACTCCTGCAGTAGCAGACAAAAGGCTATGTCGCCGCTAAACTCTAAGCTTGCTCATATAACCCTTTTCCACGCTTTCCTAAACTTTCTTCCTTCAACTCCTTGCTCTCCCTTGAGTACTATGGCTCTTAATATTGAAAAATAAACTTTACTTTCCAGTCCCTTGCTAATTGAATATCGTTAAAAACATAAAAAAAATAAAAAAAACGCAAAATTGTAATTGTTTATTGAAAAAGGTCCAATAAGAACACTCAGTTTCCTCGACGCAATACTATCGAGGCGTAATGCAATAACTATCTTAAAGCAATTTCTGACAGAGGTTCTTTTGAAGTGATGTACGTAATATTTAAAATATTTCCTTTCTCTTAAATTTTTTATTGACAAATGATAAAAAAATTAAAAAATGGGTTTTTTCGCAATTTTATTATTTTTGCATAAGCTTTTGTTTTTGGGAAAATGTCACAACTTTTTTTCCAGTGTATATTTTTTTCACACAGAAGATTTCATTCCCTGTAACTCTTTCTCAGATAGTTTCGCTCTCTAAAATACAGTTATCAAATCAAACAACCTTTTTTTTTAGAAAATGCATTATGCAAAACTCTACGCCCTTTAAAAAAATAGATTTAGTTCTAAATGCCAGAGGAAATCATGGAGATTCAAAAACCGCACACAAATGCAAAGTTTTGTTCAAATCAGATATGGCCATATTTTGTGGTTGGAGACTTTCTCATGGAATCACTCCTAGGAAAGTGCCAGCATTCAGGCGAAAAATGTGGAAAAACACAAGCTCGAGCCGAGTCTGCGTCGGATCGAAGCATTATTGGCTATGGACTTACGTCTGTTCGATAGTGCTGCTGTTCCTACGTTCCGTTCGATGTTGGTCTGACATATATCCAAAGTTGTTCTGATATTGGTCACACATTGGTCTGATGTCGGTTCTAGTTGGTGCAATTTTCATTTTCTTGTATTTTTTGCAAGAAAGCTTGTTGAATTGCATGCAAAAAACGCTTCTTGCATTGCACAGTGGTCCAGAATGCAAATTTAGCAGGAAGTTTGAGATTTTACTAAAACTAAACAACTTAGCCTTATTAAGTCTTTGGAGAAGTTTTCGAAGTTTATGAGCCCCCTCTTTTTGTTAACAAAACCGTTAGGGTGGTTCTAATTTTACCAAGATAAAAAATTAACTTTTTAATCATTTGCCAAATCATGCCAAACGACCTTCAGCGAAGTTGTAGAACGACAAATTTTGGAAAAGTTTGCTGAAGACATGTAAGCTCTAACTGTCACACTTTTTATTTTACAATAAATTTAAAGTCGGAGCTTAGGGTGTTTCTTCGAAATACAGTTTTATTCCAACATCTTTTGCTGTATTCATTAAAAACTGAAGTAGTCTTCAGACAACTATAAGATTGTTTCAAAGCGAATAATTTGTTTCATGGCGCTATATATCTAGCTATTTGCGTTGAAAAGTTATGAGCACTTTTTCCCCAAAACTGGGGTTGTTTTTAATAACAATATCACTAATTTGGGGCAAATAAAAGATAATTCTTTTTGAACTATAAATAAGGTCATGATTAGAGTTATTATTGAGCAAAAAATGGCGAATACGATATTTTTTAAAATTTCATAAAATTGATTTTAAAAAAATCTATTTTTGAAATATTAAGTGCTTATATCTTCTGAACAATAAAAGCTAGAGTTTTGATGTATTAGAAGAAAATGTTGGTCTTCAAAAACTCTGAAAAACATCTAAAGGATAGGTGGTAAAAAAATGAAAACTGAAAAAGTTATATTAAAAATTTGGTTTTTCATGAGTTGACTCTTTGTAATATATTTAAATTACTTTCACGGTGAACAATATAAAAAATGTAGTTTCGTTTTCATGATAAAATATTGCACTTTACAATATTTTTCTATTATTTTAAATAGTGTGTAGTGTGGTTCTAATTTTTTTTAAATCAGGAAAATAACTTTTTAATGCTTCGAGATAGAGTTTCGCTGTCTTCCACAAAATTGAAGATAATGAAATTTTGAAAAACTTTTTCGAAGACACTGAAACTATGTCGTATACTTTTCATTTTACAAGAAATTTACCAAAAAAAAATAGGGTGTTTCTTAAAAAATGGTTTTCTTTGTATAACTTTTGCAGTTTTGATTTTTCGTTAAGATCACTTTAGAAATATTTTCAGATATTTTGAAGGAGAACAATTTGTCTTAATGTATTGAACCTATAGCTTCGCTCGTTAGAAAGTTATGTATACTTTTTACTAAAAATAAACAATTTTTTGAGTAAATATTGCAAGATATAAAAAAATATCGTATTTGTCATTTTTTGGTGATCTATACTACAAAGCATGATATTTCATATGAAAGCAACAGTATTCAATGTTGAGTGCCTGAGTCGAAGATAATTCTATTTGAAAAAGTTATATTTTTTATATAAAAGTTCTTATAACTTTAAAACGAAAAAAGTTAAGTAGTTGGTTTTTAAAGCAAATTATGCGCCCTAAAATAACCTTTAAGTTGTCCAAAGGGTACTTTAGCGTAAAATAAAAACTTCAAAAGTTATAGAAATAAAACCGTTTTTTAAAAAAACACCCTAAAGCTTACATTTGAATTTCTCATGCAATGGGAAATATAAAAATTAGAGCTTGTATGTCTTCAGCAAATTTGTCTAAAATATGTTGCTCTACAACTTCATCGAAGACAGTAAAGCTCTATCTCAAACTGTTAAAAGGTTCTATTGTAAATATTGCTAAATTTAGAGCCACCCTAGCATCGGTTTAAACAAAAAGAAGGTCCTTGCAAAGTACAACAACTTTGCTAAACATGTTGTGAGGCTAAGTCAGTTAAAATTCCTGCTAAATTTGCATTCTGGACCACTGTGCATTGTATACAAAGGGGCAACTTGCATTTTTGCACATTACCAGAGTACTTTCATACATTAAATAAGTTTGGTGTGTGGGGCATGAACATATTGCAAAGGAACAGAATTTGTTTTTCAAAATTAGTGTGGGTGGAATAGATTCATTTTGCTATCGATACAGAATAATATGTGAAAGTATTGGTTTCACCTAGTCATCCTCTAAGGAGAGATATGCAATGTCGCCATATTGAACCAGTGAAACAGTCAAATTTTTGAGCCAGCCTATACAGACCAACCATTATTTGGTAGCACTGCTAGCTTTTAACAATGGAATGAAAGATTCCCAATTTGTCTGCCTTTTTCCTCCGCACATCTCTGACTACGAGGATAACTAGTTTCACCTGGTCTGCACGTGCAAACAAACAACAGTCGTCCCCCAGTGCCACTGGTGGTATTTTGAATTATTTCTTTCAAACATAAACCGCAAACCGAGTCTATTTTTATTTTCCAGGGAACAACACGGAAGTTGATTCGAACGACGACGGCTGTCCGTTTGCCCGTCCGTCGGCTAACAGAGAAGCGCATCTCTAGCTCGCGCTTAGCAAACACAGATGATCTAACTCGACAGATAGGTGCAGCACAGTTCCTGCTGTTGATGTCGCTGAAACTGTTGTTGTTGCCGAGTTGTCCAACCGACCGAGCATCAACGTGCATCTATGGTGCTCTATTATAGCCAGGCACCGCCGCCAGGACAGCATAAATTAAAATATGTTCTAATTCTGGACCAGCAGTTAGCAGTAGTGGAACGCAGGTCGCCCCGCGTATGTACCTACACTCCATCCGCTGTACAGGGGGATTCCGAATGCAAACGTGCCGACAAATACAAAAGTGAGCTGCATTTCTAATGAATGCACCACAGAAAGGCGTTGTCGCCCTCGGTAAGACAGTTTTGCATAAACTTCAATCATCACCACCGGCAGCGCAGTGCAGCGTCGTTCGCGTGGAACATTATGCCGGGAAATGAACGAGCGAAGTGTCATCGACGACAGGCCCGTGTTTTCTAGGAAGACGGCCAAGAATAGTTTCGAAGCATAATGGGGGCCGGGATCGAGCCGTATGACGTGACAGTGTTGGATTTAGTTGGGGGCTTACGCGATGTTGACCTATGAACTATTTTCTTATAATCGCTTTGACTCGAGGGAGTGCTTATTTTGCCGCCCTCAGTTCCATATAAGTCACTAAAAGCGATTTTATAGGGAATAAATACGTCCCTGGGCTGAAAAGTCTGCAGTTAATTACTGCATTGGCTAGGATTAGAATAAATCAAATTTGTTTTTTATCTGACTTCAACATTTTCCAATTAGTATAGCGTCTTCAATAAAAAACTGATTGTCTCGCTTCTGAAACTAGCACAAACGATACCATCTGGTCACCCACATCAAGACCACCATCAGCATCTGTCTAATTGAACTCTTCCCTGCTGCACTCCCGAGAGCAATAAAACCGACTGACCCACCGAAGCAAGTGTAGAGCCGTGGCTTATGTAAGACATCACGTTCGGCCATTACTCTGCTGGTCTGTATCTATCCATCCAACCACCCATCCATCTAACTAGTTCAGCTCGGAAAGATTCCAGATATCTGTGCTAATAAAATAGAAATTAATTTGCTAAATTCATCCACCACCCACCACCACGACCGAGCAGCATCATCATCATCAACACCTAGCGGACGCAGATTGGATAGGACCGCGCTGTGGTGGCGATGCTTGAAAGGGTAAATTCATTAAAAATGTTTTTTTTAACACTACGCGGTACCTAGAGTTTGAGAAGTTTTAACAATCTGGTGCGGTAATAAAACTCGCATAAACCGAATAACCGGAACTGCGAATAATTCACCGGTGAAAAACTGCGATGGAATGCAGTAAGAATTTAGGTCATCCGATGACTTTATGCTGGTCGGTTTACGGGATGTTAACGCCTACGCCGAATGAGCCGAAACTGCACCACCAATCGGTTGGTCGGTCGGTCGATCGACCAGCAGAATTGGCCAAAAATAAAACACCACCAAAGTTCATTCATGAAATGTTTCTCTCGAAGAAGGAAAATTTTTCAATACCTATCCAACGGAGGCGGGATCGCAATGTGCGAACGATATTATACGGCTTGCCTGTCGGGCGTGAGTGATTTGCATGACGAATTCCAGAAAGAGTTCGGAATGCTGAAAGTAACAGTTTTTAGTTGTTTCAAACAGGCAGGTAGAAAAATGTGCAGATGTAGAGTCAACATGTTTTACGATAATTGGTACCTTTTGAACATTTTCATAGTAGTTTAAAATCGGACGTTCTTGCAAATTATAGTGTCTCCAACTATATAATAAATGTTGAGGATTAGTTTATAATTCCGAATTAAATCACTTAACAGGGTTGAATTCCATAATTTAGGTTCCATGCCAAGATGATTGATGGTCGTACACTGGAAATCGATCTTCTCCAATCCTACCAATATGATTTGCAAACTATTTGGTTTCGTGCGATATTACATTGTAAACGTTTTGAAAGCTCCGCTCAAATAAAATTGCAGTTCGATGATTCCCTTAGGGGAATTTAAAACTTAGATACAACTTGTAATATTCTATAAAAAAAAACCTTGCTGCGGGTAACTTTCTTGGTGCCATAAAACCAAAGAACGGTTATTCCTCGTCCTGCAACAAGAAACTCGAAGATTGCAATTAAATTAATTAAAAGCAGACGTGACAATACAATATCTATTGATTATAAGGAATGCAAGATTCGGACTTCTGTTAACGAAGTGGAATGTTTGTTGAGAAACAAAGAAGGTTCAGTTTCATCACACCAGAATCGTTGTACTATTCAAGTTCAATATGTTAAAAATAGCACTGTTTTATGTTTGGTAGTTTTAAACAAATTGAGCAAATCTTGTGAAATAGACTCATTTAAGAAAACAGTAGTATTTAAATCGTTATCAAAATATATACATTTAAAAGATGAATTTTTCTGTCATATTACTATATGATTTTCGTAAGTTGTCATAGTGGCATGTCAGTCCATTTATAATACATGTATTTTTTTAGGTTTAATGCTAAATGCCGCCCACGAAATTATTGCACTACGCAGAAAACATCGCCAAATGAAAATTCTTTATTCAAATTAGAAAAGAGATTCTAGTTGTGACATATTTTGTATCATGCTTTGCTAATTTATTGCTTTGAGGGATTTATTCTTGCACATAACGGGAAAAGAAATAAAATAAACAATATGAATAAAAAAAATTGAAAATTTAAAAAATTAAATGAATAAAATAAATAAAATGAATAAAATGTATGAAATGAATAAAATGTATAAAATTTATTCAATAATAAAATGAATAAAACAAATAAAGTAAAATGAATAAAATGTGTTCGGATCGCGGGGTTCCCGGAAGAATAAAATACTTCCTCACAGCAGTCTCAGTAGGGACAGCTTTAAAGCTGAAATTTATTTTCATGATTAGAGGAGATTTATATATATGTATAATTTTTCCGACTTACATTTAGTACTATCTCCTATTTCCGCGATAGAACAAAATAGTTGAACTGCACTGTACTCGGTAGCATGTCCTATTACAAAACAAGCATGTAATTCTAGTTATTTCAATAGGCATGGTTACATTAATTTGCATGAAGTTAGGTTAGGTTACAATTTTAGGTTATTCAATTTCATATCTTAATTCAGGTTATACAATTTAGGATACATAATTTAGGTTTTACCATTTCAGAGTATAGCATATTAAATTTTAGGAATTCACAAAAGGTTTTTAAATTTAGAAGCATGAAGGCAAATCAGAATTTTAGATTTAAATTTACAGATAAAGTGTGCCCAACTCACGATTTCACGAGCTGCTATTTTACTGTTGTTTCTCGCTATCGCTGCTAATCCGGAACACAGTCGATTCACCTGCCGGAGCTAATGTAATCAGGCTTTTCCTCAGAACTGGTGCACTCGAACAGCTCGTTCACCTTACTGCCATGAATCGCTGTATCGTCTCTTATTTTAGCGGGAAACTTCTGTAGCTCCGAACAGGTCTGCTTGCTGCCGCGCTTTTTTGTTTACACTTTTCTCTCTTCTGTTCTTCCGTTTATCGGTTCGATGACAGTTCTCGATGGGGAGCGTTCGGAACTCACGTTACGGATAGTTTGTTCACAGCGGTTTTAACATCCCCCTGCCCGTGTAGTTCCGGAGATCCCTCTTCCACGTTCTCCTCTTGGTTTGACCGAACATCCAACAGTGCTAGTTTCACAGTCGGCCGAGTGAGGACACCGTCGCTAGTCTGCACCACCGCTCTCCGAACTTGTCCATCTTTTCCTGCTAGCACCTCGATTATCCGTCCTCTTAGCCATCCGTTGCGTTTATTCTCATCGACTACATACACAATATCTCCGGGTTCCAGAGGTTTAGTCGGTTGGAACCACTTGGTGCGCCTGGTCAATGTCGGTAGATACTCTCGGACCCATCTTCTCCAGCATTGGTCCACCAGGTACTGAGTGAACTTCCAGCTGTCCCGAAGTGTTGTGCCTTCAGTTACGAATACTGTTCTTGGTTGGATGACACCTTGAGCACCGTAAAGCAAGAAGTGGTTGGGCGTGAGGGCCTCTTGATCGACGTTGTCTAGCGGAACGTAAGTTAGCGGTCGCGAATTAACCATCGCTTCCGCGTCCAACACAACAGTTTCTAGCACCTCATCGGTAGGATGACGATGATGTTCTGCGACGGCTGCCATGGCTGCTTTAACGGAGCGCACCATCCGCTCCCAGGATCCACCCATATGTGGTGCTGATGGTGGGTTGAAGTGCCAGCTGGTTCTAGCGTTTGTGAACGTCTCTGCGCAGTTTGCATGGATGCTCTGTATCTGTTCTGATAGGAGGTTACTGGACCCCTTGAAGCACGTACCATTGTCGGAGTAGAATGCTGCTGGGGCGCCCCTCCGGCTCACGAATCGACGAATCGCCATCACGCATGACTGTGTCGATAGACTGTGGACAACCTCCAGGTGGACCGCACGTATAGTGAGGCAGGTGAAAAGTGCCACCCAGCGTTTCACCAAGCTGCGATTCTGCTTAACCATAATTGGACCGAAGTAGTCTACGCCGGTGTAGCTGAATGCACGAATGTGTGGTGTAAGTCGAACTTCTGGAAGTGGCGCCATCATCGGCGGCTGGGGTATTGCCTTCTTAACCATACAACGCCGGCAATTTTTGACGACACGCTTGATGACTGGGCGCAGTTGCGGAATTCTGAACCGCTGTCGAATCTCGTTGAATACCGTATCGTTGTTGATGTGCATGAAACGTCGATGGTAGCTGTCAACAAGGAGGTGCGTTAAACGGTGATCTTTCGGCAAAATGATTGGATACTTAGCTTCAAATGGGGTGGTAGGTGCAGCCCCAATTCGGCTGTTCATCCTGATTACCCCTGCATCGTCCAAGAATGGTGATTCCTTGTACAGAGCGCTACACTTATCGAGCTGCTTCGGTGTTACTTCGGGGTGTTGCTTGTTGTATAGCAGCGTACAATATTCGTCGGCATAGGATTGGCGCTGCACTTGTCGCCAAAGGAAGTTCTCGGCCCGCAGCAGATCATCGCTGGTCAACTTCGTCGAGATCTCTTGTCCACGAAACTTCTGCACTGCTCGTTGTACGTATGCTGCCGCTCGCAGCAATCGATCCCAATTTGAAAACCTGCTAACATCAATCAGCGACAATGGTAGTTCTCTGTGGTGGTGAAATACTGCTCGAAGTTCTTCATTCGTAGTCCACTGTCTCTCGGCTTGCTTCGGCCACTCCACCATCGGCCGGTACAGAAACGCTGTCGAGGTGTACCATATGCTACTTGGATTGAAGTCCGGTCCATTTCCCCACTTTGTGGCTACATCAGCCACGTTCTGTTTGGAGGGTACGTGATACCATTCGTCGACGTTGGTGCTATTCAGGATTTCGCCGACCCGGAACGCCACATACGGATGATAACGGCGGCTGTCGGATCTGATCCAGGCTAGCACAGTTGTAGAATCTGTCCATATATATCGCCCTTCGATTGGGAGATTCAACGCTGCACATATTCCTTCGATCAAGCGACAACCTATCACGCCAGCCTGTAATTCGAGCCGCGGAATAGAGAGCGGCTTCAATGGCGCTACCTTGGTTTTTGCAGCTACCAAAACACAGCGAACTAACCCAGCTTGAACGATTCGAAGGTAAGCCACACACGCATACGCAAGCTCACTCGCGTCGACGAAGAGATGTAACTGAATGCTAGCGGGCAGCTTACTGCTTGCTTCGCCGAAGAAACAACGAGGAACTTCGACCTCGCCCAGCCGATTTAGTAGACAAGTCCAATTATTCCACATTTCGTGTAATTCTGTCGTAATTTCATCGTCCCAATCTGTGCCAGTTCTCCAAATATGCTGCATCAGGATTTTTCCGTGAACGACGAAATGGGCGATAAATCCGTACGGGTCGAACAATGACATCACCAGCCGTAGTACTTGCCGTTTTGTTGGCGTGCTGTTCTGTGCTAAGAGCATCTCCAGATCCACCTTTAGAGACGTGTCGAACGTAAACAGATCTACGGTGGGTTTCCATACCATTCCCAATACGCGCTCGGCATATATGGAAACGTCCAGATTTAGAGACTTGTCCTGGATATTCTGAGTTTCACCAAGTTGCTGTAAGACTTCCTGCGAATTCGACAAGAAGTTTCTGATCTCGAAACCAGCCTGTGCGTGCACGTGTTTGACTTCCGTCACCAACTCCACCGCTTCTTTAACAGTATCCACACTGTCGAGGAAATCGTCCACGTAATGAGCGTTGATGATGGCTTCGACCGCTCTGGGATACTGCTGCTCGAATTCTCGTGCGTTCTTGTTCTTAATGAACTGGGATGAACATGGAGAGCATGTGGCACCGAAAGTGGCCACATCCATCACGTAGATCTGTGGCGATGCGTCTCGATGCTCACGGAACAGGAATCTTTGGGATTGTTTGTCCTGCGCGATGATGCGGATTTGGTAAAACATCTCGCGAATGTCTCCACATACTGCGACAGTTCTTTGCCGGAAACGTAACAGAACAGCAAACAATGACGTCAGCATATCTGGCCCTTTCAGAAGCATGTCGTTGAGGGACATACCATGCACTCGTGCCGCAGCGTCCCAGATAAGACGAACTTTTTCCGGCTTCTTTGGATTCCGCACTACACCCAGCGGTAGGTACCATACCCGGTTAGTATCGGACGACTCAAGCTCCTCCTGTGTGATCTGGTGCATATACCCTTTCACCTCATACTCCTTGATTAGCTGCATCACTCGCCCTCGCAGATCCGGATCTTTGTCAAGTCGTTTCTCCAGCGACTGTAACCTACGCAGAGCAAGCGGGTAGCTGTTCGGGAAGGACTGTTGATCATATTTCCAAAGCAAACCAGTCTCGAAGCCGTCAGTTGTTCTGCGTGTCGTATACTCTAGAATCTCGCGTGCTCGAGTGTCATCTGCGGACTCGATTGGAGTTGATACTACGGCTTCTTCGATTTTGAAATACTGCTTCATCAACTCGTGCAGCTCACGGTTCCCCATCTGCTCCTCCGTGTGAACGTGTAGTTGTTCGACCGCTGCGGAATCTCCAGCTTGTTTCCCGTACACGCACCAACCCAATCGTGTTTTCATGGCCACTGGTTCATTTGTTCTGCCTTCCCGTACCTTCAAACTCGTTAAGAGTTGTGCATGTTCGATTCCTATTATAATTCTGGGGACTGCATTCACATAGCTGCGCAGCGGAAGTCCCCGCAAATGGGGATACAACTTCTGCAATTCGTCGTACTGGAACGACTGTCCTTGAAGGTTGAGCTTCTGCACCGTCCGCACATTGTTCAACTTGAACTGGCTCCTAAGCCCACTACCTGATATTTCGACCGATATACGTTGTGATCCTTTCTCTTCCCGAGTAATATTTCCTGTCCACCCAAGCCAGAGAGATTCAGCTGGACCTTCGATGCCTAAATCCGCTGCCAGCCCGATCTCCATAAGAGTAGTTTGACATCCGTCGTCTAGAAAAGCAAACGTCTCGATTTCCTTGCCGTTTCTTTCGAGTGTCACCGGCAAATAGCGAAAGAGACAAAAATTTCGCGTCGAGTGGTGATTCTGTTGGGTGACATTTTCACCGGTCGATTTGTTTATTGACCTGTTCCGTACAGTTGCGCCCGCCGAAGCAGCCCGTGAATGTAATAGTGCATGATGGCGCAGGCGGCAGCCATCGACTCCGCATTCCCTTCCGGAACGGCACGGCCACTTTCGGTGCAAGATCAAGCACGTCCTGCATAAACCCTTGGAACGAATTGCCTTCCACCTTCCATCCAGATCCAATGCATTAAACTGTGCACATCCTGCTATTTCGTGTTTCTCGTTTGTACAGTACGAACAGCATTTCTTGCCTATGTCCAGTGCTGTTAACGACTTCGACTTTTCAACATTGCTTATCGTCATTGCGTGATTATCTTCTGTTTCTGCATGCACGTACAGTTTCTGTTTATCCCGTCCCGATTTGCTTGGTCTTGACTGCTGGCTCGGAGTGTCCACTAATAGAGTCACGTCCGACGCTGTATTGACTAGCTCGGTCATGAAATCTCCGAATGTCGCCAGGTTGACATCCATCTGTGACCGCTTGTACCATGACCACTGCATCTTCATCTGTGACGGTAGTTTCTCCACCAGTTCGTGAAGTAATATCGGGTTTCGAAGGTGATCCACGAGTTGCGCCACATACATGTGGTCAACCAAGTTGCGTACCGCCATGCCGAAGGATATTATCGACTGCAGATTCTCCGTTCTCGGCGGTGACACGTTCCGCAGTCCGTTTAACAAGCTGTGGATTAATATTTCCGGCCTTCCGTACAGATTCCGTAAGGTTTCCATGACGTGTGGCACTGATTGTGGCATAAGCAAACGGCTCTTCACCGAATCCAATGCGTGACCTTTTAAACAACGCTGAAGTCTTGCCAGGTTCTCCGCATCTGTAAACCCGCAGGCCACCGTGGTATTGTAAAATGAACTGGAAAACAACGGCCAGTCCTGTGGATCCCCGGAAAAGATGGGTAATTCTCGCGGCATTACTTGTCGTGCCGCTAGTTGCGCCCCAGTGGGGGCGATTTGGTTCGAAACCGCAACACCGTGCAATATTGGCTGAGATGCATCTAATGTGTGTTGTGGTACCCATCCGCTCGCATTTGCCGTCAGCGGATTGCCCCAGGCACTTGCTTGTGGTCCTAGTTGTGGCAGAATGATAGGAACTTGTTGGCCCAACTGGCTCGGGCGCGGTACTCCCAGTCCCTGGGGATCTGGCGGACTTGTTTCCACAGGTGCTACTAACATTGGTGCTTGTTGACCCGTGGTTTCCGAAGACAAAAGTGTAACAGATTTTTGCTGTCCGGGCGCCATAGCCGGGTTACCTAGTGTTGATGCCACCGGGATTTGCAAATTTGATAAAGTAACCGGTTGCATTTGACCGTTTGGTACATTTCCGAACGAAGCAATTCCAGGTTGGATTCCAAAATTTCCAGTAAAACTGCTAACTTGTGGTATTTGTGACGAGCCAAATAGTGATTGACCACCCCCATAGAACGTTGGAAATGCAGACTTCTGACGGGCGTTTGTTACATAACCCGATCCTGCCTGGTTTGAAAACGAAGGAATAGCACCAACTTGAATTGGCGCATTTGACTGTAGGACCGTTGCTTGAAGGGGAGTCGCACCGATTCTTGAATTCGGCGTAGATGTCGACGTCGGAATTTTCGGTTGCAGTTCGGGTGCACCTTGTGTTGCATCTGGGACCGATGCAATGATTCCCAGCTGTTGAGACACTTGCGGTCGTGGGATTGCTCCGAGAGGCGGCGATTTTTTTGTTGGTACTGTTTCACCGCTTTGTCCGCCGTTAAGCCACGTCGCAACCTTTTCTCGACTCACCCTACTGCTCAATTTGCTTCTGCTACTCTCGTTGTCGTCCTCCAGGATGATATTCATCTTTTGCTGGAGAAAAGCATCGTCCTCTTCAGCTCGTTTTCGTCGAATCTCATCCTCCTCAGCACGCTGCTTCAGCTGCAATGCGCGCTGCTCTTCGAGCTGTTTCAGCAGCAACTCCTTTCGCGCTTTACTGCTCGCTGCACTTCTCACTGACTTATGAGTGTGTTGACTGGCTAATTCCGTGGCTTCATCATCAACACAACGACTGCACCTCCAGCTCTTATCAGGGTTAAAATCGTGCTGGGTTTTTCCAACGCAGTCGGGATGGAACCACGTATCACACAGATCGCATCCGACCATCTGTTCTGTCGCCCCTCCGGACTCACATTTTCCACACGTTCGAGCAGATTGCATCTTGCTGATTCTCTGGGATTCCTCTTCTGCTTACTGCACAGAAGATAAACGGTGCTGCTTACTACGCAGGTTCTCCACTTTAGAGATCGAACAGATTCACATTAAATCTTTAAAGTTTGTTCGGATCGCGGGGTTCCCGGAAGAACAAAATACTTCCTCACAGCAGTCTCAGTAGGGACAGCTTTAAAGCTGAAATTTATTTTCATGATTAGAGGAGATTTATATATATGTATAATTTTTCCGACTTACATTTAGTACTATCTCCTATTTCCGCGATAGAACAAAATAGTTGAACTGCACTGTACTCGGTAGCATGTCCTATTACAAAACAAGCATGTAATTCTAGTTATTTCAATAGGCATGGTTACATTAATTTGCATGAAGTTAGGTTAGGTTACAATTTTAGGTTATTCAATTTCATATCTTAATTCAGGTTATACAATTTAGGATACATAATTTAGGTTTTACCATTTCAGAGTATAGCATATTAAATTTTAGGAATTCACAAAAGGTTTTTAAATTTAGAAGCATGAAGGCAAATCAGAATTTTAGATTTAAATTTACAGATAAAGTGTGCCCAACTCACGATTTCACGAGCTGCTATTTTACTGTTGTTTCTCGCTATCGCTGCTAATCCGGAACACAGTCGATTCACCTGCCGGAGCTAATGTAATCAGGCTTTTCCTCAGAACTGGTGCACTCGAACAGCTCGTTCACCTTACTGCCATGAATCGCTGTATCGTCTCTTATTTTAGCGGGAAACTTCTGTAGCTCCGAACAGGTCTGCTTGCTGCCGCGCTTTTTTGTTTACACTTTTCTCTCTTCTGTTCTTCCGTTTATCGGTTCGATGACAGTTCTCGATGGGGAGCGTTCGGAACTCACGTTACGGATAGTTTGTTCACAGCGGTTTTAACAAAATGCATAAAATAAATTAAAAAAGATAACAAATAAATTAATAAATAAAGAAAATGAAGAAAATAAATAAAACGAACAAAATGAATGAAAAGAATTGAAATGAAAGAAATGAAATGAAATGAAATGAATGAAAAGAAATGAAATGAAAGAAAAGAAATGAAATGAATGAAAAGAAATGAAATGAATGAAAAGAAATGAATGAAAAGAAATGAAATGAATGAAAAGAAATGAAATGAATGAAAAGAAATGAAATGAATGAAAAGAAATGAAATGAATGAAAAGAAATGAAATGAATGGAATGAATGAAATGCATGAAATGAATGAAAAATAATGATATTAATGAAAAAGAATGAAATTAATGAAAAATAACGAAATTAATGAAAAAGAATGAAATTAATGAAAAATAACGAAATTAATGAAAAAGAATGAAATTAATGTAAAATAATGATATTAATGAAAAAGAATGAAATTAATAAAAAAATAATGATATTAATGAAAAATAATGAAAAACAATGAAAATAATGAAAAAGAATTATATTAATGAAAAAATAATGAAAACTAATGAAATTATTGAAAAATAATGAAATTAATGAAAACTAATGAAATTAATGAAAAATAATGAAATTAATAAAAAATAATGAAATTAATGAAAAATAATGAAATTAATGTAAAATAATGAATTTAATGAAATTAATGTAAAATAATGAATTTAATGAAAAAGAATGAAATTAATGAAAAAATTATGAAATTAATGAAAAAGAATGAAATTAATGGAAAAATAATGAAATTAATGTAAAATAATAAAATTAATGAAAAAGAATGAAATTAATGAAAACTAATGAAATTGTTGAAAAACAATGAAATTAATGAAAACTAATGAAAATAATGAAAAATAATGAAATTAATGAGAAATAATGAAATTAATGAAAAGGCAATGAAATAATGAAAAATAATGAAATTAATGAAAAATAATGAAATTAATGTAAAATAATGAAATAAATGAAAAATAATGAAAAATATTGAAATTAATGAAAAATAATGAAATTAATGAAAAATAATGAAATTAATGAAAAAATAATGAAATTAATGAAAAATAATGAAATTATTGAAAAATAATGAAATAATGAAATTAATGAAAAAGAATAAAATTAATGTAAAATAATCAAATTAATGGAAAATAATGAAATTAATTAAAAAGAATGAAATTAATGAAAAAATTATGAAATTAATGAAAAAGAATGAAATTAATGAAAAAGAATGAAATTAATGAAAAAACAATGAAATTAATACTATGCTATATTTTTGGTTTTTACCAATTTTTCCTCCTTAGGGTGAAATATAGCATAGTGCTTTCGCATAGGCCTGTTAAGCCAAGACAAGTTTCGGCTTCACTTGTGTCTCATCGGCATAAACAGAACTTCTGCTCGAACGGGACATCACGTTTGATCAGTCGTTTGATTGAAACACATAGTGTGTTTTAGTTTTAAGGGATTTGCGTCAAGCCGGCGCTAATCTATTCCGACAATGTGTTAGTGTCGGTTTCTGATGAGGCGAAGCCGAAACGCAACATAGTATGAATGAAATTATTGAAATATAACGAAATTAATGAAAAATAATGAATGAAAAAATAATGAAATTAATGAAAAATAATTAAATTAATGGAAAATAATGAAATTAATGGAAAATAATGAAATTAATGAAAAAGAATAAAATTAATGAAAAAATAATGAAATTAATGAAAATATAATGAAATTAATGAAAAAGTAATGAAATTCATGAAAAATAATTAATGTAAAAAATGATATAAGGGACGATCCATAAATGACGCAGCATTTTTTGAGTGATTTTTAACACCCCCCCCCCTCCCCCATCGTAGCATTTCGTCACAAACTTCTATATACCCCCCATGGTAATTACGTAGCTTGATGGTAACCCTCACCCCCCTCCCTGTCCCCGTAAAAAAATTAAAAAAATCTAAAACGATGTTAAATAGATGAAACTGGTAAGATTGTCGTGACTTCAGGTCAACCCCTATTCCCCTTTAAAAAAGCTACGTAGCATGACATGACCCCCTACCCCCTGTCGTCACACATCATCACAAAATACAAAACTCCCCCCTCCCCCATATAATGCTACGTCATTTATGGATGGTCCCTAAATGAAAAATAATGAAATAATGAAAATAATGAAAATAATTAAATTATTGAAACATAATGAAATTAATGAAAAAATAATGAAATTAATGAAAAAATAATGAAATTAATGAAAAATAATGAAAATAACGAAATTAATGGAAAATAATGAAATTAATGAAAAATAATGAAAATAACGAAATTAATGGAAAATAATGAAATTAATGAAAAATAATTAAATTAATGAAAAATAATGAAATTAATGAAAAACAATGAAATTAATGAAAAATAATTTAATTAATGAAAAATAATGAAATTAATGAAAAATAATGCAAAATAATGAAATTATTGAAAAAGATGAAATTAATGAAAAATAATGAAATTAATGAAAAATAATGAAATAATGAAAAAATAATGAAATTAATGAAAATAATGAAATTAATGAAAAATAATGAAATTATTGAAATATAACGAAATTAATGAAAAATAATGAAATTAATGAAAAAATAATGAAATTAATGAAAAAATAATGAAATTAATGAAAAATAATGAAATTAATGAAAAAATAATGAAATTAATGAAAAATAATGAAATTAATGGAAAATAACGAAATTAATGGAAAATAATGAAATTAATGAAAAAGAATGAAATAAATGAAAAAGAATAAAATTAATGAAAAAATGATGAAATTAATGAAAACATAATGAAATTAATGAAAAAATAATGAAATTAATGAAAAATAATGCAATTCATGAAAAATAATTAATGCAAAAAATGATATAAATGAAAAATAATTAAAAATTAATGAAAAATAATTAAAATAATGAAAAATATTGAAATTAATGAAAAATAATGAAATAATGAAATTAATGAAAATAATGAAAAGTAATGAAATTATTGAAACATAATGAAATTAATGAAAAAATAATGAAATTAATGAAAAATAATGAAATTAATGAAAAAATAATGAAATCAATGAAAAATAATTAAAATAACGAAATTAATGAAAAATAATGAAATTAATGAATAATAATGAAATTAATGACAAAAAATTAAAATAATGAAAAATAATGAAATTAATGAAAAATAATGAAATTAATTAAAAATATGGAAATTAATGAAAAATAATGAAATTAATCGAAATTAGTGAAATTAATGGAAAATAATGAAAAATAATGAAATTAATATGAAATTAATGAAAAATAATAAAATGAATGAACTGAATAAAATGGATGAAATGAACGAATAAATGACTTTAATAAAGTGAGTAAAATGAATAAAAAGTAAAATGAGTAAAATGAATAGAATGAATAAAACGAATAAAGTGTATAGAAGGAACATAATGAATAAAATGAATAAAATGGACAAAACGAATAAAATTAAAATAAATGAAATAAATAGAATAAATAAAATATATAAGATGAATAAAATGCACAAAATAAATGAATGGCACAAAATGTTATAGCATGAAAAAAATGAAATAATAAAATACATAAAATGATAAAATGAAAAAACGAATCAAAATAATTGGATAAAATTAACAGAATTAAGAAATATTCTATTCAATCGATGACAAAAACACATAAATAACTATTTTGTTGTTTTATTTGTTACTGAACGTGAATAATTCTAAAAAAAACAAGAATAGACGTGAAAAAATCCATTTGAGGGTCATTGTTTGAAGAATCTTGAGAAAGCTTTTATTGGAACGTTGGTTTACAGGCTTAGGAGAAACTAGCTAAAAAATTCTAATGCTTCCATTCTACCATGTTTTCATTTTCTCATTTTAATTCTTCGCTTTTGGGGACCTGGTTATTATCATAAATCCAGAAAATCCACATTGTTTTCTAATTACAATGTGACTTTTTGGTCGTGGCTAATTCGCTAAAAAAGAAGCATTTAATAAATAATTGAGCTGTACAGAAAATTAGAATATTCATTAAATTTTCATATAATAATGCAACAATTAAAACATATTTTCACAAATTATGGTTTCACAATACTGCAAATTGAGCGAGTGATAGCGAATCCCTGGAGGAGCCTCGAAAAAAACTTGTTTATCAGTATAAATGATTACACAAAATGTACTGGATCAATCGTTTCATAATTTTACACTGCACGAAAAAAAATCCGTCCATAAATCCATTAACAAAAAATTGCGATTTCGTGAGCTGAACGATTTACGAAAATCGTGACCAAGTTCCTGAAATTATGAATTATAAATCTCGTAATCATGAATGTATTTGTGTTTTCAAAAAAACTAGTTCGCGCCAAAAATATACATAGCGTTACTTTCCAATGTTTTAGTTGGGTTACTGTGGTTGTTCCCTAGACATGTTTAGTTTTTATTAAGGTTAAGTTTGTGTTTTTGTTCTTCATAATTCGGGGAGATACTGTTTTGTATAAAGAATAATTGTGACTGATTCGCGGTATTTTGTTATGTGAACTATATCACGAACACAATTTGTGCCTCGATAATGTGTTTTCGGTGCTCAGCGCTATTTTCGTTTTCTGTCCGGACATCACATTGAACCTTATCAAATGAATAACGATGTTCAAAGTCCTAATAGATTTCTTTTATCTGCTGCTTGTACCTATTACTAGTCGGTAGTAACTGAACATAACCATATGATATTTAATTAAGAAAACCCAAATTTTGCGGAACTGCTTGCTTGAAAATTTTATGACCATGTGCAAAGTTGCATGGAATTGAAAATGATTAGAGATATCTTCTAAATATCACAAGCTCGCGAGATAGATCGGCAATCATGTACATGTATATTTTATGATTTTGTGACTATCTCAGGAGCACGAATGGTCCGTCGTGACTATGATATTAGGAATTATGAACCAATTCATGACTACATGAGCTACATTTTGTTTGTGTTTTTTGTTACTATTTCACGAGCACACATTGTCACGGGTAACTATTATATTAGGTATCGTGAACCAATTCACGATTTCATATATAATCTTTTCTAATTTTGTGAAAAATTTCAAAAAAGTCTTTACTGTTACGTTACGTTTCGTTCATGAACTAGTTCACGTAAATTGAAAGGATTCATGAAAAAATATACCGAGTTTCGTGAAATAGTTAACGAGAAAATCTGTTGTGATTTTGTGAACTAATTCACAGCCACGAAAACCCGATCATGTTCAAGATGTGATACACCATGAATCAGTTCCATCGTATAGTCGAACTCTGAATAATGTTCCTAAATCTAAGAATAGAATCACGACGCAATCTTTGATTTTATGAAACTTGTTCATAAAGTTGTGAACTAGTTCACGTGGAGAAAATCGATTTGATAATGACATGGCGGAAACTGTGACTGAAGTTAACTAAAAGAAAACAAAGATTTCCACTAATAAAAGCATTATGAAGGCGTTATATTGAACAGAATTATAAAACACATGATTTTTGTAACACACGGTATGGAAAGAACTGCTTTTTTCGTTTTCGATTTTTGGCAATTCTCTGTTCAACCTTAACATGGCAGCATCATGCCATCTTGGATTTCTAAATGGCGTCTATTAGCGATTTCTGTCATCTACTGATCACCTCCTTAGCAATCAGACCCATATTGATTGATGATTTTGAGGTAATCAGAAATCGCCATTGAAGATTAGAAAATTCTGTTCATGAATAATTCAGTACTTTATTACTGGTATGGCTGTTGTCCGCTAGGAGGTTGATAATAGTTGATTATCTTTCTCCGGAGGCCGTGTGGCAGTATCTAGGCGGGTTGAAGTATCTCAACAAAGAATTGATCCTGGGGTTCACGCTCCCACATCGAGTTTGTTTCTTCGCAAATCGTGGGATTCAAAGGACGGTCATAGTCCTAATGCCCATTTCAGGGTTCGCTATAGGCGATTAGAGACCAATGTTTCTTATATGTTCTAATTATTGTAAAATAAGTGCCTATGATGAAATGTGTAGTGCTGTTGTCGCATATGATTAGAGTAGCGCAAATTAATTTTCAACATAAACGTACAGCAACTATCTCGCCTTGTTGAAGAAAGAAGAGCTACCATAGCTATGACTCAAGAACCGTGTTGCTGTAAAGAAAAGCTCTACTATGGAAGAGCTACTTGGTCCCCTCTTCACACCTTTCAACAAATATGATCGACAAATTCACGTGAAATGCCTCAAGCATGAAAATGATGCGAGTAGTGCTATTGACGTATGACTTATATCCGACTTCAGAACTCACGATAATTGTGCAGTCACAGTCAATATGACTGTTGATAACAAATAGGAAATACGTATATTGTTCAGCATATTTTCCGCAAAATGGTTGTATCATACTATAATAGAAATGGGTTTCCTCTCATAATCGGCAGCGATGCAAATGCCCACCACACAATTTGGGACCACTCAGATATCAATTTGAGTGAGACCAAATTGATGGAATCCTTAAGCAGTACAAATCTGCATATATTTAATGTAGGATATCGGCCCAATATTTGCACGATCTGGTAGGGAAGAGGTGTTAGATGTAACTCTCTACTCTGACGGTATTATGCATCAGCTGGTAAACTGGTTAGTACCCAACGAATTCGAACCGTCGGAATCTAATCCCCATTTAAACGTCTCGCCAGATGTTATCGTAATCCCAAATCTACGAGCTGGTACCTCTACGAAGAGGGCTTGGCGATTAGGTTTCATGGGTATTTTCCAACGATTGAATCTCCAACTGATGTGTATGTGATGTGTCTTGGATAAAACGAACTCACCCATAGTAACAGTATATCAAAAGGTATCGGGCTACGTGTGCTTCTAGACCCCTTTGTGGTTACCGAACTTGTTAGATTCAAAAAAATTAGAAGATCTTGGAATCGCAGAGGACGAGACAGGCTGGAGGCATTTAAGTTGGCTCACAAAGCTTACAAATATGCCCTTCGACCTCTGAGAGACTAGTGGATTTAATAAGTTACTTTCGAAATCGAAAGACTTTTATATCAGTTCGATCAGAACTGCTATTGGTGAGTACTCATCTGAAGAATATGTAGTACTCAATTGTCTTGACAGACATGGACGAATTGACACACACTTTCCAGGCTGTACCGAGCCATCACCGACGACTGCCGTGAGTTTTTTTGCAGGTAGTTCTGATTTTTTGGCATTGGCTCGTAAAATTGGGACTAACGAATCGACCAAATTGGTGCTTGAATGGTCAGCTTGTAACTCTAGAAAATGGCCTACTTCAAAGAGGTTATGAAAACTTCAAGCACTTTTTCAAAAAGGTTCTTCCTGATAGTCTTACAGCGAGATACATTCCATTAGCGTGGCGGGAAATGATTGTAAAGTTCATTCTCAAAGGTGACCGCGTTACCTATGAGAAGACAAAGAGCTTAACACCGATTAGTCTCTTTTTTTCCTTTTATAAATTAGTGAAACGTTTAATCGACCACTACATTAGAGATGTTAGCTTGGGCGACCACTCGCTTGATGCAATGCAACATACATATCAATGGGGGGAAGTCTACTAGCACCCTGTTACACAAAGTTTTCTACCATATTGAAAAAGTTTTTTTTGCAAAACCAATCAAATTTAAGAGTTTTTCTTGAAATTGAAGGTGCCTTTGACAACGTGTTTTTCTTATCCTTTTGGAAGCAGTTTGAGGTCATTGGATACTTTTATAAATCACGAGCTGCGTACACGCAATGCTTAGCAACCGATATCTGTGCTCATTGTAAAGACAAGTAGAGATTTGAAAACTGAGAGTCAGCGGATGTCCTCAAGATGGTGTGCTGTCACCACTTTTATGGAACTTTATCACCGATGTGTTTCCGAAACAAAAAGTACCGCTTGTGTATACCGTCTTAAGGTTACTGGGCTCTGGAACAGTATCCCAATAGATCGTGCAACTAACCACACAAGATTGTGGCCTCAAATGGTGTCTTGGGATGAGTATAAACTTGCTCCCAGTAACCTTACTCTCACATGTAGTTTTCCTTTTAAAACTTTTAATGTGACAGGTCCTTCATATGAGAAATGGCTGTTTGGGTGCATGGAGCGACAACTTGAAGAATACGTAGTTTGTTACACTGACGGTTCTTTGTTGGATGGCTGAGACGGTGCTGGTATCTACTGTTGTGAAATGGAATTAAACCAATCCCGTTCGCTTGGTAGATACAGCACCGTATTCCAAGCAGAAATATTCGCGATTATGTGTGGCGTACAATCGACACTTCAACAGGGAATTTGCGGTAAAAGAATCTATTTTGCTCTGACAGTTAAGTGGCCTGAAAGCACTTAGTTCGGCAGAATCGGGATCGAAACTAATAATCGCATGTCGAACTCAAATCGAAGAACTTAGCATTTCAAATGATGTCAATCTTCTATGGGTACCCGGTCATTCCAGTATTACTGGAAATGTATAAGCGGACGAATTGGCTAGAGCTGGCACTGCGACTGACTTTGTTGTTCCAGAACTAGTTCTACCACTGTCGATAAGTTGGATAAAACACAAGTTTCGCTCATGAACTACATCCGAACATGCCAACCATTGGCGTAGCTTGCGAACTTGCATCCAAAGACTTTTCTCGAACTCTTTGACTTTTTCGGATGTGAGTTCGAAAAAGTCAAAGAATTTGCTGCATTTTCCAAACCACAATTGCAGTATTCTAGCCAGGGCACTTACTGGACACTGTAAACTCAATTATCACATGACTACTATTTAGCGTGCTGCGTATTATTCTTGTGATCTTTTTGAATACGATTAAGGAACTTCACATCATTTGATATGTAACTGCCCTGCAGTAATTGAGTTTCCGGAACCCAGTGTGGTAAAGAGCTATAGGTTTTATCAGAAGGTTTAAATATTGATAAGGTGCCAATCGAGCCAATATTTTCTCATTGTTGATTCTTAAAGCTGTAACAAACTTCTGAGATAACCAATTGGAACATACTGGAACATCAATAAAAGTGATTGTTGATACAACTCAGCTTGTCAGGCAAGTTAGTTTAGTAATTCAATACCGTTGTGGCACGACAGAACACTCCGTGACTTACGACAACCATTAAAACGATGAACAAAATACACCAGCGATCCCGAATTTGTTGTATCGCTAAACTAACAATAACACACTAATTAGTTTCCGCCCAATTCATATCCGTCGTCTCTCGGTTGCCCACCTTTTAAACCGTGTCAAACTGGCTCTAATTTGCTGGAAAAATGGTGCGTGTAGAACAGATTTTCCCTAATCTATTATTATCTTGCAGGTCGGGTTCCAAGTTTTTTTCTCTCTGACATTTCGTTCGAATCGAGGCTGTAAAATTGTTCGCCTCATTTGACGCGAACGAGCAGCAGCAAAAGCAGGCGGCGGCGCGAAAGATAAATCTCATTTGGAAATCATAACGAACGCTGCGACACTCCGAAATGGGAGCCGAACGATTTCAGCTTTTCTGAATCGCCCCCGCTGATGGATGGAGACACTTCTGTTTTTTTTCCAGGAAAGCGTCAATCTTTCTAGAGTGACTTAGACGGGCGTACCTTTAATGATTTTTTTGTACGAACGCAAAAACAAATCCAAAAAAGAATCGAGTGACTAATCGTGAGAGTTTTTCAAACATTACATTATAAAATTGTTGTTCATTCAGCACTTGAGCCAGCCTGAGACCACTGCTGTGTTGGTCTAATCCCAGGAAACCCACTGCGCGACTCTCGGCTACGGTCCTTTAATTACAAAACCGACCAACGAGGTTTCCATTATCCTCGTTCGCTATCAGCACATAAATCATGCCTCACTTCATTTTCACTGTTAGTTTTGTCTTTACGTTTGAGGATTTTTTCTCATTCCCGTCTCCTCCAATTCACTCTCGTCGGTGCATTACCAGCTGTGTGCTGCTACGTGTGCTAGGGATGATCGAAATGGGGTGTTTTCTAACCGGGACGATAAAGTACAAAGGCTGGGTGCGGAATATTTGGGGTTCGTACAAGTGGAAGTGAAATCGGATAGAAATAGAAATTATTGAGAAACCAAAAAAACTGAGCATCCCTATTGCGCTCGATGCAATGTTATTGAGCTATAGATCACTATCAAAAATATGCAGCCGGTCGGTCGCAGCTAGCGAAAGAGAGTCGATCGCTAAAGTCGTTGAATATTAATTCATCAACCACATGACCCTTCCCGCGGCTGTTGGCTGCTGGTTGTCTGACCGAGCTGCTGGTTGAATTACAATCCAATCCGGCGAGCCAACCAACCAACCAGTCCCTCAGCCCCATTCTGAAGCACGTCCAGTTGAATCGGCATTTCAACATACCCGCATATGCATTAAAATGTGTATATACGGAATCTTGCTCACACATTTCATTTATGTTTAATTCACACCCAAAAAATGTAACTTTTTGCCCTTTTTTTCAAACCGTTGCATCAACTAACCCAGCGATCCAAGACCCGATGCAAGTGTAAAGAATGGAAATCTCTTTTTCAAAGTGGACCACAAAATAGAAAAAAACGAACGGACGGGCAGGAAAAATAGCATTCATCTTCTCGGCAGAGTAGCTGTTGACGGAAATCTATCGGAGTGTTTTGAAATCGATTTCCTATGCTACAAGCAGGCAGAGAACGGCAGCAATCTCACCCGGACACTGGCTGCGCTTTGCTTGTGTTCTCATATTCGATTGAATCTCGATGCTGTGTTCGAAACTAGCTGCTCGTGGTGTTATTTATGTTCTATCCGATCCGATATTCATGACAATTCAGCACGATGCACATCATCCATGTCTCAGCGTGGCTTGCTGGTAGCGTGTGATGGTGCTGGGCGAAGTGTTCTCAAGAGTGGCTCCTTTCACTCTGGATTTGTTATGTTTTTCTTTTTATCGATATCGAGTGTGATGGGTTGTTGATTTATGCGCTGTACGTGATACACTGGGATTGGAATTTTGAAGAAATTGGAACTGGACATGTTATTTGATATATGTTGTTAGTGAATAAATGTTACAAATTTAGTCCAGATTGAATTGAAGATTCCACACTCCAAGTCAAGCATTGCTTTACCAATATGCTATATTTCTCCTTTGTGTGGAAACATTTTACCAAAAACTGTTTGTTCTCCACTAAAGAGAATTAAAACCATCTTTGCGGGTTAAGGGTACAAACCCTATAACTATTTTTCTTAATTCGATTATAGAAGTTTTAACCTTAGGCTCATTCGCCTCCGTTTCGGGTTAGAAAAATCTCTTTGTAAAAATTTCCAACCCTGTGTGCTGGGTTCGGAATTAAACCCAGGTGAGCTTCGTACAAGGCAATCGATTTACCAACTACGCTATGCCCGTCCCCCTAAAACCTATAACTAAATTAGTTTTAGAATTTGCGATTCGACTTTGTCTCATCAGAATACGACACAAACTTAGTGACAGGACTAAGCTAGCGCCGGATTGACGCTAACTCCGAAAACGAAAACACGATTTGTGTTCAGAAACTTTTAGTCTGGTTGAAAATTGAACTCTTCTTCTTGCGGGACATCACACATAGGGTTACCAAATTTTCTTAGAGCAAATTAGGGACATATAAAATCAAAAGTTAACCCTTTATAAGGCCCAGCGTTTGGCGCTATTAATGAATGTTATATTAGAACTTAGTTTAGAATATATTTTCATTTATTTCGTAATAAAAACTGTTTTCAAAATATACTGCTACCGCCCGTTAGAAAACGTCAGTCTTTGAAATGTTTGATGTATTGCCAATGAGATTGGTGCAAATATGGAGACATATCGAGCTGGATCAGATATTCAAAATAAATTAAGGTGGGTTACTGGTTTTTACCTGATTAACAGTAAATAATCCCTGGATTCTGAGGATAAGTTGAAAAATGAGACCACAGATTATAGATGTTCTTTATTCATTTGATTTTTTTCTTTGCAATTTTTACCACTCATAAACCAAATTTTTGGATTAAAAATAGTTGTTTTTACAAATTTGCATCACCAACTTATAGGGTCTAGAGTATTTTTTTTTAAATTGAGCCAACAGGAAATCGCCATATTTTTTTCAAAAAAAAAAAACTCTTCACCAATCTGACACTGTTCCCGGTATCTCAATAAAAAGTAATAAGAAGAGTTGCCCGACTCCTAACAAGTAGACTTCATAAGATTGGAATTCTTCTCAATTCATATTCCTGCATTATGAACGAAACGAAAAAGTGGCAATATAGTTGCCACTGCCCTATAAAGGGTTAAAGCATGTAGCACTTCACATGCGGACACTTTATTAACTCTTCAGCAGGGGCCTATACTAGTGGTGAGATTTGGAATATTTAGTCAGAGATTTGTTTGGAAAATACACGTGTTCCGGTGGGAAAAGTTTTGTCTTGATATGATTAGTAAAAAGTTGTACTAGATGGAAGACGAGAACAAACAAATAGATGGGAAATGTCAGCGACATAACTGCAATGAAGTAGAATATACTTAAGTTTTCCCTTCTAACTTGGATGATTTTTGTTCTAATCGTTATTTATCAACTTCGAAAAAAATACCGTCGTATTCAGTGTTCTGGATAATGCAAGCTATTTAAAACAATGAACATTTTCTTCAGGACGATTTTTTTTTGGTGGTATCCAACAGGGAAAACTAATGGAAATGGTGAGTGAAGCGAAAGCAATTATGTGAAAAAATTCCCCCAGAGGCGAAATTCGAACCCTCAACCTTCGAGACTCCTGTCCAATGCACCAACACTTTTTTTCGCATAATGATTTTCGCTTCACTCGCCATTTCTATCAGTTTGTCCCATTGGGTATCACCGAAAAAAAAAGTTTTAAATAAGGTATTGGCACATGCGTAAAAAATCAAATAAATGAATTATTAATTCAGGACGATATTTGCAAGGACTACTTTCATAGTAATACAAAAAGTCTAGAACTAACCACTTCTGAACGTGTCCTTCGGTCATTACACTCAGGTTTTATACGCGGTTTTTACGGATTCCGCGTAAATTTGAAAATCAGTGAAAAAAAACGTGTTAATTCGAAAATCCGCGTAAATGAAAATCCTTAGCAAAAGACAAAAAAGCAAATTTTTGGAATTTTTTTTATGAGCAGATTTCGAAAAAGTCCTTTTGATTGCAAAAGACTAAGAAAGACGCTATTTTGAAATCCAAGATGGCGATTTCCGGTTTAGTGAAATTTGCCATAACCCATGCATTGGTATTTTAGGAATGGTCTTGACGAGCAGCTGCCAGAAATTGATTTTTAACGCCATTTTGAAATCCAAGATGGCGACTTCCGGTTTAGCGAAACTCGCTATAACCCAATCAATATGGGTTTTTTGGAATGATCTTGACGAGTAGGTGCCAGAAATTGATTTTTTATGCTACAGTAGGATTGCGTTTTTGTCAACAATATGCTTTTGCAGTTGCCAAAAACTGGAACCGTGCCAAAAATGGAACCTTACTTTAAAAGCTTTTATTTTCAATTTGTGACATAAATGTTACAAGAACATTACTCAAATAAGAATACGTGGAAAGGAATGAAATGATAGAAAAAAATCAGCAAATTAAATTAAATTTGTCTCGTACTCGTCAAGACCATTCCGAAAATTCCACATTGATTGAGTCGCAGAGAATTTCTTTAAGTTGGAAGTTGGATTTCAAAATAGCGTCAAAAATCAATTTCTGGCACCTACTCGTCAAGAACATTCCGAAAATACCCGTATTGCATTGGTTATAGCAAATTTCTTTAAACCGGAAGTAGCCATCTTGGATTTCAAAATGGCGCAAGAAATCAAGTTCTGGCACCTACTCGTCAAGACCATTCCGACAAAAAGCCCATATTGATTGGGTTAAAGTAAATTTCGCAAAACCGGAGGTCGCCATCTTGAATTTCAAAATGGCACCAAAAATTAATTTCTGGGACCTACTCATCACGACCATTCCGAAAATACCCATATTGCAGGGGTTATAGCAAATTTCACTAAACCGGAAGTCGCCATCTTGGATTTCAAAATAGCGTCAAAAATCAATTTCTGGCACCTACTCGTAAATATCATTTTGAAAATGACCATATTGTTTGAGTTATAGCGAATTTCACTAAACCGGAAGTCGCCATCTTAGATTTCAAAATGGCGTCAAACATAAGTTTCTGGCACCTACTCGTTAAGTTCATGCCGAAAGTACTCATATTGTTGAGGTGCGAGCCCGTAAGGAGTCTTCCAGACCCGTCTCTTCCGTCTTTCCGAAAATCTTTGAAGTCTTTTGCATTCAAAAGGACTTGGAATGTTTTTTGCAAAAACTGTGTTTATTTTGAATTCCACGCAAAAAAGCGGCAAATTTGTTTCAGGAAAAAGTCTGCCTTTTGCATCCAAAAGGACTTGCGAAAATAGGAATCTGTCTTTTGCATTTAAAAGGATTTACGGAAGGAGAATATTTTTGCGAAATCCGCGCAAAGCAAACTTCCAAAAATATTCTAAGTCGTTTGCTGAGGGTTTTTTACGCGGATATTTCAATTAAAGTCGTTTTTTTACGCGGTACGTATCTCCCGCGTAAACAAAAACCTGGGTGCACTTGACTCGAAATGATTTTCCCTAGTCGATCGAATCTGACTGTAGTGTGCTGAATACTCGTTATTCAAAACAGATCCAAATGTGTTTCCAATGAACCAACAAGCAGGACAGCAGCCTATATCCGTTTAGAGTTCGAAACAAAACTGTTTGAAATAATATATCAAAACGCTCTACTGGGGATTTGATCGTCTCCGTTCCAATTCCACTTTCAAACTCACATGCAGCTGAATAAGCCGTAAGAAATTTGATCGGTATAAAAAAATAATGTGATGAAAATAAAAACCATTCTTGGTCACTTCTCTAACATAACACAATCTTTTCACTCACCAAAATCTCCAACTAACCCCCGTCTTTATGTAAGCACAAACCCAATAGAGTCCGCCCGTGCTTTGGAAATACCTACAGAGACATGTTATCAGATGCCTTAGTGATAAAAACGCATCACTGTACGAAATATGAAACGTGTGTGTCAATAGGTTCACTACGCTAGGTAACTACAAACACGCCGGAAGCGTTTGACGTAAGAATTACAAAATAAAAAAAGCAAAATCCCGGACA
Source organism: Topomyia yanbarensis (assembly GCF_030247195.1). Classification (NCBI taxonomy): domain Eukaryota; kingdom Metazoa; phylum Arthropoda; class Insecta; order Diptera; family Culicidae; genus Topomyia; species Topomyia yanbarensis. The sequence continues at coordinate 371,701,636 of NC_080672.1, read as the reverse complement.
CCCTAACGTAAAGTTACTTAGCGTCGTAGATTATCCTGTCGAAAGCTGGAAAGCAGAGTGACCAGCAGTTCCATGTTCCGAGTTTCCAATCGTAATCCTTATTTCGTCGCGTAGGTCTTTGCCGATTGTTCCGATTCGTATTTTCTACTGCATTGTTCGTAACGGTTAGTTTTCCAGGGCGGCTTGTTGGGCCTTCCCCAACCCCCTGTCTCGCCGGAGGACCATCGTGTCAGCTCTGTTTAGAGTCCCACGCTGACACGAGGGCGATACATCAGCCGCCCCTAACATGGAGAACAGACGCTGTTTTGAGCCGCCACTAACATGGGGAACAAACGCTTGGATGGACTCACCCTCCGAAAAGAGGAGCCGCAGTCATTGCCCAGTCATTTACCAACCAAGTTAATTGCGTTTAAAATGATAAATCAGAATAAGGCAGAGAATCTAAGAATTTAAAAAAAAAACATATTGTAAAAGTCATTGGAAAGACAAAAGGACATTTGAAGTGGTTAGAAATAAAGAAATATTTTGTGACGTTTCTCTGAATAGCAGTTGCATAATATAGCCGAAACCTGGCAGAATTAAAATGTGGTAATCTGATCTTCATAGTTGCATGACGTCGTCTGAGAATGAAGAGTGCTTTAGCCAAGGGGGAATGCTGAAGTATGGTGAGTAAACCGTCCACCATTTGAACGTTGGCTTGACCAGTAAAAAAATCTTTGTATTCCGTGAAGAGTTTAGGTGGCTTTCGTATACAAAGCGCGAAATTACCTATTTATCGGGTATTTTTAATAGTATGGTTTTCACATGTTCAATCTGGACATTTTAACATCGAAACTATAGTTGTCAACCGTCGTATAAGGACGAACGTTGATTTTTTGGAAGATCAAGTAAAGTGAAGCATCACACATTCTAATTCTCACAATGCTGACAAAATAAAGAAAGAAGTAGTTGTTCATTTCTTTAATGTATTTTTTTGTTATTTTTTCGCAGTTCTTCTTTTCTCATAGATCTAAAGCTAAAGAATGCCCAATCTATAAGAAATAACGTGTTTTGCTTCGAACTGAACTAACTGAAATTGGAAATGAATTTGCCAAGAAATAATAGACAAGTACACTATTTGTTCGTGCATGATAAATTGGGTATTAAGTTTCGAATTCTTCTGACTAGCGTATGACAGCCATCTTGCTCGCGATGTCAGGTCCAAAAATGCAAACAAAAATTTGAATGTAAGGATAACTAATTTTTTAGTTTTGAAACTACGAGAGTTAAAATAGTATGCAGTAACATTGTCCTGCTTAGATTTGTTTAGAACTTCTTGATTGTGAGCAATACAACATTTCTGATGTGATGAAACTGGTCAAAGTTGACATCCAACGTTGGAAAAAGCCACATATTCTCTTCCATTGAAATTTCCACCTTCGCCGAGTCTTGCCACTTTTTGAAACCAATCGATATAATATTGATTCTAAGCGCGCATGTCGCCTTGAGGTTCATTCATGGTCCATCCTCGCTGTAGGAAGAGAAATAACGGCTCTTTGCAGTATCTCTTTGTGTACGAGTTTTTCGTCGAGGCAGGTTTTTTTTGTTAAATAATTCAATAGACGTCTTTTATACCCGTTTATTATGACCAACTTGGCAAGACGTATGTAAAAAAGTGAACAAAATTTTTATTAATAGCATACTAACAACTCACACTTTACAGACCGCGACGATGGTTAACTAATACACCTGACGGCTGTTTACTACAGCGTATCCTAGTTTTATGCAAGCCATCCTTCGTAAGCGAAGTGGCTCACATTTTGTTGCGTTCCTCGTTTGACTGTAAACTGAGATTTTAAATTTAACCTATATAAACTACATTGTGAAATTCAAATTATTTTATCTCAAGATCACAAGGTCTCTTATTATCAGGAAAAAATATTATTCTTATTGAGAAAAAGAATGGGGTCTCTCCTTTTGAGCACGATAAGTCGAAGTTCTAGATTTGAGCACGTTCTGGAAGTTCTGGAAAATTGACTTCTTTTAGGCCAAACCCAACATTATTGGTTCGGTATCAGTTTAAGAGGGTCCAGACATAGTGTAAGAGTAGAATTTAGAGGGGTTTGTTTAGTTTTGTAGGTTAATCCGTTGACGGTCCCAAATGTGATAAAAAATCAAATCCATATCCGCAAAACGCTTGCCAGATAGAGATTTGTTGGCTCCCGTGTTCTGGTTGTCGCTTAGTCCCATCCGAACTTTATATACATCCTTGGTTTCGCTCAAAATAAATTGAAACTTGAACTGAAATATTTGTGCAATGGTTGAATTGGTTCAATGTTATCCTGATCTTGCTGTGATGCGTTTCTTGCCGCTACTATCATTTTGCTTAGTTGTCTGCTTTTTGGTGGTTTGATCACATGGAATATGAATCAGTGTGTGATTTCGAACTGCTTTGCTACCGATTCATGTAATGGATATTGATAAAACAGTGCCAGTATAGACTTTAAAATGTAAACCCCTTTCAATTCAAATTTCTGTCAAAGCACTGAAATGTTACTAATATTTGAGTGTTCCTTTTGTCGAAGACAGCCGTTCGTATCCTCAGCGCAGGCTCCCAAATTCCCGCTCAGTGTGCTCATACGGAAAGACGGTACTGCTCACACGTCGAATCCTGCAGTGTGCTGAACTCAATTCAAACCCACCCTACAAATTTCATGTTTCAAATCATCGATTGTACACGACTCGATTCATACAATAACATCACTATACTTGTTCGTTTCCAATCGCGCGCGATTCTAACATGGTTAAAGGTGTTTAACCGCTTATTGTACCGTCCGAACGTTATAGCCTTGATGTTGCTCATTTGGCGGGCGAACGACGAATGATTCAAATGGACAGGCTATTTATAAGTTCACGTATTTGATTGAGTGTTTCAGGTGCCTCATCCGCCATATTGACGGCTCTGGCTAACCAATTAGCGATCTGCGTTTGACGCGCCAACTGCAATCATGCTACAGCTTTGGGGGTGGGCATTAAAGCATTGTTTTTTTTGTTGAATTCTCAAAGTCCCACCCCCTTTAATATTGTGACAAATGTCAAAGTAAGCTCAGATGCCGAATTTCACATCTTTTGGACAATTTTAGACCCCAGCCCACTTCGTTTGATGTTTCTAAAATTGGTACTATGGGAAAATATGGAGGTAAAATATATTAAATGTTATAACTTTTGAAGTAGCACACAGAAAATTACAATTCATACTTTTATCAAAAGAAATAATGTTAGTATTTTAATGAATACATTTTCGCATCTCGAAAAATTCACGAAAAGTGAGTACTTGGTTCCCAAAATCCTCTATTTAAAAAAAAATTCTGCTCCGGTCTGCAAATCATACATTTGCATGTGAAAAAATCTCAAAAATCGAACGAAACTTTTGAGACCTTTGTCCGAATACGATAACTTAGGTTTGTAGAGCATTTTGTCACTTTTACCATTATATCGCTATTATTCCTCAATCAATTTTAATAACATGCACCTTGTTGAACGTGGAAAATTCTAAGGAGCAAAATAAAAATAGATTCGTTACGGGTAAATTTCAGAAACATCAGATTTTTGACATTTAGACTAGATTCCACATTTTTATCATTAAATTGCACATACCAGCTCCACTTAACAATAAATTATTATTTAATTTACTACTTCTAGTGTCTAACACGCTTAGGGATCACATGAGAAAAGTTTAATTTCTGGAAAAATACGGGATGTTGAGGTATTGGGACATTTAATGAAAATAATGGTTTGTGGTTGTCAACAAATTTGAAGTTTCTAAATTTTACCAGCACCGAGTCTATTTTTACTTTGTTTCTAAAAATTTTCCACGTTCAACAAAGAACATTTTATGAAAATTGATTGAAGAGAAATAAATATATATGCACGAGAAAATGATATTATTTAATAGGAATAACAAAAGGCCCTTTAATCCCAACTTCTCGTATTCGGACAAAGGTCGCGAAGGTTCTGTTCGATTTTTGAGATTTTTTTAACATTAGAAAAATAGAAAAATATGTATGATTAGCAGCACGGAGAAGGATTTTTTTCAATTAGGTAATTTTGGGGACAAAATAATCCAGTACCCCACTTTCCTGTATTTTTTCGAGAAACGAAAATATCTCCATTTAAATACTAAAATTATTTCCTTTAAAAAGAGGTATGAATTGTAATTTTCTGAGTGCATTTAATGTTGTTCCATAGTACCAATTTCAAAAATTAGAAGCAAAGTGGGCGGGGGTTTAAAATTGTCCAAATTATGTAAAATTTGACATCTTAGCTTACTTTGACATTTGTAACACTATGAATGGGGGGGGGGGGGGCTTTGAGAATTTAAAACTGAGTGATTTTTGCAATGCCCTAGCGGGCATAGCGTAGTTGGTAAATCGATTGTCTTGTACGCAGCTCACCTGGGTTCGATTCCCAACCCCGGCTATAAGGTTAGATATTTTCCTAAAGAGATTTTTCTAACCCGAAAAAGAAACGAGTGATCCCAAGGGTAAACCCTCTATAATCGATATAAAAAAATGATACAGCTGCTGAGGCGTCAAAAAGCAAACTGATGAATTTTTTTATCTTACACGTGTTTATTTGACGACAAAGTGGACGTACTAGCAATGTCAAATATTACGGACCCATCCTGGTGCAGATAATTACTAATTTCACAAAATCTATTATTTCCGTTACTCTAATTGTACTGCCCATGATCGCAAATCAGTCCCATAAAGATAGGAAATCTCGTAGAAATAAAATGTTTCCATCTCTCGGAATTAACTTCATCTGAAAAATATTGAAATATGTCTAGGTTTGAGACTAAAATTGAGGACATTTGAGGTAAAACAAAGGACGCTTCCCAAGCTCGTCAAAATTAAGGACATATCTTTTAAAATAAGGACGGTTGGTACCCTTAATGACGCAAAACTATGGGTTTGCTCAAAACCACAAATCGTGTCTTTGTTTTGGAGGGCTAGCGTCACTCCAGCGCTAGCTTAATTCTATCACTAAGTAAGTATCGGATTCTGATGATACGAAGTCGAAACGCAGATTCCATAACAAATTTACATTTAATCCTTTGCAACGCGAATTTTTTTCTTTATTGTTAATACTGTTATTTTTAGCTTTATATAGGTTTTTGGGGTGGCTGATTCTGATTCTGACATCGATGGCGGATCAATATGGCGACTGTGCTTCGCTAAATTTCATTTTTTAATATTGGCCTAAAACGTCTTATAAGGAGGTTTTCGGGGTCGCTGAATCTGATTCTGATGTTGAAAATATAAAATTCAAATTGGCAGATCCAATATGGCGACTGTGCTTGACTAAATTTCATATTTTTGTATTGGCCTAAAACGTCTTACAAGGAGGTTTTCGGGGTTGCTGATTCTGATGACTATACAATTCAAAATGGCGGATCCAATATGACGACTGTGCTTGGCTAAATTTCGTTTTTTTTTATTGGCCTAAAACGTCTGGCAAAGGGATTTTCCGGGTCGCTGATTCTTATTCTGACGTCGAAAATGTAAAATATAAAATGGCGGATCCAGTATGGCGACTGTGCTTTGGTAAATTTCAATTTTTTATGTTGTCCTAAAATGTCTTACAAAAGGGTTTTCAGGTCGCTGATTCTGATTCTGACGTCGAAAATATAAAATTCAAATTGGCAGATCCAATATGGCGACTGTGCTTAGCTAAATTTCATGTTTTTATATTGGCCTAAAACGTCTTACAAGGGGGCTTTCGGGGTCGCTGATTTTGATTCTGACGTCGAAAATATAAAATTCAAAATAGCGGATTCAATATGGCGACTTTGCTATAGTAAATTTAAATTTTTTATATTGGTCTAAAACATCTTACAAAAGGGTTTTCGGGATTCTGATTCTGACGTCGAAAATGTAAAATTCAAATTGGCAGATCCAGTATCGCGCCTGTGCTTTGGTAAATTTCTATTTTTTATATTGTCCTAAAATGTCTTACAAAAGGGTTTTCAGGTCGCTGATTCTGATTCTGACGTCGAAAATGTAATATTAAGAATGACGAATCCAATATGGCGACTGTGCTTGGCTAAAGTTCATTTTTTTATATTGGGCTAAAACGTCTTACAAGGGGGTTATCGGTGTGGCTGATTCTGATTCTGGCGTCGAAAACGTAAAATTCAAAATGGCGGATCCAACATGACGACTGTGCGACCCAAAAAACCCCCGTGAATCGAGTTTTATACTGACTGTAACAAAATTTGCCAATTTCGTAAAACATGGTTGCCATTTCGTAGGCGCCATCTTGAATTTTAGAATTCTTACATCAGAATCGTAATCAGCGACCCTAAAAACTCTCGTAAATCGAGTTTTATGCTCATTGTAACAAAATTAGCAAAAAATGGCTGAAGTCATTCCTGTCTCTCAAAATCTTTTATAGACCAACATAATAATTAACTCCATTTTGCATATTTTGATAATTTTTTTCGAAAAAACTGACCTACGAAAAATTCTGCAAAAAACTATTATTTAGTTGAATGTTTGAGATACTCGCATAAAAAGATTTAGATCTCCAGGAATTTTTGAGATTTTCGAGTTTTAATTGTTTATAACTAATAAGTAATTAACAAATTCACGTATTTTTTTGTGCTAGTTGTACTCCTTATATCCCTAAGAGTTGATTAAAAGAAAGAATTCGTATTCATATGTCAACTATAACTAGAAATCCAATAAAAACTTAGGAGAAGTAGGTGGGACGTATACGTCCCACTGCGTTGCAAAGGGTTAATCAATGCAAAAAAAAGTTAAGTGAGTTTTTTCTTACGTAAAAATTAATGCTGAACACGAGTATTGTGTTGGTTTTTCGATGTTTTCATTTTTGAAAAAGAAATACGCACATCAACATGAAACATACGCTTGGCACACTACTATAATACAAAATTTGAATTTTTTGACAAGGAATATGCGCGTAATTTCGTGTCAAAAACGCCAGAACGAAGTGAAGAGCACATAAAAAACGCTATTGCGGCCGTACAAGATGACGCCAGTGTTCGATCTGCCTCTAAAGAATTCAAGGTACCGTTCGAAACATTAAGTACTCGTGTGAAAGGGAAGTGCTTGTCATCGATGAAAACGCGTCAGATATTTTGCGTGAGTTAACGAAATAATAATTTATGGTGTTGTTGAAGTAGATAATCGAAAAAAATATGATTGAAACATGAATCCAAAAGAAATGCTCCGGAGCACAAACGTGATCGTTGCACAGCTAAGCAACCACGTTAGCAGGAATGCACAACTTCAATTCCACACTCTGGTGACGACGAGAACACCGAAGAAGTCATTCGCAAGTACAAAACCAGCCGCTGAAAAATATATTTTTCAACATTTTCTTCCGCGGTTTCATATCACCTCATTTACCACTTCCTCATTATATTACCTGGATGACGTTAATGAATTGCATTTATTATTTGTGTTATTATTTTTTAATGATCATCAGTATTCATACTCTTCAAATAATAGTTGAAGCTTGAAAAATATTTAGCCATGCATAAAATCGTTACTGCCAAAATGTTGCCAGATACATAACCTTCCGAGCGAGTGCTTATTTGTCAAAATCAGTGCCAAAATACCATCGCATGAGCTCGCCAAAAAACTGACCTATTTAACCCCAATCTACTCTACATATTGAACGAAAAAAAGATTTCTAATTTCAGGCTCTTCCATCTGCAGCTACCGATAATTTGGCCAATAATCGTTGCCGCTATAAATCTTACCTCTACCGGTTAGCTATTCTTTGTGTTTGTCCTTCCACCGCCCATCCTATTTTCTCTACAAAATCAGAACCATGAATTACGACCACCAAAGGCCGACCGAAAACGATACCTATCCGGGGTGAAGTGAGCAGTAAAAAAAATCTAGCAGAACATAATTCGATTTATGAGTGCATTGTGCACAGTGGGAGCACAACCGAAAAAGGAGCACCCATCCCCGATCGGGAGAAAGTAATTTGATATATTTATGGCTATTTTATAACCTATTGTCGTTCGATTTTTCACGGCTGCTTCGATTCCCGTTATCGATTGTCAGATCGAGTAATTTCTCGAGAACTGAAACATATGACTTATTTTTTTAAGAAACAAACCATGCTAAATATCCGCCAGCCAATCGATCACTCCGAGCAAAGAGCCCAAAACCTTTTCCCAGGAACAACCACCAACCGTGAAAATTTCGACTCTGAAATATTTATTCGGAAGAGATAAACACTAGACAAATGGCGCTTGAATCTTGACAGGGTGCACAACTCGACTGCATCCTAGTAGTAGAGTAGAGTAGGTACCTACGAGCAGACGAGTACAGGTAGCCGCCAGACCAGGAATTCAACCCGCAAAAAGTAAATCGACGTAAAAAAAATCCGGGAACGTGTCTGTCAGAGATAAAACAGTACGAGCGGAAAACAGTCCTTCGCTTTCTTCGCACAGGTTGAAAGTCCTGCCCAACAGTTTAAACAAGCTGTGTGTTGTGGATTCTCCGTTTTCCTCGAAAAAGGGCACTTTTTTCGGTGGTGTGTGTGTCTGGAAGCTCTTTTTGGGACGTATTTACGATCGCGCCGTTAAGAGGTTGGATTTTACTTGTTTCTATTTCCGAAAAAAAATTCTCCGTGAAGAAACAAAAACACGGTCATCATTAGAATTCGGTATGGTTTTAAGCGACTGATAAACTGAAGGGGATCGCTGCAGGGTGCCAAGCGGTTCTCTGCGGGATACCATGGCTCTTATAGAAGGTGAAAATTTTGTGTTGATTTTTTTGGTTATGTTTCACAGATAGTTTAAATGGTTTAGCCACTTTAAGGGTCACAGGAAAGATTAGTGTCGTATCCTTTAGAGGCTGAAATATTTTTCGCAGATAATGATCATTCACATCTGTACGTTAATGTATTGGAGGACAAAACGGAAATGTACATAATAAAACATCGAGCTAAATCTGCTTAATGGTATTTCATGTTATATATAAACTGTCGAAAAATACAGAATTTAATGGACCTTTGTACAATATGCGACGAACATCTCGAACTAAGGGTTTTGGACAGTGATCATGACGGTTTTAAGTCGTTTGATTGGAGAAATCAATTGTTGCTCATTTGAAGCCTCCCAGCCCATATCGTACACCACACGTCTGATACTCGTCCGAAAATTTTCGATTTGTCGTGTTTGCAGCCCGCTTAGAGGATTGTCCTTTTTCGGCACAAATGTTATTTTTTTGTATATTCAGTCGTTCTTTCGCTTACTGGTAGCTTAAAAGATTCTGTCAAAACATGATATCTTCACGAGCAGGATATTGTTCGATGAGTTGCTACAATTTCGGCAAGCATTTACTGATATGAACATCTTCACCGGAAGAATTTACTTTATTCAGACGGGTCAGCTGCATTGAAACACCCTTCTCAGAAATGGAGGCCCACGTCAACACCTTCGGGATGATTTTAGATTTGCTGGTATACTCAACATCCTCTAGTGTTACTGCCAACGTTGACAGTGTAACAGCCATCGTCTCCACCACGTGATGCAAACATATAAAGTACGACTCAATTCGCAAAGTGTTTACTGTGAAGTGTACGACAGCAAATTGATATTTTTACACGTTGTTGCGCTGCATGATTTGGTGACAGCTCACGTTTATGATAAATTACGTTGTTTTCCTCAAAATATAGTGAACAGTTGCGATTGAAATACTACATTTCGATTGAAATACTACATTTCCCTGGCAAATTGCGTGTTGATTATCCAACCAATTTTGTTGACGTTTGTTGGGCTTTTTTTTCTTTTTTCGGGTAGAAGGATTCCATGGAAAGCCGCCCGACTGGAAAATATGACCATCGTCGATTCAAACGAAACTCTGCAGTTGTGCACGGTTTATGAATCTTCACGATTTTCACTGCCAAATGCAATATTTTAATGCAAGAGCAATTTTTTCTACGTGCATTAATTTAATTTATTTTTGTTCGATTACTGTATTTTTAACAGCAATACTATCTGAGAATGAGTTACAGGGAATGAATATTTCTATACGAAAAAATATACAAGTCACAATCGTGTACCCATGTTTTTATGTCATTCACTGGTGCTGGCTATCGATTTGGAGCTGTGCGTTTCGGTATTCGGTGGTATCTGAGCAGCAACTCCGGTTATTCACGAAAAACGAACTGAAAAATATCTTGGTGGTACCGGTTGTAAGTAATGTTGCCAATGTGACCGAGGATGCTTCCAATGACTATCAGTGTATTTGGATAAAAGTTGGAAAAGTATCAATAATAATGTATTGATATTCAAAGTGCTAAAGTATTGATACACCAGTATATGAAAAGTATCATTGGCTGTATCGACTCATAAAAATATAGCTCAGTAGCATTTTATGAAATATTCGCCCCAATTTAGGAAACTCTAACCAACATATTCAGAGAAATCAATACTCGGATATACATCCAGAAAATTAGTTATGCGCAATCACAGGTATGAGATACTAGAGTAAGCGATTTTATTTCTTACTTTTAGGTGGATTTCATACGATTTGCATAGAAATAATGTTCGACTGAATTTAGAACACTAACGTAATTTCCATCAATTCATAATATTTTTATTTGAGTGTGATCCAACTGGAGCTGTAGAGCTTGGTTCCCGGAAAGGCTCCTGTCAGAATCACTCAGCACAATTGCAGACGAGACGGGAAATGTCACCCACTGAAACACTGCTTAAGGTCAATTGTAGCGAACCGTGAGTCTGATTATGATGCTGGATATACCTAACGACTTAACGATCGCGTGAGAATGGGAGCTTATATGTTTACGCTTGAGACCGCGTTGATCAGATTGTAAGTGCTATAGCGTTCACTATATCATTGGAGCGTTTTGTGTTTGCGAAATCTTGGACGTAGTTGTGCGTGGATGATAGCGTTCAGATGATGGAAGCAAATGAATTCCCCCACTAGAGTCCTCGATCGTGTCGCCATGAGACGTGTTGTCTAGTGTATATAAGCGTCATTTTTTATTTGATTACGCTAACTGAAGACCTGTTCCTAGGCTACTAGGAACCACGCGAACGCGGACGTCACCAGCGTTTTTTCATGTTTACGAGATAGCTGGCGTCATGTTGACTTAATCATCAAGACGGTTTTATGATTGCGAGATCGTGGGTGTAGTAGGTATGCGTGAATGATCGTGTTTGCAATCGAGTTTGTACTATCGCGAAATGCTCGAGCGTTTGATTGCTATTGTGCGCGTTCTTCTAATCGCGTAGGCGTTCGTATGTCGCGTGTTTGTGATTTCGTGTGTATCAACACAATATTTAGACATTCATTCAGCAAAGATTGGATAATGTGACAATCAAGCTGTCTTGGTTACAGAAAATTATGGAAATTCGTGAAATTTGTCGATCCTCGATAAATATAATCCGTTAAACTAGTATTAATAGTTAATAATTGATGCACTAAGTTTATTCAAACTGATACATGTAATATTGCTTGACGATATTTGCAATAACATAAATTTATTCAGCCTATGGTAGCGTATTTATACTAGTCATATCTTGTAATTTTTAAATTTTAGATTAATGTTATGAAAATATTAAATATTTTCAAGTTTTCTACTTTTGTGACTTTCAAATTTTCCAGTTTTACTATTATTCAATTTTGTGATTTTTTTAAAAATATTTTCTTAGATTCTGGGGCTGTCCCAATTTCCTATTTACCAATTTTCTGATTTACTATTATTTTTGATTTTTCTATTTACTAATTTTCTTATTTACCCGTTGATCACTGTTTTAGTGTTCAAATTGCCAAATTTGCCAATATCCTAAATTTCCAATATTCAAATTCCAAATTTTAAAATTTTCTGATTTTTTAACATTTCGACTTCTCGATTTTCAAATTTTCGGTTTTTTAATATTTAATATTACTAATTATTAATTAATTTAATGGATATTTTTAATATCCAATTTTCTTGTTTCTAATTTTCCAATATTTCTTTTTTCAAGAATTGTTTTATTTGCCAGTTTTCATGTTTCTTAATTTCAAAATTTGTCAAATTAACGAAACTTTCGATTTTTTGATTAATTAACTTTCCATTTTCTCTATTTTTCAGTTTTGTAATTTTAGAATATTCCAAGTTTGCAATCATCCAATTTGACATTCTTCAAATTCTTAATTTTCCAGTTTTCCAATTTCAACTTCTTTTTTATTAGCTTGCTTATAGAAGCGTTTTTCTATTTTTCCATTTTTTAGTTTTCTGGTCGTTCAATTTTCGTTACTCCCAATTTCCAATATTCCGCTTTTCAGCATTTTTATTTAGCGATTTTCCAATTTTATAATTTTTAAGCCGCATAGGCCTGCTAAGCCAAGACAAGTTTCGGCTTCACTGTGTCTCGGCATAAACAGCACCTCTGCTCGGACGGGACATCACGGTTGATCAGTCGTTCGATGGAAACACAAAGTGTGTTTTAGTTTTAAGGGATTTGCGTCAAGCCGGCGCTAATCGATTCCGACAAAAAGTTAGTGTCGGTTTCTGATGAGGCGAAGCCAAAGCGCAACCATGTAACAATTTTTAAATGTTTTCAATTTTTAATTATTCAAATGTCCAGTGGTCCAATGCTCTACTTTTGAATCTTCGATTTCACAATTTTACGAATTTCTGATTTTACACATTCTCAACTCTCAGCTTTAAATTTTGCAATATCTCAGCTCTTAAATTTTGTTAAACATTTTTTTTTTCGATTTTTCGATTTCCCAATTAAATTTTTTGAACATCTTAATTTATTTATTTTATTATGCGCAGATATTTCCATTGTTCATTTTTTCAATCATCCGAATTCTTATTTGGGTAAACCCTCTGTTACCGAAAATCAGAAGCACTGCGCGAACTAATATCAATGGTGTCGTGTAGAGCATCGAAAATAATCATAATGGTGGCATGACAGCATTTTATTAATCTACATTGAGATGCTCAAACGACAAAAAGTGTGTTTTTACAACTTTTGATTTGACTTTTGTACGTTATTGCCTACAGGATATTTCTGATTGTTAAAGTGATTGCATAAAAATGTAAGTGGATTTAAATTCTTTGATTAAAGTCCTACAAAGTGCGTAGATGAATTTGGTTCAACATTTTTCATAACTTTTTTTAGTTGCATCGTAATGAAAAATGACGCGGTGGGGCGAATCCGACCTCTAAATAGTGGGGTAAATCCGACCGCTTTTTTTGCTAAGAAAATGTTTATTTATCAAATTTAAATATATTTTTATTGTTATTTTATATTATTTTTTTTTAAAAATGGTTCATAATTACAAACGAAAGACACAAAAACGTGATGATTATAGTATTCGTCAAGCAATTGCTCCGATGCAAATGGGAATATCATTGCGTGCTACTGCTCGTGATTTTAGCATTCCAAGATTGGCATTGAACTCCATTTTCTTCATGTTACAATTCAATAACACAACATTCATTGATTTATCATTGAAAATCCATAAAATTTGGGTAATATCTGCACTAAATCAACCAAAAACATAGGGGGTCGGGTTTACCCCACCATTTTTGAAAACAGCAAAAATGAACATTTTCGTAAAACGCTTGTATTTCAAAATATTCACAACATCCGAATAAAATGCTGTATATAGAAAGTTGCCCAGGAGTCTAACCTTCAATTTGGTATATAAAACGACTTGATCCGATTCAAAATGAGCATTTTACTGCCAAAACCATTTACTAGGTCGGATTTACCCCACCTTACCCTACTAATTTTCACATTCTTATTTTCTTTCTATTTGTCTATTTTCCAATTATCCAATATTTAATTGTACAATATTTCTATGTATCAACAAAATTTAAATTTTTCAACTCTCCTATTTTTTCATTTCCTGTTTTCTTATTTTCTGCTAAAATATAATCTATTCCCATTTTCCCATTTTCTAGTTTTCATATTTTTCCTATTGATTTTTCAATTTTTTCAATATGCCAATTTTCTATACCACAATGTTTCAATTTTCCAATCGTTCAGTTTTTCCATTTTTCAGCGTCCCAGCATTCTTATTTTCTTTTTCTGTTTGCTTTCCATCTTGTCTTCTCATTTTTTCCTTCTTTTTCCATTTAATGATTTTCTTGCAATTCTGTTTTGCTATTTTCTTATTATTTAATTTGCTTGTTTTCCGTTTTTTTTAATTTGGTAATATTTTAGGTTTCTTGTTTTTTAATGATACCAATGATCAAGTCTTCTATTAGTTTTTATTTCACATTTTCACGTTTTTTTTATATGATTGGTTTCTTATTTTCCAATTTTCCATGATTCAATATTTTAATTTTATAATCTTCGCAATTCTTTTTTACTGTTTCATATACAAATTGTTCTCTCATTTTTCCATTTTTTACATTTTATTTGTGATTTTTTAAATTTTTGAATTTTATGGTTGTCTTTCTTTTCTATTTCGGCTTTTTCGCATATTTGTTACTTTTTAGCTTTCTTACATTTAACTTTTTAACCGAGCCCCGAGGCCGAGTCTTTTTTACCGTTCGACTCAGTTCGTCGAGATCGGAAAATGTCTATATGCGTGTATGTGTGTATGTATGTGTCAAACCATCTCACCCATTTCTCTCAGAGATGGCTGTACCGATTTGCAAAAGCTTAGTGTCAAATGAAAAGTACTACCTTCCCATCGTCACCGCTATTGATTTTTTTTAGTGATCCGATTTCCAGTTCTGGAGTAACTGGTTGAATCTACACAGCAAATTCCCATATAAACTGGTACCACCATGATACCAAAATGAGGCAAAACTTATTAAAATTGGTGCAAAATTACTTGGATTAGCCAGTTAGTCAATAATGACTAACTAAAGTCATTTTGACCACATTGGCCACCTATGACGGCACTTGGTTCTATATAAGCAGGACCAAAAAAATGCTCAAAAAGGGGAAGTAAAGGTAAATTTCAAATTCAATTTTTTTCTGCCTATTACACACCCGCTCCCTTCCCTAATCCCTCACCCCTCTCAAAACCCCCCAACATATCTCTTTTCAGACCCACCCATCTCCCATCCCAACCATCTTCACCCAGTAGGCACACCAAGATAGGCTAGGGGTGGTTCGGTTGTGGGTTATTCATCCGTAAGCTAACCAACTCGGACGAAAAAATCCGTACACCATTCAGCAACGAAGTGCGATCGTTCACCACGGTCGGGCACACAGTCTGCATGGTGTACGGATGGTTCCGTCAGAGTTGGTCAGCTTATTCATCCCCTTCATGATAAAATAAGTTAGTTGAAAGACAAACTTTGAGCTAATGCTAATTAAGCAAATTAAATGTTATATATTTTTGTTTCTAGGGGGCGTATACAGAATAAAATTTCCTAGTGGATCTGTTAATTTGCAAAAAGGAAAAAATGGACTAAACGCATTAAGGACACAATACCTAACTTAAATTAAGTTTGATTTTTGTGTTTCAAATTCATATCGTCAGTAACTAGAATCAACTTGGGGCCAAGCTAGACAATGTAGTGCAAATGTTCTAACTTTTAGATGTTTCCAATTTCCAATTGTTTAATTTTCCAGTAATTTCTCGATTTTTCAATATTCCAATTCTAATACTTTTAATATCTAACTTTCCTTATTTTACAATTTTCCAGTCCCCCGTTCGTTTTATTTTTCAATTTTTTAATTTACCAGGTTTCTAATTCTTCTCTGAGCTTCGTCGATTTTTCAATTTTCCAATCCTGTATTTTTTCAGTCTGTTGATTTCCCATTTTCCAATTCTCTTATTCTCCTATACTTCTATTTTCCAATTTCCTATTGTCCAACATTTCTATTTTCTATTTTTTCAATTTCAAATTTTACAACTTCCTTATTTTCATTTCTGTTGCTGTTTTCTGATTTTCCAAATTTCTTATTTGCTGCTCTCCTAGTTAATTAACTAATATTTCAATATTTCAATATCCCAGTTTTCATACTTTTCAAATTGGTAATTTTTCAATTCTTCTATTTTACAATCTATCAAATTTCGCAATTTTTTTCCGTCTTCTTTCCACTTTGTTTTCTCATTATCCATTTTGAGTTTTTAAGTTTATTTCCATTTTTTCCTATTTTTATTTATTTGATGATTTTCTTACTGTTCTATTTTTCTCTTCTCATTCGCTTATTTTCTTTATTTATATTTTCTTGTGTTCCGATATGCTTATTTTATAATTGTCTTCCTTTTTTAATCATTCAGTTGCCTGGTTTTTATAATGTTTTTATATGCTACATTTCTTTTCATTATTTTCCAATGCTTTGTTTTACAAACCTTACGATTTCCCTTTTTCTTATTTTGTTGTTTTTTATTTTTTACCCCTTTCTCTATTTTACCATTTTCCAATGTTCCTATATTTCAATTATCCAATTAACTCGTCGTGCCTCAAGATAATGGTGGGGACTGGCATAGTGTAGTTGCCTTGTATGCAGCTCACCTGGGTTCGATTCTCAACCCCGCACATAGGGTTAGAGATTTTTCTAAAGAGATTTTTCTAACCCGAAAAGAGGTGAATGACCCTAAGGTTAAAAAACTATAATAAAAAAATAAAAAAAAAAGAGATAATGGTCATGGCTATACATCGAACTGAGATATGTAATACTTCAGTTCGACGTCTAGCCATGACCATCCCAAAATGTCCCTGAAATACAGGGCACAAGATTAACTAGCGTAACCGGCGATCTCTTAGTATTTTCTAGGTGCGGTATTCATTCGCTGAGACAGGTAGTATTGGATTTAACTGATGTTTTAATCCTCCAGAAACTACCAGGATTCTATGCCTAAAGATGCTCTTAAGTAGCTAGTGGTTTTTGATAGTTTATAAATGCAATTCGCATCATGCCTCATGGCGCTACGATGAGCGAAACATTGCGTTATAAATACTGTTATGGCCAACCAAGAGCTCCTTTATACAGGTTTACAGAGATTTATAAATACAGTACAGTACAGAGCTTTATAAATTAAAGATTTTTACAGATTTAAAAGCGAAACCAATAATATACATGTATAAAGATTCAAAGAATTGAGTTAAATAAAGCATTAAATTTACCCAATGTTTTAGGTTAACAACAACGGGCCTTATATACTGAGCAGATCATGTTCTGCGACTTACTCTTCATAAACAAAATGAGTTTAATGCTATTCTCTTCTTAGGGAGAAATATACCAAAGTTTGGACCATGTTCTGATCTCGACCTGAATATCTCGTGGGAAACCGGACCTCTATAGTAACGGGACATCATACCTTACCAGTTGGTTGCATGTGAATACAAGTAATGATTTCTTATTTGCACTTCTATATGGTGGTCTAGTCCGCTACCATATACTGATGAGACGAAGTTAAAACGTTATTCCATGACCTACTAGTTATAGGTGTTCTACATGGAGAAAAATCCGTTCATAAATTTATGAACAAAGGGTTACGAATTCGTGAACTGAACGATTTACGAAAACCGTGACCAAGTTCCTGAAATAATGAATAATTACCCTCGTATTCATGAAATTATTTCTGTTTTCTAACAGCCAGTTCGCCCTTAAATTATTCACGATTCTTGTGAATTCTCATGAAGTTAACGGGATTAAAGTCTAGTTCTGAAGACGATCTCAAAATACTTGTACTCATCCGCTCCACTGAAGATTGCAGATTACTCCAAAAAGAGTTTAACATTCGCTGATTGGTGTAGCACGAACCGCATGTGTGTAAATCCGGAGAAGTGCTCGGTGAGCTCATGCTCATGAAAAAAGACCCGATTTGTTTTAACTACCGTCTACTGGATACAGAAATTAAACGCGTTAGTCATCTTCATAATACCAACAAATTTTACGGATATTTATTGTCTTAAATCGCTGTACTACTCTTTGTAGCGGCCAATTATGGAGTATTGCTGTGAAGTGTGGAGCTCTATAATAACAATGTTGAGAGAATTGGAGTCCGTGCAACGACGCTTTTTAGGTTTTGCGCTTCGTAGACTGCCGTGGAGAGATGCTGTTCGTCTACCCAGTTACGAAAGCCGGTGCGAGCTGATTCATTTGGAACCCCTGCTTGTTCGAAGGAATACGTCAAGGGCTTTGTCTGTTGCTGATGCTTTGCGAGGTCATCTGGTTTGCCCATGAATGTCGCACCTCGAACAACGCGTAACAACCGTATGCTCCGATTACCATTTCGGCGCACTAATTACAGTATGCATGGAGCCATTACTGGCCTACAAAGGATCTTCAACTGGGTCGCTTCAGTCTTCGACTATAATATGTCTCGCCAAACTCTGCGCCTTCGATTTCCCAGAACCTTCGATGGACCCGCTAATTTCGACTGATTCCTTTATTATCTGTTGTATCATTGTTTTTGTTTAGTTCATTAGTATTATTATTATTATTATTATTATTATTATTATTATTATCGAGAGTTGTCCCACTGGAGCTGTAGAGCTAGGTTCTCGGAAGGGCTCCCCGTCAGAATGGCACGCTACAATTGCAGACGAGACGGGCAATGTCGCCCACTAAAACACTGCTTTAGGCCAATTGTAGCGGACTGTGATTCTGAATGTGATATTCATTGTACGGTTCAGATATGTGCGGGCGTAGAAACTTCGCGATCGCGTGAGCTCCAGCATTTGTACGTTAACGTGTTCGATCGCGTGTGCGTTTGTATGTCGCGTTTGGTAACGTGTATGTAACTTCGCGTGCATAAATTCTATTTTATAACCATATACCTTTCACATATTCGCTTGTGTTCTTGGGATGATAGCGCGCGGGCCGTGAAACTGATACTGAATTTTCGGTGTACGGAACAGATAGTATAAGAAAGTGAGTTCTTCCATATCACAGGAGTTCCAGGTCTGTCGCCATGGAACGTGTTGTCTAGTGGATATGAGCGTTATTTTTTTTATTGGTGTAGCTGAATGTATGGACCTAAGCTGCTAGGAGAGAGGATAATGATTTCCGAACGTGACCAATTCATGCTCGCGCGAACACGAACATTGTAGGTTCTAGTTTGAAACCGCGTTTGAAACTTCGTAAGTACTAAAACGTTCACCTTACCTTACCGGGATGTTAACCAGTTTGCGCGATCGCGGGCGTAGTTGTGCATGGTTGATCGCGAAGGATTCAAGCATTCGTATGTTAACTTGATTGTCGTGGGTGCTCATGTGACTTCGCGTGTATAAATTCGATTTGTAACCGTGATGCCATTTACATATTCGCGTGCGTTTTCATTTTACTATTTTCTAGTTTCTTAATGCTTCAACTTCAAAATTTTTCGCTTATCGAAGCTTTCAATTTTTTACTTTATTAACTTTCTAATCTCCCTATTTTTCAGCTGAGTTATTTTCGAATACAGTAAGGACCTGTTTTCATCAGCTCCTTGGTGAATTTTAGACTGATAACACCGGAGCATTGATAAAATCGGGACATATATTTTTCTTGCTTTTTAAGAAACCGAAGCTCTTAAAATATTCTTCTTTAGTCCCTAGATATAGCCTCATAACCTTTCTTGATTATTTAGCTAAAACTTCCCTTAAGTCTGACAGCGCAAAATAAAAAAAGAATTTTTTTTTACATATTTTGGATCCCTAAGATAAGAAATATATGCTCAAAAAAGGATTTACTCGAATTCAATTTGGTTCGTCTGCTAGAGCCCATCAAACTACCAACTATCAATTTTCATATGAAGCTGATAAAATCGGGGGTAGCTAAAATCGGGAGCTGATAAAATAGCGTGTTGATAAAATCGGGTCTTCACTGTATACTGTATATATAATCTTCTAATTTTTCATTCCTTGAATTCCCAACTTGGTGGTTTTTCAATTTCAACTTTTTTATTTACTAGCATGTATGATCGCTTTTCCATGTTACAATTTTTTAATTTCCCAATCTTTCATATTTCCAACATTCTAAATTTCCAATATCTAAATTTTTCTAATCTTTTCCAGTATTTCGACCTTCCCATTTTAAAATTTTCTGGTTTCCAATTTCCAATTGCTTAATTTTCCAGTGCTTCAATTTTCACTTTTTAATTCCTCCATTTTATAATTTTCCAGACTTCTACTTTCACATTTTTTTTTTATTTATTCTAACTTCCCATTTTTTTTTATTTTTTCGGTTCTTAATTTTTAATATCTTAATATTATCATATTTTACTATTTTCCAGTGCCCATCTTTTAAATTTTCCATTTTATTGCGTTTCAGAATATCATGTTTCCCAATTTTCCGATTTTTTTCTAATACGCCCATTTTCCAATCCTTCATTTTCCGGAAATTCCTATTTCTAATTTGCTCAATTTTCTCAATCTCCTTTGTTTCTATTTTTTTATTTTTTCGGTATCCCATCGGTCAGTATAAATAAAGAAAATTTGTTTTCAATATTCCTATTTTCATTTGTATTAAATTTCATTTCCTTTTTTTATTTTCTGCTTTTCCAGATATCTTGCTTGCTGCTTAGTTTTCATATTTTTCGATTTTTTAACTACAATGTTCCAATCTTACTGATTTACTATTTTTCAGTGTTCCAATATTCTTATTTTCATAACTCTTTTTCTGTTTTCTTCCCATCTTGATTTCTCATTTTTCCATTCTTTTATTCCTTATTTTTAGTTTTTTTTATTTTAAAATTTTACGATTTTTTTGCTTTTTTATTTTGCTATTTTCTTATTATTTTAATTTGATGTTTTCTGATTTTCTAATTTGTGAATGTTTTAGTTTTATGTCTTATTTTAATGATCCAGTTGTCTAGTCTTCTATTATTTTTATTGCTTATTTTCTCCATTTCTTTTTATATGATTGTACTGTCTTATTATCTCCCAATTTTTCATGCATCAATGTTTCAATTTTCCAATCTTCTAATATTTGCAATTCTTATAGTTCCCTCATTTTTCCATTACTTTATTCTATTTGTAGTTTTTTTGTTTTTCTTCAATTTTTGAATTTTATGATTATCATACTATTTTGCTGTTTTATATATTTTTTATTTATTTTCTTGTGTTCCCATTTCATAATTTTAACAAATAAATTTTTTTAAATTTCTTTTTTCTAATGATTCAGTTATCTAGTCTTCAATTATTTTTATTTCTTATTCTCCTCAGTTTTTTTCATATGATTATACTATCTTCATATTTTCCTGTTTTCCAATTTTCTAATGCTTCGTTCTGCAAATCTCACAATGTCCTATTTTCTTATTTTGTTTTCTTTCTTTTTTTTTGATTTTCCAATGTTCCTTTTTTCTATTATCTAACTAACAAATTTTTAAATTCTCCTATTTCGTATATGATTAGAGGCTCATAGAACTAAGATGAGTAAGGTATTGTGTTCAATGCATATTCACGGACTTCTCAGAATTACCTGTAATTAAGATCTCAAATCTTAAAGCGATACCGGAGATTCCTTGAATATGGATGAAATACTTACTTATCGTACCTCATAGAATTTAGATAAGTAGAGTTCAATGGGGTCAAGTAAGTCAGTTTTTTACAAACTCGTGCGATAGTATTTTTGCACTGATTTTGACAAACAAGCACTCGTTGCAATATTTTGGCAATAACGATTTTATGCCTAGCTAAATATTTTTCAAGCTAAATAAGGCGAATACTTTTTTCGATGTTTTCAAAATCTGGGGGTACGATAGGTCACTTTTTTCTACGTTAAATTACATAATGTACACGCCTAGAAAATTAGTTTATTAACTTTTATTTCAAGAGTATGAGTACAGATTATTTAAAAATTAAAAACATAAATCATCCATCGACGTCATTCAGGTACGAAAATGAGGAAATGGGACATGATGAAGAACTACTGAAGGAAGTGTTGTGAAAACGTGTTTTAGCAGCTGCGTCTGACTTTGTACTTTCGAATGACTTCTTCGGTGTATTCGTCGTCGCCAGAGTGTGGAATGGAAGTTGTGCATTCCGGGTCACGCGGTTGCTTAGCTGTGGGACGTTTGTGCTTCGGAGTATTTTCTTGGATTACTTTTCCTTCTCTTTTTCGATCATCTACTTTAACAACATTATATTGTAAATTTACGCGAAATACCTGACGCACTTTCATTAGTTACGAGCACTTTCATGCTTCTTTTAGAGGCTGATCGAATAGTGACTCCATCTTGTAAGTTTCTGGAAGCGGCATTAACTTGTCGAGGCACATCGAATGGAAATTAACTGATGTTTTTAGTCTTCCAAAAACTACCAGGATTCTAGGTTTAAATATCCATAGAAGTAACTTGTGTTTTTTGGCGGTTTATAAATTCAACGCATACACATCATGCCTCATAGAACTAGAATGAGCGAGGTATTGCGTTGTAGTTATTGTCATGGCCGATTCAGAGCTCCCTTAAGTACATGTTTCAAGATCTCGAAATGTGTGGATGCGGCATACCCATATTTAGGCTCAAATAATTGAGTTAAATAAAGCATTAGCTGAATTCCACGAAGATCCGTCCGAAAATCTTTAAAATCGTGACCGACCATCTTAGATTCCAATAAAACTTTACACGTTTCACCATCATGCAAGAGTAAATATTTTCCACAGGTAATAAGATTATTTTGACTCAAGAGCAACTTTTCAAAAGGGCGTAAACGTTTCTACGTGCATGAATTTCAAAAATTTTTTGTTCGATTACTGTATTTTATACAGCAAAACTATCTGAGAATGAGTTACAGGGTCTGTCTGAAAAAAATATACACTGAAAAAAATGTTGTGTCATTTTTCAAAAAAAAAACAAAAATTTATGATAAAAATTTAAATTGCGAAAAAAACCATTTTTTAAATTTTTTATATTTTGTTGCCAAAAACCTAAAGAGAAAAGAAACATTTTGAATGTGATTGCATGATGGAAAAAAAAATCGATAAAAAAGTTTTCCTAACAATAACTTCGTACATGTTTTTAAATTTAATACTAATAGACATACAAAATTGTAATTCTATTACAGAATATAATTCTAAGCACCATTTAAAATCAAAATGCATTTAACAAAAACCTTCCAAATTGCGATAGTTTTCGAGATATTTGAAATTTTGCTACTTCAAAAACAATTAATTCGTGTAAATATGCTCTTTTTAAAAGTTATTCGCGTTACCCCATCAAAAAATGTCAAAAATTTAATGTTTATCGTTTTAAAGACGTAAAAGCAACTTTTTTAGTGTATTTGGATCCTGGAGAAGCTTTCAATAAAAAAGTTTTCCTAACAACTTTTGACATTTTTTTATAATTCTCACTATTTGCAGTCAAAAATACAATTTTCTTTTTGAATATGATTCTAAACGGCATTTTAAATCGAAATGCTCTTAACAAAATTTTTCTAAAATGTAGTAGTTCTCGAGATATTTTAACTTTTGTTTTAACAACACAATTATTTTGGTTTATTACGACCTTTTCATAAGTTAGTCGCGTTTCTCCATCAACAATAATAGGTTTTTCAAAAGGCCCGTAAACTTTCCTGCAACTTTCTCTTTGACATCAAGGCGATATTGTGAAACATTTTAAAGTTACATGAAAACAACCAACATATGATTCAGCTATATAGTTTAATCAACAGACCCTATGGTTGAACTATATTTTGGTTGCTTTCATTTAAAGCGTTACGCTTTTACGTCTTTAAAACGATAAACATTAAATTTTTGACATTTTTTGATGGGGTAACGCGAATAACTTTTAAAAAGAGCATAATTACACGAATTAATTGTTTTTGAAGTAGCAAAATTTCAAATATCTCGAAAACTATCGCATTTTGGAAGATTTTTGTTAAATGCGTTTTGATTTTAAATGGTGCTTAGAATTATATTCTGTAATAAAATTACAATTTTGTATGTCAATTAGTATGAAATTTAAAAACATGTACGAAGTTATTGTTAGAAAAACTTTTTTACCGATTTTTTCTCCATCATGCAATCACAATCAAAATGTTTCTTTTCTCTTTAGGTTTTTGGTAACAAAATATAAAAAATTTAAAAAAATGGGTTTTTTCGCAATTTAAATTTTTATCATAAATTTTTGTTTTTTTTTTGAAAAATGACACATTTTTTTTTCAGTGTATATTTTTTTCAGACAGAAGTATTCATTCCCTGTAACTCATTCTCAGATAGTTTTGCTGTATAAAATACAGTAATCGAACAAAATTTTTTTGAAATTCATGCACGTAGAAAAGTTTACGCCCTTTTGAAATCAAAAAAATTAAAAAATGGGTTTAAATTTTAAATTTAAATTTTTTAATTTTTGTTTTTTTGAAAAATGACATTTTTTTCAGTGTATATTTTTTTTCGGACAGAAGTATTCATTTCCTGTAACTTGTTCTCAGATAGTTTTGCTGTATAAAATACAGTAATCGAACAAAAAAAATGAAATTCATACACGTAGAAACGTTTACGCCCTTTTGAAAAATTACTCTTGTATCAAAATATTCCAATTGCCAGAGAATATCATGGAGATTCATACAGCGAATACACCTGCAAAGTTTCGTTCGAATCGACGATGGCCATATTTTGCGTTCGGCCGGTTTCTCATGGAATCCCTCTAAAGATTTAGGTCAACTAAAAACTTTTAAGTCGGGCCTTATATACTGAGCAGATGACATACTCATCATAAATTAAATGAGTCTAATTCAATTTTCTCTTTAGAGAGAAGTCTAGTAAAGTGTTCCGATCTCGTCAGAAAACAGAACATGTTTGCTTGGTACCACAAGTTGTGTTTACTTCACGTCCACATATTTCTCTAGTTCGCTGCCATATACTGATGAGACGGAGTCAAAATGTTATTTCATGACGTACTAGTTATAGGTGTTCTAATACAATGCAACTCATTAGGGAAAGATATATCAAAGTATGGGACCCCCGGCCCATGCATGATGACGGTATCGATTGCGACTCCGAGGTGGGCCAACTCATATTAAAACATTCTTATGTGACAAATGCTACAAAGTTCATCAATTTCAGACAAGCTATCGTGTACAACAAGCAGATGAAACCCGTTCGTTTTCAACACACGAAAAAAGATTTATTTACTGAAGTTTGATTTATTTCCACCGACATTTCCGAGCTGAGTTTACCATCGAGAAGAAGAATACCGAAATGTATCACCCTGACTCATAAATCATTGGAAAAATAAGGAAATTAACTATTTATAACCTACCAGAAAAACAACGAGAAAAAAAAGTATTCTTATTTCGGTGCGGTCTGTTTATGCTATCGGCTTACATTACGGGATGACTGATTCGTTCATTCCAGTCCGTCATGGTTGAATGCATTAACCTAATCAGTGCGAGCGTTAACGTACCTCGATTCCGATCATTCCACGATCACTCATTTGAACTTCTGCCGACCTGCCGATTGTACAAACGACGGAGCGAGGCGTGGAAATTGACACCCCTTTTCGTTGTCATCATACAACCGTCGTCGTCGTCGGCGGTGTGATTGTTTTCGATGGGAATTCCGATGGGTCCCATAATCCGAAACCCGATCCAACCAATCCTCGAACCGACCGCATTAATTGAATCATAACGTGACGTATTAAGGGCCCATTGAAATCATCCCGTCCGTCGATGTGTGATGTGGGTCATACTAGCAACTACAAAGAGCGGATCCGCAGCAGAGCGGTCGAAGAAATGTTCGAAGTTCGTTCGCATTCAAAGTGCGTATTTAAGTGTGTTTCTAAATGACGGTGCCTATCAATGGGGAAGAAAAAGTGATTTCTACATGACACCCGGCTGACCTTTCTGGACTGATTGTGCTACTGCGGGATTGAGGAATGCAGTTAAGCCTGGGGCCGCTCCGAACGTGCTACTGTTGGCACGGTTGGTGATGATGTGCTACTTTTGTTGACGCTTCGTCGGTCACTTACGACTTCAAATAGATTGATATCAGCCGTTTTCCGAAGTTGAGGTTAAGCCTCCTCTGTTAACAAAAATCAAGAAGATGTCTTGTTTGTACTAGAATATTCCCGTTTCTGAAACCGTACCTTCTTTATAAATGAAAATTGATCACGTCACGGCTAAATCTAATCCGACAGACTTTTCTACCCCACAGAGTAATTTGATCGGCATCGAAATTTCATTGCTTCAATCTACCCTCGAAACGGGGGTCTCGTTCTCAAGCGACAAAACTAAACGAAGGTAAATAAAGCCGCCTGGTCACGTCAGACAGACAGACCGTACCTCCCAACAGCGTTCAGTTCGTTCTCTCGTTCCTTGACTCCGGAACCACGACGGACGGATGTTAATTATTCATAACCACACCTCTGGGATGCAACGTCGCTCGGGTAGCCGTTGCTTGCAGTGCAGAATAAGTGCAATTACACGGTCCTCTGCTGCAGTTCGGCACATTCTGTGTCAAAAAAGTGCTCTGGAAAGGGGTCAACGTTATACATTCTAACAGGTACGGCTATTCATAGGATTCGGAACGTTTGTTGGTGTACTAGGAACGAGGGACGACAAAAAAACCCCCTCTCGGTGTCTCTCTGTAGGAGGTGCAGGCAGATGGTCTCAATTTACGGAAGGTGTTAAATTATTTCCCACTGTTTTCGGTGCTATCTCATGGAAACGCATAAAAAGCATTCGTAGACCCCGGGCGTACCGTCGCTAGCTGCAGAAAGCGGTTCAGGGTGTTAATCTTTTACGAGGCCCTCGTAAATCAAGGATGTGTGGAAAGATTTTGTGGCATTGGTTGTTTATTTTTAAAGCGAAAAGTGCTCTGCCACTGACTGTTGCATTTTCCAGCAGATATATAACCCGCTCGTATAGCCCTCCCCGACGATATGGGGTGTCAGCGTCGTGCACCGAACTTGCCAAATATTTACAACTTCAACTGCCGACAGCTCGGTGCGAGAAAATGCATTTCGTGTCGACCGAGGAAAGGGAACACTTCCACTTGAGCACGTTCCATTCCAGTGGTATCGGCGGCGGCATTGCATTGCATCTGATTCGGCCGGGCCGGACCTGCTGCGGCAAGGCGATTCTACAGTGGAACAGAGATCACGACCCCGGGACGCGTTTCTCTCGTTTCTAGTGTTTATAGTTCGATTCTAAACAACACGCAACCCTGCTGGCTAGTTCACACGGTTCCGATGTGGGGTCGGCGAATAAAATGTGGGGTTTTGTGAGGAAAATTCCGAAGGACAACAGATCGGCTTCCCGGAGCTGAGTGGGAATCTGTTTGATCGAAATGATGTCAATATTCCACCTACGATGGAAGTATAAAAATATGTATTAAATGTTTGGTTAAATTATACAGTAAACTGTGCCTCTCAGAGCACCCAGGCGGCTTATAGCAAATAACTTTATTGAAACCGAAAAATATCAAGCATAAGCATAAGCTGACCAACTTTGGGATAGGAAAAATCCGTACACATTTCAGTTTAATATTTCTCTTGTTTACTATATTTTACTACAGGCAATGGGAATTTTAACAATGATTTTAGGGGTTAGCATAGCGTAGTTGGCAAATCGATTGATGCGATTCCCAACCCTGCAAACAGGGTTAGTTATTTTCAAAAGAGATTTTTCTACTCTGAAAAAAGAGGCGAATAGCCCTAATGATAAAACCTCTATAATCGAAATATTTTCTGAATTCAATGTAAGTGTTTGAGCACAGAAACTATGTGTCAGAGTTTCTGTGATAGTATTCTGATCGGTTTCCACCACGTACATTTGTTATTTAAATAGCAGTGCGTATTTATGGAACTAAACTATATTTAGTTTACCATCAAAGTCTAGTTCGACCATTCCGAAACATCGTTTCTTTATTCGCGTCATGCTTTTAAAAAATCAAGAAAAATTATGTTCTGTTTAACATTTTTCATGTCAAGTTCACAACGAACTGAAATTTCTTGCCATGCAGGAAGGTTCTTAGAAATTATATGGGTTTCTGTAGAAAATTAGATACTACGATCGAAATGAACATACGAAATTCTAACAGACTGTTATGTTGCTTAAACATTGGATTCAAAATGATTAGGTTTTGAATTGAAATATCCACGATCATTCAATCCCGGAATAATGAATTTGAAAATTGGGATCTGCAGAGACCAAAGACCTGGAACATGTGCTGAATATGTTTCAAATTTCAATCTTGGAATAAAGAGGATGTATTCTATACTTCAAATTCACAAAAATAGTGCTGAACGAAGAGTGGAGTGAAAATGTCTCGCAGTAAAATAACCGCTAATACTATCACCAACCTGTAAGAATTATCCCTTAGAGAAGTGAATATGCTCAATCAGTTTATCTACCGACTTGAGGTCATCACCAGACCTATACCATTAGTTTTCAGTCTTCAAAAATAGAGCAGAAACTAGATTTAGTTCACTCTTGTTTATTTACCATTCATATGTGTAGGGGACTTGTGGGTAAAATGAACAGAGGGGGTAAAATGAACAGGTAGCCAAATCAAGTCAAGGTTAGTTAAATTTAGAACAAACTTCACAGAAACGTGACCTGCCAAGTATTCAAAGGATATTGAAAGAATTTCTTTTGATAAAAAGCTGTCGAATGTGAAATAAATATGATGAAAACCAAAATCGGCATTCATGTTCGTCGTTGATGTTAAATTCGGCATGTAGAATATAAGGTCTTTTGTGGTGAAATTTCAATTTTATTGTGAAAATGGTGTTACATGACAGTAGTTGAACCTCTTGCAGATATTTCACAGCAATAAGTAGGGATCAGGGCAAATCGACTTAATCGGAATGGCTGTTTGAAAATAAAATGTCTTAGGGGGTAAAATGAACAGGTTGTAGTGGGGGTAATATGAACCACCTTGCTGCTCCAAGTACCAAGCATCAAAATTAATCGCTAAGTTCAAGTTGCTATATCTTTACTTAGATCTTTAAATTTTAAACACCTATGGATAACCCCAAGTTTGTAGATGTGTTTCCATGTCACAGAATTGTAAATTGGTTAGTATTACATGAAAATTTAATTTTTCCGTGACAAGTTTTTTGCCTACAAAATGCCCTGTGTGTATGCAATGCTCATGAGCCGCTGGAACATCATTGCTTTTCAACGCTAAGCATTGCATACATACAGAACATTTTGCAGGTCACTAGAAGGTGTTCATTTTACCACCAGCACATGTTCATTTTACCCACACGCTATAAACATGTCTCTTTTATGGACATGTTTTGAAATCAAGAATAATGTTTGAAAACTTGTGTTTATGTCGAAATGTTTTCACCAAATATGTACAAAACATGTCTAACAAGAAACGTATGAGGTGATTGTAGTATCTCAATCACTTATTAGTTAGAAAATAATGACTTTGCTTAACGTGTTCATTTTACCACCAGTTCCCCTACAAGAAAAGGATACAGAAAATGAATATGCCAGCTAAGGTCCCTACGCTACGACATGCTATGCTAGTGATGTTTAACGTTCTATCATAAAACGCGCTTTCATCTATGCCACCTAACGAGCTATACCTGACGGCATACTTAAAGGCGTTATATAAAAATGATTACAATTCATCAAATAGATGTACGTATTAACAGAGTTCTATACAAATCGACGCATTAAAAGTAAAATGCAAACGCGTTTCGAAATCTACTCATCAGTAAATGCCACCGTATTAGCACCACTTAGACCCCAAGTCCGGAAAACCATAAGTGAGACAAGAGAAGCAAGCACAGATTCTGATTTGCTGCACCCAAAACTCGGCCGTAATACTTTTACGGTAATAAGAAAAATGCTCTAATAGCAAGACGTTTAATACTAAAATGGTCCTAACAAAAAATTCCCCAAATGGCAATACCAACACATTCAAATCTTCTCTGCGTCGCGCTCATGTTCCATCAATTCTTTACATTAAATATTAACGCGTCAGATTGTCTGGAAAAGTGTAGCAATTCGCTTGTCATTGTATTGAGCTTCAAGCGAAAAGAACACAATGTGGATAAAGACGAGTTTTGAATTTCTCTTCACGACACATTCTGTATTTGATAAGCTCGGCTAACTCCAAAGCACAGTCAGAAAAAAACCGACTCGGAATAGTGGTGGGGTATTTCGGTCGGCGTTAAATTGAAATTTCTTTTCTATCACGGACGTCAACAGCAAGGTAGCGACTGCACAAAACAAAACAAACATATTGGGGCAGATTCCAGCCTGAATTCGGGCAGAAATCCGCCAGAAGCTTTCGATTTGGAGTTATTGCACACAGTTTTTACTGCTGCCGTTATTGCCTGAATAACTGTCACAAAGTTGGCAACCACTTAGGGATCAGGAGGCGGTATTGAAGCCTGTGCACTGGTATTGATTGTCGGAGATGATTTTTTTTAACGAATGCTGCTCTACGGTTTATGATAGTGAGCCGTTGCATCATAGAATGGGGAGGTAGGAATCTGAATTCGAATTTGATTCTATTGAGTCATGATCGGCGACATGTTGTAAATAATTCTGCAAAATGATTTTATTTGCCTGCCCCAATCTATCGAAAATTATCATTATTGAATGCCTGATATGATGGCATTGGATAAAGATTACTTTCGAAAGCCTAATCTATGAAATCTGTTTGTAATTACCCAATAAATTCGGGGTAATACGAAAAGACTCGAAGTCACGTTCTTTGACCAGAGTTCCACCTTTGTTCTTCATAGTCACACATCTCGACACTAAACGCTCACTTCGGCAAGAATCAAAGTTAGTTTTTTTTTGTTCTTCAAATATGCAAGCCGGATATAAGATAACTTTTTTCATTCGTTTCGTTGATTCGTACTGAAGTAGAAAATATGCTGGATACAGCGACTGCTGTTCAAATCGGCACTTTCCGACAGATTCTACAATACAGTAATTCCTCCAAGATTCACCCAAAAATCTTTAAAATCGCGAACGACCATCTTCGATACAGATGATGAAACATTAGACGTTTTACCAACATCGGTTCTGGCAATTTGCACTGCAACGCAAAGCATTTTGATTCAAAAGCAATACTTTAAAAGGGCCAAAGAGTTTTTGCAGGCATCGTTTTCAAAAAAATGTTGCTCGAGATCTGCATTTTGTATAGCAAAATACTCCGAGAAAAAGTTACAGGGAATAATCTCTTCTTCGCAAAAAATCAAACGCTGAATAAAAAGTTGTGAATTTTTCAAAAAAAAATATTATTTTTTTTTTCGAGAATTGTCCTACTGGAGCTGTAGAGTTAGGTTCTCGGAAGGGCTCCCCGTCAGAATCACACACTACAATTTGCGGACGAGACAGGCAATGGCGCCCACTAAAACACTGCTTTAGGCCAATTGTAGCAGGCCGTGATTCTGAATGTGATATTCATTGTACGGTTCAGGTATGTGCGGGCGTAGGGACTCGCGATCGCGTGTATCATCGCGAATGGTTCGAGCATTTGTAAGTTAACGTGTTCGATCGCGTGTGCATTTGTATGTCACGTGTGCTAACGTGTATGTAACTTCGCGTGTATAAATTCTATTTTATAACCGTGTGCCTTTCGCATATTCGCGTGTGTTCTAGAATGATCGCGTGCGAACCGTGAAACTGATACATAATTTTTCGTGTACGGTTCAGATTCTAGAAGAAAGTGGGTTCTTCCATATCACTAAAGTTCCCAGTCATGTCTCTGTAGAACGTGTGGTCTAGTGGGTATGAGCTTTATTTTTTGATTGGTCCAACTGGATGTATGGACCTAAGCTGCTAGAATGAAGAGTAAAGATTTCCGGACGTAACCGATTCATGATCTCCCGCGTTTGCGGGTTCGCGTTTGAGACCGCGTTTGAAACTTCGTAAGTCCTAAAACGTTCACATTTTTACCGGAGTGTAATCAAGTTTGCGCGATCGCGGGCATAGGTGTGCGTAGATGATCGCGAAGGGCTTAAGCGTTCGTATGTCGACGTGTTTGTCGCGTGTGACTTCGCGTGAATAAATTCGATTTTGTAACCTTGCGGCCATCCACATATTCGCATGTGTTCTTGGATGGCCACCGTCATTCTGATATCTAGTTTTCGGTGTACGGATCACATTCTGACAGGGAGTGAGTAACCCCATATCACTAGAATTCCCGGTCATGTCGCCTTGGAACGTTCTGTCTAGTGAATTGGTAGTTATTTTCCTTAATTTTTCAATTATATTTTTTTGTTTCTTTTTGCCTTTCTCATATAAAGAAAGGCTATGCAATCACTGTAAAAATCGACTTTTTAACGGAGGCCCGGAGGGCCGAGTGGCATACACCATTCGATTCAGTTCGTCGAGATCGGCAAATGTCTGTGTGTGTGTGTATGTGTGTGTGTGTATATGTGTGTGTGTGTGTATGTGTGTGTGTCATTTAAACTCACACAATTTTCTCAGAGATGGCTGAACCGATTTTCGCAAACTTAGTTTCATCTGAAAGGTATAACGCTCTCATAAGCTGCTATTGAATTTTTAGTTGATCCGACTTCCGGTTCCGGAGTTACGGGTTGAAGAGTGCGGTCACACAGCAAATTCCCATATAAACTGGAACCACCATGATGTTCAAATGATGTAAAACATATTAAAATTGATGTAACATTACTCTAGCTTGCGGGTCTGGATGATCAATCAAAGCAGCTTTGACCACATTGGCCACCTATGACGGTTCATGACGCCCCCGGGGAACCCGCCAAGTTCCTAAGCTAATATCACACCCATTCCACAACGAATTCTCTACCGATTTTTACGAACTTAATTTCAAATGAAAGATACAGTAATGCCATTGACTGCTGCTGAATTTCATTCGGTTCTGACTCTTGCTTCCGGAGTTACAGGGGTGTTAGTAAGGATACACTGGAATTTACCATATAAATCGGTACAATCGTAATACCTCAGAGGCGAAAAACTATTGAAATGGTCACCAAATTACTTCTAATCGTAGATCTAGATCACTGATTGCCAATCAAACATTCTTTGAATATATTGTCCACTATCGACGATTCCGGAAGTCCGGAATTCCGGGCATATTCCACAATTAAAGTCACATCGGTTCTTCGGTGATGACTGAACCGATTTGCTCAAACCAAGTCTCAAATGGAAGGCAAAATATGCAGCTGAGTATTGCATCAGAGCCCCTCCGCCCCCCCCCCCCCCCGCCTTTCCCTTACATCTCCTTCATCCACCCCGTATACCAAAATAAGATGAAGGATTTCTGACGCATCCTCCACTCCCACTCTACTAACCCCCCATTCCCTCCACTTTTAAACCCATTCCACCAACATTTCAAAATATAATCACATGAAGATAACATTGAACTCATGCTGATTAAGGTAATTAAATACTATTCTTTTGCCTTTCGCATATAGAAAGGTTATGCAATTGCTCCAAAAACCGACTTCCTAACCGAAGCCCGGAGGGCCGAGTCTCATATAACATTCGATTCATTTCGCCGAGATCGCAAAATATCTGTGTGTATGTATGTGTGTTTGTATGTGCGTATGTATGTGTGCATGTATGTATGTATGTATGTATGTATGTATGTATGTATGTATGTATGTATGTATGTATGTATGTATGTATGTATGTGTGTATGTGCGGATTTGTTAACAAAATGTCCACATCGGTTTCTCGGAGATGGTTGAACCGATTTTTAGAAACTAAGATTCAAATGAAAGGTATACTATTCTCATAGGTTGCTATTGAATTTCATTTTCAACCGACATCTTGTTCCGGATTACGAGTTGAAGAGTATGGTTACAAAACAAAATTTGTTGATTTGTCCACATCGGTTTCTCGGAATTTTCTGAACCGATTTTGTCAAACTTGATTATAAATGGAAGGTCCATCAGCTGCTGTTGAATTTTGTGTGGATCCGAGTTTTGGTTCCTGAATTACAGGGTGATACGTACGATCACGCAGCAAATCTCGATTCTAACGAGTTCTGCGATGAATGTAAAAAGGTAAAATTTTTGCCTTTCTCAATAGAAAGGTATTGCAATTGCTCTGAAAACCGACTTTTTAACGGAGGCCCGGAGGGCCGAGTGGTATATACCATTCGATTCAGTTCGTCGAGTTCGGCAAATGTCTGAGCGTGTGTATGTATGTGTGTATGTATGTATGTGTGTGTATGTGCGTATATGTGTGTGTATGTGACAAAAAATGTCACTCATTTTTCTCAGAGATGGCTGAACCGATTTTGACAAACTTAGTCTCAAATGAAAGATACAACGTTTCCATAGGCTGCTATTGAATTTCTGATGGATCCGACTTCCGGTTCCGGAATTACAGGGTGGTGAGCACGATCACGCAGAAAATGTCGATTTTAATAAATTCTGCAATGAATGTATAAAGGTGAAAATTTTTCCAAAATATGACCACAACTGCTTCGATTTGTAGTATTAGGTCACTAACATCCATTCAAAGTCTTTTTGGCCACATTGGCCACCATCATCGGTTCTGGAAGCCCCGGCGGAAGTATCCAAATTCAGAATAACAGTCACATCGGTTTCTCGGAGATGGCTAGACCGATTCAACCAAACTTAGTCTCAAATGAAAGGTGTTGCGCCTTCGTAAATGGTTATTTAATTTCATCCCGATCTGACTTCCGGTTCCGGAGTTACAGGTTGTGGCATGCGATAACATAGCAAATTGCGATTCAAACCGATACTCCGATGAAAGCAAAAAAGGTAAAAATTTCGCTAAAATGTCTCTCAAACAACTTAAATTTGCTGTTCTAGGTCACCGACGGCCAACCAAACTTTCGTTGACTACATTGACCACCATAGACGGTTCCGGAAGTGCCCGGGAAAAGCGGCCATCTTTCAAAATTGACGTACTCACATCAGTTTCCCGGAAATGGTTGGGCCGATTTTCACAAACACTGTCCCAAATGATAGCTATAGTATCCCCACAGATGTCTATAAAATTTCGTACGGATCGCTTGGATGCGTCTGGAAATATAGACTAATCCATGCGGTCACATATGAAATTCCCATATAAGCCGGAACTAATTTTTTTTTTTCAAAGGGGGGACCCCATGAAATTTCAGAAATCAAATTCGTTTTTGATGCCAAACATCTTTAAAATGCATGAAACGTCGAGATTTTATGTTGTCTCGAAAAAATTTTTTTTATGAAAATCGACTTTTTGGGACTGCCGATTTCGCACCTTTTTTCAATTTAATATTAATGTAGCTGTTTTTTTCTTTTACAAAATTTTAGAACTCGAATAGTGATTTTTCTTGTATATTTGTCATGTCATGTATAATAATAAAATGTAATATATTCGTTTGAAAGCTTTTAATGAATATAAACAACGCAAACATTCACGTGTTCATGATTGAGAAAGGCACAATTGCACCGCTAGGTGGATTAAAACAGGTTTTTTTATTATTAATTAACATGAACCAGACTGTTGGTACCGAGGATAGACTTCCGGACGATCCCCATTCATGATCGCGCGAGCGCGGGAGTTTGTAGGTTGACGCTTGAGATCGCGTTGGTAAGCTGAAGGCGGGTGTAGAATGGCAGTATAGGACTCGAAAAGAAGAAATAAAAGACAATATATGAGAGACGTAATAGATTAGATAGGTACAAGATACAGCTGAAGTTATGATCATCACATGACAGACATACATTAGTACTTCAAACTCTACTAATACTTGAATAGCCAACCACCGCACATAGCACATCCTTTCTCAATTATCTATTTGTTACTGGTGGATTGTTGGTTAAGAGCGTGTAAATAGAGGAAAGGTATAGAATAGAAAAAAGGCTCATATTAACCCTCTCGGCCTCCTCGATACACCACTATCGAGGAGTATTGTAATCAACATCTTGAAGCGGGCTTCTTATATAAATCAAATCCTGAGTAGTCATAATGATTGGTGGATTATTAACATGAGAACTAATTAATCTCTAGTAGTAGAACTTGGTGCAAATAGAAACTAAAAAGAGTGAAGGTCCTTATATTTAGATAACTTTATTGAATATATTGTGGCTTGATGATGTTTACAATACCGTCAATCCCATCAACTTGCGAGAGGGATAAAGATGGATGTTTGGTGATGTGGTTCACGTGGATTGGATTTCTTCAAAAACTACGTGTTTCAGTTTATTAAGTTGATCTAGTTGAGCATTACCTAGTGGCTGAACAGTATGTTTAAGAGAAGGTTCCATCCATAAGAGATTGTCATCTCTGTTTCTGAAAACAGCGAATCCGATTCGTTATAGATGAGTGTTACTCGCCATCTTCACGAGCCAGAGCGACAGAGATAAGAGATAAAAACACCCACCTTTAGTCTGATCATCTCTTATAGATGACAGTCCATTGATCCGAATCGAATGACTCGATTACTATGCTCAAGATCAAATGAGTCCTCGAACAACCGAACCAGTATGTTTCGCCATTTGAAAGTAGAGACATCTATATCAGCCGTCCGACTATAGTCATGAGATTCAGAGATCAATGAACTAGCACGCGCTCGGATTTGCCACTCTTATCGACCAAGCAAGAGTACGCGCCCATCAGGCTCATCACCGAAGCCCAGGGAATTTCAA
The DNA here is from genome assembly GCF_030247195.1 of Topomyia yanbarensis. Classification (NCBI taxonomy): domain Eukaryota; kingdom Metazoa; phylum Arthropoda; class Insecta; order Diptera; family Culicidae; genus Topomyia; species Topomyia yanbarensis. Next base: position 371,665,184 of record NC_080672.1, on the reverse strand, counting down.
AAGCGTTGTATCATATTGTAGCAGAAATGGCTTCCGCATATTAGCGGCTGTGATGTAAATACTCGTCACATCTTTTGGGGCAGCTCAAACATCAATCTGAGAGGATCTGCGAGAGAGAGAAGGTGTTAGACGTAACGCTTTGCTCTGAAAGAGTTTCGCATGAGCTGGTAAATTAGTAGGTTTCAAATGAAACTGAACCGTCTCTATCATAAATAATTTTTTTTTATTATCTTGTTACATTCGCAATCATAAATATACAAACTGGGACCTCTTATTGGAAAACTTGGCGAATCAATTTAATAGATATTATCCAACAATTAGTCAACTGGACGATTTGGATGACGTCGTGGATACGACAAACTCATTCATGGTAGCATCCTATGTAGAAGTTTGTCCACTTCGTACTGTTAAATCGACTAGGAGACCCCTTGAGGACCATTCATAAATTACGTAACGCAAAATTTACTCAAAATTTACTCCCCCCTATCCGCATGTAACAAATTGTCACAAATTTGCTTCCCCTCCCCCCTCCCTCCCCTATTACGTTACGAATTTTTTCTCGTCAAAATTTTGGGTGTATCTCGAAATTTTGACGAGAAATAACTTGGATTTTTTCCCAAAGCGGGGCGTTCAAGCTTATTATTCTAAAATCTCTGGAACGGATAATCGCTCGTCTCATCAGCAACGTTAGCTTAGTTGAATATCCACTGCTCAAAATGAAACATGCACATCAGTGTGGAAATCCACGATCACTCTGCTTCACGATGTTGTTTATAACATTCAGAAAGCCTTCTCGCTCAAACAATATAGCTTGGGTGTATTCCTAGATCTTGAAGATGCTTTTGACAATGTGTCCTTCCAGTCTATTCTGGAAGCGACACGCGGTCATGGGGTATCTGCATGTATCTCGGGTTGGATAGACGCAATGCTTAGTAACCGCATTCTTTGCTCGTCACTGAAACTGGCAAAGATACGGAAGTTGAGTATCTGCGGTTGTTTTCAGGGTGGCATTCTGTCACCTTTACTATGGAACCTGGTTGCCGACGGCTTGTTGAAGTAACTCAATGAGCTTGGATTTCCAACCTGCTGACGATTACCAAATACCTATTGCTGGATTTTGCATCGTAATAATCTTTGGTTTAATGTGGCAAGTATTAGGAGCTGCCGAACAGTGGTGTTGACAAGTTAAATTGTCAGTTAATCCAAACGAAACTTCAATGGTGCTAATCACGAAGAAACGAATAACAAATTTGCCCTGGTAGTTCCTTGATTCTGAGCTACTGTGGCAAATCAAGTCAAATACGTTGGAGTTACATTGGATTCCAAATTGAACTGGTCTGATCACATTCAATTCAGAGTTACATTGGATTCCAAATTGAACTGGTCTGCTCACATTGAATTCAGAGTCAAGAAAGCGTGCATGGTTTTCGGGTAGTGTTGACGAACTTTTGGAAAGAACTGGGGCCTCAAATCGAAAATCATCAGTGCGGCATGTTGACCAGGGCATTAACCAGTTACATCAAACTCAATTATCTCATGGCAACGGAACCTCCTGTCATCTGATATGAAACTTCCCAGCGCATTCGTGATTTTGAGTTCTTGGTCGTCTCACAAAGACGACACCTTGTTTGGACGACTGAAACTCAGTGACTTAATAAAGTTCCTTATCCAATATGGTAAGGAGCTTTGGGCTTTCTCGCAGGCGATTTGAACTAATTGTGAGTTTAACTTACCAGCTGTTTTTATGTAGTTATTTTTCCCATCCTTCTAATTCTTCTTCTTCCCTCCTTCTTCTCCGTTCCTTCCGATCAAGGAAATGATGAGAAAACGCGGCAAAGCACGAATCGTCGACTACATACGGGGAACCTGCCATTTGAGCGAATGTATTCTAATTCTGCACGAAATGTCCAAATGCGGGGACTTCTTCAAAAGAACAATTTTGGTAAAAACAATTTCTTCTCCATTAAGAAGAAATTGTTTAAAAACATCTTTGCGCGCGATGAGTACAAAGCCTATAACTAAATTAGTTATGGAATTTACGTTACGACTTCGGCATATCAGACTTTTGGAACTAGCGTCAATCCGGCACTAGCTTAGTCCCTTAACTAAGTTAGTGTCGGATTCTGATGAGATGAAGTCGAAACGCAAATTTCATAACTAATCTTCATAAGAATTCTTTCCCCAAACATATTTCCTTCGGCGCCCAAGAAATCTCCGGGGAAAATTCGGAAATGCAGTCTACAACCTTTCCTCGGTATCATAACTCTAAAAAAATCACGCTTACCTAGGCAAAACAAATCGCTAAGGGACCATCCATAAATGACGTAGCATTATATGGGGGAGGGGGGAGTTTTGTATTTTGTGATGATGTGTGACGACAGGGGGGTAGGGGGTCATGTCATGCTACGTAGCTTTTTTAAAGGGGAATAGGGGTTGACCTGAAGTCACGACAATCTTACCCGTTTCATCTAACGTCGTTTCTGATTTTTTTTAAATTTTTTACGGGGACAACGAGGGGGTGAGGGTTACCATCAAGCTACGTAATTATCAGGGGGGTATATGGAATTTTGTGACGAAATGCTACGATAGGGGAGGGGGGTGTTAAAAATCACTCAAAAAATGCTACGTCATTTATGGATCATCCCTAATTGCCCCCCAAAACCTGACTCAAAAGCCGCCCAAGCCCCCAATATCCCCTTCTGAAAAGAATATCCTCTTCGGAACGACATCGGATCGCGATGTCCTATGCACAATAATGATATCCGACCTCGACTCCCAAATAATCCTTCATCACCACCTTCCCCCTCCCCCCACGGGTTAAACTCCTCGAACCTCGATCGCCTCACGGTCATGCCCGACTGAGCCAGCTTTCGCGTGCAGAATTTGGCGTCACACATCGATTTTCGTCATGTACTCGTTACCTCCATTCCAATCTATAAACCGATCCGCTACAGCTATTAGCAAAGCTAGTAATCAATTCTGTTTACCGCATGCAATACGATATCGGATACAACAACGTAAGAACCAATATCCCCGTACAGTTCTCTAAAATATTGATGTCAAAGTATAGAGAAGTGGAAGCGGTTCACTTTTATCCTCATCAGTAAAAAACAGAACTTCTGTACTACCGGGATATCAGTCTCGACCAGTCGTTCGAACGTTCATATAAGTTGCGAGTCATTTTTTTTTTGATTTATGGTCTACCTAGCGGCCCAGTCAGCTGTTAGGTACTGACGAGGAGAATCCGAAATGCAAAACATCAGACTTAACTTTAAGTTGGTTTGTGCACCAATTGCACAAATTCGCGGGTTTAGTCCAATTTAGCTCCTTCAGGGAGTATAAACACCGTGGTGTTGTCAAGTAGACTGCGAGATCAGGAGCGTAGGTGTGCGTAGATGATCGCGAAGGGCTCAAGCGTTTGTATGTTCCTGTGCGTTTGTCGCATGTGCCACTACTTAAGTGACTTCGCGTGGCATATTTGCGTGTGTTCCTAAATGATCGCACGGATCGTGAATAGGATGTTTCATTTTCAGTGTGCGAATCAGATTCTAGATTCTAGAAAAGATATCCCCATATCTCTAGAAATTCTGGTCATGTCGTTTTGTCTAGTGGATATCAGCGTTATTTTTCATTGCTTCTAGGACCAAGGATAGATACTTCAGGACGTGAGCAATAGATAATCGCGCAAACAGACGCATTTGTAGGTTCACGTTTGAGATCGCGTTCATAAATTTAAAAGTGCTAGACGGTTCACTTTATCATCAGGCTGTTATCATGATTCGGAGATCGCGAACGTAGGTATACGTGGATGATCACGAAGGCCTGACAAAGATCATCTTGTATAGTGTTATCCTCGGGAGTGTTGGCATGTGACACTTCAATTTTTTGTTTGTTAGGGAAAACTTTGCCACTGCGGCACTTCAAGTTTAAAAGAGCCCTAATCCAAAGCTCATCATTAAGCCCAGAGTACCCCTAAACAAAACTTGATGATGATGGTATGGTAGTACCATCTATTGCAGCAGAACCATCGTTCATGCAATAGACTGATCGCCCAATACGATCAATCATTATTCACTGGAGCTTTCAATTAACCACTGTATGAAGGGTCAAACAGTAGTAGATTAATCGGTCAGCGAAGTCGCCGGCACGTCCGACAAGGGGAGGCTAAATCATGAGAACCAATCATAATGAAAGCTGTCATAGTAGTGAACAGACCTAATAGATAGGGAGAAGAGCCCTCTCTCTCTGTCTGTCACAAGGTTATCAACCAGGAGTTGGCATTTCCACTCTCCCAGTCCATTCCGCATCATTCGCAGGGGCACCTCTGGAGAGAACTTGGACCTAAACACAATTTGTACATTATTTCAACCTTGGTAAAATGGGTAATAATGCTCGGCAAGTTAAGTACTACATTTGATGACAATGTAGCATAACTAAAAGGAAAGTAATCGTACACAAAATTTATATGTGATATAATCACTGTAATACTGCTTTAGTGGAAAACCCCCGGACCACGTAAAGGTACAGGGAGGGACTTCTTCGAAAAAGTTTCTGGGTATGAAACGACGCATCTATTGATAAAGGATGAACACGAAATTATTGCGACACCGAAAATGTCATGCCAATTTTCTTATAGTGTTTAAAATCAAATCAAAATTTTAGGGTAGTTTTATACATATATTTACTTCAAAAATCAAAAGAAAAGTTAATCGATGGAGTCTTGAGTGTAAAATTGAACGCATTTTCCCTTAATTTCCTCCATCAAAGTCTTTGCAGTGTCATCCGGTACCAGTTTCTCAGTTTTTTTTTCCCATTTTCTTAACATGTCCTTCTCGTCTTTGACTGTCTTCTTGCTCTTCCGAAGTTACCGCTTCATCATTGCCCAGTACTGCTCCACCGGACGCAGCTCCGGACAGTTTGGCGGATTCATGTCCTTTGGAACAAAATGGACAGAATTGGCCTCATACCACTGCAGGACACTTTTAGAATAGTGGCATGATGCCAAATCTGGCCAAAATAGCGGAGCTTCGTCGTGCTGCTGCAAGAACGGCAAAAGGCGCTTCTCGAGGCACTCAGACTTGTAGATCTCGCCATTTACTGTGCCCTTTGTCACGAAAGGCTCACTCCTCAGTCCGCAAGAGCAGATGGCCTGCTAAATGAGATATTTGGAGGCGAACTTCGAATTTTCTTCTTCTTAAATTTGTCGTCCACATAGAACTTGCTTTTGCCGATGAAAAACTCCAACCCCGGAATTTGCTTAAAATCGGCTTTTATATACGTTTCGTCGTCCATCACACAGCAGCCATATTTTGTCAACATCTTCTCGTGGAGCTTCCGTGCCCGAGTTTTAGCCGTCGATTGTTGCCGCTCATCGCGGTTTGGGAAGTTCTGTACCTTGTATGTATGTAGTCCAGCTCTCTTCTTTGAATTCTGGACGTAGCTCTGCGACATGCCAATCTTTTTAGCCAAATCACGGCTTCAGACGTTGGAATTTGCTTTAATCATCCGCTTCACCTTTCCCTCCGTCTTTTTGTTCTCCGGTCCCGGTTTTCTTCCAGCTCCTTTGCCGTGGTCCAACGTCAACCACTCCTGGAACCGCTTCAATACTCTGGAGACGGTTGAATGGTGAATGTTCAACATTTTTCCCAACTGCCGGTGCGACAGGTCAGGAAATTGGAAAGAATTTGTTCTCTCGACTCGCGATGGTTCACCTCCATTTTCGTTGAATCGAAAAACACGACTTCGAGTTCGATAGCATGTAAACAATACACATCAATGAGAAAGTGTGCAAAATTTGGTTGATTTTTACCCAATGGTAAAAAAGTTATGCCCTGTTGAATGTGTCGCAATAGTTTCGTGTTCGCCCTTTAGGGTCGTTTAAGAGGGCGTCGCGTATGGAGAGAGGAAGGTCGTGGCTTGATCGGAGGTTTTGGAGTTCCAGACAATTCAGGAGAATGTGTTCAACGGTCTTCCGGGAATCACACGAAGTACAGATGGGTGGTGGAAAATTTGAAAATGTGTGTTCGTGTGAGGTTCTGGTGTGTCCAGTTCGCAATCGGGAGAGTCCTTTTTGTTCTTTCCAATCTTGACGGTCATCCCCTTTATCTTCTGGACCTGGCCATGGGATGCCCGCCAGTGGGAAGTGAAATGATTGCTGAGGGTTTCTTTGAAGTGGCGTATGATGTCAACAGCTGGTATCTCCTTAGTGAGAGTCCTACTGGATTTCCGACCCCGGGCTGCCAGGGAGTCAGCTTCCACGTTTCCCAGGATGCCACAATGTCCATGGATCCAACATAGGGTGGTGAGTGGGTCTGATTCGTACTCAATGGCCTGAAGAAAAGGATGACGGGATTGGCCTTTTCCGAGAGTTTTCTGGTTTTTGAGCCAGGGCCAGAGCAATCTTCAGCTGCTGCTTCAGCGGAGAATACGGACCATTCTGCTACAAAGCTAAGCTGGTTTCATTGCTGCTGACTCCAACTCCAACTTCGTTGTCTTTTTTGGAGCCGTCCGTGAAGAAGCGGGTATGTCTGGAAAAGCGTCGTCGAATTAGTTGGTTATATGCTGACCGTGCGATCTCGAGGGCTGCTCCGGCCAGGATGGACTGGGCCAGGTAAGTATCGATGTTGGGAGGGCGGGTATTCCAGGGGCGAGGCCAAATCCGATGGAATCAGGCAAGTGGAGGAAGTTCGGTTTCTGTGAAATTTGAGTAAATTTTTTTGGCTGTTTTTAATGTTGCGGAATCGTCATCTCCGAATGTACGTTCGGGAATACTAAGGGTACGCCGGAGGGTTACGAGGACAATTTTCCAGTGAAACTGTAAAACGCCAGCTTCTACGTAGGCACTTTCGGCAGGTGTGCTGGGTGGAAGTTTGGAAGCTGTTCGGATGGATCCATGGTAGAGTGGGGCGAGAATCTGTCTGATCTTTTGGATGTTTTCTCCGGTTATTTCAATCCCGTAGTAAATACGGCTGTGGATCAGTGCTTCACTGATTAGGAGTGTAATGTTTCTGTTGCACTTCGGGTGTCTAGAACAGATGAGACGTTTGCGGTTGGCACATTCCCTCTTAATTCTCCGGAAGTTCGGGATGAAGGTGGTTTTTCGGTCCAAGGTTATTCCAAGAATGGTGGGTTCCTTTTTGTATGCAATCGGCGTATCTGCGATCCGGATCGGTCGGTCGTTGGTGCGAAGGTGGAACAGTTATGGGTGTAGAAGCTTTTGGATGTAGATAGTTTGAATCCTACGGAGGTGGCCCATTTTAGTATAGCTTGGAGTTTGATGCGGGTTCTTCCTTTGGTTCGTCCCAGAACTACCACAACGATGTCGTCAGCATATACTAATATGAACACACCCTTGGAGAGGGTGGCGAAGATGGAAGTCATACTGATCAGGAATAACGTAACCGCCAGAAAGGATCCCTGAGGAACACCATTTTCCTAGGTGTATAAGCCCGATTCGCTACGGCCAATTCTAACTTGAAATTTGCGATTTTCGAGAAAACGTTGAATAAAGAATCCGAGGTTGCCTCGTATTTCCCAGAGGTCGAGCTGTCTGAGAATTCCTTCGCGCCAAACGGTGTTGTATGCTTTGTCGATGTCGAGATTGCATATGTCTGTATGGAGGCCGTCCTTCTTAGCCATTTCGAAGATTTCTTCAAGGGAAGCAAGGTAAGTTCCGGTGCTCTTCCTTTTCCCGAAATCGTGTTGTCGGTTGTCAAGTAGTTGGCGTTGTTCCAGAATGGTGATTAGCCTACTGTTGACCATGCGTTCGAGAGTTTTGGACATGCAATGTAGAAGGCTTATGGGTCGGAAATCCTTTGCTGTTGTTATTACTTGTGTCCTTTTGGAATTGGAATGATTAATGCCATTTGCCACGGGTCAGAGAGGGGATCACAGTTCCAGATTTGATTGTAACATTGAAGTATGGCTGTTTTTCCGGATGGTGGTAGTTTTCTAAGTAGAGGGTAGCCGATGTTGTCTAGTCCGATGGCTTTACCCTGTCTTTGGCTGAGCGCGCAGGTGAGTCCGGGCCGGAGAAGGGTTGATTCCGTTCAGATCGGGAGTCAGGGAAGAATGTTACTGTGTTAGCTTCTATTGTGTTTTTTTTTTTGGACAGGAACTCGGGAGGGAGAGAAGCAGTTGCAGAGAGGGAAGAAAAGAATCTTCCGAGTTCTTCGTGAGATTGCACGGTGATCAAGACTAGCAACTCCTCCGATGTCGAGCGAAAAGCTGGCATTTCGTCTTTTTCCGCTGAGAGCGTTCACACGTCGCCATATTCCTTCAGAAGATGAATGGATGATGAATTCCATCGAGGAATTCGTTCCAGCTGATGGATTTGGCCATAGTGATAGCTTTTCGGGGGCTTCGTTGCGTAGTTGTCGAAATTGGTTGGATCGGGAGGTCCAAAGTGGGTTGTCGGATGGAGTTTTCCGGAGGATACGAAGAGCTCGTCGACGGTTTTTAATGGTATTGGCGACTTCTGTACACCACCAGTGCACTGATCTTCGGCGGGGAATTCCATTGGTTCTGGGTATGCTGGTTTTGGCTGCAAGGTGAATGATGTCAGCGGTCTCATCGGGGGTGTATGGTTTTTGTGGGTCGAATAGGTTGGAGAAGGTTTCCTCGAAGAGTGTCCGGTCGGCTTCGTTGTAAATCCATCGACGTCGACGGGTGGTGGTGAGGAAGTTGCCTTGTGTGTGATGAGAATTGGGTAGTGGTCGCTACTGCAGGGATCCGGGAGTACGGACCCACCATCCCCTACAACAATTTTGTATCCAATTTCGTAGAATGTACAGTTACTGAAAATAACGGAAATAATGGATTTAATGAAAGCAGTAATTATCTGATCCATGATTAGTCGGTACAATTCGACCAAGCAGCGAACGTTGCTGGGACTGCCCCTTTGTCATCCAATGAACTGCGACACATATAAAAAGGAAACATAAGAAAAATTCGTTAGTTTGTGTTCTGACGTTGTACGCGTAGCAGCTGCTGCGGTGGTAGGTAACACATCCCATGACTGCCGCCAGGCGCTGATAGTACTTCATTACGATGACGCACTGGCGTGCCAGTTTCATGCATAGACAGAAAATACAATGATGAAACACCACAGTAAAAGCAGAAAGCTCTTTCTTTCGGAGCTGAATAAATGGATTGGCGACGGGGTGGTTTGGTGCGAGAGAACCGCGCTCTCTTGCGTTTTAAACTATATGTGGCGTCAGGTGCGTGTACAGATTAATTCACCACGGCGCGCATTCCAGAATGCACTGCGGTGTAAACATTGAAGTGGGAACTGGCCTTTGCTCTTTGGTTCGTTTTCCTCTGGCGATTGACGATTTGATAAGCGCAGGGTAATTCGTTGTGTAAAGGAGACTAGCGTCTACCTAACGGCCCAGTCAGCTGTTAGGTACTGACGAGGAGAATCCGAAACCCAATACATCAGACTTAACTTTAAGTAAGTTTGTGCACTAATTGCATAAATTGGGGGATTTACTCAAATTTAGCTCCTTCAGGGAGTATAAGCGCCGTGGTGTTTGTTGTCAAGAAGTTTGCGAGATCATGAGCGTAGATGTGTGTGGATGATTGCGAAGGGCTTTAGCGTTTGTATGTTCATGTGTCTCTGTCCGTCACGGGTTATCAACCAGGAGATGGCATTTCCATTCTCCCAATCCATGCCGCTTCAATCGCAGGGGGTGTCTCTAAAGAAAACTTGGACCTAAACCCAGTTTATACATTATTTCGACCTTGGCAAAATTGGTAATAAAGGTCGGTAGGTTAAGTACTAAATTTGATCATAATGTAGCATATCATAAGTTGTATGTGATATAATCACTGTAATACTGCTTTAGTGGAAAACCCCCGGACCAAAGGTACAGGGAGGGACTTCTTCGAAAAAGTTTCTGGGTATGAAACGACGCATCTATTGATATGAAGTTTTTTTTTTCAATTATTTTAGCAATATAAATTGGTTTTGAAGGGGTCTATCGCAAATAAAGCTACATTTATCAAAACTACTGTTTCGATGCAAAGCTTTTGTGTCTTTTACAAAGTACTTCAAAATAGTAATTCAAATATGGGATCATCCATAAATGACGTAGCATTTTTTGAGCAATTTTTAACACCCCCCCCCTACCCTATCGTAGGGTTTCGTCACAAACCTCTAAATACCCCCTGGTAATTACGTAGCTTGACGATAACCCTCCCCCCACCTAGTCGCAGTGAAAATTTTTGAAAATTCTGATCTATTCCCCTTTAAAAAAAGCTACAGCATGACATGACCCCCTACCCCCTGTCGTTACACCTCATCACAAAATACAAAACTCCCCCTCCCCCATATAATGCTACGTCATTTATGGATGGTCCCTAATTTTCTAAAGAAAGCAAATCTCTAGCTAAATTATTCCGCAAATAATTTTTTTTATCTCATTTAGGAAAAAAATCACCAAACTATCTATCAAATGATACGTCTTTAATGACGTCTAATCTTCAAAATCTATGGTTCAAGATTGATTAAATTTCGAACGTAAAAATGACAATTTACAACACTGTTCAGTGATTACAACTGCGTCCAGTACCTCAACACCAACAGCCACAACCGCTAACGAAAAATCTCCGGAAGAGGTGTATACACGATCGTGACACAAAAGAACAAGACGCAGGCAGAAAGATCCGATCGAGAACACGAAAACAACAGTACGGACAACAGACCCTTCTTTCGCTGTAAGCACTACACCGCAGACGACCAACACGGTTTTATGCCTAAACGATCGACGACGACCAACCTGCTCTCATTTTCAACGGCTGTATTTGATGGATTCGCTGGTGGACTGCAAATCGATGCTATTGACATGAATCTATCCGTGGCCTTTGACAAAATCAACAATGATATCGCAATAGCCAAGTTAGATAAACTCGGTAGCCTTCGGACAACTTCTTCGCTGGAAGGCAACTCGAAAGCAGAATTGAGGATTATCTATCTGCTCAATTTCTCGATACACCCGGTATCCCACAAGGAAGTCACCTGGGCCCAATAATATTTCTCCTCTGTTTTAATGACGTCAATATTAAACTACATGGACCCCGTCTAGCCTTCGCCGACGATATACAGATTTTTCAACAGATGCGGGATTCAACCGATACGGAATGTCTTCAAAGAGAACTGGACAGCTTCAGTAAGTGGTGTGATCTGAACGGAATGGTTCCAAATCCGAGCAAATGTTCAATAGTCACGTTTGTGCGGAAGTGTCATCCGATCCAGTTCATTTACCATTTGTTCGACTCGATCATACCAAGAGGCTCTCTCATGTCAAGGATCATGGAGGCATCTTGGACTTGGCACTAACGATCAAACCACATATTTCATACATTGTGGACAAGTTGTCAAGACACGGTTCATCTTCCGCATAGTAAAAAAAACTTAAGGAACCTACCATACAGTCTTAAATCACGATAGAATATTGTTCTACCGTTTGAAATTCTCACTACCACAACGGGAATGACAGAATCGAGGCTGTCCAATGCCGGTTCATACGCGTGAAACACATTTCAACTGCCGAGCTGCGAAAAACGGTATTGGTTAGTCCAGTTTCCGAGTGATTCCTTAACCTTCCTTTATACGAGAAATTCAATTATATTTCAAGAGCTGTATCCAATTTTTGACGAAAAAGTTGCAGCAAAAATCATCGTGTCGTCTCGTTTCGATCCAGCCTCTGGGAGACCGTCCATGATACGGTGGAATGTGAAAAGCCCCCCACTCGAGGGCAATTCCACAGGAAAATCGGTGAGATTCGAGACTGTTGGACGGGTTGCGTCATGGACTCCGGTGAAGTGTGGTTAATATTCGGGAATGAAAGTGATTGCACTATGTACTGATTTCGGTACATATTCAGTAGGAATGTGCAAAGCACAAACACATGGCAGCACAGCAGACCTAGACCGTTCCCTCTTGATGGGCACTGGCAATGCAATGGAGAACTGCAACGAGTGCGATACTGGAAGATTTCATCCTATCTGCTTTTCCAGCAGGGCCCATCGGCGTTCTGTGTGTTTTGGTCGGATGCTACTAACCGAAGCCGCCGTCCTCTATATGGGCAGCACACGTGCAGCTAATGGACGGTAGGTGGTAGGACGTTTGTAGTCAAAATAGCGCTTAGCCGCAAGCAACTGTGAAAATGTGATGCGAGAACGAATCGGACCAGAGTTGAGAGTTTCGAAATGATGATGATGATGGTTCTGATCAAACGGGTGAACCTAATGCTGTGACAGCGTTTGATATGATAATACAATGTCAGCAAACCACAGCGTAATTATATTTTCTGCTTGGGTTCTCGTACTCAAAAGCTCGACATTTTGGAATTTACTGAACAATATGGGTAGCCAAATTTACTCAGGATTTGGAATGGTCATTCGCGTTGACTGCGATGCTAATGAACGGTTGCATAGAAATTGTGTGATTTTGTGTATTCAATAATGTATGAATTGAAATTTTCTCCTCAGGGACAAAACATAATCTAGATTAGTTTTGAACTTCAATCACAAAGATATGATTCCTTGTAACAGGGCTGTGCGAAGGATTTGCTCGAGACAGAGGAAGGAACGTTGCAGGAACCGTACATCATGTTCATCTTATACATACTTCTACAGCTGCGATCCGTTTTGGAGTCTTGATCTAGAGGGAAACAACTCGCTTGGACGGCAAATTTGGAGGAAAACAAATCTCTTCTGGGTCCCTCCGGAAGTCGAGCAAATGGTTCACTGAACGAGCACCCGCTGGTGCCCTAAGACAATTTCGTTAGATTTTCAGAGCAGCGTGCACTCAGTGCACTAGCGCGGCTGCCGAAAAGTTAAAAGAATATAAAGCCCAACGATACATCGGCTTTCGTGAACGGAAAAGGACAGCAACGTCATGTCACCGTTCCATCAGGATAAGTAGAATGCGTTTCTCGTGTGCTCATTCATACGTTTCGTACTACAAAACGTTACGTGCCGTTGACGTTGTGTGTGCATGTCTCCCAAGATGCCTTCATTCTATTGCATGTAACTAATTTTGATGCTCTGTTGACGTGCTGTACCGGTGACGGTAGCCTGACGTTTCGTGTAAATCAAACGTAAAAGTGCATCTCAGTGTGCCGTCAGAGATCTCAATCGCCGATTTTCAGGTTACTTGATTTTGAGTCGCAACTGTTCAATCTCGTGAGTAGCCTACCACATATGGCGCAGCCTTCTTGGTTGCACACAAACTGCGAGTGCGAGTTTACCTTCCGTCATTCTTTACCTCCGGAGTCACTGAGGATACTAGGTTCAAAATCTGCCTGTTCTCAGAAGATAGTCAATAATATACATCAAATAATTTTGGATTCCTTCTCCAAAAATATATGAACCAATTTTAGCCAACGAGACGTTTTATAACCTTCCACCCTATAACGAAAAAAAAGCACAAACAATCCCAATTTTTCGCAACATCAACACAACCGATTCCGACAACCAAACAAGCAACAGCAGGTCATGTTTTGCATTCCTCCTCCGCCTTCCGTGACGCAGCCAACCACTTTTTTGCCTAGTTTATATTGGATACATCCAGACAAAAAATAGGTGGTGGCAAAGCGATGAAAAACGCCGATGTGCAAGAATGTTTGACCAGGCAACAGCTAATATAAAAAGTACATAACCAACTCAGGTGTACGTGAGAGTCTTGTACTTGTTTGATGAATATTTTTTTTTGCTGGAACCTACCTGGGAGCAGAGAACAAATTTCTCGACGGATCGATATCTGTAGGAATGTTTCAAATTATCACGGAAAACCTTCAGCTAATTTTGAAAACATTCATATTTTTTTTCTTTTCTATCGATTGAATTCACATCAAAAGCAACCGCAAATGGCTACAGACACCCACAAAAAGGCAAAAAATACACTACACATTCACTTCACCAAACTTATCCACCATAAACCGGCTCAAATTTCACAAACGAGCAACACTTTTTCGCGTCTCGAATCAAACCCGGTCCATTTTATCGGAACGAAAAACACTACCGACCGGACCTCAGCAGCCAGACGACAACCGACCGAAAAGCGAAAGAAAACACACCCCAGCGGCAGGTGGCGGCTAGTAGGAAAATATGTTTACACTTTTTTTCCACTTGGAAAATACCTCCCCCGGCAGGGTAAGGATCGAAAGGGGGTTTGCTGGATTGGAAAAAAGTTACTACTGTACTGGTTAACTGGACTGGACGACGAGTGCGCGAAAGGCGAGGAACGGAACTTATCGTTTTCTGTACGACGCACACAACTTTGAACAAGTGTCAACAATACAATCACGACACGACGCAGAGAGAATGCGAATAAAAGGGTACAGCGAAAAGGGATCAGTGAATTAAATCCAATTGGAGTGGAAAACGTTCATAGTGGGGAGTGTTGTAGGCAAGTTGCTTTGAAATTATTTTAGGGCGACGAAATTTCTTTGAAAAGCTTCAAACATTCGAGATCCGAACCAGTAGTATTGCATTCAATACGGATGGATAAAAGTGGAAAACTTGAATTGAAATCGGGACTGATCCTATCTGTAACTGAATGGATATCGGAAAACAACTTTTTATGGGGATTGACTGGAACAGTTGACTCTGTTTATCTCAATCTTGACAATTCAAGTTCTCCTTAAAAAGCTTTTTACTGGGCCCATATTATTGGCTCGAATCAAAACTCGTCGAAATGTCAATTGACGATAGGTTCATCCGGAGTGTTCATTTGTGTTTACATTTTGCTAGCGTTGCCAATTTTATTTTGTGTCCACCACCCAATGTGGCTACGCCACATCGCTTTTGCGCGTGCTGTCCGACTTCGCTACCGCTCAGTCGGACTTAAACTAGGGATAGCCCCTATGTTTGAGTAAGCCGGGCAAACGAGTGGATCACAGGTTCGCTTGCTTCCGACGGCGGGTCGGTGGCCACCTCGCCCGGCGGATCCTCAGCGGCTATGCGCCGCTTCGGTTCCTAGGCCTAGGCTAAGCCGCATCGAAATGGTACCCCTTAAACATTCTAACTTGAATCGGTTGTGTCACCGGAGCCGGAATACGAATTAGAACCAGCCAGCATTCCGGTTGAGTTAAACTGGGAAGTTTAGTAAAATTTAATCTGGAAATAAAAATTTTTTGGCAACGCTCCAGCACCCCGTTGATTTCACCACCTGGGCGCCAGGTTGACGATATGAAATGAACTTTGTTTACTTTCGACAAGTTTTGATTCGAGCCAACAACATCCAGCCCTTTTTACTGATGTGCTATTTTTGAACAAAGATCTATCCTGGAATCCAGTGAGCAAAAAGCTTCCGTTTTATTCCGAGAAACAGTTTCCGATGTGTGCTTCAGCTAAAGAATGTGAAAGCTAGGATGCCGGTTTTGGATGCTATCTGCAACGGAAAGTTTCAGCCGAAAACTGCTGAAACTTTTAGCAACACAAGTAGCTGAAAGCGCAGTAATATCTTATTGGTTCGCTTGAGCCTGCGACCGACTCAGTCTCGAGCCTATGCACAGGCGTAGTGATTCCTTGGGCTGACTTTTTTTTTTCTAGCGCATTGTAACTGATAAAACAAGCAGACTGAAAACTGTGTACCGTGACCTGCTCTAATTCCGCGCAGTGCTCAATACCGCGTTTTTTTCAAAATTTATTATTGTGGCACCATCATGTCTCATACACTTCGCATTGTTGTTTTAAAGTTTCATTGCGTTATACTATTTGGACAGTTTGGTCAACGTCGTTGGTTTGGTGTACATTGCGCAATAAAAATCATAAACAAAAACGCATGCTGCGATCTGTCAAACGTAGCCCTCCGCTTAGCAAAATGGCTAAAAGTGCGTGAAAATTTCAGTGATTTTTGTTCTATTTTTCAGTAGTTTTAAAAGCGTTTAATTCATTCGCACGGGTAAGAATTATTAAGTAATCATCGAATTCGCAACATTTTCATTTATTTTGGTGTTTTTTATTGGTAAACAAATTGTCACGGAATTCGGGTTTCACTATACTAATTCATGCGTAATACCGTGGATGAATTTCAGTTATGTTGACTCCGTTGACTCTCAACTGCCAAAACGTATGCTGTACCATCTGGAGCAACTATACAAAGCGGTGGATAGTGTGACAAAAGCTGGATTTGTCCGTGCTGAGTTTGCAGTTTGTATGAAGTTCCGGAAAGCACCATCATCGATAAAATCAAACAGCGATATTCGACTTATACACCAGGAGCACAACCCATCATAGGTTTAACGACGCGGAATCCCTCTGGATAAAGACTCGACACGTCTATCGCTTGTTTACCATTTATCTGTCAATGTCATTCCAATCGAGCACGAGACCTGTCAATGGCCATCGTTCCAGAAGGATTCGAAACGATTTTCTTCGGATTGAGTTTTTGACAAGTCTCGTGCTCGATTGGAATGGCATTAGAGATAAATAAGAAGAATAAGATAGAGATGGCAAGTCTTTATCCAGAGGGATTCCTCGTCTTTAGTATGACCGAATAGTTGATTGGTATGGCCAAGGTTGGGATCCACTTAAATACGTTAGGGACCATTCATAAATTACGTAACGCTTTTAGGGGGGAGGGGGTTCGACAAGTTGTTACATATTGTGACATAGGGGGGAGCGGGAGTAAGCTAAATCGTTACGTAACATGTTTTCACCGAAGAAATTTTTTTTTCAAGGAATTTGTTACGTAATAGTGGAGGGGGGGGGATAAAGAAATTTGTGACAATTTGTTACATGGGGGGAGGGGGAAGTCAATTTTGGGCAATTTTTACGTTACGTAATTAATGAATGGTCCCTTATGTCTTCGAGCTTTTGTTGCGAAATACATCAAATTAGGTAAAACTGAAGTTGCAGGTCCACGATGAGTCGCTGGTTTTTTGAAACGTCACCCGAATATTTCGCGTAGGGTTGTGAGCTCATTGTCGAAAAGTAGAGCCAATGTAAGTCCCGAGCGAATCAGGAGATGGTTTGGAGAAATAACATCTTTTATAAAGGAGAATCAGAAGAGGTTATGAAACATCCAAAGCAAATGTTTAACATGGATGAAACCGCTGTCCGCGCGATCCCAACTCGAGAGGCTTCTACGAAAACCGAGGTGATAAATTTATAACTTATATAATCTAATAAGATCATTTTTTTTCAGAATCACTTGTCGAAACGACACCATTGGATCTATCTCATCGTCCAGCCGAGCATTTTGAACGTTTTGGGTGAGGTGTTTTGCCTTCCTAAAATGTTACAGAAAGCTAAATCAAAAGCAAGTTCGAAACCACAGTTTGTCTTCACATCTCGCCCTGAGCAGAAGCAAAAAATCGTCCCGCGCAAGTGAAACAGTCAATTCTACCTAAAAATCAATCGGTGCCTATCACACAAGCAGTCCATATAACAATAGCCTATACCTACTGTGCGATTTAGTGATGAGTGACGGTGCCCAGCAAAAAGCAACCGAGCTGCGGTTGAACTGTGTTGCTGTTGATTTTTCGAAATGCCCCGTAAGACCAGCCATTCGGAAAGTGGAACAGTTATTAAAAGTGCAGATGAAACTCAATCTGGCTGAAGTGAAAATCCTACAAATGCATCATATCAAACATTGCGTGCTGATTTCGTTCAACAACATTAACCAAGCTGAGTCATTCGCCTCGCGAAGCAACATGCAGCACACCGCCGAATGCGGCAATGTTAAATATAGCATTCCCGTATACATCGAGAACGGCGCTGTAGAAGTTCGTGTCCATGATTTGGCTACGCGTACCCCTGACGGCGCGATTAAAAAATGCTTGCAAAAATACGGAGAAGTAGACTCCGTTACACATGAGACTTGGAGGAATTTTTTCCCGGGCATCCCTAACGGTGTTCGTGTGGTGAGAATGCGTGTGACCAAGCCAATTCCCTCATACATAACCGTCACGGCGTTAGGAAGTGACGATGTTCTCATTCATCAAACATCACTAGTCACGTACCCAGGGCAAATTCCTACGTGCCAGTTCTGCACGAAGAAGCTGCACCTCGGAAAACCTTGCGTAGAAACTGTTAAGGAAAACTCAAATCCAACTGAAATCAGCACACAACCATCTTACGCTAAACCACTAACAGCTGCAAAACCAACATCTATGGATCAAGCACCAACAACCAGCAACAACAACAACGAAACGAATGCCGATAACGAACATACTAAAACGACCCTTAAGAGTAAAACACAAACTGGAACATCCGACTGTGAGCAGCAGGAAAGTAGTACGGATGAGGACATGGACGTGAACGATAACGCGAAAGACAAACGAAATGAACCTCAACTTACAGTGGACAACACTGGCAATATTTCGCCCCCTAGAAAAAGGATCTCAACACGCAGCAGAAAGCTGCGCCTGAACGAGACCAAAAATTTAACGTAGCTGTTTTTTTTTATTTATTGTAAAAAAAACAAACAATCGGCCTCGTCGGGCTACCGCATTTGGGCCTAAATAAATTAATTATAAAAAAAAAAAGTTCGAACCACATCCACCCTCGGTCGAAACTAGTGTTGCTTACGATGAATACCTGGAAATTATCGAGAACATTGAAATTACTGAGTTTGAAGTAAAAGAAAAGAAAGAAAACTGAATGACAAATCAAGAGAAATCTCCAAGCCGACAAAAAAGCTGAAATCTAAGCGCTTAAAACTGAAGGAAAAGTATGGTAAGAAATCAATTCTGCAATAAATGCGGTAAGTTTTCACTCAAATTCCATTATTTACACCGGTATTTGGTTCATTTTATGATACACGGCATTAGGAATTATTTTGCGCTGTATTCGGAATCATCCCTTGGAGGTGCGTGGGCGTAATGACATGTCGTTGGCCAAAGATTTGCTCCAAGAGTTTATAGCAATGAACAGTATAACTTATTTTTCATATCAAACATTTAATGTGAAGTGAGCTAACGCGATAGTCACAACCATTTATCGAAGATTTGAATTTTTAGACTCACTTTTTACCTGAAGCGTTCTTAACCTCACGGTATTAGGGCATGTCACGGTACCGAAATCAGAGGAAGAAAAAGCGAACGCTTCGATCTGAACCAGGGGTGGCATTCCGCATCTCGATGCGATCAAAGTTCTTTCGAATCGCATTGTTCACCATTACAATGTTCGATCACAGCTCGAAAATAAATTTTTGTTCGGGTTCGCTCGAAGAAGTACTAGATTATCGAGAAAAATATGACGTTATGCAACCAAATGCTAGATAATTTTATTGCTGCCGACCACCCAAGCCTGTAAGTATAAAATATTCCCGCACAAAATGATTTTTGTAAAACAATGTTTATGCCTAGGATATTTTTATTGTTATTTTCAATATTTTTTTCTGAAATACTCACTGGCACTAAACATTCGAGATCATTCCTCTAAGGAAACGTTCCACTTTCTCACATTGATCACTTACGGGTTTTTCAAGGCGCTTATTTTGCATTACACAGGAACAAAACGAAAATGTCCATGGTAATCAACACTTAACTAGTAAGGATTAATGACGAAATTTATGGAACTACACCTGGAATCCTCTACAGAGCGGACGAGAGACACAACTCCAATAAATTGTGGGGCAACATTAGGGGAGAGTGGGTACGCTTGATCTAACTTTTGTTTTTTTCTTATAACTTATCAATGAAATAAAAATTTCAATTACAAAATTCGCCATCTTGTAGTCAATTCGAATTGTAAGAGCTATGAATAATGTGTAAATCCGAATACTATGTCCAGTCAGTAATAGGAATAGTTTTAAAAATCATGTCAAAATGAGGTTTATGTAAAATCGTGTGGTAACTTGATCCCCCGCCTACTAGGGCTAAAGAAACAATGCACACTATGACCTATAGATACGAAAGTTCAGCTAAACACCTATCCTGACAAATTAATTATTAAGACAACCCTTTTAGATGCACGACAAACTTTTACCACAGCGGAAAGTCGAGACAAATATTTGCGGTAAATCAATGCTGTTTAACTGGCTTTTTCAACCTTCAATAACGTATACCATCATTAGTTCACGTAAAAAACATTTTATATCAATTAATAGTGCCAGACACGTTATAAAAATTATGTTTTTATATTTCTGCACAAGTCGAAAGAGTTTAAGAGAAACAATGATAGGGATCAAGAATACCCAGTGTTACGGGGATCAAAGATACTTGTTGTATGAGGTGAAAAAAAATTTAATTTGTTTGTGTGGGTAGTGAAACTTTTTATTCGAAAAACGTGTTTTTCTAGACAAAAGCCCGTAGAAAGTAATCGTACTTGAAAATATTCATAAAAAATTAGTTCGATGATTTCATACGACCGTTCAAAAAATTTGTGAAAAGATCTTCGAGATGGATTTAAACACATATTTTCTAAAATATTATATAATTTTTCCAAACCAAATGTAATAAATCAGATTTGTTTTTTAAACATCATAAACGACCAAATACTTCATTTTCTTTTTATATTGTGATATTTTTATGCGTATAGATTAGGAGATATGGCCAGGGAATCAAATATCCCCAAGGATCAAGTGTCCTCACTCTCCCCTAAAGAACGTTTAAACGGAAAAGAGCCCTCCCCCACCGCTTGGAAAGTGAAGGAATGAAAAAAGGAAGATATTTTTCGATGTGTTTATTTATTTCTCCAATCGTCTATCGTAAGTGCATTTAGTACAGTAATTAACCCAATTATTATATAGTCGAAAAAAAAACAAAAGAAATAATTGTAATTTATTCAACGTTATGCTGGCTTTATAATTTCATTGGATTTTAGGTTTGAATTGATTATAAATACAAGGTTAAGAATAAATTACGAAGCAATCTGAACAGCATCCGTAAAGTTGGAGGTGAACCGAATAAGATAAAAACCTCTGCCCATTTGACGAAATCGTGGTCCAATCAGCGAGTTTGAAGGCGGCTGTTAAATGTGCCGATGGGACAAAGTCGTTTGGAGTTAACTGCAACAATGTAGGAGTGATATCATAGGTGGAAGTAGGCAAATACAGTTCCATGGATAACTTCGAGAAAAGGGAGGAATATTCTACAGAATGGTTAGAAGGAAATTACATGAGCGAGCTAGCGGAGGTAGATCTGGTAGCAGACACAGCCAATGACGAACACGAAAATCTGTCGACAAACTTTCTACAAATTTACCACACTGCCGAATGAATTTAAAAGCTGAAAAATGGAAGCTTTTTAAACGATATGTGGAAGCTCTCGAAGAAAACAATAGTGTCCAGAGAGCTGTTATCTGCTCACAAGGAAAACTGTTGTGTGCAAAAACAGTTGCTCAAACTGAAGAGAAGAAAATACAGTTTCAATGTTCAAGTTGCTTCAAATAATAGTGGTTGAGATTTGTTTTTTCAGGCATGTTTAATTTTTAATCTTTGTTATATTATAAAGGAAGATGCGAATCCAAGGAATAAGATGTATACAGTATGCATATAAAAATGAAAATAAAAATAACAAAACTTATTTGCTTCTACGGAAAATCTAGATAAAAAATGTTATCCTCAATTAGCATGTCTTTATTTCGTACCAACTAGCTTAATGACAGGACTAAGCTAGCGCCGGATTGACGCTAGCCCCAGAATACGAAACCACTGTTTCTGAGCAAACCGATTGTCCTACGTGATATCCCGCAAGAAAAGGAGTTCTAATTAAGCTGTTGAGAAATAATGAAATCGAAACTTGGTTTAGCTTTGCAAGCCAATGCAATATGCACTAAGCTATATTTCTCCTTAGTGGAGAAAATTTTCGTTTTTTGGAGCTAGCATCAATCCGGCGCTAGCGTAGTCCTGTCACTAAGCTAGTGTCAGATTCTGATGAGACGAAATCGAAACGCAAATTCCATAACTAATTTAGTTATAGGTTTTGTGCTCTTCACGCGCAAAGATGATTCCAAACTTTTTTCTCCTCAGTGGAGAAAAAACAGGTTTACCTAAATTTTCTGCACTACGGTGAAAAATACCATAGTGTTACCCTTTGGTGTTTTTGATCGGCTCTGGGTAAATTTACAAAGAAACGAAGATGGATTGAAACATTATTTAAACATTTCTTGAAAAAAATAAAAAATATTCCTGATAGTGTGCGTAGTACAGCAGTGCACTGCGTACAGCAGGGTTATGCTTGAATTTAGCTCATTAAGTTTTTAGAAAAAACAACGTGGCTTATAGCCTAAAATACGTAATCCGTATGCACTTTCCCCGGTCTTCCCTATGTATGTTTCCTGGGCGAACAGGGGAATTGCTGCATGTGTTCCAAAAATCGTTTTAGACACCGTTTTTAGAATTGCATTGAAATTAGTAGAGGTCACTACTCCACAATTTATTCCGTCCAGTCTTACTCGGATTTTTTCCTGTCCCGGTAACCCAGTACGATAATTTGAATAGAACGCAGTGAGCTGAATCCGCTTATCTTTCCTTCGAAGCAGGTTCTCGTTTGGTAGTGAGAAAGATAATATTTTCCTTCTGCTTCTTCTCCCATTTTTGTGAAACGGATGCATACCTAATATTTGTCTCCCGGGATTCCGCGAAGGATAGCCGAAGAAATAGATTTGATCCGCTAGAATAGAAATAAACAACCCAGCTATTAAGATAATTGTTTTGAAGCAGGGGTCAGGGCCACAATTAGACTGATAAGAGCCGAGGAAAACGATGGCTGTTTGATGACTCTTTTTCTTGATATCACCTAAGAGAAGAGACGACAACAGGCTTCTTGCTCTTCTTAATTTTATCTACCAGGCCCTGTCGTAATTCCAAAGATAACAAGCATCCATCGTTGCCAGATTCCATTTGCATGTTTTTCACAATTGCTGAAAATAATTGTACCTCAAATATCGACCCTCTGTCAAGAATTCACAATACTAGCTGCATTTAAAAATTGAATTTTATGTTTATTCGTGTCTCTCTTAACAATACACGTAGTTATATCGTCATTCAGGGTATTTATTCAATTTGCATGAAATGCTCATGTGTATGAAAAATAGCCAAAATAAATTCAGCAGCACTGTTTTTCATCCAGTTTGAAAATATTATGAACGCTCTTGACTGGCAAACGAAGCTGGTTCAATATTGAGGTTAGGACTGGATCTAGGTTTGCCACCTCTGGGTAGACTTTGACCCGGAGATTTTGACTGACCGCCGCGGGGGGGGGGGGGGGGGGTGGATTTTGGGTGGAACAAGACAGAAATTGAAATCAAAGCGATTGCTCGGCATTGAAGACCACTTCAATAGCTTTTTATTTCTACGTTAAAATAAAGCTGTAAATTTTTCACGTTTGAGAACGGTCTTGTCTTTTTAATATGGTGTGATATTTTACTTCCCCGACTAAGTGCCAGGAATACAAAAGCACCAGCTACTCTCGCTGTGGAGGATAAATCGAACTAGCATTGCTCTCCTCCATAACTAACTTTAGCAAGGTTGCGGCATTACATGGAAAGCACTATGTGGTGTAGGTTATTCATCACCAGAGGTCGCATCTAAGGGACAAAACTCACCTACCTAACCAACATTTAAGGGTCGCCGAAGGAGTGGCAACAACACCGGAAGAACTCGATTGATGTTGACCTAGTCAGTAGGATTAGAACAAATATCTGTCATACCGTGGTGCAGCTGGTTATAAGTACCACCAACAGTGAATTGATTTGGTAAAATTGCTGCAAAATAAATTTTTCAGATTATTTTGAACGACTTAGTGGGATGCAACATTTCAATTGTAGCATATAGCGAAATATTACTTTCCTTGATTTGTATTTGTTTTTCATTTTCATTGCTTTGTGGAAGAAATCAGCAATATTTGGTGAACTCATCTTCGCCAGCTTGAAATGAAGGATTACTCGGGCAAAATAAGAGTAATAGTTAACGTAGACTTTTTAAATATTTTCCAAAAAAAAGTGTAAAGTGTAATTAAAAAAAAAAAAATGAAATTATGCTTCTTCCCAGCAAATTCGGAGAAATTGATGTAAAACCCGGAGGTCGCTTCCGAAAACCGGAGTCTCCGGGCCAAACCCGGAGGGGTGGCAACCCTAACTGGATCAAATTGGCTACGCGATTGTCTTCTCTTCTCTTAGGATATCACGATATATTGAAAAACAATGTTGTAAATTAATGCACAGCCAAGATCTTTTAAAACGACTCAAAATCTAAGTTCCTAATCGAGAGGAACGTCACTTCCGAATAATTGTTATTTACCGTTCAGTGTTGCATGAATTCGTTTTTTCCTGGTAATTTTAGAAAATTTTAACAATTTTCTAACAAATCGAGTACATTATTGCAAAGAAATTTCGAAGAAGTTACAACAAATCTTTCCAATTTCAATCCAATTTTGCTCGAATACCGGCTAATTTGATGTAACTGGCAACTCTATGTTAGAATCTTTCGAATAATTCTGCCAACAAAATTAATGTTTTTGTTTTGATTTGTTCCTGCAATTGTGCTGCTGGAAATCTTTTATTTTGATTTCATCCTAATACAAGACGTGACAATCGGCTTTTTATCTTTCCTTCCAATTAATCTTTTCCTAAATTTTCACCCTGCAGAAATCTTCCGAATAGTGTTGCTATTTTTATTAATGATAATGGATTCTTATTAATTTATTTTATGCCTGCAATATTTTGTATCTTGAATCCAAGACGGATACAGGTGGGCATTTTTTTTTCTTCGATGAAGCCAATAAAAGAGGGGGATATGAAGAAGAAAAGCATAAACAAATGACGTAGTGGGCTGTTCTGTTGATATAAGTTTTGTTCCGGTTCGGTCATAATTATTTTTTATCGGAAGTTTTGAGATAAAAAGCGTCCCTAATTGTTCGAATCGGAAAATCCGAGGTGAGGTTCGGCCTTTTCTCTCTCGTTTCATCGAGCGCCAAAGAATCACGATGCTCGTCCGGATTTTACTTCCAGGGGCTAAGTATCGCAAAAATGCCAAATGTTCCACCTTTCCTTTCGTCTTGTCTTGAATCCACTACACGATCATTCAAAACTACTCAAAATTTGAGTTCGGAGCACTCAATTGCAAAAGTAAAGTAAGTGTGTCAAAAAATAAGTTTTAATAGAACTAACTCATCTCTTCAGTAATCATTAAATTTTCATAGTTCCGAGTGAAAAAAATACCTATTCTCAGTGTGCGGAATCAGGCATTGACTTAAACTTAAAAAAGAGTTTGCAGTTGAAGACGCTGATCGTTCATAAAACCGAGAGGAAAGTTTCATTGAGTTTTGCTTGTTTTGAAATCTAACTTCTTGATGTGTTTTTCCAGTTTCTGTAACTTCTACAAGATGCCGATCGGTATGAAACAGATGCAGGATCCTCGGACTAAATTTCCGGACATCGCAAACTCCTGGACAACGGCCTGGAGGATCAGGTAAATGAAATAAATATCTCTGTAGTTTTATTAAAAATGCTGAACGATTTTTTCCGAATTTTCTTTTTAAGTAAAATGTAGTCAAATTTGACATTTTTATCAAAACTGAGTAAACAAGAAAACTCAATTTTTGACTACGTGCACTTTTTATGAAACTGAGTGGCTGGCAACCTGTCGCTCGAAGTCCGGTATCTTGCTGAAAGATGTTCTACTTCCTAGCCTCACGGTTCGTAATATCTGCGAAAATTGAAAATATGTACCGTCAGAATTCGACCCACCGCGACAGCGCATTCTTCGACGCACAGATCCTGAGGCGCAACTGAAAAGTTACCAGCTCCGCACCGTCACCTAAGGTACAAGCAGTGTCCCATTTTTGGCATCCAGAGTGTTGCAGAAGCTCGTCGATGATGGAGGGCAAAGGTTTTCGCTGGCGGAACCGCTGTCCACCACGACTTCTACGTCGAAAATTTGCTGTACGGTTTTGACGAGGCTAAATATCTCGCTGTTACCTGTGAACAGCTCATCGCAATGTGCAGGACTTTCTTTCCGACAATAATTTTCGAATTGTCAAGCTGTTTTGAAACACTATTCGATTTTCAGGACAGTTTCAACATCACGTATCTGTGGACCGATTCTTCCATCGTTTTGAACTGGATATCCACAACTCCATCGACATGGAAGAAGTTTATATCAGACCGAGTGGCTGAAATTCAAGAGCTGACGTCTCATGTCGCTTGGAATCATGTCCCATCCGAAGACAATCACGCCGTTTCTAGAGGAATGGACCTCGATGAACTCCTCACCAGTGCACTGAGGTGGAACAAACCGCAGTGGCTGAAATCAATGTTTGCTCCTTGGCCAGCGAAGTACATCGTCGTAGCGAAGCCAAGCTGAACCCAACCGGCGGTCCCTTCCGGTCGTGAGTGAATCAAATATCGTCGATCGGTATTCCAATCTCCGTCAGCTACTGCGTGTTGGTCCACTTATTCGACGTTTCTCCCATAACTGTGTCCACCGCAAGCACCATGGTGCACCAACCAATTCTGTTCGATTTGTTGACGGTTCTTCATATTGATCGCACTCGTCACATACAACAGCACTTTGACAAGGCGATACGTCAACTTGAAGCTTGAAGCTAAGTCCATACTTCGGTATCTGCACCCGCAATTCGTGGACTGCAGCGTCGGTAGCCGGCTTCACAATGCTGAAATACCTGTCGGCGGAAGACACCCGATCGCCACGAGAGAACATGACAATACGCTCCATGCCGGTCCCAACCTGCTACTGTCGTCGCTATGCCAAAGAATTTACTCTCTCGGCGGACGGAGCTTAATTCGCAACATTGTTCACGGCTGCAAGGTCTGCGCACGTACCAAAACCAAACCGTTTCAGCTGCTGATGGGAGATCTGTCATCTGTTCGGATCAAGTTGCCTTTGACTTGGCTGGGCCAACGTACGTGAGAACGTCACTTCGAAATACGAGAACGTCATTCTTAAAAACTGCACCGTCGTCGGCCGCAGAGGAAAACCTGCGCATATCTACTGTGACAACGCCATGAATTTCGTTGGAGCAGAGCGAGAATTTGACGAACTCCGGAAGCTGTTTCGAACCCCAGTTCAGCTCCAGCTCATCCCACCTTGCTCTCCCACATTCGGTGTTATCTGGGAAGCCTGCGTAAAGTCCGTGAAGACTCTGTTTAGCAAAATCCTCGGAAATGCGCTCCTTACCGGATAAGAATTGCAAACCGCATTGGTAGATGGACAATCCTTCCGACCCAAGGGCATTTCCTGCGATACCCGATCCAAAATGCCGCAATGTTCCGGAATCCAGATTGAACTTCGTCACCCTGCAAAATCGCTACCGCTGGACAAAAGCCATCGACAACTTAGCCGTTGGTTCCATCGTCACATTCAAAGATGCACAACGCCGTTGAAACTGGACGCGTTCTCAGCGTTCATTCCGGCCCTGATGGTCTTGTTCGTGTCGCCAACAATAAGTCGACATCGTTCAACTCGTCATGCCGAGGCTCTGCTTACTACAGGTTGAAGTCCCACGCAGCGTAACACAGAGTTCCGCTCCGACTAGCAACCCTGCGTCAACAATGTAAGGTGAAGGCTTTTTCTAAGGGAACAAAGCCGCCGGACGAGCTCCCGGCTCCCACTCGGACAAATGGGTCGCCAGACGAGATCCTGGTCCAAGCTCGGGGAAATCGAGCGGTTCGCGCGGTTCAGCTGCAAGAACCAAGCCTCGCCATTTGGTCTCCCAGATTCCCCGGCTGGGACTTGATTCAAGCTAAGTGCCCAATTCTAATTTTCAAACCAACCGTTCGCATACAGATGTTCCTATTTTATAGCACACCACTCCTGGACAGTATCCTGCAGTCTGAACTGACGCAACTACGAAGAAAGCATCCTGGAAGCTGAAGCCTGATACAATCCATAGCCCGTGGATCTTCAATCACCATCAAGAAGCTCGAACTTCCACAGCTAAGACACGTTGAGTTCCTTTCCTCACTTCTACTTCTGCAACACGAACCTAAAAGAAAATTAAATTTTCTGCAATGTACATACATACCTGTAAATATTGACCTAGCCCTAAGAACAAGTGGACTAATCCTATAAGAAATGCAATGTATGCTTAGCGTAAGATTCGCACTTCAAAGCCACTTTGCGGCATAATCAAATTTGAATATTTTTCCACATAGTGCTAAATTGTTACCTTTGGTAGGTTACAAAGTGGTTACACGGTAGTTGTAGGAACCCAATCTAACGGTATAAAACAAATTTTATTTATCAACTTACGTACCAAAAAATAATTGATTACATGTCATCGACAGCTGCATTGAAACAAAACGAAAACAGCAGTTGGTCAGCTGAAATTAGGGTTTACACCAACCAACATAACCCTACAAAATGAACCGAATGAACTTAGTTTGACAATTCTCGGTGGTTCGTTTACATGGAAGTTACGTGAGTTCGAATGTAACAGATGAGCACCCGTTGCACTCACACTCACGCAACTGACAAAGTAAGCAAACCACCGAGAATTAGGTTCTTTACTGGCACAGTTAACCTCACTTTACTTGACAGTTCACTAGTACTGTTTACATGGACTTAGAAAAAATTTGTGGAAGACTAGATTCGTTCTAAGCAAATTGCAAAGAATTTTTCTAAGTCCACGTAAACAGTACAAGCGCACTATCAAAAAAAGAGTACCCGAGTTCATTTGTGACGTCAGCGTAAAGTATTCAATTGTCAAACATGAACTTTATTCATCATGAGTTCATTCGTGTCGTCATCTTGTAGAATTCAATTGAATACTTTACGGTGACGTCACAAATGAACTGAGTGTTCATTTTTGACAGTTCGCTTGTACTGTTTACATGGACTTAGAAAATTCTTAACGATTTTCCCCCTCGAGCGATTCTAGTCGTCCACAAATTTTTCTAAGCCCATGTAAACAGTACAAGCGAACTATCAAGAAATGTGAGGTTAACTGTTTCAGTAAAGAACCTAATGGCCAGGATGAATTTGACGTATCCAAACGAACAGAAATCCGACGTATTTCTTTTCTGAATACGTCGTATTGCATGCTCGTTCGGATCCATCATGTCTTTTCTTCTTACTCATGGGTAGACTCAAACTGGAGAGCTCTATGCACAGACATGCCACCAATTGTTGTTTAACAATGTACGATAGTTATCGTTGATTGCCGATATTTAGGCTGATTTCACTCAAGGTTTCCCGTAGACCTGTAGTAAACTGGTTATCATAATTAACAGGTGATGTTTCGCGCTTGCGAAATGCTTCAGTTAAGAGTAATGAACGATGGAACAGACGGAATAAAATCTTCTTGCTATACAAACTCCGTTGTATTTGTACTTGTGGATATATAGGTATGAAATGATTCCCAAAGTTTTGTGACTCGACTGTTGCTCCCTAGTGTTTTTGCTATTACTTTTCACCTGCAACTTTAAACAGTAAAACATCCTTCGGCAGCGACCCAGGAAACATCCCCAAAACATCGCCCCGGTTTCCAGCGAACGGAATCGAAGTGAAACCTGTCCATTATCGTTCAGATAGAAAGAAATATATACAGCTTCTCCCCGAGGGAAATCGATTAGAAATTCTGAGTGGATTGGACCCTTTAAGGGTCAGTCAGCACCGGAAAATCAAATGAGCCTTAACTCGTCATCGGCACCCCAGCCCCATCTCCCCCTTCCGGGAGATAAAACAGTACCGAGATCGACGCACGTCGTCGAGAGAGGTTTTATATTGCAAAAATGTGTACAATTCGTTCACGCCGATAAATTTGCATAAGAAGTGTCCGGTTTCACTTTCTGTATTAAATTTTTCCTTGTCCTTGTTGTGCGGTGACGAGCAGAAGCAATCCGCAAATTGGGTCCTCCGCCGGTGTGAAATGGCTAACTGAACTCCCAAAGCGGGCGGCACGCATCGTATTCGCCGAGATTCATGCAAAGGGAGACCCGTCAATAGCCGCGCACTGATGGGGGAATCGGATTTTAAATTGGAATTTCACTTATTCACGTTTCGTTTGGAATGGAGCCTGGGGACGAATGTAAAGGCCGTGTTTATCATCATCGCGGCCTATCTAGTTCTCACAGCTCACGAACGAACGGTTCTCATCGTAATTTCAATCCCGGTTAGCCACCTGTTCTCAGCTTTCTTCGAGTGTTATTGTCTGTGACTGCCATGGTTTCCTGGCTCGCTTCGTCTAATGCGATGATAATTGCATGCTTAGGAGTTGAGAGCGTTTTGCAAGTGCAGCTAATTGCTGCGAACCGTTTACGTAAGCTGGCGTAGCGAGTGGAATGAATTGGGGGTTTAATCTTGTGTGAAGGAAAAATTGAACTAAAGGGAGCTTGCGTTCAAGCTTGGATACAATAAAGGTGATTCATGCATGCGGATTTGTGTTAGAGGATTATTTGTATTGAATTTTCAATAAAATGCCAGTACAGGTTTTTTTTTGAAAAGTTCAGGCATCCCCATGTTAATCGGAGATTTGTGCCTTGCCGTGATTTGTCGAACGCCTAAATGGGTATTAGGAACATGACCATCATTTGCATCCCACGATTTGCGAAGAAACAAACGTCCACTGTGTCAGAGATTCGCGTTATACAGCAAGAGTAAGACCCACGACATTCCGTGCGCGACTAGCATATTTTAGTCTTGGCAGCGATTCAGTCCTCGGCACGGAGACACACCTTGGCTTGAGGACTTCTGTTTCAGTCGCCTCTTACGACATGGGAATAGGAACCCAGTGGTTCCCCCTACTTCAACCCTCCAGATGCCACACGGCCTCTAGGCTGGCTTTGTCTGGAGAAAGATTATCAACCTCCTAGCGGACCACAGACATAGTGAGTGTATGTGTGGTGTAGCCAACACGAATGTAATACACGAATGATGCCGCACTCGCGTACAACCCCCTGTTTTGTACTCGGTAAAGTTTACTTTCGGAGTTAAATGGGCTGGCCATCGAATGAAATCAGTTTACTTTCATCGTTAAAGATGTGGAGCTGTTCAAGATTGGCGGTTCGGTGCGTGTAATTAGCTGGAACCGATCAGTAATGAGCTTCGGTCATGTGGATATGCTAATTTCAGTCGTGTGTACATGCTAATTTCGAGCGGTCGGAAATAAAAATAATAGTTGGTAATGGAAAAGATATTCAAATTTAATTTTTGGTTGATGGTGTGATAGCGGGTTAATTCCAAAGAATATTTTCTCTTGGATGGGAGATTTTTGTTCCAATTAGCTTTCGCTACTAGCACGGAGCTATACAAACTAATAATTACAGTCAGTGCACGGAGCCGACTGAATTGTACTAATCACCTTCTTACCCGATTTTAAAATCTAGTCTCCGGTCATCCAACAAAGTTGACCAACAGACACCGATTAACATCACAATTCTTTTTGTTCAAGATTTGCGGTTCGCTGCATGAAATTAGCGATAACCAATCACGAACTGGCTTCGGTCAGGTCTTTGAAAACTTCGTTTTTCGTTGTGTGCACTACTTTCTAACCATCAGAGATTAAAATAATTGCCTCTGTTAGTAGTAGGTAACGACACAAACAGATTCATCCAACAGCCGTGTACAGCTCACAAATATTTCCTTCTCGATATTGTACAGCCTACAGCTGTACAGATTTGAGGAGACGCCCTGTACGCTTTAACCCATTCATGTCCATGTTGTTTGTGGACAACAACGTTTTTAAACAGCTATATCTTATGATTGAGGCAAGATTTGCTCCCAAAAACAAGTAAGTCTAATAAATGTGCCTATTGGCTTTCATTTGAGTATTAACAGTTACAAGGATCAGCTCTAGAACTGAAGTTATTGCAATTAGTCTGATTGAACTGCGATGGAGCAGTGCTGCCAGTGATCTTTACGTTTACGACGGAAAATGAATTTTTCATATAACTTCGTTATGTTACAATATTAGTAAAAACTGATAAAACTTGTCAATTTAGACTATTTTTGGCTACGTTTTCCACGCAGTTGGAGTATTGTAAATACTCTAGGAGAATTGTACTGAGCATCGGAAGGTAAAAATTGAGCAGCTTCTAGCACTACAAGGAAAGCACCTACCTTTATGAAAAAAGGTTTTTCGAGTTTCTTGACCTCCCCGTTTTCAAGGAAAAATACTTTTGAATCCCTACATGCACTAGAAAAAAGTTGGGCATGAAAGGGTTAAATAGCTCAATATGAAATCTGTAGCGGACCTATATTTCAAACATTTCATTACTATTTTCATTATTTCTCGACAAACATATGATTACGGCCTAAAAGCCAACTGTCAAAATCCACTTTGAATGGAAATTCCAGACAAACCGTTACTAGTCGAACACAGTTCACAACAGTTTATCAAAGAGAAAACTTTTCTCTTTCGTTTACTACCAACATCTGGGATTGGCGTGTATCGGTTTGTCCGGAATTTCCATTCAAAGTGGATTTTGACAGTTGGCTTTTAGGCCGTAATCATATGTTTGTCGAGATTTCATGTTCGGTTGGTGCACCATATTGACAGCTGTGACCGAGATGTTTCACCATTTCCGAGCAGTTTTCGAAAGATTTTCCAAAACAGTTTTTCGATATTAATCCATGGTATACATCTTCTAAAATTTAGACGGCGCTGGTGGTTGAGTGGTAAGCGTGACCACCACTCATTCCAATTTGCCTGGGTTCAGTTCCAGCCGAGGTCGTTGAGATTTTTCTGAGGTGAAAAAATCTGTGGTCACGTCTTCCTTCGGATGGGAAGTAAATCCGTTGGTCCTCGGTCTATGAGTTTGGTGGATCGATATCTAGTCCAGATAGTGAAGTCACCTCTCTGGCGTCGGTAAAGAAGAAGTGATCCAACTTCTATACTCTTACTAACAAAAATATCCTCCTTCTGTGATACTTGTGGAGTGCGCAGTAGTATATACGGCCTCTAGAAAAAGCAAGTATCGGACTAACCATTCCTTCCCTTTCCTTCCGCGATCTACGTTCGAGCCTGGCCGGCGCCGGTATTGATCAATACTTTAGGATTACCAGGAGTTGCACATTGAAAGATGTTTCGCTATTCCCAAGCATCTACTTATTCTCTGTGCAACTTCCGCTAGTCCAGATAGATAACGGAGTAGCAGCCAGGGGTGGTCGCACAAGCTCAAGCTCAAGCTCAATAAATTCCGTACTTTCACTTACACAGCTGTTTTCGCAATTAGAAAACGAAGAAAATGATGTGTTATACATTTCTTTTTCATGTATTTTTACCTGCGAAAATTGCGATCAAATGCGTGGGGTACATTTGTACCCCAGTGCAACGTCCTTGGGTGGAAAACGCAAGTGCAACGTTCTAGGGTTAAATATCATTACCATTCAAAAATGTTTTCTTGAACAATGATTGAGTCTATAGTTTTTTGCCCAATGATTGAGTCTATAATCAAATGCAAGTTGAACTGATAAATGAAGTGGCTTACAGATCGTTTTGTTTGATTTAAATCATTCAGTTATCTTATGACAATCAGAGCCATTGTTTGTTTTCAAGAATACATTTCAAAACAATTGATTAACCAATAACCATTTCTGGTATGATTCAGTTATGGTTTTTGGGATAAATACAAACCTTGATCAATATAATGAGAATAAATATATAAATCTGTTTTATCGAAATAGTAGAATTCTCAGTGTCGATAAAGCAGATTTTTATGCACACTCAAATTATATTGATCAAGCTTCGTAATTATCCCGTAATCCATAGCAAAATCATACCAGTAATGGTTATTGGTTAATCAATTTTTTACAATGTATCCTTGAAAGGGTGAGATAAGTAGAACTTTATAAATTTCATCCGCATTTGTATAATAAAGAGTGTCCCACATCGAGAAAAACGCTGTAGAAAATTATCTAGAGAACCGATCTTTTTCAAATTTTTAGACAATGAAATATAACGCATTATTAAGTTTTTGACATATTTATTTCATTCAACTTCAATACCATAGCCCGTATGCTCACACCTTACGCTTAACTCCACTCATTAGGTTCTGCACAACATCTGGCTGCTGTTTCTGTACGGAAACCCACTTTTTCTTCATGTCTTTCTCAGAGTTGACCACCTTGGGATGTCTCCGTAGTGCCTGCTTCATAATTGCCCAGTATTTTTCGACGGGCCTTAATTCCGATGCGTTGGGGGGATTGATGTCCTTGGTTACGAAAGTGACCCCGTTGGCTTCATACCACTTCAGGACAATATTTGAATAGTGTCACGAAGCTGGATCTTGCCAGAAGATCGTAGGGCTCTCGTGTTGCTTCAACAAAGGAAGCAGACGCTTCTGTAGACAACCCTTGAGGTGGATCTCCCCGTTTACACTGTCGGTAGTCATGAATGGCGCACTCCGTTTGACGCATGAGCAGATCGCTTGCTAAATCATGTAGTTATTGGCAAACTTTGAAAGTTTCTGCTTCCTTACTTCCTCCGGAACATCAAACTTGTGGTGGGCGGTGGAAAACAGTAACCCCGTAAGCTGCCGATAGTCCGCCCTGACGTAAGTCTCATCATCGATGATGAGACAATAAGGTGTCATCAGCATCTGGGTGTACAATTTCAGGGCCCATGACTTTTCCACCGTATTTTGTTGTTCGTCAGAAAAGTGAGCTTCTGCACTTTGTACGTATCCAGTCCATCCCGGTCGTTGGCTCTCTTAACGAAAGACTTGGACAGAGGAGATGAAGCTGCTTGGTATAGTGCGCTTGAATGTTTCACTCTATACTCCTGCGATAGCATTTTGTTTTGAACATAACACTCTGGGAGAATCGAGTCGACAAACAAGTCAGCCTCTATATGAAAGTAAAAAGCTAGTACTTTCAGCATCTTATGATATTGTTTGCTCCTTTTTGCTCCTTAACGGGTTATTTAAGGTGGAAGTTACCTTGAAAGTATCGCTAAATTTGGAGAATCAGAAAAAAAGATATTTTAAATTGGGTGAAAATCATAATTTTTCAATGAGAAACCTGTTCCTGAGCACTCTCACACTAAAACAATATACAAAGACAAATATTCGAGGAAAGTGCTATAATAACAAGTTAAAATTCGTCCCGCATAATTCACCCCTACAATAGCCTAATTTACCCCTGGGAGTGAATTCACCCCCGGTTGAAAACCACTGTGGGATTATCCATAAATGACGTAGCATTTTTTGAGTGATTTTTAACACCCCCCTCCCCCATCGTAGCATTTCGTCACAAACCTCTAAATACTCCCCCCCTGGTAATTACGTAGCTTCGCGGTAACTCCCCCCCCCCCTTGCCAACGCAAATTTTAAAAAAAAATGAAAAACAATGTTAGTTATTCCCCTTAAAAAAGCTACGTAGCATGACATGACCCCCTACCCCCCTGTCGTCACACATCATCACAAAATACAAAACTCCCCCCTCTCCCATATAATGCTACGTCATTTATGGATGGTCCCTGTTTTAAAACACTATGCATCCCTAACATTGGGATCCCGCTGATTGGGATCCTCTGATATAATTGTGCAAAAAGTACCCAATGTTTGATCATTTTTTTTGAAGAAGTAAAATAACTTAGACATGTGTGTTATTCTGCAAAATGTTTATTAAAGTTTCATCTATAAAATAAAAATTTTCGAGTGTAAGATGTCAAAAATGGCGTCCAAAATCGTGGCTCCAGCAAAAGATGTTTTGAAAACCGATCTCATCTGCGGGCACGATTCAGGTCGCAATTCGTCGTCTACAAGCAGCAAACCAAAACGATCTTGAAGATTACATTCCGTAGAGGCACCCTAACCTAAAAACATGAAAAAAATTGATTTAGAAACAAAATGGCTGCCATTTGAAAATGAAGTTTCGTTTTTTCGCATGATTTTTCCACTTTGGCCGGCTACAAAAAATCGGTAATGATCAAAATATTGCGATTTTGTAGGTTTCAGCGTCTGAGAATGTTGTTTTCTTATAGGCGAGCAAAACCCGAAGTTGATTGGTTGAATGGTTCAAAAACGAAAATGCCCCCAGATTCTAAAAATCTTGTTCCGAGAAAGCCGTCATTTTGGACGCCATTTTTGACACTTTATGCGCGAAAATTTTTATTTTATAGATGAAACCTTAGTAAACATTTTGCAGAATAGCGCACATGTGTAAGTCATTTTAATGCTTCAAAAAAAAAAAAAAAAATATTAGACATTAGGCACATTTTCCACAATTATATAAGACGATCCCCTTAAACGCTTTCACTACACGTTTGTGATCCTGGTCACCAATAGAAATCAATTCTGACCGCATTTCTCCTTCCGTTCAATGCTCAGAGATTGGTGGTAATGTTTAATCACACGACTCACCGTTGAGTGCACGATTTCGAGTTGTTTTCCGATGTCCCGATGAGAGTGTTGAGGATTTTCCAGGTGATTGCGCAAAATCACTTCGCGACGTTCCTTATCGGGTGACACCATTTTTTCCAATTTTCGAAAAACTGACAGCAATAAAAATAAATTCGAATGCCTTGTACGCAGCTCACTTGGTTTCGATTCTCAAGCCCGATTTTTCAGAAAACAAAATTCTAACCCGAAAAAAGGCGAATGATCCTAAGGTTAAAATTTCATTTGAGCGTTGCCGATGAATTGCATCAAACTTTCCTCCCTCAAACACTATTTCTGGCTACGCCACTGGTTCACCCCATTAACGAAAGCTAATGAGTACTCTAAACAATACCAGCTTATTATGGACTTTATGAGTTCTCAGTGCCTTTATCGCAGCGCAAAGTCACAGCAGAAGTCTTATTCAGCTGTGAATGGTAATTGGCCATGCATGTATCTCTTTTTCAGCTAATGATAAAATATAAATAATACTACTGAAATTACAGCATCCCAGTTGTTATAATTTGCAAATCGCCCCAAACAAGTGATCAAATCATTGGTTTGTCGCTGTGTTCAATGGAAGTGCAGCGACGGCTAAGTGTATGTATGTAGGTAGGATGTTTGCTTCCATCAAAGGACCGATGAAAATTACTACCCCTTTTCTTTGGCTTCCGCGCTTCACTGAGAATCAATTGCCGATTGTAGTGTCGCAAGGGAGGATAGAAACGTACCACATTATTATCCGGCAGACTCAGCCAAACGAGAACGATTACGACATGGCGGGGGCCCTGCAGGAGGCTTGCTATTGATTGTCCCCCACAATTTTGAACCGCAACCATGTAGGTCTTCTCCTTGGAAGTGCTGAAGAAAGGATAGCGGACTTGTGACAGCACGCCATATTCGCGTACACACACATACATGCCACACTGGAGTCACTTTGGCGGGATGTGAAATGATAAGGGAAGGAAAATGGCACCAAACATGAAATGTTGTATAGTAAGTGCGGATCTACACTACGGAATAGGATACTATTTTGGTGCATTGTTATTGTTAATCGCACTGAAAGAATACTTTCGTAATTCTGGTGCGATTTTCGTAAAATATGCACATTTTTCGTACATCTCCTTAACCATTCGTAACTCTGCAGATAAAGTTTTATTAATCTATGAACTCCTCATAAAAACAACGAAACAACTTTCGTTGGCTTGTCACAAATCTGCTTCATCAATCAATCGAATTGCCTGAGGTAAACGAATTCCATCCAAAGAAACAAAACACAAGAAACAAAATATGTAAAAATACGAAAATTTTCGTTCCATTGAATAGTAATTCACTTATTTTGATTGTGCAAAAAAATCCGTCCTTGACGTGGAAGTGGAATAATGCGAAAAACATGGATTTGTTTTGTATTATAAACAATTTTTATTATTATTATTATTGTTTATTTTGGGTTTTAACCGTTAGGTCATTCGCCCATTATTATAAACAACTATAACCACCCGAATACAAAATTCAAATAGCACCGAACTAGAGCGACAAACAGAACACTGTTACCAAAACTACAGGAAGTGGGACACAAACCCAGTTTGCAGTGTGATGGATGGTAAGACCTACATAAATATCGATACCCGATAAATGCAGTTACTAGAATAATACGTAGCCAACTCGAAGTTCCTGACTGTTCCTGAGAGCATAGAGAAAAAAGCTATCAAATTTGCTAAAAAAATCCTTGGTTGGCAAGCGCTCTGCGGATGTGGTGAAAGTTGAACGAAAATCTCACGCCTTCTAGAGCGAGGTATCACAAAGGTCCTATATTGTTTCGGCCGGATTTAATAATCAAACATTGGATCCAGATTGTCCTAGACTGGTTTAAAAGCGATTTAAGCAAGACACTTAAGAATTTCTCGTTATCGAAAAGGGGCCACCATGAAGACAAACTTTCACGAAACTTCAGTAGTAATAGAAAAAGCTCGATCCACAATAGTGAGCTCCCGTCCTTAGACCTACCGGGATTGAACCGCCCCAAAGATGATCGCTGTTGTTGTTTCCCTGTACGACAGTGTATTATTTGCTTATGTCTGTCGCTATTTTCGCCATCAAAGGTCTTGCGTCGTCATCCCTTCCGACAAGCAGTCCGGATAGCAATGTTCAAGACATACCCATCCACACTACCCATCTCTTCGCTTCGCTTTTCGCTGATGATGATGACGATGCTGGCTTTTCGGCTTTCCCGGCGACGGATGATGAATAGTCCACTAACGAGAGTTAATTTCAGTTTCAAATTACAACACGCTGCGAGGATCCATATCCTTTTCAATTTAATTAGATAAATAAACATTGGCTGCCGCTGCTATAGGGGGGGGGGGGGGGGAAGCCAATTGGCTGTTTTTTTTGGGTCGTTATTCTGGTGACTGTTTTTCTATAGCTTCTACGGAAGCCACTCATTGCGTTTTTGATATGAGCAAACGGTTCGCTTGACGTTCAATCATTCGCTGTTGGTTTAGGTTACAATTGGGAACTAATGTTTCGAGCATTTTTTTTTCATTCGATGAAATTAAATAAAATCATTACAAACAACTACAACTCTATATCAGTAAAGCTTGAATTCAAAAAAATCGAAAAACGAAATAGGTCGGTAAAAATTTTCCGTAACCCTCCGGAAGTCGCGTAACTGGGTCATTGAACTAGTAGTCGCTTGTGCTGGAAGAAGATTTCGCTGATCGTTAAGTTCAACTGTCTTCAAAGGGAAATGAAGTACTACTCTAATGTTATGTTACAACATAACTGTTTCATTAAACATCCCTTCGCCTACACATTTGCTTTGTCACTTTCAACTACACTGTCTTTAATTTGGTTTCAAAATCATGGCAGCGCAGCAGATATGCAACATATATTTTTCCCGAAAGTAATAAACACAACCTAACTTAGAAAAATTGGATTTGAATGATTCGTGTTCTTCAATAACTGGCACCACCTTGTTGTCAGTTAGACTATATATCCAAACTAATATCAAATTGGAGCCAGTTAGACGCTGACCGATATATCACTCGGAACCAGCCAGTTACTTTGGGCGTTCTAATACGTTGTGTTCACCGTTTGGATTCAGTGACTAACTGGCGCCAATTTAGTGATAGTGTTCGGATAGAACTAAAAAACCCGCCCCCCCCCAGCTCAAAAATTTGTAGTAGTGCCCCAGTTGGATCTTTTTTACCGTCCGGTGTAATGAATCCGAAAGAATACTGTTGTTTTCTGATCCCAGATTCTTCCATGTCCTTTCCTCTTCTCCGCTAGATTCCTTCGTAGGTGCGGTTACAGATAGGTTATAAACGGGTTAGTTAAACAGTTTCGCCTAACAGTTAATTATAATTGAATTTTGCTTTTACTTACAGGTCAACACAATTAAAAACAAACTACTAAAACTCTTTCGCAAATCCACTGCCTTTTCCCAAATATGAAAAAAATAAAAGCTTTTACACTCTATCAATACTATTCACGATTTCCTTCTACTACTATTTATTCCTTTGCTGTGTTTGTTTATCAACACATATCCTCTGTCAATCTGCAGAGGGTTCGGCTGATTCGGCACATTAGTCGATTGGGCCAACTCCAGTGTGCCCACCGGTGTTGACACCCCAGCCCGTAATATCCGGTATTTCCTCCGAACTTCCGGATTTCCCATCATCGATTTCTAGCAAAGCCAGATTCGCTACGGCCCGTCTATGGATCCCTGCCGCAGTCCTAACTTTCGCTTCTCGTATCCGACCATCGGACCCTTGAACCACCTCCTCAACAACTCTTCTAGACCAATTCATCCGGTCCTTACCATCCACGATGAAGACAAGGTCGCCTGTTTCTAGCGGCCTTCGTTCGTCATACGACTTTGTGCGACGGTTTACGGATGGTAAATATTGCTTACTCCAACGCTTCCAGCTCCGGTCTGTCAGGTACTGCGATCGCTTGTATACGTCACGCAGAGCGTCCGCTAGGTTCAAACCGCAGTCCACCATGAGATCCGCGCCCTTTACCATTCCACGTAGAAAATAGTTCGGTGTTAGAGCTTCGTTTTCGGCGGACGTCTGAGGCATGTACGTGAGAGGACCAGAATTTCGTCTGTCAGCTTCCTTCCATCGTTTAATGCCTTCCTCGTCCTTCACGGAACGAACCATCCGCTCCCATGCACACCTATGTGCGGAGTACCGGGCGGAATGAATCGCCAGGCCATTCTTGCAGTTGCTATTTACTCCTCGCAATCACCATGTAAAGCATCTCGTTGTTGGCGCCCTTAAAGTAAGTGGCGGTGTCTGAAAATATAATATCAGGAGCACCCGCTTACAGGAAAACAGGTGGATGGCCATCAAGCACGATTGTGTTGTCAGACTGTTCACCGTCTCAAGATGCACCGCTCTGACGACGAGGCACGTAAATACGGCCATCCATCGATACTCCTTTCTTCTTCCCACCGATACTGGTACCAAGTAGTCTAAGTCAACCGAACTGAAAGGATGAAGTCCTGCTCTAATGTGTTGAGTCGGGAGTGGCGCTATCATCGGTACTTGTGGACGACATCTATGGACTTAGCATCACATGCACTCACGCATCACTTCCATAATCGCTGCACGGATATTCGGAATCTAGAACTTCTGGGGCAACTCGTTGCAAACCATCTCTCAATTCGCATGTCCGAACCTTTCGTGGTAGCACTGAATGAACTTCTTGGTGATGTGCTGCCGAGCAAGAATGATTGGAAACTTCTGGTCGAATGAGATGTCGTCCGATTTATCGAGTCTTCCGCCAACCCTCAGCACACCTTCATCGTCCTGTATCGCAGTCAGATTGACCAGGGTACTCGACCGCTGGATTTTAGAAGGCATCTGTCCCGGCTTCAGATTAAGATTCTTGGTCAACGCACTCATTTCGTCCGGGAAACTGTCGAACTGCGCCCGTTTCTGCTGGATCGTTCCGGCTTCCAGGAGTTTCTTCTGATGGAGCGATTTTACAACCGCCAAATACTTCGACTTAATCGATTGCTGTTGAGTCTCCGTGACTTTCGACGTCACAATCAGCCGTCCCATTTTTTTCGCCGATAATTCGCAATGAATCGAACCACGCTTGCAGTCTCTCTGACCAGTGTCTTCTACCGCGTAGTAGCTTTGACGTCGAACAGTTCTTGGAATAGTACTACTCCTCTCGCCTCTTCGCTAGGGTTCTCAAACGGCATCACCCTGCTCGGCCACTCCTCTTCCGGAAAATACAAGAATGATTTCGCGTTGAACAACTCTCCGTTGCTGCTCATCACATCCCGCATCCCTACTTAGTAAGCACATACGCAATATTCAGTTTCGTCGGCAACCAGCGCCAGTCGATTACCCTTGTCAGTTCAAGAATTTCGCCGACGCTGCTTAAACTTGAACTGATCCGATTGCAGCCAGTTACACACCGTACGAGAATCCGTCCATAAAATACAACGTTTTATTTCCAGAGAGTGCGTCCCTAGAACCGGTCGACTCAGTCGAGCACCGAGGACGGCAGCCAATAATTCCAATCGTGGAATCTACTGACGTTTCAATGGAGCCACTTTCGCTCTTGACATCACTAAACTGCATCGTACGTTTCCGTTGATCACCGCTCGCAAGTACGATACACATCCGTATGCGTGTTCACTGGCATCAGTAAAGATGTGAAGTTCCAGCGACTTAACGGCTGAAGACGCAGCATTCCC
The DNA here is from genome assembly GCF_030247195.1 of Topomyia yanbarensis. Classification (NCBI taxonomy): domain Eukaryota; kingdom Metazoa; phylum Arthropoda; class Insecta; order Diptera; family Culicidae; genus Topomyia; species Topomyia yanbarensis. The sequence continues at coordinate 371,623,231 of NC_080672.1, read as the reverse complement.
GATGAAACAGCGTGTAATCCGAACTGCATCCACCTCTCGCAGTAGGGCAGTCCATCGCTTTCGCAAGCGTTCTCGTCGACGATCTCTTCCTTCCAAACGCTGCCCAATCGCCAGAGGTGCTGGACGATTAATTTGCCGTAGATTGTGAACGGAGACAGCAATCCCATCGGGTCAAAGAATCCCATCACGCAACTTAATGCAATCTGCTTCATGGGTCGTTTCTCATTGTATAGGTACGCCATAATCTCCGGACGGTGCAGCGTAGAGAAGGAAAACTCGTCCATGTTTGGATCCCAAATGATGCCAAGAACTCGTTTACTGCAAGTCTGCTTGTCCCGACCAAAGTGTACTGGCGCGACCCAGCATTCGGAGAACTTTAGGTACATTGAAAACCCAGTTCCGGATTTCAAACCGTCCATTTTTGTGAATTATACGTACCTCCATCGCCCGGTTGACGGCCTCTTCAACGGTGTCGACACTGTCGAAATAATCGTCGACGTAATGGCGATGGATTATGGCCGCTGCCGCCTCTGGATATTGAACAGTGTGTTCTTCTGAGTTCTTGTTTTTGACGTACTGTACTGTGCCGCACTAGGAGCCAAACATCGCATCGTCCATCACAAAAAATGCTTGGCTTCTCCCAGAAATTCTTCCGAAACACAAACTTTTGAACCTGTCTGTCGCGTTCGACGATCTTCACCTGGTGGTACATTTCTCAAAGATCGCCACCGAATGCAATCCGTCACTCCCGGAAACCTACTCGCACCAGTGGAATCGGAAAGTCGGGTCCCGTCAGTAGCTTCGTGTTCAGTGACACGCCTTGCACTGAAGCTGTGGTGTCCCATATCAAGCGAACTATGCCAGGCTTTCTGGGATTCGTCACCTCATTCAATGGTAGGTACCACACATTATCTGTTTGCGTACGGATCAATTCTTCTGTAGTTGCCAGGTGTGCGAATCCTTTCTGCTGAAACTCTTCTATCTGCCGACAAACGTTATAGTGCAACTCCAAATTTCTTTTCAGTTTTTTCTCCAGCTGCTTCATCCTGCGCTGGGCCATCGGAAAACTGTCCGGAAATCGTGGATCATCTGTCCTCCACAGTAGTCCGGTTTCGAAGCGATTTCCCACCCTTTTTGTAGTCCGCTCCATTATCTCCCGCGCTCGTTTATCCTTTGCCGATACCTGCGCAACCGCCACGACCGATTCCTCCAGAGCGTAGTGGCTTTTCAGCAGGTCATGCAAGTTTTGAGAATGTTTGGATAGAACTAAAACCCGTTGTGTAGCAGCTAATTTTCAGCAGCTCAATAATTTGTGGTTTTACCCTAGTTGGATCTCTTCTCGCCGTCCTGTGTAATGAATCCGAAAGTATACTGTCCTGCTGTTTTCTGATCCCAGATTCTTTCATGTCCTTTTCTCTTCTCTGCTAGATTCCTTCATAGGTGCGGCTACAGGTAGGTTATAAACGGGTTTGTAAAACTGTTTCGCCTAACACTTAATTTTAATTGAATTTTGCTTTTAATTACAGGTTGACACAACTAAAAACAAACTATAAAATCTCTGCCTTTTATAAAAAACTTTTACACTTTGTCAATACTATTCACGATTTCCTTCTACTAACATTTTATTCCTCTGCTGTATTTGTTTATTTACATATCGTCTGTCAATCTGAAGAGGCCGATTCGGTACATTAGTCCATTGGGCTAACTCCAGTGTGCCCAGCGGTGTTGAAGTTAGTTTCGATATATGGGACCATTCACAAATTACGCAACGCAAAAATTGCTAAAAATTGGCTCCCCCCAATCGACAAATTGTCACAAATTTCTTCATCATCCTCCCCTATTACGTAACAAATTCCTTGAAAAAAAATTCTTCGGTGAAAACATGTTACGTAACGATCTAGCGTATTCCCCCTTCCCCCTATGTCACAATATGTAACAACTTGTCGAACCCCCTCTCCCCCTAAAAGCGTTGCGTAATTTATGAATGATCCCTATAGTCTAACTGTTAGCAAGTTGGTGTCAGTTACTGACGAGTGGAACACGAAATAGTCAAATCCAACATTTTGCCTGCGGTGAAAGCATTCTTACGTACAATCAGTTTAACGTTAACCACATTCTACTTTATAGCTGTAGTGAAAAAATCTTTTCTAACTAATCGATTTTTTTAATTCTGTTGCAGAATCAAAAGCGTGTGGCTGGCCGGATTGCGCCCCGCTTAGAGGTGCGCTGAAATCTTGAAGACAAGTCATAAAATGAATGCACGACTCCAAAATTTCAACTGCAAAAACTTCAAATTAAAAAATAGCGACAATTTTTGCAAACTTTAGTGCCTGTTTTCATAGTTTCATTACAACAGAAATGTGACCACAGTAGAGCAGGCCACCCCCTTAAAGCAGATCGTGGACTTTGCTCGATCGATTATCATTGATAAGACACCCCCATACCGTACTATGAGAATTGTAATTTTCTCGGTCCCCGGAAGAGTTCTTCAATATCACAAAGTTGCCGTTGAATCGCTGCATGAAATGTTGAGCCACTTGGAATTTTTAGTGCTCATGGAAGCACTGAAAACATCTTGTTTGATCTCAAAGTTCTAACACCAAGAGCTGTTTGCGTAGGGCTCTGCGTCAACACTTCCTCGAGCTGTTACATTTGCGGGCACCTCAAAAGAAAAAATAGCCTTTCAAGGAATTTCATCCGTCACAATGACTCATTATCTTGAATTTAGTGCAAAATATGACGCACGGTACTGGAGAAAGGGGTCTTCGAAACAGTCAATCTGTTCGCTCCACGCATGGTCAACTCGAACCGCTAACTACACCGTCGATCTCAACTATGTGAACGGACATTTAGATGCGGTAGACTTTCACAAAAGACTTGTCGTTAATAATGTCATTTACAGAATTTAGACAGGAAGCAAAATTTTGAGCTAATCTGGTAAAACTTTCGTGAAAACTACCTGTAACGAATAATTCTTTTGAAGTTTTCAGAATACCTAGGAATACTTACTTCAAGTATTCGGCAGTAGGTTAGAAACCAACCGAGTCGTTTCGTTGTATAGGGGAGCAAAGATCCTCATAAGCCCGTCCAAGTTATGGCTGGTTATTTCAATACCGTAGAATATTTTGATATTGATGAATACACTGCCGACGTCCAGAGCAATTCTTCTGTTCTATATCGGATGCCGGGCACAGATGATTCGAATGAGACGCTTTCTGATTGCACAGTCTCGCTTGGAGGAAATTCAATTCGAAGGTGAGACGGTGGCCTAGCGTGATACCGAGGATTTTTGGTTCTCTGTGGAAAACGATAAGTGCGTTTCTGAGTTTGACCGACCTGTTAGTGGCTGGGTGATGGGAATTACAACAGCGTGATACTGAGCACTGTTTTAATCCATTTTCCGAAGGCATTTACTGCGGCTTGGAGCTTTATCGGCAATCGAGCGGTCGATCCTGCCACTAAGACGATTGTGATCTCGTCGGTGTAGAAAAATATGTAAACTTTCCCCGGCAGGGATGCAAAAAGGGAGTTCAAGCGGTCGAGGAATAAGGTGATGACCGATCCCTGTGGGATACCGTATTTTCCACATACGTTCTGGATTATAGGCTACCGACTCCTACTCGGAAGACTCGATTGTTGACGTAGTCCTTGATGTAGTTCCCATGGGTTTCCGGTGACTCCCCAGCTAGCTAGTTGACGGAGAACCACCTCACGGTAGACTGTTGTGTACGCCTTCGTGGTGTCCAATATTGCTATGCCGGCATGCAGATCGTCCGCCAGGGTCTGCTGGAGGATTTCTCCCAAGGCTGATAAAGATGGGAGTTTTCTTCGGGGTAGATCATAAGCCGTTTGTTGACCATCCGCTCTATAGTTTTCTCTACGCAGAAGAGCAAGGCTAATCGGCTAGCCGTCTTTCGCCGTACGCTTCTTTGGTATGGGGATCACAAGGGCCGTTTTCCAAGAGGATGGAATGGGCCATTCCAGATGCGGTTCAAACAGCCCAACAGCATTTTTCTAGCCTATGGTAGAGCGTGCTGTAGCATAGGGTAGCCGATGTCATCTTTTTTTTTCTTTACAATGGAGAAGACCTTTACGTCCTAGCCCAGTACACGTGCTATTGGTAGGGTCCAATCTACCACACGGGGTGCACTGGGGGCGTGTCGGGCTCGAATGGTGACCAGCCATTAATACCGACTAAACTCCATTGGGCTCCGTCATCATTCCTCCTAGGAACTACCTCTCGGTATTACTTCTGGGGGGATGGCTGTACTAAATGTACTCATTCACTTTCACTCACGCGTTCATACGTCCTTTATGAGGCTTACTTGGGTGATCTCTCAATCGCACTTTGATTCACTCTAAAACACTCCCACATGAGGCTGACTTTTGTGCTCACCTTTTTCGTTCCTTGCGAGGCTGACTTGTGTGCTCACCTTACTCATTCCTTGCTAGGCTTACTTTTGTGCTCGCCCCACCCATACCATGTGAGGCTGACTTAGGTGCTCACCCTATCACCTGATTCACTCTCAATCGTGCCACTCTATTGTACCTTTGTCACTCTCCCTGGCATCCCATGTGGGACATTTTTCTTAGGCCCCACTTCTGACATACTATGCGAGGCTGACTTGTGTGCTCACCTTTTTCATTCCTTGCTAGGCTGACTTTTGTGCTAGCCTCTACCATACCATGTGAGGCTGACTTTTTGTGCTCACCATTAACATGCCGTGTGAAACTGACTTGGATGCTCACCCTTTCACTCCTCTGCCACGCCATGAGGCATCGATAGCTAAGTTCCAACATACTACGCTACGACCCTCCCGTCTTGGCATGAGGCAGTCCACTTATACGCCTATACACGTAGCCGATGTCATCTAGTTCGGCGGATTTGCCGCAGGTGGTAGCGAGTGCCGCCGTTATTTCTATTCCGGAGAACGCTCTGTTGAAGTCTTGTCTGGAGTCCTTTGCGGAGGTCTGTGAGTGCTCGACTTATCTCCGGGTTCCACCGCCACAGCAACAATTTAGTGAAGTGCGCGTGTGTGACGGAAGGATACCCGTCAAAAGTGAAGGCCCGTGGTTTGGGCACTCGTGAAACTTGTGGTGTCGGATCGCCGCCTACAGCTAACAGCCAAGGAGAGGGTAGGACGACGGCTTCACCTGGGAAGAACACTGCGGTGTCTTCCGGGATTCAAGGGAATCCGGTTATTCGTCACCACCGTCGCTAGGGAGGTTCCAACAAAAGAGCCAGACTCACCTTCTTAGACCTTCTAATTGTAAAGTACCGCTGCTGGAGCAGCCAATGTAAATAGGGAGAACGCGACCGTGGGATTTCCGGCCGGTCGGAAGAGACCATCCGCCTTCCTGCCATCGTCAGCATCAGCGGATCAGTAAACGGTAAAACATGATGTTCTACCATAGACCATGCGGTAGACTTGGGTGCAACGCCCAACTCCTACTTTGCAGAAGAATTCTTCACATTTCCTATCGATCATGCCCATATGAGCCTGCCTAGTTCTAGTTTTCCGTTCTAAGTTTATAACTGATTCGCTCTAGAATACCTATCCGTCTTTCAATTTCATTGCTTTCGTTTCTCTTAGTCTCAAATTTGCAGAAAATAGCCAACAAAATCGATACAGTAAATTTATATTTGTTTGTTTACCTTTTTGTTTGTAAATGAAAATCGGAAACTCCGGTAGACGCACGTAGACCGCCCTGACATGAAGGGTCTGCCGTGCATATAAGAACCCGAGTAGTGGCCAAACCGCTACTTAAAATTGAACCCTCAGCTACACAAAGGGATACTTTGTGTCGGCGGCCTGTTACGACACACCTCCCTTTTCAGCTGACCGCAAACACCATTCTTCGTAGACCATCGACACCCGTTCGTTATAGTAGTCGCCAGATACCAGAAATTGTTCCACGCCGGACAGCAGCTGAAATGAAACCGAAGGTTCATGAACAGTTGATGGCAGATTTACCACCAGAACGTGTCACCCCGTGTGCTCCATTAGGTTTTACATCAACCGACATAACCCCACAAAATGAGCCGGATGTACTTCGCTTGACAATTCTTGATGGTTTGTTTACATGGAAGTTACGTGAGTTCGAATGTGACAGATGAGCACCAGTTGCACTCGAACCCAGTCAAAAAGGGTAAGTTGCTGGCTAACGGGGGGCTATTTGCCAACTCGGATGCGCTAATTGCCCTTCAATTTGCCAGCAAATTGCTGGCAATTAGGGGGCTGTTTCAAATACAACATTTGGGCGTCATTTTTTAGCCGTTCTACCCGTCCTTAAATCGCCCCCAAATCGCCCAGGGAACACGCCATTCAATCGCCCTTAATTGCCTAATATGAAAATTACAAATATTACTTATTTTCGGATTCATTATCTACTCACATAAACTTATCGCTACACTAGGTCAATGGTGAAACTGGCATTGCACACCAAAACTTACCATAATCTGACTTTTATTAAGAGTTTAGGTCAGATATCTTGTTCCACTATATTTACACACGATTCCACAATTTCCCACATTCGTTGGCTAAATGAAGTGCACTAGACAAACAAAATACAAGCGAGAACACGCCAATCGTTTAAAAAAACTATTTTAAGCTTAAGCCAAACATGAACCGCCATGTCTGAAAAACGCAAAAACAACCAAGTCCTTTTCAGCCGCCAGAAAATTTGTGGGAAATTGCCTTTAAATCGCATTCGCAAATTGCATTTGTACCTAGGCGCAATTAGCACAGGCGAGTTGAGTTAAACGTCAAACTGTTTAAATCGCCTGATCATGTTCGTCCGCATTTTTTGACAGGGAATCCACGCAACATACAAAGTAAACAAACCACCGAGAATTGTCAAACATGAACTTCATTCATCATGAGTTTATTCGTATCGTCATCTTGTAGAAGTCAATTCCAGAGAGTAGCTGTTGATTATTGCCGACCGTTTTACGTATAGCTTCACCGCAAACGGCGGTTGATTTAAGCAGACATTCGACAATTTGACGAAGTTGCCTACAATTTGAGTTCTTGCGATGGCAGTGATCAGCTTTCTGCGTACTTTCCCGTCTTCTGAATAACCAAGAAACTTCGTGACAAATCAGCAATTCTGGGGGCCTCTTGTCGAATAGAAAATCGCCAACGTACGTGCCGCGTACTAGTAGGTACGTTGGATGTTCTGCACCAGAAACTTGATCCCGAAAGTCACCTTCCGATTCGAAGCTTGGAAACAAGAATTTGTGTCCTAATGAAGTACCACATCCGGTAGAGGACTTGGGCGAAACGTTGAAAAACACTCGATTGTTCGGTGTCACGCTGGCTTATTTCATTACTGGTTGAGGTAGTATTGGACAAGTCCCTCCAACATACCGAAGAGTTGAAATCGAAACAATAATTCCCACCAAGGATGCAAAATGCCTACCTTTTCTGCGGCTGTATTTTTTCTGCCTACATTCTCATTTCTCTTTTGACGCTGCTGTCGTTCGCTATTGCAGGACGCCCAGCGCTGTACGGCAGTCTGTAAGCAAAGCAGTACCATGACAAAGAAATACTGCCCCCAGTACAGCCACCAGACGCGAGCGGTACAGCTTCTCTTTCCTTATTTTACACTTTTTAATATTTTTAATCTATTCAATATTTTCAATCAAAAATGACAATAATAAATGCGGTTCGTTTATGCCACGAGCGGCATCATCGCTTTCGTGTGCGGGCCTCTCCTTTTGACTACGCAGAGAAAAGTGTACCAAGCGAGAGAACAAACTTTACTACGCCACACTCTCACCGAGCAGTCGGAGTAAAGCAGCAAAACAAAAATGTATTCTACTGCTCTACGGGAAAATGTACTCGGTGTGGCTACCGTTCTGGCAAGAGCTGTAGTGATGCGTCGCTGTAGCGGGCTGTACGGCTTGTGCAAATGTAAATATACCGAAAAAAATGTAGTTTACCAGTATCTTTAGCATCCCTGATTCCCACTACAATAATACTATGGATGCAACCAGTCACAACATTTTAGTCACACTCCTGAATTACAATAATACTATGGATGCAACCAGTCACAACATTTTAGTCACACTCCTGAATTACAATAATACTATGGATGCAACCAGTCACAACATTTTAGTCACACTCCTGAATTACCTACCATTGCCGCTCTGTTGTTAAGTCGCGTTTCGTGTACCATGGACATCAATTGGCAATCATGGAGAGCAACCAAAATGTCGCTACGCAACATTGAGTTCCTTACTGCAACATTGAGTTCCATAGACTAAGAGCAAAAATAGAAAGCAAAAATTGAGGGATACTTTTACTTTGTGTTTTTCATACGGATATGGTAAATTTTCTTAAAAAATGTAAAAGTTACTTGAACTTTCCAAATGTTTAATCCCATTTTGACAGTTAATACGCAAAACATCCACACTAAGAACGCAGCGCCTACTATGCATATTTTCAGCGGAACATCTACCAATTAAAATGTGTATCGTTTTGAAATGGTATACTGTTAGATCTCTTCCCACTGCAATCCTATCTGATAAGCAAACAATGTCCTCTGTTGCCTTTTTTTTCGATTGACAATAAATCGTTCTATCAAATTTCGGAATACCGAGAAATGTTTACAACCTAATGATTACCTCTCTTCCCCCGCGCGCAAAACCCACTTCCGCCCCATTAAACCAATTTGTTTATAATCCTCCGCCAGAACGGCACAACTCCATTATTGCAACTCAAGTGTTTTTATCGTTACATTGTTCCGTCCGTTAGTCAAGCTCATTAAAATTGTATACACAAACAGGAAAGTTGTTGAGAACCGAAACCTGTTGCTTTTCTTTTTTTTTTTTCTACGCTCTCTCTCTCCGTCGCATTTCTTCCCCCGCAGAAGACTTTTCTCCGGACTCAGGCATTCCGATGCAGGCAGATTTAGTTTCGCGAGAAGACGATAATAGCTGACTTTCCCGACATCCCGGCCCCCTCATCGCATCATTTTCGCCGCCTGCATGCACATGTTCCATTATCTGCCGTGTTTTTTTTTTTATTATCTGCTATCAATTTAAATGGTAAAACAAATGGCTAACGATGGGTGGACGACGCTCATTTCACCTGAAGATTACCCCTCGGCGGGACAGCCAATTACAGATAGTTCTTGAGAATCTAATTAGCCCCGGTAGTACCCAGGACAACATGATTCCGGACGGAGTGCATAGCGACCGGCTCTGGTGGCGGCTCTAATGATGATGGAGCATTTTGTGATCCTAATTGATCATCTTTTGTTCTACTACCTACCTACCTACTATAAGTGGAGGAGGTGAGATATGGCCATCACAACATCACCATCGCCACCGAAGTTATTCGCCGTTACGGAATTAATTATGCTAAGTGATTGCCAGCCATACTCGTTAAGTTCTGGTGGAATAAGCAGACATTTTCCAACCCGAGAGTTCTCGTCGAAGCTGTACTCGTACCTAAAATCCTCGATTCCAGCAGTGTCAAGTTTCGGTTTTAGAGACACAGATTGCTTTTCGAAGTAAACATTGTACTGCTTTTTGAACTGAAACTAAACAACTGAAAACAAACGCCTGCCAGATTGGGAAAGGGGTATGATTACAATTCCGTGCATATTTGCATGGAATACAAGAACGGGGGAACTTTTTCGTTTGCAGTTGGTTTTGGAGTTTTTACAATTGTACGGTACTAATCTTGTTTAGAATATGTTTTTAATATTTACTGAGCTCTGGCGAATGTTTGCGTCTAATACAACTGCTTCAATAAAGAGATCAGTTTAAAAAAATTTCATCAAGGTTTTGTCGAAGTTCGAAAATGGTCAAAGTTAAGCAAAAGAACCATCGATAACAAGAAAACGTCCGATTGATATCCGATAGCCGCTATCCACTATCGCTATCCGCTATCCGCCATCCGCTGCACGAAAATCGACGTGCCAAATTCCATCTGCGAAATTCCACGTGCACAATTTCACGTGCAAAATTCCACGAGCGGAACTTCACGTGCAACATTCATCGTAAAAAAACACAAAATTCCAGGAACGAAAATGCACGTCCAAATTTGACGAAAGAAGTTCCGGGCACAAAAATGCACGTGCAAAATTTTACGAGCAAAATTCTAGGTTCGAAAATACACGTGCAAAATATTACGCGACAACGCGCGTGCAATATTTCACGTGCGAAATTCCACGATCGAAATCCCACGTGCAAAATTTCACGGGCGAAATTTTACGTGCAGAATTCTTCGTGGAAGATCACGTGCAAAATTACGCATGCAAAATTCCAGTTACGAAATTGCACGTGCAATATTTCGCGTGCAAAATACAGGCACGAAAATGCACGTGAAAAATATCACGTGGAAGTTCCAGGCACAAAAATGCACGTGCAATATTTCACGTGTCATGTTCCAGGTTCCGCTATCCGCTAACCGCTAACCGCTATCCGCTATCCGCTATCCGCCATCTGCTATCCACTATCCGCTATCCGCTATCCACTATCCGCTATCAGTTATCGCTATCCGCTATCGCTATCCACTATTCTCTATCCGCTATCCGCTATCAGCTATCCGCTATCTGCTATCCGCTATCCGCTATCCGCTATCCGCTATCCGCTAACCGCTATCCGCTATCCGCAATCCGCTATCTACTATCCACTATCCGCTATCCGCTAACCGCTATCCGCTATGGTCAAAGGTCAAAGGTCAAAGGTCAAAGGTCAAAGGCTATCTGCTATCTACTATCCGCTATACGCTATCCGCTATCCGCTATCCGCTATGCGCTATCTGCTATCCGCTATCTGCTATCCGCTATGCGCTATCCGCTATCCACTATCCGCTATCCGCTATCCGCTATCCGCTATCCGCTATCCGCTATCCGCTATCTGCTATCCGCTATCCGCTATCCGATATCCGCTAACCGCTGTATGCTATCTGCTATCTACTATCCGCTATCCGCTATCCTCTAACCGCTAACCGCTAACCGTTAACCGCTAACCGCTATGCGCTATCTGCTATCCACTATCCGCTATCCGCTATCTGCTATCCGCTATCCGATATCCGCTAACCGCTGTATGCTATCTGCTATCTACTATCCTCTAACCGCTAACCGCTAACCGCTAACCGCTAACCGCTAACCGCTAACCGCTAACCGCTATCCGCTATCCGCTATCCACTATCTGCTATCCGCTATCCGCTATCTGCTATCCGCTATCAGCTACCCGCTATCCGATATCCGCTATCCGCTATCCGCTATCCGCTATCCGCTATCCGCAATCCGCTATCTGCTATCCACTATCCGCTATCCGCTATCCCCTATCTGCTATCCGCTATCTGCAATTCGCTATCCGCTATCTAATATCCGCTATCCGCTATCTACTATCAACTATCCGCTATCTGCTATCCACTATCCGCTATCCGCTACCCGCTATCCGCTATCCGCTACCCGCTGTCCGCTATCTACTATCCGCTATCCGCAAAGCGCTATCCGCTATACGCTATCCACTATCCGCTATCCGCTAACCGCTTTCCGCTATCCGCTAACCGCTTACCGCTAACCGCTTACCGCTATCCGCTAACCGCTATCCGCTACCCGCTAACCGCTGACCGCTATCCGCTATCCGCTAACCGCTATCCGCTTACCGGTCAAAGGTCAAAGGTCAAACCGTTTTCGGCGGTTAGCGGATAGCGATCCGCTAAACGCTAACCGCTGACCGCTATCCGTTATCCGCTACCCGCTGATAGCGTATAGCGTATAGCGGATAGCGGATAGCGGATAGCGGATAACGGATAGCGGATAGCGGAAAGTGGATAGCAGATAGTGGATTGCTATCTGCTATCTACTATCCGCTGACCGCTATTCGCTATCCGCTAACCGCTATCCCCTATCTGTTATCCGCTATCTGCTATCCGCTATCTGCTATCCGCTCTCCGCTATGGTCAAAGGTCAAAGGTCAAAGGTCAAAGGTCCGCTATCTACTGTCCGCGATCCGCTAAGCGCTATCCGTCATCCGCTATCCACTATCCGCTATCCGCTATTTGCTATCCGCTATCCGCCATCCGCTATCCGCTATCCGCTATGCGCTATACGCTACCCGCTGTCCGCTGTCTACTATCCGCAAAGCGCTATCCGCTATCCGCTATCCGCTATCCGCTATTCGCTATCCGCTATCCGCTATCCGCTAACCGCTTTCCGCTATCCGCTAACCGCCAATCGCTAACCGCTATCCGCTAACCGCTAACCGCTATCCGCTAACCGCTTTCCGCTAACCGCCAACCACTTACCGGTCAAAGGTCAAAGGTCAAAGGTCAAAGGTCAAACCGTTTTCGGCGGTTAGCGGATAGCGATCCGCTAAACGCTAACCGCTGACCGCTATCCGTTATCCGCTACCCGCTGATAGCGTATAGCGTATAGCGGATAGCGTATAGCGGATAGCGGATAGCGGTTAGAGGATAGCGGATAGCGGATAGCGGATAGCGGATAGCAGATAGTGGATAGCGGATGACGGATAGCGCTTAGCGGATAGCGCTATCCGCTATCCGCTATCCTCTAACCGCTATCCGCTATCCGCTATACGCTATCCGCTATACGCTATACGCTATCAGCGGGTAGCGGATAACGGATAGCGGTCAGCGGTTAGCGTTTAGCGGATGACGGATAGCGCTTAGCGGATAGCGCTTAGCGGATCGCGGACAGTAGATAGCGGACCTTTGACCTTTGACCTTTGACCATAGCGGAGAGCGGATAGCAGATAGCGGATAGCAGATAGCGGATAACAGATAGGGGATAGCGGATAGCGGTTAGTGGATAGCGGATAGCGGTCAGCGGATAGTAGATAGCAGATAGCAATCCACTATCTGCTATCCACTTTCCGCTATCCGCTATCCGCTATTTGCTATCCGCTATTGCTATCCGCTACCCGCTATGCTCAAAGGTCAAAGGTCAAAGGTCAGTCCGCTATCCGCTAACAGCTAACCGCTATCCGCTATCCGCTATCCGCTCTCCGCTATCCGCTATCCGCTATCCGCTATCCACTATCCACTATCCGCTATCCGCTATCCGCTATACGCTATCCGCTATCAGCTAACCGCTATCCGCTAACCGCTATGTGCTATCTGCTATCCGCTATCTGCTATCCGCTATCAGCTAACCGCTATCCGCTATCCGCTAACCGCTATGTGCTAACCGCTAAACGCTATCCGCTATACGCTATCCGCTATACGCTATCCGCTATACGCTATCCGCTATCCGCTATTAGCTAACCGCTAACCGCTAACCGCTATCTGCTATCCGCTATCTGCTATCCGCTATCCGCTATCCGCTATCAGCTAACCGCTATCCGCTAACAGCTATGTGCTAACCGCTAACCGCTATCCGCTATCCGCTATCCGCAATCTGCTATCTGCTATCCTCTATCTGCTATCCGCTACGGTCAAAGGTCAAAGGTCAAAGGTCAGTCAGCTATCCGCTACCCGCTAACCGCTAACCGCTAACCGCTAACCGCTATCAGATAACCGCAATCCCCTATCTGCTGTTCGCTATCCGCTATCCGCTATCTGCTATCCGCTATGGTCAAAGGTCAAAGGTCAAAGGTCAAAGGTCAAAGGTCAAAGGTCAAAGGTCAAAGGTCAAAGGTCAAAGGTCAAAGGTCAAAGGTCAAAGGTCAAAGGTCAAAGGTCAAAGGTCAAAGGTCAAAGGTCAAAGGTCAATGGTCAAAGTTCAAAGGTCAAAGGTCAAAGGTCAAAGGTCAAAGGTCAAAGGTCAAAGGTCCGCTATCCGCTATCCGCTATCCACTATCTGCTATCCGCTATCCGCTAACCGCCAACCGCTTACCGCTATGGTCAAAGGTCAAAGGTCAAAGGTCAGTCAGCTATCCGCTACCCGCTAACCGCTAACCGCTATCCGCTAACCGCAATCCCCTATCTGCTGTTCGCTATCCGCTATCCGCTATCTGCTATCCGCTATGGTCAAAGATCAAAGGTCAAAGGTCAAAGGTCAAAGGTCAAAGGTCAAAGGTCAAAGGTCAAAGGTCAAAGGTCAAAGGTCAAAGGTCAAAGGTCAAAGGTCAAAGGTCAAAGGTCAAAGGTCAAAGGTCAAAGGTCAAAGGTCAAAGGTCAAAGGTCAAAGGTCAAAGGTCAAAGGTCAAAGGTCAAAGGTCAAAGGTCAAAGGTCAAAGGTCAAAGGTCAAAGGTCAAAGGTCAAAGGTCAAAGGTCAAAGGTCAAAGGTCAAAGGTCAAAGGTCAAAGGTCAAAGGTCAAAGGTCAAAGGTCCGCTATCCGCTATCCGCTATCCACTATCTGCTATCCGCTATCCGCTAACCGCCAACCGCTTACCGCTATCCGCTAACCGCTAACCGCTAACCGCTAACCGCTAACCGCTGACCGCTATCCGCTATCCGCTATCCGCTATCCGCTACCCGCTGTATGCTATCTGCTATCTACTATCCGCTATCCGCTATCCTCTAACCGCTAACCGCTAACCGCTATCCGCTATCCGCTATCCGCTATCCGCTATCCGCTATCCGCTATCCGCTATCCGCAATCCGCTAACCGCTGACCGCTGACCGCTGACCGCTATCCGCTAACCGCTATCCGCTATGGTCAAAGGTCAAAGGTCAAAGGTCAAAGGCTATCTGCTATCCGCTATCCGCTATACGCTATCCTCTAACCGCTAACCGCTAACCGCTAACCGCTCACCGCTAACCGCTCACCGCTAACCGCTCACCGCTCACCGCTAACCGCTCACCGCTAACCGCTGACCGCTATCCGCTATCCGCTATCCGCTACCCGCTGTCCGCTAGCTACTATCCGCTATCCGCTATCCGCTATCCACTATCCCCTATCCGCTAACTGCTTTCCGCTTACCGCTATCCGCTAACCGCTAACCGCTAACCGCTACCCGCTAACCGCTGACCGCTATCCGCTATCCGCTAACCGCTATCCGCTTACCGGTCAAAGGTCAAAGGTCAAACTGTTTTCGGCGGTTAGCGGATAGCGGACGCTATGTGCTATCTGCTATCCGCTATCTGCTATCCGCTATCCGCTATCTGCTATCCGCTATCAGCTAACCGCTATCCGCTATCCGCTAACCGCTATGTGCTAACCGCTAACCGCTATCCGCTAGCCGCTATACGCTATCCGCTATCAGCTAACCGCTATCCGCTAACCGCTATGTTTTTTTTTTTTTTTTTTTTTACAATGGAGAAGACCTTTATGTCCTAGCCCAGTACACGTGCTAACGGTAGGGTCCAATCTACCACACGGGGTGCACTGGGGGCGTGTCGGACTCGAATGGTGACCAGCCATTAATACCGACTAAACTCCATTGGGCTCCGCCATCATTCCTCCCAGGAACTACCTCTCGGTATTACTTCTGGGGGGATGGCTGTACTCAATGTACTCATTCACTCTCACTCGCGCGATCATACATCCTGTATGAGGCTTACTTGGGTGCTCTCTCAATCACACTTTGATTCACTCTCAAACACTCCCACATGAGGCTGACTTTTGTGCTCACCTTTTACGTTCCATGCGAGGCTGACTTGTGTGCTCACCTTACTCATTCCTTACTAGGCTTACTTTTGTGCTCGCCCTACCCATCCATGTGAGGCTGACTTGGGTGCTCACCCTATCACCTGATTCACTCTCAATCGTGCCACTCTATTGTACCTTTGTCACTCCCTCTGGCATCCCATGTGGGACATTTTTCTTAGGCCCCACTTCTGACATACCATGCGAGGCTGACTTTTGTGCTCACCTTTTTCATTCCTTGCTAGGCTGACTTTTGTGCTAGCCTCTACCAACCTGTGAGGCTGACTTTTATGCTCACCCTTAACATGCAATGTGAGACTGACTTGGATGCTCACCCTTTCACTCCTCTGCCACGCCATGAGGCATCGATAGCTTAGTTCCAACATACTACGCTACGACCCTCCCGTCTTGGCATGAGGCAGTCCACTTATACGCCTATACACTCACTCTTCTGTCTTGCTTCGGGGTGGCTGGGTTTACCCCTTACGCGGTTGCCATTCGCTGCGCCAACCTACCTCGGCATGAACAGACCATTCACTCTCTTATTTTGCGCTTGGCCTTTTTCGCTCCAACTAACCAATCACTAGTTAGCCGTGCCCGCCGTCTGTTGCTCGGTTCGCCAGATTACCTGTAGCCTACTGGCAATCTGGATGGTAGCAGCCGAGACTGCGTTCCACTTCTCCACCGTTTGACACATCCGCTGAATAAGGGTATCCGGGGTTGTGTCCCAGCCACAGACGTCAAGCATTGCTCTTCTTTCGACGTCGAACCGATGACATACGAACAGTATGTGTTCGGCAGTTTCATCTACACCTGGGCAGTCCGGGCAGACTGGGACCTCCGCGTGTCCGAACCTGTGGAGGTACTGACGGAAACAGCCATGGCCTGACAGGAATTGTGTCAGGTGGAAGTGAACTTCCCCATGGGGTCTTCCCACCCAGCTCGATATGCTAGGTATCAGCCGGTGGGTCCACCTACCTTTCGAGGAGTTGTCCCACTCACGCTGCCATCTGGCGACCGAGGTCACCCTGGTGCGCTCGCGGGCTCCCCTATTTCCACGTAGCTCAAAGCACTCCTCATCTTCCCGAATGACCAGCCCGACTGGCATCATGCTCGCTATCACGCAGGATGCATCGTGTGATACCGTGCGGTAGGCAGATATCACTCTGAGGCACATCACGCGGTAGGTGCTCTCCAGTTTCCGTAGGTAACTGGTTACCCTCAGTGCTCTTGACCATGACGGGCCGCCGTACCTGAGGATAGATACGGCAACGCCTGCCAGTAACCTACGTCTACTGGCGCACTCCTTTGAGCTGTTGGACATCATTCTCGATAGTGCCGCAACAGCAGTCGACGCTCTCTTGCACGTATAGTCGACATGGCTGCCGAAGGTCAGCTTGTCGTCTATAATGACTCCGAGAGACTTCAGACTTCGCTGTGAAGTGATCGCGACTTCTCCCACGTGGATAACTGCATGTTGTGCCGACTTGCGGTTGTTGACGATAACTACCTCCGTCTTATGATGAGCGAGCTCCAGGCCTCTCGCGCTCATCCATTCCTCCACCGTGCTAATCGCGTGTTCTGCGGTTAGTTCTACCTCAGGAATTGACTCCCCGTAGACCTCCAAGGTTACGTCGTCGGCAAAGCCGACGATCTTGACCCCAGGAGGGAACTTCAGTCTCAGAACCCCGTCGTACATGAGGTTCCATAGCACCGGGCCTAGGATCGAGCCCTGCGGGACTCCGGCGGTAATCGGAACCCTTTTCTGACCGGCATCGGTCTCGTATAGCAGTACGCGGTTTTGGAAGTAACTTTCCAGGATCCGGTACAGACCCACCGGTAGGCTAAGCCGGTGTAACGAGTGCGCGATGGCATCCCAGCTTGCGCTGTTGAATGCGTTCTTCACGTCAAGTGTCACTAACGCACAGTATCGAATACCTCGCCTTTTTCGTTGGATCGCTATCTCGGCAGTATTTATCACTGAGTTGAGAGCGTCCACTGTGGACTTACCCTTCCGAAAGCCAAACTGGTTGCTTGACAGACCGCCCGTACCTTCCGCGTACGGGGTGAGCCTGTTGAGGATGATCCTCTCAAGCAGTTTGCCAGTCGTGTCTATCAGACAGATTGGTCTGTACGCCGATGGGTCGCCTGGCGGCTTCCCGGGCTTCGGCAACAGCACCAGTTTCTGCCTTTTCCATCTATCGGGGAAACGGCACTCGTCAAGGCATCTCTGCATAGCTAGCCTGAACATGTTCGGGTTCGCTATGATCGCTGCCTTGAGAGCGTTGTTCGGAACTCCATCCGGCCCTGGAGCTTTGTTCATTGCTAGGGATTTAGCCACTGCGAGTAGTTCTTCGTTCGTCACTGGAGCCACCATTTCGACCGTGCCCGCACTGTCTCGTAGTGCAGGTGGCCAGGGGCTTGTGGCTCGAGACGGGAAGAGTACTTCGATAATCGTTGCCAACCGGTCCGGAGACCGTTCTGGGGGTGAGGAGCCCCCTTTGGTCTTGGCCATCACAATCCGGTAGGCGTCACCCCACGGATTCGCGTTGGCACTCTCACACAGGTTGTCGAAACACGCTCTCTTGCTGCTTTTAATAGCCTTGTTAAGGGCTAATTTCGCAGCTCGAAACACTTCACGGCGGTTCACTCTTGCATCCTCGGTGCGAGCTCTTTGCATCCTACGTCTAGCTCTGAGGCAGGCTGACCGTAGAGCTGCAATCTCGGCACTCCACCAGTATACCGGGCATCTGCCGTTTCTTGGCAGTGTTTTTCTCGGCATAGTGGCGTCGCACGCGCGTAATAGAACAGCTACCAGCGCATCCCCGCTTAGACTGTCGGTGTTGGCCTCCAGTCCCAGGGCCGCGGTGAAAGCTTCGCTGTCGAAGTGATTGGACTTCCACCCGCGTACCTGACAGGGATCTCCCGCCCTCGGATGCTGCACACCATAGTTGATCTTAAAGCGGATTGCTAAATGATCACTATGGGTGTAGCCTTCGTCTACCCTCCATTCCATGCCTGGAGCCAGACTCGGGCTGGCAAAGGTCAAATCAATCCACGCCTCCACTCCGTTTCTACGGAATGTACTAGCGGAGCCATCATTAGCTAGCACAGTATCGAGTTTCGCAAACGCTTCCATTAGCGCTTGACCCCTGCTATTTGTACAGCGGCTGCCCCACTCCACTGCCCAAGCGTTGAAGTCTCCCGCTATTACTACCGGTTTCCGGCCCACGAGGTCCGACGAGAGCCTGTCGATCATCTGGTAGAACTGTTCTATTGGCCACCTTGGTGGGGCGTAGCAGCTGCAATAGAACACACCATTGATCTTGGCAATCGCCACACCCTCGGCGGAGGGGTGTATTACCTCTTGAACCGGGAACCTTCCCGTTGTACAGATTGCCACCATTCCAGACCCGTCCGACACCCAATTGCCGTTGCCGGCAGGGATGCTGTACGGGTCTGATAAGAGGGCGACATCTGTCCTCGACTCCGAGACCGACTGCCACAGCAGCTGTTGGGCTGCTGCACAATGGTTAAGATTTAGCTGTGTGACTCTCACGGCTTCTTCTTATTTAACTCGCCGAAGGGACACGAAGGTCCGCCCATAGCATGTTTATGGGCTTGCTTCTTAGAGGTGCAGATAAGGCACTTATATGCCTTAGTGCACCCCCGCTCTTTATGCCCCTCCTCGCCGCATCGACGACATAGCTTGCTCCTGTCTATGCCATTGCATTCGTAAGCTTTATGGCCGGATTCTAGGCACCGATAGCACCTGTCCACTGAAGGCGGCTGGGGTATACTAATAGGGCATACCGACCAGCCGATCTTCAGCTTCCCTTTCTCGGTTACCTTTTTGGCATCCGCATTGAGTAGCCTGAGGTAGGCTACTTGGGTGCCAGAGGGTCCGTCCCTCAATCGCACAGAGGCCCGCTCGATTGTGACGCCGCAGTGCTCCTTGACGGCTGCGACGACGTCTTCTGCGGTCGCGAACTCGTCCAAGTGCTTGCACTGGAGAGTTGTTTCCGCACCTAGCGACCTGATTTGGGCGCCCTCGCCAAGGACCTCTTGAGCCAAGGCCTTATATATTGCACTTGATTGTGCGCCTCGCTTCAGCACCAGGAGCATCTCTCCCGTGTTGGTGCGTCTTACGCTACGCACATCCTGCCCAAGGGCCGAGAGGCTTTCGGCCGCCTTCATCGATTTAAGGACATCGGCGTATTTGTCCTTGTCGGTTTTTAACCACAAGGCTTCGCCTCTGTCCTTGGCCTTCCTCGCAGGCCGCGGTACCTCCGGTTTCGGTGCCGGCTTTTTCTTGGTAACCAGCGTCCAGGGGTTTGAGCCCCCCTGCCCCGGTCGTGCCGGGTTGCTGGTACCATCGCTCTCCACAGCGAGGTCACTCTCGCCCTCACTTACCTCACCCAGGCGGCGTTTGACCTTGACGGTTGCACGCCGAGTGGTGTCGGTTTTGGCACCCTCTCCTGGCGACTTCCTAGGGCGCTTCGCATTCGATGCCGTCTTGCGATTGCCCTTTCCTTTTCCCTTCGAGGGGAACTCGGTCGCCGCTCCGATCGACGTGGCTGCTCCGTAGAAGGTAAAGGCCACTGTCTGTGAACCTCTATTGACCTTCTCTCTTTCCTCCCTATTGGAGGCCACTGTCTGGGTTTCTCTGTCGGGCCTCTCCCGACATTCCACCCTCTCAACATATGCCTGCTGTTCCTGTCTTGCGACACGAACAGCTTTCCGGAGCTCCAGAAGGCTCAACTTCAACTCCTTGGCTATGTTCTGCTTTGCGCTAGCGAAGTCGATTATAGCATCGAGTTGCTTCGCTACTTTGCGCATCGCAGCTATTGGCCCCTCCGATGCATTGGTAGGGGTATTGCCTACCGCTGCTGGGGGGTCACTGGTGCTTTCAGGTGCAGCACTCATCGCTCCACTACTCTCCCCACGGGGGGGAGACCTCGCCAAACCACCTCTTGCGAAGGGGTTTGGCACCTCCGTCTGTTTATTTTTATTTTTATTTGCCTCCATGTATAGTCCCACGAGTAGCGCGAGAAATATATGTCCGCCACGCCAGAGCTCCGCATTAGCGTGGTAAGGGACGCTTACTGTGGGGGTTGCCCAGGTACCCCACAGGCTCCGTTAACGATCGAGCATCTTTTTCACCCCCTCGATCACTCATCCCTCGGCACGGGTCGCTTCACGCCTTGGAATTGGGGTTATGCCCTACCTTGCTTTACGTGGTGATCTCGGCCCGGATCATCACAACCATCCTCCTTTACCAGGGCTTTGGACCTGTAGCTCTGGTTCTCAATAGTTCCATGTACGTATGTTATTACAGACATGCTACTATTGGGATCCGTCATTCGCTAGCGGAGTTGCGCTAACCGCTATGTGCTATCTGCTATCCGCTATCTGCTATCCGCTATCCGCTATCTGCTATCCGCTATCAGCTAACCGCTATCCGCTATCCGCTATCCGCTAACCGCTAACCGCTATGTGCTAACCGCTAATCGCTATCCGCTATCCGCTATCCGCAATCCGCTATCTGCTATCCTCTATCTGCTATCCTCTATCTGCTATCCGCTATGGTCAAAGGTCAAAGGTCAAAGGTCAGTCAGCTATCCGCTACCCGCTAACCGCTAACCGCTATCCGCTAACCGCAATCCCCTATCTGCTGTTCGCTATCCGCTATCCGCTATCTGCAATCCGCTATGGTCAAAGGTCAAAGGTCAAAGGTCAGTCCGCTAACAGCTAACCGCTATCCGCTCTCCGCTATCCGCTTTCCGCTACCCGCTAACCGCTATCCGCTATCCGCTATGCTCAAAGGTCAAAGGTCAGTCCGCTATCCGCTATCCGCTAACCGCTATCCGCTATCCGCTCTCCACTATCCGCTCTCCGCTATCCGCTCTCCGCTATCCGCTAACCGCTATTCACTATCCGCTATCCGCTAACCGCTATCCGCTATCCGCTATTTGCTATCCGCTATCTGCTATGGTCAAAGGTCAAAGGTCCGCTATCCGCTAACCGCTATCCACTATCCACTATCCGCTAACCGCTATCCGCTATCTGCTATCCGCTATCCGCTATCCGCTAACCGCTAACCGCTATCCGCTAACCGTTAACCGTTTACCGCTATCCGCTATCCGCTAACCGCTAACCGCTAACTGCTAACCGCTAACCGCTAACTGCGATCCCTTTTCTGCTATCCGCTATCCCATATCTGCTATCCGCTATGGTCAAAGGTCAAAGGTCAAAGGTTAAAGGTCAAAGGTCAAAGGTCAAAGGTCAAAGGTCAAAGGTCAAAGGTCAAAGGTCAAAGGTCAAAGGTCCGCTATCCGCTATTGCTATCCGCTATCCGCTACCCGCTGTCCGATATATGCTATCTACTATCCGCTATCCGCTAAGCGCTATACGCTATCAGCTATACGCTTACCGCTATCCGCTAACCGCTATCCGCTATCCGCTTTCTGCTATCCGCTATACGCCATCCGTTATCCGCTATCCGCTATCCGCTAACAGCTATCCGCTATCCGCTATACGCAATCCGCTATCCGCAATCCGCTAACCGCTATCCGCTAACCGCTATCCGCTATCCGCAATCCGCTATCTGCTATCCGCTATCTGCTATCCGCTATTTGCTATCCGCTATCTGCTATGGTCAAAGGTCAAAGGTCCGCTATCCGCTATCCGCTAACCGCTATCCTCTATCCACTATCCGCTAACCGCTATCCGCTATCCGCTATCTGCTATCCGCTCTTGCTAACCGCTGACCGCTAACCGCTATCCGCTAACCGTTAACCGTTAACCGCTAACCGCTATCCGCTAACCGCAATCCCTTTTCTGCTATCCGCTATCCCATATCTGCTATCCGCTATGGTCAAAGGTCAAAGGTTAAAGGTTAAAGGTCAAAGGTCAAAGGTCAAAGGTCAAAGGTCATAGGTCAAAGGTCAAAGGTCAAAGGTCAAAGGTCAAAGGTCAAAGGTCAAAGGTCAAAGGTCAAAGGTCAAAGGTCAAAGGTCAAAGGTCAAAGGTCAAAGGTCAAAGGTCAAAGGTCAAAGGTCAAAGGTCAAAGGTCAAAGGTCAAAGGTCAAAGGTTATAGGTCAAAGGTCAAAGGACAAAGGTTAAAGGTCAAAGGACAAAGGTCAAAGGTCAAAGGTCAAAGGTCAAAGGTCAAAGGTCAAAGGTCAAAGGTCAAAGGTCAAAGGTCAAAGGTCAAAGGTCAAAGGTCAAAGGTCAAAGGTCAAAGGTCAAAGGTCAAAGGTCAAAGGTCAAAGGTCAAAGGTCAAAGGTCAAAGGTCAAAGGTCAAAGGTCAAAGGTCAAAGGTCAAAGGTCAAAGGTCAAAGGTCAAAGGTCAAAGGTCATAGGTCAAAGGTCAAAGGTCAAAGGTCAAAGGTCAAAGGTCAAAGGTCAAAGGTCAAAGGTCAAAGGTCAAAGGTCAAAGGTCAAAGGTCAAAGGTTATAGGTCAAAGGTCAAAGGTCAAAGGTTAAAGGTCAAAGGACAAAGGTCAAAGGTCAAAGGTCAAAGGTCAAAGGTCAAAGGTCAAAGGTCAAAGGTCAAAGGTCAAAGGTCAAAGGTCAAAGGTCAAAGGTCAAAGGTCAAAGGTCAAAGGTCAAAGGTCAAAGGTCAAAGGTCAAAGGTCAAAGGTCAAAGGTTAAAGGTCAAAGGTCAAAGGTCAAAGGTCAAAGGTCAAAGGTCAAAGGTCAAAGGTCAAAGGTCAAAGGTCAAAGGTCAAAGGTCAAAGGTCAAAGGTCAAAGGTCAAAGGTCAAAGGTCAAAGGTCAAAGGTCAAAGGTCAAAGGTCAAAGGTCAAAGGTCAAAGGTCAAAGG
Source organism: Topomyia yanbarensis (assembly GCF_030247195.1). Classification (NCBI taxonomy): domain Eukaryota; kingdom Metazoa; phylum Arthropoda; class Insecta; order Diptera; family Culicidae; genus Topomyia; species Topomyia yanbarensis. The sequence goes on along the minus strand of NC_080672.1, from coordinate 371,599,884 downwards.
TCAAAGGTCAAAGGTCAAAGGTCAAAGGTCAAAGGTCAAAGGTCAAAAATCAAAGGTCAAAGGTCAAAGGTCAAGGGTCAAAGGTCAAAGGTCAAAGGTCAAAGGTCAAAGGTCAAAGGTCAAAGGTCAAAGGTCAAAGGTCAAAGGTCAAAGGTCAAAGGTCAAAGGTCAAAGGTCAAAGGTCAAAGGTCAAAGGTCAAAGGTCAAAGGTCAAAGGTCAAAGGTCAAAGGTCAAAGGTCAAAGGTCAAAGGTCAAAGGTCAAAGGTCAAAGGTCAAAGGTCAAAGGTCAAAGGTCAAAGGTCAAAGGTCAAAGGTCAAAGGTGAAAGGTGAAAGGTGAAAGGTGAAAGGTGAAAGGTGAAAGGTTAAAGGTCAAAGGTCAAAGGTCAAAGGTCAAAGGTCAAAGGTCAAAGGCCAAAGGTCAAAGGTCAAAGGTCGCTAACCGCTAACTGCTATCGGCTATCTACTATCCACTATCCACTATCCGCTATCCGCTATCTGCTATCCGCTATCCGCTATCTGCTATCTGCTATCTGCTATCTGCTATCCGCTAAGTTCAAAAGTCAAAGACTATCCGCTATCCACTATCCGCTATCAGCTATCCGTTATCCGTTATCCGCTATCCACTATCCACTATCAAAGGACCGCTATTGCTATCCACTATCAGTTATCCGCTATCCGCTACTTGCTATCTACTCTCCGCTGTTCGCTACCCGCTATCCGCTACTTGCTATCTGCTATCAGCTATTCGCTACCCACTATCCGCTATCTGCTATCCGCTAACCGCTATCCCCTATCCGCTATCAGCTATCCGCTATCTACTATCCGCTATCCGATAACCGCTATCTGCTATCCGCTATCCGCTCTCCACTATCTGCCTATCCGCTATCCGCTAAGGTCAAAGGTCAAAGACTATCCGCTATCCACTATCTGTTATCCACTATCCGCTATTCGCTATCCGCTACCCGCTATCCGCTATGGTCAAAGCTCAAATGTCAAAGGTCAAAGGTCATAGGTCAAAGGTCAAAGGTCAAAGGTCAAAGGTCATAGGTCAAAGGTCAAAGGTCAAAGGTCAAAGGTCAAAGGTCAAAGGTCAAAGGTCAAAGGTCAAAGGTCAAAGGTCAAAGGTCAAAGGTCAAAGGTCAATGGTCAAAGGTCAAAGGTCAAAGGTCAAAGGTCAAAGGTCAAAGGTCAAAGGTCAAAGGTCAAAGGTCAAAGGTCAAAGGTCAAAGGTCAAAGGTCAAAGGTCAAAGGTCAAAGATCAAAAGTCAAAAGTCAAAGGTCAAAGGTCAAAGGTCAAAGGTCAAAGGTCAAAGGTCAAAGGTCAAAGGTCAAAGGTCCGCTATCCGCTATCCACTATCTGCTATCCGCTATCCGCTAACCGCCAACCGCTTACCGCTATGGTCAAAGGTCAAAGGTCAAAGGTCAGTCAGCTATCCGCTACCCGCTAACCGCTAACCGCTATCCGCTAACCGCAATCCCCTATCTGCTGTTCGCTATCCGCTATCCGCTATCTGCTATCCGCTATGGTCAAAGGTCAAAGGTCAAAGGTCGCTAACCGCTATCTGCTATCTACTATCCGCTATCCGCTATTCGCTATCCGCTAACCGCTATCCAAGATCAAAGGTCAAAGGTCACAGATCAAAGGTCAAAGGTCGCTACCCGCTATCCGCTTTTCGCTATTCGCTATCCGCCATCCGCTCTCCGTTATCCGCTATCCGTCATCCGCTATTCGCTATCCACTATCAGCTTCCCGCTATCTGCTACCCGGTATCCGCTACCCGCTATCGCTATCCGCTATTCGCTATCCGCTATCTTTATCTGATATCCGCTTTCTCTATCGCTATCCGCTATTGTTTTCGCTATCCGCTAACTGCTATCCGTTATCCGCTATCCACAATCCGCTATCCGTTATCCGCTATTCGCTATCGGCTTCCGGGCTACAGTAATACTTCTCATACTGATGTACACTCGCATATTTACTTTTACAGTGAGTAAAGGGCACAGTAGAGGCGATGTAACATTTATCACTTCTCATTTATATGAATGAAGGTAAGTGATATCTGTTTAATTTATATGTGATCTTCGGTTCAAGAAATTTTGGTTGAGCTAGAATAAAACCATTAGTAGTATACGTAGAAAGAATATATTGAGCTTGGTCTTCAGGTTAAACAAATGAAACCATTATTTAACTGCGAAGAAAATTTTTTACCCGATTTGCTTCAAATTATGCGGAATAGTTGCTGGTGAAAACAATCGACTGAGCTGCTTTTGAAAATGTGGCGGAGATTTATTCCGTGCTAGGGTACACAAAACAACTACGTAACGAAGCAACGTAGATGTGAATGCTTGGACTGGTCGTTATGGAATATAAGGTAAGTTTGCAGACAATGCAGTCACAAACGAATCGCGACGATTCTTTATTTTCGCCAATGTTTCGACTCCTGGTTTGGGTCTTCTTCAATTCCTAATTTATTACCAACTATCAACTACCGTTTCTTAAACGTCAAAATAATAAAAAAATAATAATCGCGCAGGAATCTAACCAAAGAAGCAGAATGCGCGTCCGTTTTCATCAGGTCCGCCGCCTTTATTGTTCTTTCCACGCACTGAAGTACGCTACGACTCTCAAACTGTTTGTACTGACGCGAGGCACAATCGCAAGTGAAAATATCACCGCTGACGTAAGTAGCTTCCAGTTACTTTTGCTCTCTTTTCCCGTTGAATCCAGCAAAACTTACAGCCACTATATCACAAGAACAATTTCTTCCGACCATTCCCATTAGGTGCAACATAGTCAGACAGGAAAAAAGGCAGATAGGCTGGCAGCGGCCAGTTAAAGTTTTCCAAGTTGTTCTACTTTCCCACTTTTCTATCATTCACTTTTCATATCCACATTTACAGAACAGTTAGAACTTTGCTGCCTGCCTCAATCAGAGTGCGACTTTTCTTTTCTTTTTTCCCCCCGTTAACCGGCCATCTTTTCAAACACCTGCTGTATAGATGAAGGAGAAGAAAAAAAAAGAAACCGGAAAGAGACCGCCGGAAAGCAATCCAAGATATTGCGGGCGAATCGACGCTGATGATAGCGGCAAAATGGCGATGACGCAAACGACAAAGTTGGTAATTTCCTATTATGTTAGTTTCATAAACAATCATAATTAAAATTAATACCTGATGCGGCTCGGCAAGTCCCGCAGACGGAGCGACAGGAAGTTGCAGTGGAAATGATGTCAGAATGCGGAAGGACGGTACGATGGCTTCCTTCGTGATTCTGCGAGTCTTTCGCGGGCTTTTATTGCATATTTATTGGCAGCAGTTAGGATGTTTCGGGTTCAACAATGCACAATGCTGGTGGCGTTAGTTTTCCTCTAAAATTGAAGTGGGTCCACGAAGTTCGTTGTGCTGGGTTCACTATCTGTTGTCTGTGCTATTGTGATAGATTAAAAAGTGAAACGATACCTTTTCACTAGACCTGTTGGCTGTTGGAGACAAAAATGAATTAGAATAATTTGAAGACGCTGAATATCTGGCGAATATTACTATAAACTTTATCACATTTTTATTAAGTTTCATAAAAACACAATGGGGATAAATATGTGATCTTGGGCACTAAAGCAGCTCCTAAAATCTGTAGCAAAGATCGTGCTGTAAGTTAAATCAATTGCCATCGAGGAGACAACCCCATGCTGTACCCTGAAAGTTGAAGTGTCCTTGATGCCGGGAAGATTTCCGCAATATCACAAAGCTGCCAGTGATCAACGAGTCCTGTACTAAGTTGATCTCTGTTTGAAATGACAGAATTCTCAAGTTCCTGGAAGCGTTGAAAACACCTTGTTTTATTTTCCAACACCAAGAGCTATTTGCTTGTTTTGTATCAGAGCTGCCTTGAGCTGGTATATTTTCTGGCCACAGAAGCGAAAAATTGAAGCCATTACAGGTAATTTCATCTGCTTATAGTTTTTGGGAGCAGAAAATGTCCTTACATGCAGATTATCCGAGTCATACTGTCATTGTCATTGCTCACCGGGATAAGGGGCTCTTGAAACAACCAAATCTGTGCTTCAATAGATGCACTCATGACAAACTCGATTCGGTGATTACACCGTCGATCTTAACTTTGTGAGCGGGTATGTAGACGTGGTAATCCTTCATAATAATCTTGTCCCCAGTAACGTAATATGCTTGGTTTAGACAGAATATCACTATTTTGAGTATATATGGGTGAACTTTTGAGATATCTGTCACGGCTTAATATTTTTACGTCAGTTCTTTAGAAAGCTTTAGAAGAATTAGCGTAGAATTTTCGATGCGAAGAAGACATGATCCGATCGAGTTCAATGTATATGATTTTAAACGGGAAGTCGGAGTCTTTGATCACGAATCTTGTTCGACATTCATTTTACCAATCTTTGTCAGCAATAGAGCATAAAAGCAGCTTCGTTTTACTCGCCCCCCCCCCCACCGAACCTACTGCGTGATGAGGAGTCTTGCTAGTATATGGTGGGGTTTGGATTGGGCTCTGCGAAACCTCTAAAAAGCCATAAGCAGCTCCGACGAAGCGAGTCTGTGCCGCTTCTGCTAAGACCCTAAGATTCCAGTAATCTAAGATCTTAACAATAATAGCACCCTCGCCAACCAGCACATCGGGATCGACGCCAGTAACTTCCTGATTACGGCATACTGGTCATTGCGAACGTCTACGGACAGGACATGGTTTACGAATTGGACGGAGACTTTGGGCTAACAGACGTGCTATTCTACTCCCTGAGTAAAGAAGGATGACACCAACTTGAAATGACGAGTAGGCTAACACCACGGCTGCCTCCGTCCCGACAAAACCCTGGCATGTCTCCGGGTACGTTCAAAACTCATCATCATTCAGTTGGTGGTACGAGGTTTGGATGGACCATTCCCGAGTTTGCGCCGTTCCGGATCTGAACACTATTCCCCATGAAGGATAGTGTGAACCCTAGCATGACCTCCCTGCTTGTATAGATAATCATGGGATCACGAAAGGCGACTATGTAGAACGAGTGGAGATAGCGGCCCGGTCATGGGACCCAAAAATGGACAAGAAACCCACTCATCTGAAGTAGGCGCGGCGAATTCCTTCACCAAACATAGTTTAACGAGGTCATCACCTCGGCAAAGCCAACCAGTGCAACAACAGCACGACCAGAAAAAAACAGAAGCCGCAGCTTCAACAACAGGAGTAGCCTTAACAGCACCAGCAGCCACAGCTTCAACAGAAGCAGGAGGGCAGCGCCTGGTTGAAAGTACCAAGCTTGCCGAATGTAGCAACTTTGTCGACAAAAGAAACAATGTACACAAGGACATCAAGATACTGGTCCTGAAGATACAAAGAAACCTCGGATTGTCCGTCAAGGAATAAAGAACCTTGGAGCAGAAAGCGGAGGTAACCGGAAAGGAGTTGTTGATGGCCAAGAAGTCAAAAAGTGGCAAAGGCAAACAGTGGAACCACCGAAAGCGAGGGGAACTTACGAGGTGAAAAACAAACCCCAGGGAACGGAAACCGTGTCCTACTCCACACCGAAGAGGCCAAGAGCTTCACCAGGTGAAACAAGGAAGCTTCCGGCGTAGTGGTACACGTAGCGAATGAAGCAGCCACCAACGTCGTCGGCATCACAAAACGGAAGCCGAACAACAAGGTCCGAAAAGCGAAAGCTCTTCAAGGTATGAAATAAAGGTGAAGCATTCATAGTCAAAGCTAACGATGACTCGTACGAGAAGGTACTACGCCCAATGCGGATAAACCCGCTGCTCAAGGAGCTGGGCTCAGATGTTAAGAAAATCAGGCGCACTCGCATCGGAAAGATGATCTTGGAATTGAAAAAGGATCCGAAGTCAAACAGCTCACCGAGAAAGTCATGGGCGAAGTGGTGCCCGGAGGAAACCATCCAATGTAATAACCTTGTTGAAATATCCTCAGAAGAAGAGCTAAGAGAAGCTCTGAAAGAGCTTTCGGCAAGCGGCTTCGGTTAGGCTTCCAGTTGAATCTGCACACAAGGCGCTTAAAATTGGGAAGATCAAAGTTGGCTGGTCGGTATGTTCGGTGCACTGAGTGTCTCTCAGCGTCCGGAAGTGTGCTTCACGTGTCAAGAGTTCGGTCACTTGGCGAGCAAGAAGGCCACAAGACAAAAGACTGCCGCAGGCTCCGAGATGTCTGATTTGTGCCAACGAAGAAGATAACGCCCACGACGTCCGGCCTTCAAACATGCAACTGCAATGAAGTCATAGTGGAGGCAACGCAAATCAACCTCAGCCACTGCGACACTGCAATCTGTAGCGGAGTCTAAATGCGATATAGCAATCATTTCGGAGCCATGCCGTATCCAGGCCAGCGATGGAAACTGGATATCGGAAAACGTAAAATCAGCGGCGATTTGGACGACGGGAAGATATCCATTTCAAGAAGTGGGTTATCGTGCAAATGAAGACTTTGTAATAGCCAACATCAATGGAGTCTTCTTCTGCAGCTGCTATGCATCTCCGTGGTGGACAATCGATCAATTGACAGAAATTCTCGATAAGCTGACAGAAGAGTTTATCGGTTGGAGACCAGTTGTCATAGTTGCGATTTCAGCGCTTGGGCAGTAGAGCCGCTTCACCAACTCTAGGAAGAGTAGTCTACTCGAGGCCTTTGCAAAGCTGAACGTAGATGTTGCAAACGATGATACAACCAGCACCTACCGCCGCGAAGGTCGACATTCGGTTATTGACGATACCTTCTAAAGTCCCGGCCTGGCAGAAAGTTTTAATCGGAGTACACGTACAGCGACCACCAAGTCGGGAGCGCCTGTGACTCAATCAAACGAGCGGAGGTAGAAAACAACGAAGTTCGACAAGAGAATCTTCGTTGAAGCATTGATACGTGAGTGCTTGTAGTTCACTACAGATGAAGCGATAAAGGCATTAGCAAGAGCATGCGATGCAAATGTGCCAAGAGAAGGTTAACAAAGGTACAGTCGCCGCACAGCCTTCTGGTGAAACGCGGCGATTGCCGATCTACGTGCATGTGGCCACCGAGCCCGAAGGAAAATACAGAGAGCCTACAACGTCGCTGCTTTAAGATCAGCGTATAAGGTGGCAAAAGCCGCACTTAACAAGGAAATCAAGCTCAGTAAGAAAACCTATCAAGAGGAGCTTTACCGCAACGCCAATTGAAATCCGTGGGGCGACGCCTATAGAGTTGCCACTGCGAAGATAAGAGGATCGGCTGCACCACCGGATAGGTTCCCGGAAAGCATAACAGTCATCGTAGAAGCACGATTTCCACAGCATGCACCGATGCCCTGACCGACCACGCCATACGGAGCTGAGTGTGACTACGAAGAAGAAGCTCGGGTAACCAACGATGAGCTGATAGTGGTGGCAAAAGCCTTGAGAACCAAGAACGCCCCGGGACTAGACGGTATTCCCAACGTGGCTCCTTTGAAAACAGCAATCCTAACGAACCCGGATATGTTTAGGACCGCGTTGCAAAAGCGTATCGACGATGATAACTTCCCCGATATCTGGAAGTGACAAAAGCTGGTGTTGTTGCTGAAGCCAAGCAAGCGCCCTGGTGATCTTCAGCACACAGGCCGATATGCCTGTTGGATACAGTCGGCGAGGTGCTTGAAACAGTAATCCTCAACAGGCTTACATCATACACGAAGGGAGAGAGTGTCTTATTTAATATGCAGTTCGGTTTCCGGAAAGATCCACTGTGGACGCCACGTCGTGGACACTATGAAGGCTGCGCAGAAGCTTTTGTTGGAACCCGCTACTGCGGAGTGGGAACACTGGTCGTAAAACACGCCTTCAACAGACCGAGAGTTTCACGAGTACCTTTGTAGGATTCTGAGGAGCTACTTTCAGAACCGGAAACTGATATGCGAAACTGACGTCGGAAAAAGTAGTGTAACCGTAACAGCGGGCGTTCCACAGGGTTCCATACTCGGATCAACTCTTTGGAATGCTGTGTACGATGGAGTGCTGAAGCTGAGCCTCCCCAGAGGCGTAAAGATTGTCTGTTTTGCGGGCGACGTGATACTCCTAGTGATCGGCGAATCACTAGAGGAAGTAGAGGTTACTCGCAACTGAGGCGATAGATGTTGTGGAAGACTAGATGCACGAGAAGAAGTTAGCGTTAGCTCACCACAAAACCGAGATGGTTCTGATAAGCAACCGAAAGGCAGTGCAGCGTGCGAGAATTTCGGTCGGAGAGTGGATCATCAACTCAAAGCGGGAAGTTAGACAACTGAGAGTTATAGACGATCGGCTAAGCTTTGATAGCCACATCGACCACGCATGCGGGAGGGCCGTTAAAGTGATCTCGGCACTATCTCGGATCATGCCCAACAATTCGGTGATCAGCAGCAGGAAAACCGACTACTGGCAAGTGTCTCCACATCGATGCGCAGATACGCAGAACCTGCATGGGTGACGGCACAGCACACATCTCAGCTGAACAACTGTCTACCGTGAATCGTATCGTCAGAGGCAGCCTACGCGATAGCTGGGACAATGCCTATAAATTGACTACTACTCGAAGAAGATAACGAGGGTTATGGGGATCGAGGCACAAGAGAAGTCCGTAAACGAACCCGAGCTGATACCTTAAGCAAGTGACTACATCAGTGGGATAACGCTGTAAACGGTAATTGGACCCGTCGACTTATTCCATGTCTGTCGGTGTGGATGAACAGAGCCACATGACCAGTTCTTGTCTGGTCACGGCTGTTTCAATAAGTATCATATGAGGTTTGGCTACGCGAGATCGCGTGCAGTGATGCTGAGGAAACTCTAGGTCGTCGGGGTACCTGAGAACCGGAAATGATCCTCTCTCCGTAATCGCAGGACTGATCAGAGGACTACCTAACAAACAACGAAAGCTGAACAGGCATTTGAGGCTGAACAAGAGCTGTTTAAGCCATTGTTTGTTGGGTAGTTCGAGTAGATCGTGAATTAGCACCGGCAAATGGTCGTCGGGGCGCCTGTGAACTGGCAGTCAGCCTCTACCCAACATTGGAGGACCGAACTCAGCATCTGCCTGGGTTGCATCGATTTTGGAAGATCTTCTACTACCGGGGGATCTCTTCGTCGAAGTATGAAAGATCCACCGTCGGGGACTATCCCGAGTTCCGCAGCGAGTCGCTGCCTTGAATCGTCGGGGTACCAGTGAACCGAACGCAATCCTCCACCTAAACCGCTAGACAGACCTCGGCACTCTGCCGGGTTGTATCGAAGCAAGAACAACGCGTCCACCAGCAGTTTCGGTAGACATTCTTTCGTTGTGGAGCTATCTGCCGAGGTAGGCTAGCTCCACTGTCGGGGACTACGCCGAGTAGCACCGAACGCGACAAACCACCAGTATAGGGTCGCCGGGGCACCAGTGAACTGGAATCCGGGGGAATCAGCCAAATCTCGGACTCTTTTGTGGAGTTTAGAGAAGTAGGGTTCAGAGTTATCTTCTCTGTTCAGAGTCCCTCACTCTGGTACACGATGGATGAAATCGGTTGTATGGTCTAACTACTGAATGTGTGCTGAGTCGGCGTAAAAGCCTTGCCACCAAGTAAAAAAACATACACACATACATACACACAAACAATTTCCTATCTCGGCGATTTGAGTCGAATGGTATATGCCCGTTTAAAATAATACACAATGTACTCGATTGGACCATATCTGATTTTCTTTCAGATCAATGATAAACTGCTTATCATTTTAAATATTTCGGAAAAATTGACACAGAAATATTCAGTCGTGACAGCTATCTTATCGGAACTGTGATATTCTGACTAATGACATGTTATTGGCGACATTTCTTTTATGAATGTCTACTGCGCCTATATGCCCGCTCGTAATGTTAAGAATGACGGTGTGGTCATAGTTTCTAGTGCACCATGCGTAGATCTAGTTAAACAAGTAGTTGGTTGCTCCAAGCACCACTTGATCCAGTGAGCGAATTTTTAATGGCAATCGTACTGGATTGGACTATTTTTTTGTCGCATCAAAGTTTTATCAACGCCTTGCAGTGCCCCCTAAGGTTGACCGCCTTGGCAGGGGCCAGCCTATTCAACCGCACGCTACGAGCCAGAATCTCCATAAAAACACAAAAATTAGAGCAGTGAACAATCATTGTTATAAACCAAATCTTTATATCTTACAATTCTGGCAACACTTCCCGGCAGCTCTTCAGTACCTCTAGCAACCAATATCACGAGCAGGTTCGAGATTAGTTCAATAACCAGGGACAAAGCTGGCGGATCCTGTCCTAGATCGTCGCTGTTGTGCTATCTTATGACAAACGCCATTTTGGGGTAAACTGAGTTAGATATGCCACATAAATTGTCTGAAAAATCTCTACAAGGTGGCGTTTTCAGAATTTTGAAATTCTATTTGGTTGCTTAGATATAGCGAGAAACATGATGAGAAATTGTAAGTTTTTTGCTTCAAATCACTGTATCTAGGGATTTGCTCAAGTTATATTGAAGGTTTAGATGTTTTTATGTGTAAAAATGTCTGAGGAACACAATGGCATAAAAAATTTCAATAGAAAAATACAAGAGTTGTGAGAAAAACACAGTTTATGTTTTAAACTGAAAATATAGCATATTTGGCAACACTGTAACCAAAAATAACTATTTTTTCTAGATTGCCTGACTCATTTCGTTTAAAATGCATCTCACCGATTGTTTATAGACCAAATGAACCCAAAGCTATGAATAAAAGTAAAAAATTGATGATTTTTTCCTATGGAAAAATTTACATGCACGATTATGACACGTCATACAAATTTTGTCATCAATACACGCCTATGACATGTGTGAGTGCGACTTTTGTTTACATTCATAGTAAAAACTCGCAACATAGTCAACCGATCCTTGTAATATTTGAGAGATTAGTACAGAATAGATAGAAGCATCAATTGTCTTTTTTGGATTGTTTATACCATTTATAAGTTTCAAGATATTCAATTTCAAACTGTAAAAATCGTTTTTCTCGAAATGTGATAAATGGCGCTTGTCATAAGATAGCACAACAGCGACGAGATATTCATCATTGTCACAGTTAGTGAGTACAATCGTACTCCTCTTACGAGCGATAATGAGAGGAATATAGAAAGTGATACTCAACAACATACATCATCTGTGTTGCTAGAAATGATAAGTGCTAAGTAGAAAGTTTTACCCGTCATTGGGCTTAGAAAAAAAATTGCTAGCTTTGTGCTAAGCAAGAGGGTGAATGTTTTGACGTTTCTTTGAAAAATGAGTGAAGCCAACATAAGCTGGCTTCCTGGCTCGGATTGCTGTCAAAAATGACAGCGAACGCACTTTAAGCAACATTCACATTGCTACGAGCCAATGTTGTTAACACGACCTGAAAGTTGTCGAATGCAAACAAACTTCATTTTGATGTGCTTAGCCGGTATTCAGGTGATAAAAACGTACGGATTTTTTGGAGAAGAAGCAATGCAAGAAAAAGCGTGCATTCTCATATATTGTTAATATTTACTTATTCTGAATCCCACTTTCAAATAGAGTTGTGCAATTCATGTGGACAGACCTTAAATATTTGAAACGTAGCTAGCGCTACTGGCATTTGGTGGTAGCTTCAGGCAACAAACTGTTTTCATGGGGCTGGTGCTAAGTTAGAAATAATGTTATCAGAAGATGCTGCTTTTATATTTGCTGAAGATCAGTCCTAGCACCTGTTTCATGATCGTCAGCTGATGTCCACCAATTTAGATCGCTACGATAGGAATTCCAACCTCGGACGAACGATTATGCTCCGAATCTGGAAAACAACGTAGAGCGAAATATCAGACTCATATACAGGGTGTTTGGTTCATGGTTAAGAATCTCTCGGGGGTGCTATGGTGACTGCCATATTTGGAGGAAAAAATTGTTCTACACATACCATCAAATCTCAACCGTTACAGAGTTATTGAACTTTTAGTGTAAAAAACTTATTTGTCTTAAAATACCTCTAACTTTAAAAGTATACTTTTTATTTTAAATATTTTAGTTTCTTTCGAAAGGTGAGAAAATTTTACATTGAGTAATGCCCTCACATGTTTCAGCAAATGAGTTTAAGTAGCCTTTTCAAAGTAATTTATTGAAAATTAAACAATTTCAAACGATTTTCCGCTCATTTCTTGAAAATCCTAATAGTTAACCTCATCATTTTAATAATTCAGATTGTTAGTCTTGATGAGCTGCTTAATTTGTTCTTTGACATGATACACTTACCTAAAATAACCATGATTTTGGGTTATTCAACTTGGATATTTTTATCTCATTTTCACTAGTACCAGCTCTAATTCAAAAATTACGGCACTTATTGTACCTTTTCCTTTTTATTCGAAAGCAAGGAAAATTTTACAGTGAAAAATGTATTAATACCTTTCAGTAAAGTGAATTTAGTATTCTTTTAAAAGCAGATTAGTTTAATGTTAGTGCTATTATTAGCATTTTCGTTAATTTTAAAATAGTAAAATAGTAAATAATAAACATCACCATTATTATCATGGAAATAATGCATCTCAGAAAGTTCTACAGTTCTTTCTTTGACTCCATTCAATTATCTCTTTTGGTTTCGACGCAAAATCGTTTTTATCACATAGTTTCATATGCAAAAATAACGATTTCGAACCCACTACATTTGTGGCGAGCTCATGCTGTGTTAACTATTAAATAGCAGCAAAATGAAAAGAGATATAGACAAAGTGTCTAATAAAAAGTTATAGAGAACATTAAGGAGCATCAAATGAACAATAGTAACGATAAATTTTGTTGATTAATAATTAGAATAATTAAAAAACTCTCCAAAAAACACAAATTTTGAGTTATTTCGTTAGTAAAAAATCATTTAGTGCTACTTAACTAAAAGATACACTGATAGGACATTTTCTCAGCTTTCCAATGAAATCTTGTAAATAACGATATAAAGCATATTTTTTAGATTAGAGTTTTTTAAGCACTTGCAAGTCGGTTACAGGAAAAGTATAGTAATGAAATTACAAAGAAATGAGAAGAGATAGAAATATAACGTCCAAGAACAAATTATGAATCGTCCTAAAACCCAACTTTTGGATAATGGATATTGCTATAATTATACTTCATTATTTCGAGAAAATTATCAAAAACCTTCTCAAAAACACTAACTTTTAACTACTTTACAGCTAAAAGGTAATTAAAACTAATTACTTGAAAGATATGAGAACACCATTCAATAGGAAATTGTCTCACCTTTCGAATGGAACTGAAACATTTAAAATACAAAGTATACTTTTAAAATTAGAGGTATTTTGAGACAAATAAGTTTTTAACACAAAAAGTTCAATAACTCTGTAAGGGTTGAGATTTGATGGTATGTGCAGAACAATTTTTTTCTCCAAATATGGCAGTCTATCACCCCCGAGAGATTCTTAACCATGAACCAAACACCGTGTATATCACCCGACTGTAACGCGGGTGGTGTTGTGAAAACTGTCGAAGAGGAACATCTGTTGTTGTTCCAAATGTTCATGATCCAAGGCAACATATCTTGGATCCGCCATTCTGCCTAGTTTTCATTCCGTATGCAATTAAAATCGCCGTTCTCCATCCATCCCAGCGGAGAGGGCAGAGACTCAGTTATTCTACAAGGGTAGAAGAGTGTCAATGAGTATCATCAGGGTTCACTGGAGTATTGGCAGAATTTAACTAGCTTTTACTAAAAGCGGCTCAAAGACATTCACCCAACATTCTTGCAATGTTACATTTTCATAACTGCATTCGCCCACTGGGCCAAGCTTAATCTCTCCGCAACAAACTTCCCTGCCAAATGAAGCGATGAAAATTATCCCATAAAAGTGTTCATTTGCCATATCGGGTCACCAAACGAGTGACTGCTGACTCTTCCTGGTCTAGCTTACCACAGGATACATCCGGTGGATACCGATTGTCGCTCGCCACTGTGTTGCTGTAGCTTCGCTGGGGCTAAGCCGTTTAAGCCAGAAATCGTAGCCACCCGGCTACTGGCTGAAGAAAGATGGTGCCATGTTGAACAAATTGCGAACAACTTTTTTGTCAGCTCACCGTCAGCTTCGGTCATAGCTACTTCTCTAATCTAATCCCCCCGTACACCACCAAAACAGAAGCGCCATTATTCGGAAGGGCTGGGTAGGTTCTTTCGTTCCCATCCACCAGGAATCGAGCAAACAACCGAAGCGCATAGTTGGGTAGGTACCTACTTGTCGGATGGCTGATGATGGCTGTTTTAAATACACACGCTTTGCATGCACCGTTTGGCGCAAAAAGACATAGACATTTAATTTGCATATATTTTCAAAATTGTTTATTAAAATTTCCCATTTATGCAAATATTATGAACTGTCGTCGGTCGGTCGGTCGGTCGCTCGCTCGCTCGCTCACTCGTCGGATTGGGGGAGGCGGGTTTGGATTCGAGGACAACGAAGTGACAATGATGAGGATGATGGCGTCAACACAAAAATGCTGCGCTGCATCGTTAAAAAAGTACTCTACCAGTTAAACGACGCTTGCCGTGAATGGAGGGGGGATGGCGGTTCGCAGGACAAGATTTTGTTATGAAATGCTAAATTTAATATAGAAAGTAAAATTGTGACGATGAGCAGTTAAGACAGGGTGTAAATTAAGCATGAATTATATGCTTTCCGCTACGTTGAACAAGGAGAGCGGAGGAAACAACCAACGGTTCGCTTCCGGTTGTTTGTGAAGAATGTTGCAAGTGTCCACACGTTTCCGAGTAAGGTTTTCGTGGCGGTTGTGCGATACAATTTCGTCTTCGATGCCATTCGGATTCGTATTCTTTTCACACACAGGACACAACCGCTGAGCTTTGTTCTCGATGACATCACACGCGTAATTGCCACCCACTGGCCGTGTAGTCGGGCGTCTGGCGGAGTGGTACGGGAAGAGGTTTGTTCAATGTTCATGCAAATCAGTACAAACTTCTCCAACCGATCGGTCGGCCAGCTCATCAGGAGGGATGAAGTCGCACGCGGATGTGAGGGTTAGTGAGTTTGATGTTTCACAAGCGTTTAGCACTTCGTTACAGCTCGACCCCGGTTAATGCTATTTGACAATTGTTAAATGAAGTGTAAACGGTAACAGTGTCGACAAAAGGGACAACTTGTGTAACTTGTAAAACAAGTGGCATAAAATTATTTTAACCATGTCATATGATTATGATAATGAGCAAGCAAGTGATGCTGTCGTTTCGAACGAGCTGATGGGAATAATTATTCGTGTGATAGCATTTTAAACATTGGGATATATGCAGCTGTTATTATATATTTTACCTACTATTTGGATGTTGGGGAGAAAACAACAAGATTTACATTTGCTTTGAACATTGTATGGCGAACTTATTACGATATAATAGAATGCATTATTTTGTTGCAACGTTTTACATTTCTTATAAAAGAAATGTATAGAATTCGCTCAAACTTTCGAGATTTTTTCCGAGGCCAAGGGAGGGTCGAGTCTTATATACCAATCGACTCAGCTCGACGATTTGGGACAATGTCTGTGTGTATGTGTGTGTGTATGTAACGGACAAACTCTCATTCGTGTTTCTCAGCAATGGCTGAACCGATCTTATCCAAACCAATTGCAAATTGTTTTTTTTAAATTACTGCCGAAATAGACAACATAGATAAACACTTTTAATATCTTTAGATAGCTTATACGAATACCTTTCGAACGAGCTATAGTTTTTTGAAATCATACTATTATCAATTGAGATATTTATTATTAAAAATGTTTGACGGATTATTACCGTTTACCAGTATCCAGAAGTAAGACCGAAAACAAACAATCAACTAATACTGCCGAAACGGTTAAGTTTATGTCAATACCACCTTCGGAGAAATTATTGGATATAATATGCTCTTTCTTTTGATATTGTGTTTTCACAGATTAATCCCCTTATAAGTGAGATATTTTTATTCATTTTCTTTCAAGTGATTATTTTGAAATAGTGTCTTCGGCAAATTTTTAGCTCTTTCTTTTACGAATAATTTTGCTGAATACATCAAATGTCTATCTTGTATGCTTTAAAAGTTATATAATATTATTTATTGTTTAATATAGTAATGATCCGTTTTAATTTTATTTCAATAAAACGGAAAAGGATGATATCAGGACATATTTTGTATTTCATTTTTCTACCTACCACCGCTAGAAATAAGTTCCGAGCAATTTAAAGTAGTCTGTATGTACGTTGATCGCTTATCAGTACGCAAACTTTCATTGGCCAGAGCCTTCCGACAGCTAATTTTCTAACTTCTAACTTCAGATCGATTTGGATCATATCTCGGGAAACGAGAAGCTAAATAAATTATTCCAAGTAACTGGAAACATTCATTATAAACTCGTCCACAAGAAATTTCTTCAGACACACTCCACTTGAGGAATATTTTTGAGGATATATTTTTTTTTCTATTGCATCGAACTACACTAAATTTTTAGTAGTTTGTTGAAAGAATAACTGAACGCTTTCTTCAAATTAATAGGTTTAATTGAGGGGGTGCTTTAGGTGACAAAAAAAAACTTTCACTCGTGATTTTTGGAAAGGGAAGAAAAAGTTTTAGCTATTTGAAAATGTATGTATACTTGTAAACACATTTGAAAAGCTAAAAGAAAAAATGCTTGAAAAACTTCATAAAATGGCGGAGTTAAGGACTATTTCGTTACTGTATACCGGATTGGTGGATAGAATGCTGTTTGTAATTCTGCTTGAAATGATTGAAACAACAAAAATTTGATTTTCCGTAACTTTTTTCCGCAGTTTTCTAAAAAATATGTACTTTTGGTTTTTGATTTTTACGTTCTAGGGCACGTATAATGCTGAAAACCAGTTTTCTGGTAATATTGTTTGTTAGAATCTTGAAAAGGCTATTTGAAAGACTGTTGTGATATATTCTTCAATTAAACTATTGTGATATAAGCAAAAAACACGATTTTTTCGATTTTGGGCAAGGCGAACCAAGAAAAAAATTTCGGAAGGGTTTCGGAATTTCGATATTAAAATGAACATTGTAACACAATACGTAATAAATAAAAACCTCATACAATGAAAATCAGCATTGGTGTCAAACTTGGTTTAAAATAGGCTTACCAACCGTCCTTATTTTAAAGGACATGTCCTTAATTTCGATGATTTGAGAAAGTGTCCATAATTTTACTCAAAATGTCCTTAGTTTTAGTCAAGGGTATATTTGAAATCAATCAGGTTAAGTTCGTCCAAGCGAATGAAACATTTTATTCACCATTTTAGTTGACCACTGCCCTACAGTACATTTGATTTCTAATGTTCAGATTAATGATTGTTAAAGCATTGATAAAGTTTATTGATTTAAGTAATGTTTCAGACTAAAGCTTGTTTCTTATCTTGTTGAGTGTTGGCTGAAAAAAATGATTTTGTCCTCTAATACAATTCATAAAATTTTGAAACTTTTTGAACAGCTCTTATTTTCTAGCACAGGGTTCTATTCCTCAGGGTAGTCGTCTCGGACCATTCATATTTTTGCTCTATTTAAACGACTTAAACTATTTGCTGAAGCACATGAAACTTTCGTTTGCTAACGATTTCAAACTATTTCACCTTATCAGGAATGCTAAAGACGCAGAATTCTTGCAGTCCCAGTTGGATGTTTTCACCAATTGGTTCTATGCCAATAGGACGATGTTAAATGCTCCCAAGTATTCGGTTCGAAAGTTAATTTCGACTACAATATTTCACAAATCGTTCTCAAACGGGACTCGTCTGTTCAAGATTTGGGAGTCTACCTAGATCCCGAACTAAACTTTAAACACCACCTTGAGTACACTATTTCAAAGGCCTCTAAGCTGCTAGGATTCATTTTTAAACTCACTAAGAACTTTACGATTTACGAATATACTTTTAGTGCAATATTGTGCTTTGGTACGTTTTACACTCGAAGACGGCAATGTAGTCTGAGCAATTTATAACCAAAATGATATTCAACGCATTGAAGCTAGAGTTACTATATTAACCCTTTCATGTCCAACTTTTTTCTAGTGCATGTAGAGTTTCAAAACTATTTTTCCTTGAAAACGGTGGGGTCAAGAAACACGAAAAGTCTATTTTCATAAAGATAGGTGCTTTCATGGCAGTGCTAGAAGCTGGTCAATTTTTACCTTCTAATGCTCAATACAATTCTCCTAGAATAATTACAATAGTCCAATTACGTGGAAAACGTAGCCAACGACAGTCTAAATTGATAAGTTTTATCAGTTATCAATAATATTGCACCACAACGAAGATATATGAAAACATTATTTTCCGTCGTCAACGTAAACTGTCCCTGGCAGCACTGCTCCATCGGAATCCAATCAGACTAATTGCAATAACTTCAGTTCTAGATCTGATCCTTGTAACTGTTTATACTCAAATAAAAGGCAATAATCACATTAATGAGCCTTGCTTGTTTTTGTGAGTAAATCTTGTCTCAATCAAAAGTTATAGCTGTTTAAAAACGTTGTTGTCCACAAACAACATGGGCATGAACGGGTTAAGAGTTAGGCGGACACAAAAGCCGGAAAACTGGCAGCTCTTATTTCAGGAAGAAAACACTGGCATCCCATGTAAATGTTCAAGCCCTAACTTAATAATTTCATTGTCGTCGTAAGAACTTTACATGCACGAATAGAAAAACCAATTCGAAGATCTGATGATGGGCCCTATTCTCACAGTCACGTCACTTAGTGACTAGAAGAAAATTTCCTTCTAGTCACTAGGTGACGTGACTGTGAGAATAGGGCCCTATATGATTTCACACTTGTGCGAATATCTCTTCTTGTTACAGAAAAAAATTTGGTTCTTTTCGTTTCTCTACACTCGATAACACAAGATAAGAGTATAATAGTTATGACTAAGCTGACCAACTGTGGGCTAGGAAAAATCCGTACACATTTCTTCTCAAAAGTTAGAAAACTAAAGTTGGTTCGATTCCCAACCCCGCACACAGGGTTAGAGTTTTTTCAAAAGCGATTCTTCTACCACGAAAAAAGAAGCAAATGACCCCAATGTTAAAACCTCTATAATCGAAATATTTTCTGAATTCAATGTAATTGATGGAGCACAGAAATTATAAGTCAGAGTTTCTGTGTTAGTGTACTGATTGGTTTCCTCCATGTACATTTGGTATTTGATTTGCAGTTAGTATTTATGGAACCAAAATATATTTAGTTTACCATCAAAGTCTAGTTCGACCATTCCGAGACATCGTTTCGTTCTTCGCATTATGCTTTTAAAAAATCCAGAAAAAAATCTTCTGTTTAGTATTCGTCATGTTCACAATGAACTGAAATTTTTTGCCATGCAGGAAGGTTCTTAGAAATTATATGGGTTTCTGTAGAAAATTAGACAGTCCGATCGAAATGAACTTACGAAATTATAACAGTTATGTTGCTTAGAACATTGAATTCAAAATGATTACTGATTAAGTTTAGAATTTAAATTTAAATATCCAATTTGATTAGAGGATCTGAATTTAGAATCATAGAATTTTGAAGTAGGAATCTGTCATTGATAACTGCAAAGCGTGGTTTATAGAATTATACTGTCGTGTTTTGTAATGTCGGACCAGGTAGGAAGAACACAATCTTAACGCGTAATCACCATTGAAATATCTAGGAATAATTAGTTTTTTTTCATGTGTCCTTTGTAACGATTCCACTTTTCTGTACAGCGACACTTTTAAAAACCATATCGCAAGCTCGAGATGCCATATCGTGCAGTCGAATCTTGATTTTGCCATTATCCATAAACACTAATTGTTGTAGATTGTTCTGCAAAATGATTTTATTTGCCTGGCGCAATCTATCGAAAATTATCATTATTGAATGTCTCATATGATGGCATCTGATGGAGGTGACTTTCGCAAGGCTATGCTATGAAAACTGTTTGTAAATATTCCAAAAACTAGGACTAATGTAGTTCTGGTCAATAACGGAGTAGCAACTACGGGCGATCTCTTATGCTTATTCCAAAAACTAGGACTAATGCGAAAAGATGAAAAGTAACGTTCTTTGACCAGAGTTCCTCGTTTGTTTTTCATTTTCACATATCTCGACAATAAACGATCACTTCGGCAAGAATTAAAGTATTACAGCGATTGTTGTTCAAATTGACACTTCCCTACAGATTCTACGATACAGTAATTCTTCCAAGATTCACTCAAAAATCTTTAAAATCGCGAAATACCATCTTCACTACAGATGAAACATCTAGACCTTTTATTCAAAACGACTTCTACAATGAGTGACTCTCTTTGTTTACTTTCTCTTCTGTTAATAATTCGGTCGCTTTAACATTTATCCCTCAACTTTTTGCATAATATGCTAGTCAAAACCACCATCTTTCCATCTGTACTGTAAAATAAGTGAAAAGTTCTATAGAGACGCCGTAAAAATCGAAAGAGAAAGTAAACAAAGAGAGTCACTCATTCCCGGTCAAACCATTCGGAATTTGATTCGGAATCCTGAATGGAATTCCAAATCAAATGCAACAACCGATTCTGAAACCGATTGAGTCGGAATCGCTTGTTGCATTTGATTTGGAATCCATACTGACTCCATTCAGAAATTCGAACTGGTTTCGGAACGAGTTTAACTGGGTTGTAGATATGTCGTTTTGAATAAAAGTTACGCCATTAGACGTTTTATTGCGCACTTTCCACCAACCTGGACTCCGCACTTTCAAAGGGCGAGTGATCAAACTGCTACTGAAAACTGCGAGCTGTCAAAACACATGTATTTCAAGTGATAGAGATGGTACTTTCATAGACAGGCCAGTCGAACTAACCAGTCTATGAGAAGAATTTAATAGAAGAATAGTAAGTGCGCAGTGCGGTTAGAATCCAGTTTTTAGTGCCTCAAGCAACACTAGCATGGGTTTTGAGCATTTTGCACGGCAAAGCAAAGCATTTTGATTCAAGCGCAATACTTTAAAAGGACCTAAGAGTTTTTGCAGCGTTTTCAAAAAAAATGTGACGAGATCTGTATTTTGTTCAGCAAAACACAAATAAAACAAACGCAGAATAAAAAGTTGCGAATTTTTCAAAAAATTAATTTTTTTTATCAAAAATTAAAACTACAAAAACTCATTTTTTGAAAACTTTTATTTTTTCACAACGAAAGTCTGAAGAGAATAGAAACATATTTATTGTGGTTGCACCGCGGAGAAAAAAGTAGTAAAAATGTTTTTCTTGTAAATGTTTTTAACATGTTTCTATATTTCATACTAACTGATAGACAAAAACATAATTTTATTACAGAATACGATTCTCATAGATATTTTAAATTTTGTTTTCTTTCTTTCTTTCTTTTTCGAGAGTTGTCCTACTGGAGCTGTAGAGCTGAGTTCACGGAAAGGCTACCCATCAGAATTTCTCATTGCTACTTAAGTCCAATTGCAGCAGGCCATGATTCTGATTGTGATATCGAGTGTACGGTTCAGTTGTGCGGGCGTATGGGCTCTACGATCGCGTGAGAATGAGCGTTTATTGGTGTGTACTTGAGACAGCGTGAATCGGATTGGAAGTGATGTAGGGGTCACTAAATCATTCGGGGCGTTTTGTGTTAGCGAAATATTGGGCGTAGTTGTGCGTGGATGATCGCGATTGTATATTCGGCTTTGTGTACAATCGCGAAGGTCTAGGGCGTTTGTATGTTATTGTATTCGATTGCGTGGGCGTTTGTTTGTCGCGTAGACGTTTGCATGTGTGTGCTAGCGTGTCACTTCGCATCCATAAATTCGATTTTAAAACCAGGTCCAATTACATATTCGCGTGTGTTCTTGGATGATCACACGGACCGTGAATCTGATACTTATTTTCAGTGTATGGTTCAGATGCTAGAAAACAGTGAGTTTTCTATCACAATCAACTCTATCATTAGAGTTCCCGGTCATGTCACCATGGAACGTATTGTCTAGTAGATATGAGCGTGATTTTTTTTTCTGATTGGTCCAGCTGAGGGCATGGGTCCTAGGCTGCTAGGGCCGAGAGGAAGAACTTCCGGACATAATTAATTCATGATCACGAGAACACGAGCGTATGTAGGCTCATTCTTGAGACTGCGTTTCTGAATTTATAAGTGCTAAAACGTTCGCTTAGTCACCGGAGTGCATGCATGCACAAGAACGGTGCTGCATCCTGTGCACTGGCTCATAATGTATCAGAACTAAGTTCATTGAGCTAGCAAGTAGCACGAGCACCGATGAGCGAGAGCTCTTGCTAGCCCGGTGCTAGCTAGTACGCTGTTCCAAGCTATAACTCAGCTATAGCAAAGTTGAAAAAATACAACACGTTAGTGTGAGTAACAATGCTTGTATCGTTTTATAGCAGAGACTTGTCGCACATTTACCAAGATATTTTTTTAGTGCTTTGTCCTATTCTTTCGTTTAATGGCTTACTCTATTGCGTTCTAGCTCATTGGGCAGGCTTACCGTGCTAGTTAATTGAGCTAAATCGTGCCAGATTACCGAGCTAGCTCTTCGAATCCTACAGCTCGAGCACAAAGCGTTGTCAGTTCTAATTGCATTTGATTCGTTCAAAGCGGCCTCTGAGCTCGTGTTAGACTCTCGTGCTGTGCTTCACGCATCCCTGCCGGAGTGTTCCTGTTAGCAAGATCGTAAGCGTAGGTATGCATAGATGATCGCGAAGGGCTGAAACGTTTGTATGTTAACGTATTTGTCGCGTGTGCTAGCGTGTATGCAACTTCGCGTGTATAAATTCGATTTTATAACCGTGTGGCTATTCGCATATTTGCGTGTATTCTTGAATGATCGCGCGCGGACTCTGAATCTGATACTTAATTTGCAATGTATGGTTCAGATCCTAGAAGAGAGTGAGTTCTCCCATATCACTAGAGTTTCCGGTTATGGCCAAAGAGGCAGTCACGTAAAATAAAATCACCCCAATAACTGAAATGGAAGTAAAAAATCTCATCACGAAAACTTACAGCAGTAAATATGAACGGTTTATGATACAAACGAGCCAGCTGTATAATTTGGTCCCGAAAAAGAATTAAAGTAGAAAATGTATAATCCGGATCATTTTCAGATAGGGTGATGAGCCTATTTGCGCCATGTTTCTATTATCACCCTACCCATTTGAAGCCGTTGGTTAGAGCAGTGTCTGCCATCTTTGTTCAACGCATTGAATCAAATGGTAGCGCAACAATAGGGGCACTCGATTCGAGTTTTCATTGTGCTCAAACACGAGAATTTTACTGTTTTCAACGCATTTGTATTATTACATTGGTTCTTAACAACGAAGCAAAGCGGTTGATGTCAATTTTTACGCATTCTAGTGATTGTAAGGTAAGAAATTACCGAATTAGTAAGGCACCTTGCTTAGTATGGTGAAAATAGGCTCATCACCCTACCTTCACAGGAGGCAAATTGAGTTGAACCAAATACTAGGGGCAGATCACTCTAGAAATACAAATTACCATCAATTTAAAAAAAAATGCATTTAATTTCCAATTTTGCATCAACTTTGCCCTCCCTCGTAGAAAAGTTTGTTTAACAAACGTCCTACGCTGATCCACTTTGTTCGACATTTTGTTGAAAGTAGGGCTAGTTGTTTTGTAGGGTTTTGACGTCTTACACGCAGCGCAAAATACATCAAGAATTTGTATTTTCATGGAAAGAAATTCGCTAATTTTTAAAAATGCATCACAAGTGATCTGCCCCTAGACCAAATGTGTACATCGAGCACTATATTTTTCATTACGGAAATTAATCGAGTAAATTGCGTTTCGACTTCGATAGAACGACTTGGCGGCTGCTAGACACTGAATTTTAAAATACCACCAAGCTTGAAAGAACGGCTTAAACAACTAGTCGAGGCAGATAGCGGGACCTATAAAAGTTCATTTTTTTCTTTTATATTAGAACAAATCGTAAAGTTTACTTAGTCCCAAAGCTTATAAGAAAATTCACAAAAATTGATTTTTTAGCACTCTTGTTCACAGGTTTCCTTTTGCTTTTAATTGCATTTTTGAAACCTGGGAAACTAGTTTGCAACATTATTTAGTCTGTTTCCATTTGTGGAAGATTTTTTGTTGTCCCGGGAGTACTTCCACTTCCACTGAGGTTGAAAATTCCGTACAAATTCCGGACAAATCCGTACAAGTATTTTTTCCGGACACATGACCAAAAATCCGTACTGTCCTCCCAAATTCCGTACAGTTGGTCAGCTTAGTTATGACCATAATCACAATACCTTTTCCATATACATTCAAAGAGAATATGTTATGTGACGTCATGCTCGATTGGCTCCGGCATTTGACATGTTCAATTGACTTCGCTCAGTGTCTCCGCCTAACTATGAATATAGTAACTATAATTGAAGCTAGTCAGAGCAAATTTGTTCGTTTCGCACTTCGTCAACTAAGCTACATAGATCGCTGTAAAAACTTACTTGACCTAAAAAAGCTGTAAAACTTACTTTACCTCGATCTCCTGTCTGTACGCTGAGATGTTTCGGAACCAGTTTTCATTTCCGATTTATTGCAATCTCTAATCGACATCGACATTCGCTATCGTAGAACAAATTAAGGGTATAACAGTAGGGTTACCAGATGGGCTAAGAGTAAAATAAGGACATCCTGTATCTTTACCGAGGCTAACAAATTTTGCTCATCTGTATTGAAATTTGTATGGATATTTGGAAAGACGACACATACTAGATGAAGGGTCTGTTATATAGGGTGACCATACGTCCTGGTTTCCCAGGACATGTCCTGGTTTTGCATTGACTGTCCTGGTGTCCTGGGAAGTCGAGGAAAATGCTTGATTTGTCCTGGTTTTTCTCCTGTAAGCCTAATATATTTCTATTTATTCAGTCTTCGCTTTTCACTATGCTCTAGATTGCAGTTATGACCGACCACAACCATAACTGCAACGTATACTCATCCTCAATCGGAATGCGTCAAACAAAACTTAATACAGTCGAATCTCCCAATTTTACCTTCCGATGTTTTTTTTTAATCTCTCAAGAGTACCTCGTCAATATCGATGAAACAATGGATACAAGCGCTTCTTCTTCTTGAAAAGACACATCGGCGTTTTGGTGCTTCTGCTTCTACTTGAGTTCTCTTGCTAGTGGCTTTTTTCATCTTACTGGAAATCCATCCCATAAAAAGAAAAATAGCAACTATCGTGGAATAATTTTATTGAGCGCTCTCTCGAGCTGGGGATTATGGAATTGCTACAGGCTCGAAACCAGTATCTAATCAGTTGCTCTGCTTGTTAACAGTGCAGTGAATCAAACGAACGTTTCTACCTAAAGTCTGCTGTCTATTTGTACCGTACTAATACTATAAACAAGCAAAGAAATCGAATAATAAAATTCGTCCAAAGCCAGTGTGGCCAATAAAGCACCGTTACTTTCATCGGTGCGATATCGATAATTCATACGCTATGGAATACAACATACATTACGTCGTTGAGCATGATAATGTTAGGACCAAGATACCCGTTTATATTGACAATGATAAGATTGATATGCGTCTGTACGATGCACACCTGGGTACTATTAGTAAATTTATTACAACCATCATGTCGGAACACGTAACGGTGGAGTCATTTAAGTTTGAAACCTGGAGAAAATTTTTCTAGGTATTTCCAACGGTGTTTGTTTCGTGAGAATGCGAGTGAAGGTACCTACTTCTTCATATGTGAACTTTCAATTCAAAGCAAAACGCGTAACCAAATCTCAAATCACGTTGTGCACGTATGGAGGACAGACCCCTGCGAGCCCTGCTCTGTTACACAAGAAGACACACTACGTGAAACCATGTACACAAACCTCTAACGAAGCAATATCAAATCCAAGCATACCCATCACACAGCCCTTCATCAACATCAACTAAATCATAAACCACCGGAGTTGCAGCTCAGGCACCAACGAATACTGGAACAACAGAGCCTACGCACAACGTTAACGATCATTGTGATGCGCCTACTACTTCCCAATCAACTGCCAGCACCACCGAAAATAAAATAAATAACAAAGAACGTGACCCGTAGGCCCCACAAACAACTCAAACCAGGTAATCGTGAAAGCCCATACAACATTAACAGCGAGTATAGAAAGAAAACGATAAACCGAGAAAAAACGGACTAAGTGATCCACAAGCAACAAGAGGCAATGAAGTAAATAGATCTTCAACAAGAAATAAGATCTTTACGCAAAGTAATAAATCGCGTACACAAGATCCGATGGATATACAATAAAATTCGATTTATTGATTTTTATTGACACATTGAAAATATTAAAAGATCCACGGCTCAGGTAATGTATTAAGGCGTGTCAAATAAATGAAATAGCTAATGGACGATTAACATGTCTTCACGCCTGGACGCTGAACAGCGACTAACCGCCGAGTCTAGCATCCTACATAAAAGGGAGTATGCTGCGAAACTTCAAAATCAGTTACTTATTTCTGCGTGTATTTACTGAAACTAAAATTCAGATTACCTCATTCATTAACTTCCCAACTGACTGAAACTGCATGCAGAATGGAATGCTTGAGTGCAAAGGAAATATAAATTCCTTCACCAACCAAAGCATTTATTTGTTTTTATGTGGACAGCTTGAAGGCAGAAGCTGGCATATGTCTACATTTTCGAGCATAAGTGAACTGCATAATCTGGTGCACTTTTGCTCAATAATCCCTCTCATAGGTAGAATGTGTGACCTGTGATTTTTTAGGTCACAATATCGTCGCTTTGGTCACTGAGCCCAGCTTGTATATATTTGTAAATATTGTTATTTTTTTTGTCGTATAAATAAATAACAGTGTACGGTCTATCTCGTGTATTTGACGACGCCTGTTCTTTGTTTATACTTTAAAATTATTGTTCGTAAATGTCTAAGTAGAATTTAAACGTCAAACCGTTACTACTCCGTGCTTGCATGTTTGAGTCGCGTTTAAGTTCTGCTTAATAGCCCTGGTTGGTGTCAAATGTAGGTTTCGTTATTTATTTGTTCATAGATTTATTTACTTATTTATTTATTTATATATTTATGTGCTTATTTATTTATTTATTTATTTATTTATTTATTTATTTATTTATATTTGTTATTTATTTTGCTTGTTTATTTATTATTCATTTTGTTATTATATTCGTTATAATTGTTCATTATAAAAAAAAATCAAGGAAACAAGTACCGCACGTTTAGCATGTCAATACATTGTACTAAAATTTGAGCATATTTCGTGACACCAACCAAAACGATAACATGTTTGTAAACGTCAACCATCATCATTCTGTCATCGCATCATCACCGTCATCAAATGCGGGGTGGCAGGATGCGAGGAGGCGCGGAGGGTATGTGTTGGAAAGTGGACAGGGCAATGATAAAATGTACCGCGAAATCTTAATGCGGTCTCTAATAGTTAATCGGCCCGGAGGAGTGAAGACTAGCAGCAGCGAGTCACTAGATACTTGACCGCGCGTTTCCATCGTAAGAAAAGTCTTGTGATATAAGCTGATCCGTAGGATCTTGTTTTCGCCGTTCAGAACCACCACACGAACGTTAAGGTTCTGTCCGGCCAGTCGAGTGGGATAAGTGTGGTTACCGGTTTCTGTGTAGTGTACTAGTACGACGCGAGTGCAAGAACGGTCAGTGATTGGCAAGATTTTTACGCCATTGTAGAGGCCAGTACCCAAGTACCGGAGGGTAGGCTCTACTAGACCGAAAACGCTGTAAATCCCACTCGACTTAGTGTTAGACACTCGTGTAGAAGATAAAGTGCGCATTGTACCACTCTCCGGGCCCAAAAGTGAAACGCAGGCCTCCGCTACCAATAGGCCGAGTTGCTGCTTCTTCAGGAGTCCCCCGTCGCTATAGTCCGTACGTTACTGCACCACCGTCGAAGCCCGCGCCTCATCGAGCCAGCTGCAAGTCGACCAACGTCATCACGATCGCAACGGTATCGACAGAAGAAAGTTTTCGTCGAATAAAAAGCAAGTAATAAATTTGTTTGTTTTTATTAATAGCCCTTCTGGCTCAAGTCAAGAAATCAAAAAAAAAGAATAGTAGTGTTAAATAAAAAGTGTATGGTCTGTATATACAAGTTGTGTCGTCCATTTTGTTTACAGTGCATTCCTTTAGGTACTTGTTTCCGCCGAAAATTAATTACGATTCGCTCAGTGACCATAGTGTGGGAAGAAAAGTCCGCCCAGTGTGAATTTCTCCAGGAGACAACCGTGAAACGACCCTAATAGCTGGTGAGTACAGTGTGGCCCCACCACCACAATAAGAACGTTACGAAATCGATACGTAACAATTGGCGCCCAACGCAAAATAAAAGAAAAAGTGATTTGTTTCCAAGACCAGAAGCAAATCCCTTTTTCGTTGTGTCTCCCGGAGAAATTCAATTCACATTGTTCACTTCATTAATCGCGAAGTCATTGGGTCGATATCCAATCTGGAAGTTGATTCTGAAATTTAATTGTGATTAGTGGAATTGCGAATTGTTGCGAGTGATGAAAAATTGTATATCTGGCACGCCGTCGTTTGCTAGTGCTTGAGTAGAAAAATTGATCGTTTGTTTTGAACATTTTTCATACACAGGTAGCATTGATCGGATTGAATTTGACATTTACTAATACCATTACATTTGTTTCTTGTCGGGTTTTTGTTTACTTTTCTAGCGGGTGTTAAAACTATTTGTGGTTTGTGATAATTTTGTTAATTTTTGCCTTTTTATACAATGGCAATGGCACAGCTCACATTCGATCAAGCTAGTGAGCTGATCCAAGGTTGGTATTTTGATATGAGTGTGGAGTTTTTAGCCGACGATGAACTGAATTATGAACTGACTGCCCGTTCTGTCAGTTTGTCTATCGGTCTCGATCGCTCACGAAAACGCAAGTGGCTGCGAGACCAATTGAAGGTGGAAAGGGATGATCCGTCGGGAAAATGCCCACGAAGAGTAGTGGGTGATCCTACTGTGGAAGTCGAGGTTTGTACGCATAAGTTTATCGAGTTGAAATCGTGTTTGGAACAGGAGGATGATGAGGAAAAGAAGGTTTGTTCCACTAGAATGGTACACGTCGGTATGCGTTTAGTGACTGTGTTGAGGGACTCGCGGGGGTCGCCTAACTTGCACAGTCAATTGCAAAATACGGTGGTTGAATTAGCGGAGGTTCTTGAATATTTCTTTCGAGGTTCTGCTTCGTCTTTGCAGAGTGATCAGCAAGAGGGAAATGATATTTTAGCTCTGTTGGATGCAGACAAAGCAGATGAAAATCCTAGACCGAGAGTTTCCGTTCTTAGTCAGGATGACCTTGATTGGATCCATTCGTTGCAAGCGAGAATTACGGATCTAGAAGCCGATTTAGCCCGACGAAGAGAAGTAAAAGATGCTGTAACTCAAACTCTTCCCGATCATGCTCAATTTACTTCATATTCACAACACCCCGATACAAATTTCAGAACATTTCAAAACTATAATTTTCCGCCTATAAAGCCTTCCAATTCATTCGATACTTCATCTAGTTACCATAATTTTCAAAATATCCCAGATCGTACATTACATTCTAACAATATACCAGTTCCCAACAATACATACAATATTCCCTATCACCCGACGAGAATTTCTAATCCTCCTGGAGCAAATCCCGAAATGTACAACCATGCTTCGGCTATCCCATCTTTCCCTAAACGAAATTCACCTCCCATGTATAGTGGTGTTCTACACAATCCGTACCCCGCACCGTACCACAACCGTCACACTCTTCCTGTGTCCAAATGGAACATCACTAAATACAGTGGTGACGATCAAGGGCTGAAGTTAAATGAGTTTCTGGAAATTGTACAGGCTTTATCCCAAGCTGAGCATGTGTCGGAAGTCGAGCTTTTCGAGTCGGCTGTGCATTTGTTTGTTGGTTCAGCGCTCAAGTGGTATATGGCACAAAGAACCACTGGTAGATTGATGAATTGGCAGCATTTGGTATTTGAATTAAAACGCACCTACATGCACCCTGATTTGGACGCGTTGATCAAAATGAAAATTTACCAGCGTCGTCAACAAAAACATGAATCTTTCCACGAGTACTATTTCGAAATCGAGAAACTGTTCAGAACCATGAGTGTTCAGATTCCCGATTACGAAAAAGTACAGATTCTACAGCAGAATATGCGAGTAGACTACAAGCGACAAATGACATTTATTCCGATAGTCGACCTTGAAACACTTGTTGCTGCTGGACAGAAATTAGATGCATTAAATTTCTCGGCATACAACAAGGTTTTCGGGACGGACAGGAATGTCCAAGTGGTCGAAAGCTCTGAAAACAATTCGAAGAAAAAAAATAAGAACCAATCCCAGACTCAACAGGTGATAGATCAAACCGCAGCAGTGTCTCAGGTCAACCAAAATAGAAACAATTCACACACATCCACTAATTCGTCTCGTCCCAATCAACTTCCCAACAAAAACAACCAATCCTTACCGAACACCCAAACGAGTCAAAATTCGTCTCAAAATACCGCCCGACCAGACCCGGTCGCGGTGCCATCTGGGTTCAATTCTCGTCCGCAGTTCACGTTGGAAGAATTGATAAACACGCACATTCCCCCACCGGCCAATACCTGCTACAATTGCGGGAGGATTGGTCATCACGTAGCGATGTGTAGACAGCCCCGGGGCATATTTTGCAGTACGTGCGGTCTTCGCGGTTTTCCGACTAACTATTGCCCGTTTTGTTTAAAAAACGGACCAAACGCGAACCAAAATCGTCGTTCGCAGACACCCAACGCGTAAGTCAAGACCGTTTTCTTCAACGTACGCCTCCCCCTTACTGGGTACAGGCCACCAGAGATATTTACGCTGAATCTACAGAAATTCTTCAAATTACCTACCCTGTCCCCCACGATAACCGACCGTACGCACACGTAAAGATTTACGGTTACCCGGTACGGGCTCTCTTGGACAGCGGTAGCAATCACACGCTTATCAGCGAATCTCTTTTCTCTAAATTAAAATTCAAAAAGTTGCATCGCCCTTCCAAAAACGTGATTCTACGGTCTGCAAGTGGAGACGAACTGCAAATTAAAGGTCAGGCTCATCTTCCATTTGCCTTCCAAGGATGTGTAAAAATAGTTCCTACTTTGGTAGTTGCAAATCTGTCCATAGATTGCATCTGCGGAATGGACTTTTGGAGGAAATTCAAAATTCAGCCCGCAATGCAAAATTGTGGAGGAATTGAGTCCACTGCATCGGTATCTATCACCAAACACCCTAGTTCTGAAAACATTCTCACCGACGATGAAATCATGGTTATTGAAAACATAAAAAAACTTTTCCTTCCTGCTCAAGAAGGAAAATTGACCCTGACCAACCGAGCTCAGCATCGCATCGTGTTGGGAGAGGAATGGAAAAATAAACCGCCAGTCCGCCAGTTTCCATACGTGATGTCTCCGAAGACGCAGGATCTGGTAGCCGTCGAGCTGCAACGACTGTTGGGTTTAGGGATTTTGGAACGGAGCAACTCGGATTGGTCGCTTAACTGTGTGCCCGTCATCAAGCCCAACAAAGTTCGGCTTTGTTTGGACGCGCGCAAGATTAACGAGCGGACTGTTCGGGATGCTTATCCGTTGCCTCATCCCGGTCGAATTTTAGGTCAACTTCCCAAGGCTAAATACCTGTCCACGATAGACCTGTCTGAAGCATTTCTCCAGGTTCCATTGGACCAAGAATCGCGGAAGTACACGGCCTTTTGTGTACAGGGCAAAGGGCTATTCCAGTACACACGGATGCCTTTTGGGTTGATCAACAGTCCTGCTACGTTAGCACGACTGATGGACAATGTCCTGGGCCACGGGATGCTTGAACCGTACGTCTTCGTCTATCTCGACGACATTGTTGTGGTGACGGAGACATTCGAACACCATGAACGCCTTCTAGTGGAGATTGCACGTCGCTTAAGGGAAGCAAACCTAAGCATAAACCTCGAAAAGTCTAAGTTTGGAGTGTCTGAGATTCCCTTCCTGGGATATCTCCTTAATACAGACGGTCTTCGAGCCAACCCGGAAAAAGTTCGTCCTATTGTCGAATACGAACGGCCCAATACCGTAACAAAACTAAGGAGATTCCTAGGAATGGCGAATTACTATCGGCGCTTCATCTTAGACTTTAGCGGGGTGACCGCTGCACTCACAAACCTTCTGCAAAGCAAAACGAAAACCATCCGTTGGAACGATTACGCCGAACAGGCATTTTGCGAAATCAAAGAGCGGCTGATATCTTCACCAGTCTTGGGCAGTCCTGATTTCAGCAAGGAGTTCTGTATCCAAACGGATGCTAGTGACGTGGCGGTAGCTGGGGTTCTCACACAAGAACAGGATGGGGTAGAACGGGTCATTTCATTCTACTCCCATAAACTGACAACGCCCCAGAAGAACTACCATGCCGCAGAAAAGGAAGCGCTTGCAGCCATTCTCGCCATCGATGCATTCCGTGGGTATATTGAGGGTTACCATTTCACCCTAATAACCGATTCTTCCGCTCTGACCCATATACTCAGTACAAAATGGAAGGTCGGGTCACGATGCAGCCGATGGGCGTTGAATCTGCAGCAATTCGATATGACCGTCAAGCATCGCAAGGGCAAGGAGAACGTGGTTCCGGACGCCCTCTCGCGAAGCATCGCAGCTGTTCAAGAATCGTCGTGGTACGCGTCAATGTCCGACAAAGTGGCCCGCCGGCCCGATGATTTTGTAGATTTCAAGATCGACGATGGTAAACTCTTTAAGTTTATCACCGTGAACGATAATCCCTGTGATACTCGCTTCGAGTGGAAAATGATTCCCCCGCCCACCGAAGTTCCAAATATTCTTCGACAGTACCACGACGATTGCTTTCATCCAGGCTACGACAAAACCCTTGCACGGATCCGTCAAAGATTCTACTGGCCTAAGATGGCAGTTGAAATACGGCGGTACGTTCAACAGTGTGGAATGTGCAAGGAAGTCAAAGCTTCTTCCGTCCCTGTTGCACCTGCCATGGGAAACATGAAAATTGCCACCCGCCCTTGGCAGATCGTATCAGCGGATTTCATTGGCCCTCTCCCCCGCACTCGTCGCGGTAGTCAGCACATTTTGGTAGTTTGTGACTACTTTTCGAAATGGGTAATGGTTCAGCCTGTGAGGAATGTCAGTAGTGCCCCCATGTGTGCAATTTTGAAAGACCAATGGTTCCTGAGAAACTCGGTTCCTGAAGTGATAATCACTGACAACGGAAGCAGTTTCATTTCCAAAGAGTTCAAGGAGCTGTTGGATCGTTTCAAAGTTGCCCACTGGCTCAACTCACGATATCACTCACAGGCAAACCCGGTCGAAAGAGTCAACCGAACTATCAATGCTGCTATCAGGACATACGTGAGGGAGGACCAACGCCTTTGGGACACTCGTGTGTCGGAGATCGAGATGGTTTTGAATACCAGTGTTCACTCGTCGACTGGATTCACACCATACTTCATTAATCACGGTCACGAGTACTCTGAAGTTGGTACCGATCATTTACTCACCCGTCTCGATGTAAAGCTGACTTCGGAAGAGATGGAAGAACGACGATCGAAAATGTTTGAGCGAATCTACGACCTTGTCCGCAAAAATCTGGCGAAAGCTCACAACGCTTCCCAACAGCGCTATAATTTACGGCACCGCAAGTTTGCACAAGCTTTCGTAGAGGGACAGCTGATATACCGCAGAAACATGAAACCGTCTAGTGCAGCACAGAACTATAATGCCAAATACGGCCAACAATTCCTTCCATGTCGTGTCAAGGCGAAAATCGGATCGTCTTCCTATGAGCTGGAGGATTTGAACGGCAAAAGTTTGGGTATTTGGCCAGCTGTGCATTTGAAACCCGGTTAGCTAGTTCTCCGCTCCACCGCGGAATGAATTATAAAAAAAGCACCATCGATTACACTTTATTTACAAAACAAAAACAAATAAAATAAACACACAAAAAACACCCACAGCTGCACAGCACAGTGTCAGCCAACTCTCCGTCCTCCTGAATCCTCCACCGATCTCAAAAAAACGGTGCAAACTTCGACGTTATATCTAAAATAAAACAAAAAAAAACATAATTAGCAACAAAAATACTTACCAACATCACGAATCATCCTTTTTTTCATCACTACATAAACAATCAGCATTAGTCAGCTGAGTATGAGTAGCTGTGACAGATCGGATAATAGACAACCGGACGACAGGGTTGTGCTGGGTTACGACGGGGTTACGTTTGCCCGCCGCCAGTTTTAAGTCGACTTTACACTCTAAGCGTGAATGGGTTAATTCTGCGTAACTTCATCTAGTTTTCTCTCGCATGACGAGAGAGTAAAAGAAGTTCGCAACGAGTTAACCATTTCACAAAAGTAATAGTCTTTCCGACTCTTGAAAAAGAGTCCGGTAAAGCACAAATTTAAATTTAGGGGCCCCTAGCATAATTAAAAGTTAGTGTTTAGTATTATTTATGGTATGAATGTGAATGTAAATGAAGAGGAATGAAAGGCTAGCAAATTGAATTCTGAGTGAGTGTGTGCGGTATGTAAGCGGTAGTGTTAGATGTTTCGTCCAAGGATAGCCCTTGTGACGGTAATGGTAGCAGAAAGAAATGTCAAATTCCGTCTGATTTCTTTCTGGTAATTTTCCGCCATTTGAAGCGTATCCGATCAATAATTCTACTCAGCAAATGCAGCAACGGCTTTTATTCTGACGCATTATAGGCAATTTCGACAGTGAAACTTTCACAGTTGTTTTGGGATTGATGGATGGATTGAATCGTTCCTGATTGTGACAGATACATCGGTGAGTGCGCGAGACTAAAAACGGACAGGCTCACTTCCTCAGAGTCAAGTAATTTCGTGGGACAGATTCCTCTGGCCTTTGGAAAAATCATTCCACGGAATTAAAACTGGCACTCGGGAAGAAGTAGTCGCGTTTGAAGTCGGCATTCATTCGAGAAAAAAAAACCATTTGGGTTTTTTTTTACCCGAGTCGGGGAAAATTGTGACCTGTGATTTTTTAGGTCACAATATCGTCGCTTTGGTCACTGAGCCCAGCTTGTATATATTTGTAAATATTGTTATTTTTTTTTGTCGTATAAATAAATAACAGTGTACGGTCTATCTCGTGTATTTGACGACGCCTGTTCTTTGTTTATACTTTAAAATTATTGTTCGTAAATGTCTAAGTAGAATTTAAACGTCAAACCGTTACTACTCCGTGCTTGCATGTTTGAGTCGCGTTTAAGTTCTCCTTAATAGCCCTGGTTGGTGTCAAATGTAGGTTTCGTTATTTATTTGTTCATAGATTTATTTACTTATTTATTTATTTATATATTTATGTGCTTATTTATTTATTTATTTATTTATTTATTTATTTATTTATTTATATTTGTTATTTATTTTGCTTGTTTATTTATTATTCATTTTGTTATTATATTCGTTATAATTGTTCATTATAAAAAAAAATCAAGGAAACAAGTACCGCACGTTTAGCATGTCAATACATTGTACTAAAATTTGAGCATATTTCGTGACACCAACCAAAACGATAACATGTTTGTAAACGTCAACCATCATCATTCTGTCATCGCATCATCACCGTCATCAAATGCGGGGTGGCAGGATGCGAGGAGGCGCGGAGGGTATGTGTTGGAAAGTGGACAGGGCAATGATAAAATGTACCGCGAAATCTTAATGCGGTCTCTAATAGTTAATCGGCCCGGAGGAGTGAAGACTAGCAGCAGCGAGTCACTAGATACTTGACCGCGCGTTTCCATCGTAAGAAAAGTCTTGTGATATAAGCTGATCCGTAGGATCTTGTTTTCGCCGTTCAGAACCACCACACGAACGTTAAGGTTCTGTCCGGCCAGTCGAGTGGGATAAGTGTGGTTACCGGTTTCTGTGTAGTGTACTAGTACGACGCGAGTGCAAGAACGGTCAGTGATTGGCAAGATTTTTACGCCATTGTAGAGGCCAGTACCCAAGTACCGGAGGGTAGGCTCTACTAGACCGAAAACGCTGTAAATCCCACTCGACTTAGTGTTAGACACTCGTGTAGAAGATAAAGTGCGCATTGTACCACTCTCCGGGCCCAAAAGTGAAACGCAGGCCTCCGCTACCAATAGGCCGAGTTGCTGCTTCTTCAGGAGTCCCCCGTCGCTATAGTCCGTACGTTACTGCACCACCGTCGAAGCCCGCGCCTCATCGAGCCAGCTGCAAGTCGACCAACGTCATCACGATCGCAACGGTATCGACAGAAGAAAGTTTTCGTCGAATAAAAAGCAAGTAATAAATTTGTTTGTTTTTATTAATAGCCCTTCTGGCTCAAGTCAAGAAATCAAAAAAAAAAGAATAGTAGTGTTAAATAAAAAGTGTATGGTCTGTATATACAAGTTGTGTCGTCCATTTTGTTTACAGTGCATTCCTTTAGGTACTTGTTTCCGCCGAAAATTAATTACGATTCGCTCAGTGACCATAGTGTGGGAAGAAAAGTCCGCCCAGTGTGAATTTCTCCAGGAGACAACCGTGAAACGACCCTAATAGCTGGTGAGTACAGTGTGGCCCCACCACCACAATAAGAACGTTACGAAATCGATACGTAACAAATGGAAACAAAATTCAGTTTGCTTCTGAAACCGAACATGTCCAAACCTGAATGCGCTGTGTCGGGAGAACGAATGACGAGGGAAACGAACCAAACATTTAATTCAATTTTGTTTTCTTTCAAGTTCACGCACGAATGTCATTTTTTTCAAGCTCGGGCTCAAACTGATATTAATTACACCCAAGCTATCCGTCGGTTTTCATATAACAATCGATTAAACGGAGAAATTTTTGGTAACAACGGTAGGTTTTGCAGATCTCAAATCGAGAGATAATGGTTGTCATTGGAGATTACCAGGCATAGCGCAGGGAAGCTAGATGGGATAGCTGGTGATTCTGATTTACGTCAATGTTGTGTTTTTAGCACTGAAAACTCGTCGCCGGTCGTGCACAGACCATCTCAGCATGAAACGTTTGTTGATGGTGGTGTAGCAAGAACTGCCTTTGTGTAAATTCGAAAAAGTTCTTGGTGATCGAATTCCGATGAAAGACTTTCTGGAAGAGCTCTTCCTCCCAGACTCCCAGAACTTTTTTAGTGTCTGCCTGCCAGACCCCATAACTTTATAACAGCCGAAAACATGCGGAAAAGGCAATGTCGATTGAGCGGTAACGAGGGGAAGCAGTTTCGGCTGTCCTGGTTTTTTACTCGTCTGATATGGTCACCCTATGTAAAATGTTGTGAAGACGTGTGTTTCATTTTGAAGACAAATTTATTCGGATATCTGACTGATTTCTGGCAGAATTCTGGCTCAAAATCAATAACCGATTCAGAATCCTGGCCGTTGAAGACAAATGAAGACATTTTTTTTATAAAATGTGAAGACATTTGAAAAAGATGCCTGGTATCCCTGACTTTCTGCAAAACTAGCAAAAAGCTTAAATTGTTACAAAAGTGAAATTGTCGGGTTCCGCGCATTTGTTCTGTCCGGTACCGTACTGTGTGAAGCTTACGGCCAATGAAAAGACATGTGGAAACATATTGTCAAGAATATCGTACTGTTCATAGCGGAGTTCCGGTGGTTAATTCTGTCGGCGACTTGTACGATATGGAAATAAGCGCTATCAATTACCTTCTTTTTGTTGTCATATTTATTTTCCGTCGACCACGGTCCGCATTGGTTTCCTTTCAACGACGTTAGACGGGTAGCTCAATCATCTGTACCCTAGATATTGGCCCCTTCAACACGTGGACCGGAACCTATGACTTTACTTCCCTTCCTAAAGTACACGCTACCACAGATTTTTCACCTCAGAAAATTTCAACGACTCCGACTCGGATTGAGAAACGGTTACGCTTATCACTCCACCACCGACGCCATCATCAATTATCTACTAGTATCTGCACAATGAAAATCATGCGCCGGTAAATTATATGTGATATCCTATTCTATTCATCGATAATTGGTATCAATACGGCATTTTCCTCCGCACAACAATTTCCCGTAATTAATCAGCGGCAGGCAGTGGTTCGAATCGTAAAATACTCACATTCCAGGAGCCTTATTTCACGTATGTATTGTAATAATAGCATCCCTTTTGGAACGAAACCCGCAAAGTCTCGCATTGTACCTCATTGACAAAAGCGCACCTACGGTGTTATTTCACCGCGCATTCGTTCCAATTAGTATCATCGTTGCACAGAGATGTCCCTGTATCAGCACGCAGTGTTTAAACAGCGATTGCGGAGTGACTAGGTAACAAGTTTCGATTTTCAAATTTTTTTTTCACTACCCATATGCCACTCGTATCGGGCGCTGCTGTCCCGACGGGAAACTCAATTGATTAGATAAACTTTAGATCAACCAATTGAACACGTGTCACACACTAGCCGTATTGCCTGTCTGTATGATGGGAAAACCCGACGTAAATTGGAATGTTACACCTGCTCGGTTACCTGGACTCGTTTCGATTTGTTTGCATGGGCAGCAAAAAAAAGTGTGACATTTCATCGTTGCGGTGTTTGAGGGTGATCATGATGAAACTTTATTCCAATTGCAATTCGAGGGATTCACTCTGGTTGGCGCTGTTTGTTGGCTTCTTTTCTGTGCGGCCTAACCAACGCAACGTCCGCCATTTACCAGGCGATGTCCTCTGAGCTGGTGCTTGCTCGCGAAACATCCTTGCAAAAACTGTTTTCTCCCATCGATCGTGCTCGATGTCAATTTCAATCTCGTCACGAACCGAAACAATAAATCCATCGATAAACAATATTTTCCACCATATTAGTTTTGCACAGAATTATTCTTTTTTTTCTCCTCTCGTTTTTCGAGCTTTCACTTTGCTCGTTTCGATTCTTGCCGGGGGTGATGCTCGGGCGCGGATTTCTTCTGTAGTGAAGTCTGTAGGAGATGGCAGGGTCCGTTGTGGAGCTTGATGTTACTTTTCGTTTTGGTGGTTCGTTGATATATTATACTATTGGAAATTACTTTACGCTGCCGTTGTGAGTTCGAGAAGGTTTCCAATTTTCCTAGAAGTTTCTCGGGAAAGAGGAAGTAAAAAATAAAATAGCTAGAATTGTCGAAATGAGCATGAACATGATGACCGTACAATTCGTACTTGCTACTCCGTGATTGGTTAAAACAACAAACGAAATTGCACAGAGAATCAACGAATGGGGCCTGCGAGTTGCTATTCATCCTCAATGTTCATGTTTCGAGAATTCTATACTTTAAAATGCCAATGACGGCGCTGGCCACGTCCTTACAGTCATCGGGGAGGGAAGGAATGTTAGTGTTTGTATGTTATGGAGACCATGTATTACTCTGCATCTCCACGTTTGCCACGGGAAAAAGTTTTTGTTAGTAGGATGGGGTAAAGAGTTACAAAAATCTGGATTCACCTTGATGAGTGATATGATCTATGTAACTCTCAGAAGTGTTATCTTGAGTTTATTGCTCTGGGCAGCCGTTTGCCGAGAATTTATGATTGATTTATCGTTTGCTAAATTGGTTTTGAAATACTCGATTTATAATAAAAGCAACTTCTGCTCCGGACAACCGAAAGTCCGGAATGTTGCTTATGTTTAATGGAATCGAACGGCAGGTGCACGATTTTGTTACCCCTTGCGCCTTCATTCCGGCGAAATGCGGCTTTCCAAAAACAATATAATAATAATGAAATGCGATTACTTTTAGTGTCTCGAGGCATTTGTCGATATATCTATGTAATTACCGGTTTCGTAATACACGCTTTATTTATTGTGTATAAATTTTGGTATTATTACTAATGACATTGTTTCGCTAATTACTAGAACAAGATTGAAAACAATAAGAACGAAAAGAAAATAACTTGTTACCTTTTGCGTCAATATTTCAGCTAAATATTATTATACTCATGAAAAAATGTAGTTAACGAGACAGTAGTGCATGTACTGCTTCAAAGCATACGAAAGTACTCAATACAATAAGAACAATTAAGGGGTCCTCATATATAATTGTGGCAAAAAGTACCTAATGTTTAATAATTTTTTTGAAGCAGTAAAATGACTTAGACATGTGGAATATTCTGCAAAATGTTTATTAAGGTTTCATCTACAAAATAAAAATTTTCGAGTGTAAGGTGTAAAAAATGGCGTCCAAAATGGCGGCTTTCTCGGAACAAGATTTTTTGAATCTGCGGGCATTCTCGTTTTTGAACCATTCAACCAATGAACTTCGGGTTTCGCCTGCCTAAAAGAAAACAACATTCTCGGGTGTTGTAACCTACAAAATCGAAATATTTTGATCATTAACGATTTGTACAGCCGATCAAAGCGGAAAAATCATGCAAAAAAAACGATACCTTATTTTCAAGTGACCGCCATTTTGTTTCTATATGGAATTTTTTAATATTTTTTTTTTTTGGTTGGGCCGCATCTGCAAAATGTAATCTTCAAGATCGTTTTGGTTTGCTGCTTGTAGACGACGAACTGCGACCTGTATCGTGCCCGCAGATGAGGTCGGTTTTCAAAACATCTTTTGCTGGAGCCGCCATTTTGGACGCCATTTTTGATAACTTACATTCGAAAATTTTTATTTTTATTTTATAGATTAAACCAGTCATTTTACTTCTTCAAAAAAAAATTATCAAGCATTAGGTACTTTTTGCACAATAATATAAGAAGCCTCCATTAATATAATATTTAATGGACTAAAAGTAAATCATTAAATATGGCAATAAAACATTTGTTCTTCGTGCTGATGTGACTGCTGAAAATTGGTAACTGGTTTTGAATTGTTTGCGTATTGTCAATTCTCAACCCTTATACACAATTCGAATGTCATCATTCACTCAGACAAGACCATACGTATTCCCCACGCGCATTGAATACCCAGTGGATTAGTTTCCTAGTTGGACAAATAAACACTAAACAGATTGTTCAGTCTAAAGAAATGTCAGTTCAATTGGCTTCAACCGGCGAATACGTGTTCCCTCACAATACCAGAAAATAAAAGAACATTTAAAATCACACAAATGACAAAATATGTGAAATTCAGAATATAACGAAATGAAGACTGCTAAAATATTTGCATTAAAACAAGATCGGAAAAAATAGTTGCATAATCGAGGTGGTTCATTTTCAAAGATTGCACTGCTGATGAATCACTTTATAAAAATAAGTGATAAGGGGCGCGGACGAAAATAGCTGACCGCCACCAGAATTGCAAGAATTATCGAAATCCAGGAAAACAAAAATAAAATCATTACGAAAACTGCATTGGCATGATCATATAGTGCTATAATTTGATTAGGTCGAGAAATTTGCCTTTCGATATCGTCTCATCAGTATCGAGGCAGACCGATTTGGTCGCCAGATAAACATCAAACTCAAAAATTATAGGGTTGTGTCCAGGACACGACTACGGTGACATTGAAAATTCAGCTAGAAGTATTCATTACAGGGACGGATCCATACAAAAATTCAGGGAGGGAGAACTTTGTACAATGCGTAATGCGTTAATCGCATAATACATAGTTATACTTTTTGGCATTGTCCTTCTGACAGATGGCGCAAATTGTAAAGAACACTTTCGCACTTTTTTAAAATCAGAAAGAAAAAATAAGTTCGACATCTTTGTTATAGGGAAGCTTACTTACTTACTTCAGATGCCGGTAATGTAAAATATTCAAAGATATTGTTTATTTCATGGTTGGACTCTGAAAAGGGTAGATATAAACAAGATAGTAATTCGATCCGCCACAACTGAGTTTTCAGAATTTGTAAATTTACGTTGTTAACTAACACGACACAAACAAATGTTTCTGCTACAGCACTCTCTATTGACCTGCACGGAACACACACATTATTCTGGTGTAGCTGTACTAACCACGTCTATTTTACATCAAATAATAACACAGAACGAATGACGAGTAGTGTGCTGCCGTTCTAGGCATAATTGTCCCAGGTGCATGGGAAATACCATGGAAGATAGAACAATTATGCTTATATCGGCAGTGTATGCGTTCCGATGAGAGGTAAGTTATTTTTTAAAATGCGAAATGATAATTTCAATTCTAATTCTTACTAGAATAGTTTTGTGGTCCTAATAAGGATCGTGTGTTGAGGATTAATGTTTTGGTCAGTTCGCCGCTTCCTTGTTAGGAATAGTGCGGCTTCTTAACACGGCTCATGGAAGGGGTAATTTGGAAAGCACAGCGAGCGAGCAGCTTTCCTTCTAGGAACTAATGATCGGATCACCAGCGGCAAAATACTTGTGTCTTCTACGACGTTCAAACGCACACTGGAGAATTTTCCTTAGAGACTATTTGTTTTACGTATCTCCAAGATGCTTGGTCGTCAAATGGTGGAGCTAACAATGAAATAAAATTTTTGTTCGCTAGTTGAACAGCTAATGACTGCCTTTTTCAAAATTATTTTTATCGTTATATATGGTTATTGCATTCTCTACGAAATTGTTACGTTATTGTCAATATTTCTGAATTGAGAGCGTTCGGACATGGCGCTGAAAACAACTCAGTAGCTTCTGCTGTCAAATATTTTGTAACGATTGAACAATTTTGTCGCAAAGGTCACTTTTCTGATCAAAATTATTATAGGAATAGGAATCTTAAAAATGTATATTTATTTTATCGCACTTTTTCGGAAATTATTATAGAAAATAAAGAACCCGATGAGAGGCAAGTTATTTTGAAAAATACGAAGAGAATGGTTTTATTGTCCTAATAAGGACCGTTTGCCTGTGCCCTTTTTAAAAGGTCTCGTGGCAGGCGCAACTTTGAGAGCGTTTTTCGTGGATTACTGCT
This sequence comes from Topomyia yanbarensis, assembly GCF_030247195.1. Lineage (NCBI taxonomy): Eukaryota > Metazoa > Arthropoda > Insecta > Diptera > Culicidae > Topomyia > Topomyia yanbarensis. The sequence continues at coordinate 371,556,940 of NC_080672.1, read as the reverse complement.
ACCGAGGAGTATTTCTTATTGGAACTAACGAACGAGTGAATCACCGGTTGACAAATACTTGTGGCTTCTACGACGTTCAAATGTAAACTGGAGAATTCTTCTGCTGGGCAATTGGTTTACGTTCACGCAATTTGTTTCACAATTATTGTGAATACTTTTTTCTTCGATAACTGGAAGAACGACCACTTTGTTTTCAGCAGATGGAAATGGCATTTGGTCACGGTTTTTTGCAAATATTACTGTTGCGACGCAACGTTATGATAAGACGCACCATTTGCTTCTGCTGCAGATATCGTCACCAGCTGATACAAAGTTCTATGTGTATCGTAGTATAGACAAACGGTCTACATTGAGATTGACTTGTAATGGATTTATTGTTAATAGTCTATTGGAACGGAACAACCAACGACGCAATTCCCGAGTATAAAACACAACGTAGAGACTAACGACTGACGCGATCAATTACTTTTATTTTGTCTATCGCCTACGTGTAAAACGTCAACGTCTCAGTCCTCAGGGAAAAACTACAATTTATAACTTGATGACATATAACAATTGGATCGATCGCTGCCCCGTCTGATGATATTGTTATACTGGGCGACTTCAACTTACCTGGCTTGACCTGGTGCCCAGCAAGTAATGGATTTCTACGATTGGATATCGAAAAGTCTGTGCTTATCAACAATGCCAGTTGTATCTTGGACAATTACAGTAGCGCAACTCTTCGGCAAATTAATAATATCATCAACGAGAACGGTCGTACATTGGACCTCTGCTTTGTAAGTGCCCGGAACTACGCTCCGTACTGCTGCGCCGCTCCGACACCTTTAGTCCAGCATGTGCGTCATCATCCCCCACTACATCTTGTACTCGCTGGTAACCTAGGAGTGAATTTTGAAGACGTCTCAAGCTCTATCGTCTACGATTTTAAAAACGCTGACTACGACAGCATCGTTAGCACGCTGTTGGATATAAACTGGGACGAAAATCTTAACAATGATGACGCGAACGAAGCAGCGATGACGTTTTCTAATATTCTTAACTACCTAATCGTCCGTCATGTGCCAAAACGAACAGTCAGCACAAATCAACACCCTCCCTGGCAATCAACAGTGCTTAGACGATTAAAAACTGCCAAACGAGCCGCATTTAAAAAGTTCTCGAAGCATAAGACACTTGCATTACGAAACCACTACTTTCAACTCAACCACGAATACAAACAGCAAAGCAGACGTGCATTTTTAGATACCAGCGAAACGTCGAACGTCAACTGAAATCCAAGCCAAGTCGTTCTGGAAGTATGTTAACGAGCAGCGAAAAGCGGATCTTGTATGTCATTAAATGGAGTTTTAGGCACCGACACTAAGGAAATTTGCCAATTGTTTTCCGACAAATTTTCAAGCGTTTTTTTCCGACCAGAACCTTTCCCCACAACAAGTCGCTGCCGCTTCATATCTAACTCCTTCTCTAGGACGAACCATCAACCGAATTTGTGTCGATAATGCTTCCATTCTTGCAGCAAATTCCAAGCTGAAAGCATCTAGTTCCCCGGGTCCAGATGGTGTTCCCTCGATTTTTGTCAAAAAGTGCATCAGTGGGCTTCTTGAACCACTTCGGCGAGTCTTTGTGCTATCACTCAATACTGGAACATTCCCTTCCTGCTGTAAAGCAGCGCACATGTTTCCAGTTCACAAAAAAGGAAACAAATCGAACATTGACAATTATCGGGGAATCTCGTGTTTAAGTGCAGTATCAAAACTATTCGAGCTGTTTGTCTTAGACCCTCTTTTCTTTCACTGCAAACACTACATTGCAGACGATCAACACGGCTTTATGCCTAAACGATCAACAACGACTAACCTGCTCTCGTTCACAACATATGTACTCGATGGATTCGCTGACGGATTGCAAACCGATGCTATTTACATGGATCTATCTGCGGCCTTCGACAAAATCAATCATGATATCGCAATAGCGAAGCTGGACAAACTCGGTATTCGTGGACAACTACTGCGCTGGTTTCGTTCCTACCTCGATGGAAGGCAACTCCAAATCAGCATTAAGGACTGTCTATCTACACCATTCTTCGCTACATCCGGCATCCCACAACGAAGCCATCTCGGTCCAGTGATATTCCTCCTCTACTTTAATGACGTCAACATCAAATTACAAGGACCCCACCTTTCTTTTGCCGACGACATGAAAATTTTTCAACAAATACGGGATAAAACCGATGCCGAGCTTCTTCAGAGGGAACTGGACAGCTTTAGTAGGTGGTGTGATCTAAACAGAATGGTTTTAAACCCGAGCAAATGCTCAATCGTTACGTTCACGCGGAAACGCCATCCGATTCAGTTTAACTACCATCTCTTCGACTCGAGTATTCCAAGACACTCTATCGTCAATGATCTTGGAGTCATCATGGATTCGGCACTAACGTTCAAACCACATACATCATCCATTGTGCATAAGGCTTCAAGACAGCTTGGCGAATAGCGAAAAACTTTAAGGACGTATACTGTTTAAAATCTCTCTATTGTGCGCTGGTTCGCTCAACACTGGAACATTGTTCTGCTGTTTGGAACCCTTACTACCAGAACGGTGTCGACAGAATCGAGGCCGTCCAACGCCGGTTCATACGCTTTGCACTCCGACATCTTCCTTGGCAAAACAGATTTCAGCTGCCGAGCTACGAAAACCGTTGTCAGTTAATACACCTCGATACTCTAAGCATCCGGAGGGATTGCTCTCGAGCCCTGTTCTTCTCGGACTTACTGTCTGCCAGGGTGGATTGCCCTACAATCCTCGGACTCGATCTTCAAGCTCGCGTTCGAGCTCTGCGCAATAACTCTCTTCTGCGAGTCCCGTTTAGGAGAACTAACTATGGGCGCCAGAGCGCTGTTACCGGACTCCAGCGTGTGTTCAACAGTGTGGCGACGGCGTTTGGCTTCAACCTGACAAGGAATTCGATAAAAACTAAAATAATTCGTATTCTGAAATGTAATTAATTTAAGTAACCACCATTGGGGCCAAGGGGTCTGTTATTGATTTTATTGATTTTACAATGCATCGATTCACCGAATGTAGTGTAGAGGTGGATTCAAAATTGTATCGATGTTGGATGGAAGAAATTACAACAATTTCGGTTGGAATAATCGATGCTAGCATTATCGATAATATAATTTTGACAGTTAAAGTACAGTTGATTTACACAGTAATCTACACAGTGTATTGCGATATATTAACAATATAAATAGTGAAGAACATACCTTTGAACGAAAGTTATCAAAATATGCAATAGTTCTTTAAATTTTTCTCGATTCCTTTTTTTGAGTCAAGAAATTCGGCAAACAAAATAAATTTTAAAGCTTTGTCAATTTTCATGTCTAAAAAGGTTCAATTGAAAAAGTCCTTAATCTCGAAAAATGAAGAATATCCTAATAAACTATAGTACAATGGATAATCATTTCTTTAATAAATTATGTTTATAATCCCGAAATGAATACATGTCGTCCCTAGCTCTCTCTTTTTCTGAAAACCGAAAACCTTATCGAGCTCTATGCAAGATATGGATAATGTTGCTCAGACAGAAAGATAAATACTCATTTTAAAAAAGATGGAAAATATTAACAGAATGTTCATACTAATAATAAGAATTATGAAAATACTAGAATAAGTAAACAATATTAGACAATTTCCAAAATAGCCCCCGGCCAAACGGTTCATCCGATCAACCGGTTAATCAGGTCAACCGGTTCATCTGGTCAATCGGCTCACGCGGTCAACCAGTTCATGCGATTCGTGCGATCGACCGGCTCCTTCTGTCAACCGGTTCCAGCGGTCAGCCGGTTCCAGCGGTCAACCGGTTCATGCGGCCAACTGGCTCATGCGGTCAACCGGCTCATGCGGCCAACCGGTTCATGCGGTCAGCCCGTTAATGCTGTCAACCGGTTCATTCGGTCAACCGGCTCACGCGGTCCATAGGTTCCTGCGGTCAACCGGTTCCTGCTATCAACCGGTTCATGTGGTCAGCCGGTTCATCCGGTAAGCCGGTTCATGCGGTCAACCGATTCATGCGGTCAATCGGCTCATGCGGTCAACCGGTTCATGAGGTCAGCCGGTTCATCCGGTAAGCCGGTTCATGCGGTAAACCGGCTCATGCGGTAAACCGGTTCATTCGGTCAAATGGCATTCAGCCAAATGGCATTCAGTCAAATGGCATTCAGCCAAATGGCATTCAGCCAAATGGTATTCAGCCAAATGGCATTCAGCTAAATGGCATTCAGCCAAATGGTATTCAGCCAAATGGCATTCAGCTAAATGGCATTCAGCCAAATGGCATTCAGCCAAATGGCATTCAGCCAAATGGCATTCAGCCAAATGGCATTCAGCCAAATGGCATTCAGCCAAATGGCATTCAGCCAAATGGCATTCAGCCAAATGGCATTCAGCCAAATGGCATTCAGCCAAATGGCATTCAGCCAAATGGCATTCAGCCAAATGGCATTCAGCCAAATGGCATTCAGCCAAATGGCATTCAGCCAAATGGCATTCAGCCAAATGGCATTCAGCCAAATGGCATTCAGCCAAATGGCATTCAGCCAAATGGCATTCAGCCAAATGGCATTCAGCTAAATGGCATTCGGCCAAATGACCGGACACCGTTGTCGCTGAATATTTTGCACATTTCTAGATTTTGAAGGGCTGGTAGTCTCTTGTCAAGATCAAGAATTTTGTTTTTGACAAATCAAAGCTGTGCTCCTTTTCGATCATGTGATTTGTCAAAAAGCAAAATTTCGCAGCGCTTTTATGATTAAAATTATAGGTCGGTATAAGAAAACTTCCATTCTAGTAGGCAGTCTTACTTAGACAGATTCATTAGAATGTATTTATGTTATCGCACGTTTTCGGAAATTGTTATAGGTCATACAGCCATACATCTATAAAATCATTTTCAATATACCCGATGAAAAGGAAATAGTATTTCAAAATACGAATTGAAAAATTCAACTTAAATTCTTACAAAAATGGTTTTGTGGTCCTAAGCTCCGTTTAATGTGCATGTACAGCTCGCAGTTTCCATGGCAGTAACAGTGCAGCTTCTTAACACGTCTTGTGGCGGAGGCAATTTTGAGAACGTTTTTCGTTGACTACTGCTAGTGGGAAGCAATACAATTCTCCTAGAATATTTACAATAGTCCACTTGCGTGGAAAACGTAGCCAAAGGCACTCTAAGTTGATAAAATTTATCAGTTTGCAATAATATTGCAACATAACGAAGTTATGTGAAAAATTCATTTTTCGTCTTCAACGTAAACTGTCCCTGGCAGCACGCTCCATTGGAATTCAATCAGACAAACTGCAATAACTTCAGTGCTAGAGCTGATCCTTGTAACTATTAGTACTCAAATGAAAGGCAATAGTCATATTTATTAGCCTTACTTGTTTTTGTGAGCAAATCTTGTCTCAATCAAAAGTTATAGCTGGTTAAAAACGTTGTTGTCCACAAACAACATGGGCATGAATGGGTTAAATGGGCGGCGCTAACAATAAAATAAAATTTGTGCTCGCTAGTTCAACAGTAGACTACCAATCATGTCACAGCTAAGATTACACAAAAATCTATTTGTTTCATTCAGAACAGTGGCATAAATAAAGGCTGCTTGTCGTACGATAATATTTTTTTTTATTATAGTGGTATTAACCTTAGGGTCATTCGCATCTTTGCCGGGTTAGAGAAATTTCTTTAGAAAAAACTCTAACCCTATGTGCGGGGTTGGGAATTGAACCCAGGAGAGCTGCATTGTATGATAATAGTTTAGGCACGTACTGCAGTTCGTGCACTGCTCGTCGACCATCAAGCATCGAATGATAGGACAAAAAGAAAGTTCTACTACTCCGTATTGACGGCTCTGTCCGGAATAGCGGCCTATTGTATGCACATATTTTTTCGTAAATTTTTCAAATTTACGGATTTTCCAAAAACACTTTTATAGTACATAAAATAAATTAGTAAAAATATTTAATATTTAATGGATTTTCGGCTTTTATGGTCTAGATTGAGATCCATCAACTAATTACGAAGTTATAACCGTTGAACCTTACACAATTTTGTTACACAGGAAATTTTTCAGAATTTAAGAATTTAGAAGGACACCCAGCCCCAGATAGTGGAGTAAAATATTTTAAATTTCAAAAACGGAAATATTACACGTGAAAAATATGAGAAACATAGTGAAATCAAAATCTTGTTTCAACTAGCGAGTCAGTGCGTAATACTGTGTCCTTCATGCACAAAATGGTTTACTCCAGTTTTCTTTTTGGGAGAAAAATAGCTGGCCCTACGCGCTGATCTGCTATCCGATACCGTTTGAATTTTGTTTGGCATCGGGCGCTATTGTTACATGCCAAAAGAGCACTTGAGTCCCAATCGAAAACTGTGATTCGTACGCTTTGTCATGCGAAAACACAATACGTTAGGTTTCTCAGCTGGGTCAGACTTCGGACAGATCTTCATGACCAACTCGAATGTGCAATTGTTTGAATATTCCTCGCTCTTGTTGTTATTGTTTCGGTTGTAGCATTGCTCATCGATACTTTTTTCGTAAACTTATCAGCGAACCGGTGCCAATAACTGCAGGTTTTGGCTTTCTTCACCTGGTTTTTCATTTTTGTTTGCAACGTCACGTTCTAGTTCTAGTAATCTCTAGCTAATTGAATGTCTTTAAAATGTAAAAAAGTTCTAACTGAAGCTATTGGGTTTTCCGTCACTCAGGTAGTCTTTATAAGTCGACTATTCGTTTTTTTTGTCGCATCACAATGTTAAGAATCAAGCCAGTCAGAGACTTGTAGTCTTCCTTCGGATGAACCTCTTATATATATGGATTCTATTTTTCGGATAACGTAGTGTCCTATTACTTCGAATATGACATATGCCGATATCAGTTTGAGATTCCAGTCGCTACAGGTTCGCTCTAATGTGTAGAAAATCCAGATAAAAATGACAGTTTCGAGCGAACCTAGAGAGTCTCGGATTTGAAAACGAAATCAAACAAATGATTGTTTCCGATGACCTTGAAACGATTGGAATCACGATCTGCAAACAGTCGCTACCATGGGGTTCAGAGAATGATTAAGTTCTTTTTCAATGTAAATATCGAAACAAACTCTCCTCCCAACTGTCGCTGATCTGCAAGCTCTCCACAGTGCACTATATTTTCATTCCACCGACCTGGTTGTTTTTGTTTCGCCAAAGCGAGCTTATTTTCCACTTGATTCAATTGTGCAACGTCGTTTGGTGTTGGCCGTTGCAGCTCTGCGACAGTGCATTACGTGGCATTTTTTTTCTCTCTCTCACACTCTTTCTCGATATCTAATACCACCCACAAACAACCGGCACCTGTTTGCGTAGCACCGGAAGGGGTTGTGCCGTGGGACATGATGTCCTGTGGCTGGTACCGGAAAGTTCACAACAGCCAGCAGTGCGGTGCGGTGCGGCGCGGTGTGGTGGTGTTGTTCGCTCATGTTTCCCACACTCGACCGAGCTGCGATTCCTGCCAGGAGACAGCTGGCAAAGCGTGCTGCAGTTGGTTGTTCAAGTTATGCTTTGTCTTCCATTGAGCACTATATCTGGCCAACCCTCCGATCCTCGATGCGACACTATAACTGAAAGCAACAAAGAACGAAAAAAACACGCAGAGTATCAACATAATTTAATTAAGAGAACTTTTATATTTATTTATTGTTTGTACAATAGCAAAAATAAATAGCAAAAAATAGAGAGAAAGGATAACAGCGGAACAAATTGGAAACTTCTTCACATTGTTCCCCCGTCCCTTCCCTAGTAGTAGTACCTACTGGTCGGCAGCCTGCGGAGCAGACTAACTAAACCGACCGATGATATTCGACGCCTGAGGCTGGCTGGTCACACAGTTCAGCAATGTAGTGTGCAGTCCTACCGACGTACTTTGGATTGACTCGAAGCGGTGCAGGGGAAGCGAGTGGTGGTGGGCCCTAGAACGACCAATCACTCGGTGGGTTGTCATCAGACAGTATCGGATCTCAGTCCTCGAAAAGAGCAGAGACAGAACAGTGTGACAATTGTCCCCCAAGCCGGCTGCTGTCCATCGAGTCAATGATGCGATGAGGGTGGATGGACGGACGAACGGATGGACGCACACGGGGGTAGGTTAGCTACGGTTCATTGGAGATGACTCCGGGATGCAATCAGGTGGTGCTCGAGTTCAATTAATTTTAATGAATGTGTTAGATTGCTTCGTCGAGTTGGCGATAATAAACTCCTTGCCTTCTCCGGTCCGTCGGTAGGACCCATCACCATGGGTTCATTGATTTTCGTCGGCCAAGAAAAAACAACTGCGGGATGGTGAGACACAAAAAAAATTTCCGCAGGTAGCGGAAATAGTGGAGTGTTTTCTTTGTTCGTTGTGACCGAATATTATTTTAGAAAGCGAGCGTCAAAATCACAAATTATATATTTTTACAGTAAAGGGTGAGTCGTTGATTATTGGCACACTTTAGATTTATTGGTAAATCGTCTATAGTCATCAAAATTTTACAATAGTTCAGTATTTATTTTAGCTTACATATGTTGGTTAAGCTTCAGCATGAGTTTGGGTGAAACACTCGACATTTTAGATTGACGCCCTACATCAGAGCCGGAACAAATGCTTCCAATCCATTTTTCTTAATTTTTCGTACTTCTTTATCATTTCATTTTCGATCGGACGGAGTTGAAGACAGTTTGATGGGTTTATGTCTTCGGCACAAAAACCACCAGATTAACTGCGTACCACTCCTATATTGTATTGAAATGGCAGCATGACGCCAAATCAGACCAAATCAACGGTTTTGAATGGCACTGTCTCAAAAGCCGTTTTTGGAAGCACTCAGTTGTGTAAATCTCTCCGTTTAAGATGCTTTTGATCACGAGGGGTTCACTACACTTGCCACAAGTGCATATGGCCTGCCAAATCAGGTACTTCTGAGCAATTTTCGATAGTTTCTTCTATTTGCAACTATCATTTACAGCAAACTTGTCCTTATCCGCGAAAATGTCTGTCCCGGAAAGTGCTTGAAATCTGCTTTGATGTTGGTCTTATCTTCAATGATGAAGCCCCGGTATTTCGCTAGCAATGCCGTGGTGTGTTTTCGGGCGCGTGTTTAGACAACACTCAACTTGGTGTTCGTCCCGATTTAAGAAGTTCTGTACCTTGCACGTTTTCAATTCGGATCGTTTCTTGGCCCTCTGGACGAAACTTTGCGACACATCAAGATTTTTGGCCAACTCCTGTGTCGAAATTTCGTTTTTTGTGCAGCTGTTGCCTTGGTCCACTGTCATTCGTTGCTGGAATCTTTATAGGATCTTTGAGACGATCGAATACGTCATATCCATCAGTGTTCCCAAAGCGCGATGCGATAATCCAGGAATTTGAATGTAGGTAAACAAAATCCTTTCCCCGAATGGTTTATTGATTTTTTTTCATCCCGGCCAGAATCTTACTAATAGCTGAAAAAACTGACGTAAACAATAACCTTTAAAGATAAATTGATCATAATTTGGTTAATTTCGGTCAAGTATGAAAAAGTTTCGTACGTTTAAAAGTGGCGCAATAATTATCAGCTTACCTTTTTTGTTCTTCTTAGAGGAACAAGGTGGTAGATTCTATCCCAGATTGTCTAGAAGTCCGGCGTCCTACCTTCAGAGGCCCAAGTCTGAGCCACGACAGTACTCGTTGTTCCCTTCAATCGGTCCAGCAACCGAGCGAGCCTTGGATGCGGTGAACGTGTCCGGTACTGCTGGGCCAACGACACATGAATCTTTCTGTTATCCTTGAGCTCAACTGTCCGAAAAAATTTCTGGGGCCGAGACTAGCCAGCGAATATGCTAAATGGACGTGGTTATACTCGACCTTGATAGTCTAGATGAAGGGTTGTCGACATTTCCCCGATTGACCAGAGAGTCGAACAGCAGAACCACGGGTCTGTCTTCCAGTTTCTGGGTCATAGTGAGGGCGATAGTGGATGCCTTAGCAGAGAACACCAAGCAGGTGGTAGGAGAGCCTTTCCCCTATACCACTTACGCCTATTCCGGCCTATTTATCGATCTTTTAGCTGTCGACGAAATATTTGCACGCGATTGCTACACTTGGTAGCCTTCAATTTCTTGTATTTGGATCTGGGTTCACTACCGGCAGCGCTGACCTTCGGCTCTGTTGACAGACCACTGTGCATGTTAGGTCCGCGATCGTCCCAGGCTCGGTCATGAACTCGATAAAGGCGGTGGCAGATCCACGTCTGCGTATTCCCGATGGCTCTCGCTGACTGTCTGTTGCAGGAAGCAGTGTTCTCCAGCTGTACGCTTCAAAAATCCAGTGTCTATTCCAGCGATGGTGAGTGAGTGCAGCCGCCCTACAAACGTTGCGAATCTCACCTCTGCCCAGGTCGCTTCAGCAGGCGTGCTGGAAAGCAGGCCAGATGTAGTGCGAATTGTCCCGTGATATAGAGGGTTTAAAATGTTAATAAGACCTTCCATATTGCACGATTGTATCCCGTCGATTATCTTGTGTCGCAAACTGATTGTTTTACTTAGTCGCTACTGGGTCCAGCAACCGACTTTAATTCTTCGGAAGTTCACGGTTCGTGGTTATCCCCAGGATCTTCATTCTTTGCGGATAGGAACAATTGCCATATGCAGCAAGATCGGACTCCCTGTTGCGATATGGTTTGTGCAGCAGCATGATTACTCACACGCTTTTAGTTGGTGACATGTTGAAGCCGACTGATACCACTATTCGGCTCACCGCACTTCCTATTGCGACTAGCATTATGTCACTGGCGTAGACGAAAGCATAGATCCTCGCGGGCAAGCTGGCCAGTAATAGTGCGACGGCAATGACAGTTCCCTGGAGGACTCCGTTGTCTTCCGCAAACGCACCCAAAGCCCCCCTCCCCCCAATTACCACCCCGAAGGTACTGGCCAATGTTTCCAGTGATCCCACAGTTGACCAGTGGTTGCGTGTACTCCGTGACGCCACACTGTATCTATATCTTCGCTACATCGAGTATAGTGATATCGGCATGCAGGCCGCCAGTTATAGATTGTCTTACCACCTCTCTAAAACTGGCGAGGTAGGCACCGATTCCTGCTCCACATAGGGACGCGTACTGTCGTTGATCCTAGAGTTTACGCTCATACCGTAGACCCTTCAAGTGTCTGTTGACCATTCGCTTCATCGTCTCATTGTATCAGGGGAACAGACTGATGGGACAGCATTCATTTGGCGTCCTATTCCTCTGGTATCGCTTTCGAATAAGGATTACCAAGGCTTCTTTCCACGAAGTGGACCTCGGTTCGCAGCTACAAACGTGGCTTATACAACCCACTTGCCTACCGGCGGTAAATGTCGCAGTAGAGGATTGTTAACGTCATCAAATTCGGCGGACTTGCCGTGTACCGATTCCAATAGCGCACAAAGTTCACTTTCGGTGAATGGCTGATTGTATACTTCGCCCCTTGCTTGATTCGAAGGACCGCAGGTGGGAGGGCGATGTCTACGGCAGCGGAGCGAAATGCCTGCCTAGCTTATTGTTGATGGTCGTGCACCCTTTAGGGTCAATGGAGTAGCAATTGTGACCCGCTTTCCTCTTAGGGCGATAACTCTCCGCCAGAGCTCTTATATCGAGGAGTCTAGGGTGATACCTCCTAAAAAACTGCTCAAGTTAATGTTTTTTTTCCTCTATGACTTTCCTGGCCATTCCAGATTGTCTAATTTACCGAGCTCTTCGGCTCTTTTGTGCAGTCCAGCACCATGACTCGGCTCCCTTGTGCCGTAGAGTTCCACAACATCTTGAACCTTTTGCGTCCCTTCTCTTGCCAACAGGCACTACTTCCCCGCTGAGCTAATCAGCTCCTGGCCTGTTTGCAAATTAATCGGTCTAGTCTAGAAAAGTTCTCCCTCAACGGAACCAACTAGTCAGATGCCAAGCTCGGTTCGGCGATCCCGGTCAAGCAGGGCGTCCGGTTCGCTGGTGCCGCGACGACTCGCGACTGGTGGTGACTCGTGGCGATCTACTAAGTCTAGTCCCCGGCGTTGAATCTAGCTTATGCCAACGGAGAGTTCCCCGGCGAAAGTAGTTCTCCCGATACCGATTCTTCTTTAGTTTTCGTTATATTTCAATCGGGTCAACCGGTAGGGTGCCGTGGCCGGTCCGTTGATTCCAGGTGAAGCACGGCGCTTCGATAACCCATACCTGGTGCTCTTTCGCAGTCTACTCGAGTGGTCTCGGGCAGTGGATCTAGCCTACTCCGGCGGAGAGTTTCTCGGCGGTGATTGCTCTCCTGGAACCTGGAACCGTTACTTCCTGAAGAAGTCGTGACCCGACAGGAGCTGTGTCAGGTGGAAGTTTACCTCTCAGTGTTTCCTATTGACCCACGTCGACAGGTTTGGGATAAGCCGATAGGTAGGTAGGGAGCAAGCCTCTCCATCTTCCTCACTTTTCTAGTGTTCTCTCCTGAAGGAATGTGACGGCTTGTGGCGCCAGCCGTCACAATCCTTCTTGTTAGATCAACCGAATCCATGTCTCAGTGCCACCGTCCTGCCGAAATACCTCAAAGAAGAGTCTTTCTTTAAGGCTATCGATTTCCACTTTCGCTCGCTGGTCATCCTTCTCCGTGCTGCAACAGGGTTCCGTTGGCCGATACTGTAGCAAATCCCCTTTTTTTTTTTTTACAATGGAGAAGACCTTTATGTCCTAGCCCAGTACACGTGCTAACGGTAGGGTCCAATCTACCACACGGGGTGCACTGGGGGCGTGTCGGACTCAAATGGTGACCAGCCATTAATACCGACTAAACTCCATTGGGCTCCGCCATCATTCCTCCCAGGAACTACCTCTCGGTATTACTTCTGGGGGGATGGCTGTACTGAATGTACTCATTCACTCTCACTCGCGCGATCATACATCCTGTATGAGGCTTACTTGGGTGCTCTCTCAATCACACTTTGATTCACTCTCAAACACTCCCACATGAGGCTGACTTTTGTGCTCACCTTTTACGTTCCATGCGAGGCTGACTTGTGTGCTCACCTTACTCATTCCTTGCTAGGCTTACTTTTGTGCTCGCCCTACCCATCCATGTGAGGCTGACTTGGGTGCTCACCCTATCACCTGATTCACTCTCAATCGTGCCACTCTATTGTACCTTTGTCACTCCCTCTGGCATCCCATGTGGGACATTTTTCTTAGGCCCCACTTCTGACATACCATGCGAGGCTGACTTTTGTGCTCACCTTTTTCATTCCTTGCTAGGCTGACTTTTGTGCTAGCCTCTACCAACCTGTGAGGCTGACTTTTATGCTCACCCTTAACATGCAGTGTGAGACTGACTTGGATGCTCACCCTTTCACTCCTCTGCCACGCCATGAGGCATCGATAGCTTAGTTCCAACATACTACGCTACGACCCTCCCGTCTTGGCATGAGGCAGTCCACTTATACGCCTATACACTCACTCTTCTGTCTTGCTTCGGGGTGGCTGGGTTTACCCCTTACGCGGTTGCCATTCGCTGCGCCAACCTACCTCGGCATGAACAGACCATTCACTCTCTTATTTTGCGCTTGGCCTTTTTCGCTCCAACTAACCAATCACTAGTTAGCCGTGCCCGCCGTCTGTTGCTCGGTTCGCCAGATTACCTGTAGCCTACTGGCAATCTGGATGGTAGCAGCCGAGACTGCGTTCCACTTCTCCACCGTTTGACACATCCGCTGAATAAGGGTATCCGGGGTTGTGTCCCAGCCACAGACGTCAAGCATTGCTCTTCTTTCGACGTCGAACCGATGACATACGAACAGTATGTGTTCGGCAGTTTCATCAACACCTGGGCAGTCCGGGCAGACTGGGACCTCCGCGTGTCCGAACCTGTGGAGGTACTGACGGAAACAGCCATGGCCTGACAGGAATTGTGTCAGGTGGAAGTGAACTTCCCCATGGGGTCTTCCCACCCAGCTCGATATGCTAGGTATCAGCCGGTGGGTCCACCTACCTTTCGAGGAGTTGTCCCACTCACGCTGCCATCTGGCGACCGAGGTCACCCTGGTGCGCTCGCGGGCTCCCCTATTTCCACGTAGCTCAAAGCACTCCTCATCTTCCCGAATGACCAGCCCGACTGGCATCATGCTCGCTATCACGCAGGATGCATCGTGTGATACCGTGCGGTAGGCTGATATCACTCTGAGGCACATCACGCGGTAGGTGCTCTCCAGTTTCTGTAGGTAACTGGTTACCCTCAGTGCTCTTGACCATGACGGGCCGCCGTACCTGAGGATAGATACGGCAACGCCTGCCAGTAACCTACGTCTACTGGCGCACACCTTTGAGCTGTTGGACATCATTCTTGATAGTGCCGCAACAGCAGTCGACGCTCTCTTGCACGTATAGTCGACATGGCTGCCGAAGGTCAGCTTGTCGTCTATAATGACTCCGAGAGACTTCAGACTTCGCTGTGAAGTGATCGCGACTTCTCCCACATGGATAACTGCATGTTGTGCCGACTTGCGGTTGTTGACGATAACTACCTCCGTCTTATGATGAGCGAGCTCCAGGCCTCTCGCGCTCATCCATTCCTCCACCGTGCTAATCGCGTGTTCTGCGGTTAGTTCTACCTCAGGGATTGACTCCCCGTAGACCTCCAAGGTTACGTCGTCGGCAAAGCCGACGATCTTGACCCCAGGAGGGAACTTCAGTCTCAGAACCCCGTCATACATGAGGTTCCATAGCACCGGGCCTAGGATCGAGCCCTGCGGGACTCCGGCGGTAATCGGAACCCTTTTCTGACCGGCATCGGTCTCGTATAGCAGTACGCGGTTTTGGAAGTAACTTTCCAGGATCCGGTACAGACCCACCGGTAGGCTAAGCCGGTGTAACGAGAGCGCGATGGCATCCCAGCTTGCGCTGTTGAATGCGTTCTTCGCGTCAAGTGTCACTAACGCACAGTATCGAATACCTCGCCTTTTTCGTTGGATCGCTATCTCGGCAGTATTTATCACTGAGTTGAGAGCGTCCACTGTGGACTTACCCTTCCGAAAGCCAAACTGGTTGCTTGACAGACCGTCCGTACCTTCCGCGTACGGGGTGAGCCTGTTGAGGATGATCCTCTCAAGCAGTTTGCCAGTCGTGTCTATCAGACAGATTGGTCTGTACGCCGATGGGTCGCCTGGCGGCTTCCCGGGCTTCGGCAACAGCACCAGTTTCTGCCTTTTCCATCTATCGGGGAAACGGCACTCGTCAAGGCATCTCTGCATAGCTAGCCTGAACATGTTCGGGTTCGCTATGATCGCTGCCTTGAGAGCGTTGTTTGGAACTCCATCCGGTCCTGGAGCTTTGTTCATTGCTAGGGATTTAGCCACTGCGAGTAGTTCTTCATTCGTCACTGGAGCCACCATTTCGACCGTGCCCGCACTGTCTCGTAGTGCAGGTGGCCAGGGGCTTGTGGCTCGAGACGGGAAGAGTACTTCGATAATCGTTGCCAACCGGTCCGAAGACCGTTCTGGGGGTGAGGAGCCCCCTTTGGTCTTGGCCATCACAATCCGGTAGGCGTCACCCCACGGATTCGCATTGGCACTCTCACACAGGTTGTCGAAACACGCTCTCTTGCTGCTTTTAATAGCCTTGTTAAGGGCTAATTTCGCAGCTCGAAACACTTCACGGCGGTTCTCTCTTGCATCCTCGGTGCGAGCTCTTTGCATCCTACGTCTAGCTCTGAGACAGGCTGACCGTAGAGCTGCAATCTCGGCACTCCACCAGTATACCGGGCATCTACCGTTTCTTGGCAGTGTTTTTCTCGGCATAGTGGCGTCGCACGCGCGTGATAGAACAGCTACCAGCGCATCCCCGCTTAGACTGTCGGTGTTGGCCTCCAGTCCCAGGGCCGCGGTGAAAGCTTCGCTGTCGAAGTGATTGGACTTCCACCCGCGTACCTGACAGGGATCTCCCGCCCTCGGATGCTGCACACCATAGTTGATCTTAAAACGGATTGCTAAATGATCGCTATGGGTGTAGCCTTCGTCTACCCTCCATTCCATGCCTGGAGCCAGACTCGGGCTGGCAAAGGTCAAATCAATCCACGCCTCCACTCCGTTTCTACGGAATGTACTAGCGGAGCCATCATTAGCTAGCACAGTATCGAGTTTCGCAAACGCTTCCATTAGCGCTTGACCCCTGCTATTTGTACAGCGGCTGCCCCACTCCACTGCCCAAGCGTTGAAGTCTCCCGCTATTACTACCGGTTTCCGGCCCACGAGGTCCGACGAGAGCCTGTCGATCATCTGGTAGAACTGTTCTATTGGCCACCTTGGTGGGGCGTAGCAGCTGCAATAGAACACACCATTGATCTTGGCAATCGCCACACCCTCGGCGGAGGGGTGTATTACCTCTTGGACCGGGAACCTTCCCGTTGTACAGATTGCCACCATTCCAGACCCGTCCGACACCCAATTGCCGTTGCCGGCAGGGATGCTGTACGGGTCTGATAAGAGGGCGACATCTGTCCTCGACTCCGAGACCGACTGCCACAGCAGCTGTTGGGCTGCTGCACAATGGTTAAGATTTAGCTGTGTGACTCTCACGGCTTCTTCTTATTTAACTCGCCGAAGGGACACGAAGGTCCGCCCATAGCATGTTTATGGGCTTGCTTCTTAGCGGTGCAGATAAGGCACTTATATGCCTTAGTGCACCCCCGCTCTTTATGCCCCTCCTCGCCGCAGCGACGACATAGCTTGCTCCTATCTATGCTTTTGCATTCGTATGCTTTGTGGCCGGATTCAAGGCACCGATAGCACCTATCCACTGAAGGCGGCTGGGGTATACTAATAGGGCATACCGACCAGCCGATCTTCAGCTTCCCTTTCTCGGTTACCTTTTTGGCATCCGCATTCAGTAGCCTGAGGTAGGCTACTTGGGTGCCAGAGGGTCCGTCCCTCAATCGCACAGAGGCCCGCTCGATTGTGACGCCGCAGTGCTCCTTGACGGCTGCGACGACGTCTTCTGCGGTCGTGAACTCGTCCAAGTGCTTGCACTGGAGAGTTGTTTCCGCACCTAGCGACCTGATTTGGGCGCCCTCACCAAGGACCTCTTGGGCCAAGGCCTTATATACTGCACTTGATTGTGCGCCTCGCTTCAGCACCAGGAGCATCTCTCCCGTGTTGGTGCGTCTTACGCTACGCACATCCTGCCCAAGGGCCGAGAGGCTTTCGGCCGCCTTCATCGATTTAAGGACATCGGCGTATTTGTCCTTGTCGGTTTTTAACCACAAGGCTTCGCCTCTGTCCTTGGCCTTCCTCGCAGGCCGCGGTACCTCCGGTTTCGGTGCCGGCTTTTTCTTGGTGACCAGCGTCCAGGGGTTTGAGCCCCCCTGCCCCGGTCGTGCCGGGTTGCTGGTACCATCGCTCTCCACAGCGAGGTCACTCTCGCCCTCGCTTACCTCACCCAGGCGGCGTTTGACCTTGACGGTTGCACGCCGAGTGGTGTCGGTTTTGGCACCCTCTCCTGGCGACTTCCTAGGGCGCTTCGCATTCGATGCCGTCTTGCGATTGCCCTTTCCTTTTCCCTTCGAGGGGAACTCGGTCGCCGCTCCGATCGACGTGGCTGCTCCGTAGAAGGTAAAGGCCACTGTCTGTGAACCTCTATCAACCTTCTCTGATTTCCTCCCTATTGGAGGCCACTGTCTGGGTTTCTCTGTCGGGCCTCTCCCGACATTCCACCCTCTCAACATATGCCTGCTGTTCCTGTCTTGCGACACGAACAGCTTTCCGGAGCTCCAGAAGGCTCAACTTCAACTCCTTGGCTATGTTCTGCTTTGCGCTAGCGAAGTCGATTATAGCATCGAGTTGCTTCGCTACTTTGCGCATCGCAGCTATTGGCCCCTCCGATGCATTGGTAGGGGTATTGCCTACCGCTGCTGGGGGGTCACTGGTGCTTTCGAGTACAGCACTCATCGTTCCACTACTCTCCCCACGGGGGGGAGACCTCGCCAAACCACCTCTTGCGAAGGGGTTTGGCACCTCCGTCTGCTTATTTTTATTTTTGTTTTGCTCCATGAAAATTCCCACGAGTAGCGCGAGAAATATATGTCCGCCACGCCAGAGCTCCGCATTAGCGTGGTAAGGGACGCTTACTGTGGGGGTTGCCCAGGTACCCCACAGGCTCCGTTAACGATCGAGCATCTTTTTCACCCCCTCGATCACTCATCCCTCGGCACGGGTCGCTTCACGCCTTGGAATTGGGGTTATGCCCTACCTTGCTTTACGTGGTGATCTCGGCCCGGATCATCACAACCATCCTCCTTTACCAGGGCTTTGGACCTGTAGCTCTGGTTCTCAATAGTTCCATGTACGTATGTTATTACAGACGTGCTACTATTGAGATCCGTCATTCGCTAGCGGAGTTTAGCACCAGCAAATCCCCTGGTGGTCGCTATGTGTATACTTCTATCATACGCTCCAATCCTTGTTCGTCGTCAGTGAAGGGCTACAGAATGTGCCATTGATGATAGACTCCCTCCCGTCTCTCCGAAATGTGCTAAGGGAATCTTCTTTGTACAATCGTACGTTTAACCTCGCTGGAGTTTCCTGCAGGATATACCCTCTCGTGTTGGTTACTCTAGTGCCCCATTCCTTAGCCCATTTCGGCCGATCAACTGCTCGATTAACTGCTCCAGCTTTAGGCTGAACTGATCCATTGTTCACCTTGGAGAAGCGTAACAGCTGCACACGAAGACACCGTTGATTTGGCGGATACATAGGGAACAGTGGTAGAAGCCTTCGAGCGTTCTACCACTGTTCCCTATGTATCCGCCACCCAGTTACCGTTATCAAGGGAGATCTGATACAGCTCTGCAATCAAAGCTGTTGGAGGCAAGGTATTTGAAGACACCTGTCTGATGGTCGTTTCCATTCGCTTGAGTGCGAAACTTGCACTTCGGCCTCTGCGTGTAGTCTCTCGCAAGATGGTCCATAGAGTAACAGGAAGAAAATGACTCCTATCGGCCCATGCCTGAGTCGATTCCTAGTCTCCCCAGGAGCATTTGCTCCACATTTGAAGCAAATCGGATAAGTCTAGCTACCGGACCAACGTGCCTGAAGTTTGTATGGGATTTGTCGATAATTTACATGGAGAAAACTCAATAACTCGAATTTTCGTCGCTAGGTGGCACTGTTTGCATCGTATTATCACTGTAAGTGAAAATAAGAAAGATAATTTAATTGCCTACAACTTTGTTGAAGACTGCTAGTGAATCCGGCTTTGGTAAAAGAAGTTATTAAAGTTTTAACGAAGTGATGTATGAGTCAGTTTTGTATGGGGCCTAGCAGTGCATGGTTGTGGATCAATACTCGATTCATCTCGACCATCCAACCGTAACTTTGCCTACCTCCAGCGCCTTATCCTCAGCGGTTACCGGAATCATCGCTGTTTGAGTTCCTCCGTATCTCTTCTTTAACCGGATCGTCATGTGCACCAGGTTACACTGCTGCTTCTATGCGCGTCTGACCATGTCTTTCATCGTGATCTCATCCAGATCCTTCAATCACCGTCTCTGGGCTTTAATTTCTGCCTCTTCACTCAGTGGTTTGGTAACAATCTCCTGCATAGTCGAGCTGTTAATCGTGATATCCTTCTTCAACTCGAAGAGCATCTCACCTTTTTGGGTACGCCTAGTTCTTACCACGTTTTTCCCCAAACCCCTACGCTACAGATCCTCTCTAACCTTCTTGAGGAGCGTTACATACGTCGTCGCGTCATTGGCTTGGACAAACATTCTCCCTTTGGCACCTTCTGACGAACCGGAAGTTTTCCTTTCCTCTTCTGCTCCACTGTTCTCTCTTCCTTCCGCATTTCTTGTGCTCTTAGTAGTCACGGAAAGTGGCGTTTTCTCCACTCCAACCAGCTTCTCCTTCCCCTGCTTTTGGGAGGCTAGCAAGATATTAGCCTTAGTTGACGCCAATGCTCGTTCGGCTACATCAGCCCTCAGCGTTGCCGTGTCATACTCCTCCACGGCAGATACTAGCGCTTTTCGGATTCTATGTACCATCTCCTTAATGTCTTTATGGACATAGTTTCGCTCGTCCACAAACTTGTGAAACTACTCCACCAAGCACTTCGCTGCCACTACTTTCGGCTTCTGTGGTGTATGGCTCACCCCGGTCTGACCTGGCTATTGCTGGTGCTGCTGTTGTTGCTGCTGTGGATGTTACTATTGCTTCTCCTCCTCCTGCTGTTGCTGAATAACTTCTGCTGCTGAATGTGGTGATTGCACCATACCATCTCTGGCGAACGAATTCGACGCGCCTATTCCATATGCCTGGGTCCTTGTCCACGTGTATTTGGTGTCCCAGAGTACGTTAATACACCGAAAATCGTATAATTCACCTAGTAGTGATGAAATAGGTTCAGTGCTGACGAGAAGACAGAGGTAGGAGTAGGTCTGGTAGTGACAGGCTATCAGATAAAGGCCGATTTGTGACCATATTTGCGTATTGAGTAAAGTTTTTCAACTATAGACAAACCCAATGACATGAAAGCTGAATTCTATAAGCGTATAAAATCTACGAAGAGTGGTCAAAACATGACGTAAAGCTTATTATAGTGGTGACATATGCATAAATCGGGAGAAAGAAGTTCTTTCATCCAGTTATTGGAAAGGATAGTATCCACTCCGCACTACATGTAGTATCTCTTTAACCCGACAGGATATTCGGAAGCATATCTGGAGACACCCGCATAGTGAGACGTGTTTTCAAAATAACCATGTTTTGAGAAACGATTGCTACTTTTTGTGATGTCATCGATCGTCAATTCTGGCCATGATGGTACTAGATTGTCTAGCATATCAGATTTTAAACGGTAGGAAGCGATGTGCCTGGTCATGCGTTAACTTTTGATTCGGGGTGTTACAAAAGAGTATTCCCCGAAACTCAACGATTAAACCGAAAAGCGACCAACTGGCGATGACCTAAATGCAGAGTGGTATCTGGTTCACGATCAGCGATCAGTAAAACGACCACATAAATGTTGGGTACTACCCAAGTGGGTACTACCCAAGGATATCAGTAGAAAAACTGATTTGCCAATTGAGAAAATCCAGGCTGGGAGCCGAATGCTTGCAGCGGCTATTCATCAGCACTGGAAAAAATATATTGAGCAAGAAGCAGCTGAGAATAAAATTCTCCGATTTAAGAATCATTTTTGCCTAGAAAAAGTCCTCGTTAAGTTCGAGGGAAGCTGATTCTGGATCGACGAATATAAACATGAAGCCTCATTGCTCGCGTTCTCATTCTTCACTACCTCCTAGATAGTTATTATTGTCCGTGTTTTTTTTTGTTCTTGATGAAGCAACGTGAATAATAATTATAATTTATTGAAAGGACGTAATGTCACGAATTTTTTTTTTTTGTTAACACAAAATCTAAAATATCTTGAAAATGACCATAGTTTTGTCGTGAATACGACTTACCTTCAATATTGGAAACTTTTTAAAAATTTCGGCAGAAACAACCGGTGAGATTTGAATGCTGGTAACTTTCATTGTACTGAACGGAATTACACTATATTTAAACTAACCAGTCGGAAAAATGTTCATCAATTTTGTATTCATTTTTGAAGTATCCTTAATTTCTATAAATACACCAAAAACTGATTTTCAGAAAATCTTTCGAAAGCGACGTGGAAAAAACGAATTGTCTGTACCTATTTCAGGAACCGTCAATATGGGGAACCAATCGAATACCACGGGGCTATATATAGAAACCCTGCTTGTTCGTTTTGTTCCAGTTGTTGCTTGACTTTTGAACGAGCAACACATGGACGGACCTGTACACATTTTAACCCAGTACACATTGTTCGGATGTCAGTACCAGATGCACCCGTTTCCTAGTTGTGCAAAGTGCAAAGCGCTCTTCACTCTGCTGTGCGAAGTTAAACTTGGCGCACACGCACAAATTGTGTGTGTGGGGGGGAGGGTGTATATGTGGAAGCTCCGCTTGTTTTAAACGAGCAATATGGATTCTAAAATACGGATGGTTAAGAAATATAATTTCCAACAATCTTCGATCATTATAATTATGAAAAATCAATGACCTAATGAAATGACAGACCGAAGTGTAGTCACGACACTCCGATTATGTCACAAACATTACCCACCCATCTTTTTTCAGTGTAAGTTTTTAGCGAAGAATATGATTTTTCCGTAATTCCTTCTGTGATGGTTTTGCCATAAAAAATACAATATTTTTTTGAAAGTGATGCATGCAAATACTCATACACTCTTTTTGGAAAATTTCTCTTGTGTCAAAATGGTCTAGTTGACAGTGAAAAACATGAAGATTCGTTAATCGAACGATCGCTCAGAGATGGTCAAATTTTATGGTCTGCAGTATTCTCGTGGCATCCCTCCATAGTTGTTCCCCAAGGAAGTCACTTAGGTCCATTGCTCTTTGAACAGTTCATCGATAACCCCATTATACGTGAAAAGTAATATTTTGCGGCCTGAGTACTGAGTATTGTTCCTATCACAAAAATGTCAGAACAGAAGATTTGATTTGTTTTTACATGCTTATTATCCGATGACAGCGAGCACAAAAGGATACACATTTTCCGACGAAGGGAAGAATATTGTCATATGTCGGGTAAAGATTGTGCGAGTGAAGTAATTTTTTATGTGAAATTGTGAGATTATATTTTAGGTAGTGGTACAGATTCATACATATGAGTGATAATTGCGTTGCCTGACGCCATTCCATAAAATAATAGGAATAATGGACGCGTCACCATACCGCCTACAATTATTAGCCTATTATCCAAAACTAAAGTACTGTAATATGAATATAACGATCTATTTCAGCAGAACAACATTTTCTTGCCCATAATTTGAAGCAATATAATTTTGATCTCAGCAGTCCTACATACATCTTGGTCCCTAGGGTTCGTCGCGGTGCGGATGTGGGCGGTAAATGGATTGTCCGCACCGCAACCGCAAAAAAATATCAAAACCGCACCGCTTACCGCAACCGCACTTTATTTACCGCACCGCACCGCGCGGTAATGCGGTAAATGCGGTAAATTTTTTATATTTTTAAAAATTGTGTTGAAAAATTGTTTATTTGTATAACCATATATAATAAAATGTTATTCTGATTTACACGAAATTTAACTTTAAGATACTCCTCAGAATGTAATGTTTAAGAAAAAATCAACTTTTGCATTTTCTATTAATAAAACTCCGTACATTTAAAATGCAAGCATTATACATTCAAAACCGTTGTACTGCAGTAATAGGAAAACTTTTATTTTAGCAACCCTTCAGTTAATTGAAAAAAATGTAATAAAAATGTAATAAGAAAAGAAGTATTTTTTCTTTAAATTGTCATATTTTCAATGTGTTTGACATATAAAAATGAAATGGATGATTTTCGCATTTACCTAGTAAAAACCACTTTCCATTCTTAAAGGAATTTCAACAAAAAAAATTTAAAGTCGAAATACCAGTACTTCTATATAGTAGCGCATATATTCCAATACAGTGAAATAAAAACATTGTATTTCATCAATAAGAATGACGCCATATTCGACGAAAAAAAAATTGCTCTATACATTACATCTAATCAGGGGTCTGGTCTCAACCGGTACAGAATTATTGAACATTAGAAAAACTGCTAAAAATGTAGGATTTGTAACATACAGCAGAAATGTTATTAAAAATGGGCGGTTTTATCCCAAAACTCTAACTTCCGCATTTTTCAAGAAACATTTATATTCTCATTCAGAAACTAAGATTGCTCCCTTTAAAAATATATGAAGTGTAATTTTCTAAAGGCTAGTTCTAGAAAGTTCCAGCATTTAATGTATTTTCCTATAATATTTTCCCAAAGAGCCAATGGCAAAAACTTCAATTAAAGTGGACGGGAGTCAAACGATGTGGTATTTGGCAAAAATAGTTTCCAAAAAGCTACAAAATAATCTTAACCCTCCAGCACACGCGCCGTTGTATTTTGTGAAACACCTTCCGAAACTCTAGCGAAATCTTCTTTCAGCAACAGCGGCTGCTCATTCGGGGAACCATTCGCGCGAGTGCTGGAGGGTTAACTGAAAAATATTAGGACTTAATTTGGTAGAAAACTATCGTAAATTTGAATGGAAGAACGCGAAAAAAAGTTATGTAGCATACTTTTTGAGCAAGAGTCCAACAAAATAAAATTGACTGCATTGACTCACATTGAATTTACACAGCAATCAAAGAAGATAGAAATACGATGTTGATTAACGAATGATAGAATAATCATCCTAATTTGGACCCCTCCTTATTTTGGATGATTTCATACATTTGTATCTTTTACTGCCAATTACTCCAAATTCGTTTGGTTTGATGAAGATAATTATATTGTTTGGGTTGTGTTTAAGTCCCAGCATAATTAGTTCACCTCTAATTCCTTTAAATTAGTCAAAATTCAAGGTTGAAAAATTGATATCGAAAATGATTCATAATTCCACGATTTCCAACAGAAATCGGGAGAAGTGATGCACTTTTAAATTGGATTTAAGAGTAAAAATTTATTGTTTATAAATGATATAATAATTTTATCTCTATTTGGATCTTGCATTTTATGTATTTGAAATGGTTAGTTTGTGAAGTCTTACTTAGAAGTATAAAATAACTAGTGTCCAAAATATGTCGTAAAAATAATAGCGTCAAAATATTTCGGACACAGCTAGATTTTCTTTCGTAATAGCAGTAACAGACTGACTATCAATTTAGAATTTAGAAAATTATCACTTTATCAATTATTTTTTTACGGTGCGGTTGCGGTAAAACCGCGCGGTAAAAGCTCTTTCCCGCACCGCATTTGCAGGAAAAAGCGTCTTACCGCACCGCAGATTTTGCGGTGCGGGTGCGGTAAATACCGCGCGGTTGCGGTAATTCCCGCAACCGCGACGAACCCTATTGGTCCCATCTTTTTACTGCCTAAGCACTCTCATGTTTCTCGAGACTTACCACAAGCAGAAGAAAGATTGCGCGTTCGTGTCATATTGCCTAAGCGGGCGGGTCGGTCGGTCGGGGTGCCGATCGATTCAACCTCGCTCGCCTATCGCACCGTTCAAAAGTTAAAACCAATCGCTGTCAAGGACGACAGAAACGCCACTTCGGTTTGGCGTGTGTGTGTGTGGGATGAGCAGACGTCCCCGCAGCAGACGACGGACACGAAAATCAATTTCCGATGTAATTGTAAATTTTATTACTACACTACACACCGTTTGGCAAGTGGTTTGGACGATGTATATACAACAACATACCACCCGTCCCGTACTCACCAAAAACCGCGATGAAAGATGAAGTTTGATGTGCACTAGGGTACGATGACAACCGGAGGCTAATGCTAGTGTGTACATTTTGTAGAATATTTTATTGAACCATCTCCGGTACTTCTTTGCCAGCAACGTCGTCGTCGTCTTCGTCGTCTTGGTAAAAGTTACCCTGCGATGGTGGGGCACTGCCTTGGCAGCCGGTTAGCCCATCAGGAAAGTGTTTATTTACTACTGATTGTAAAAAGATTGCCGCCGTTCAAGACTTTTAATGGACCTGATTATAGTACACTTTCTTCGGACCGGGAAAGTGTCATTTCAGAGGAAATCTTCGTTTTTATTGCAGTATTTACTAAAACTCCTCTTCCATAAAAATTAATGGCCCTCAAATCAATATGCTTTCGACAGCGACGGGAACGAGGCAAACATCCGAGCACAATTGAATTTCGATAATATTTCCACAGCACTAAAAGAGAGACGACTCCATTCATCAATATTTCAATATTGTCAAATTAAACCAAGCAATAATTGAGTAGGGTTAGTGATTTATTATAGTGATATTTATTTATGCATCTAAGCAATCCGGACTGTTGGCAGGCAGCTGTTGGATGATGCCCTTTATGTTGCTGCTCACGTGCTCTCGAATCAAATTGTCACATACTATTTGTTATAGTTTGGCACGACACACTCTCAACAGTGCTAAATTGTCTGAACAAACGTGCATTGAATCAGGTAGGTAGGTAGGTACCGTACCGACCGTCCGACTGTCACCAGAGTGTCTTTCCTTCCTTGATGGTTGCTGGCCTTGGGATGGGCTGACATGTTCGTTGCAATTATTGAGCATTTGGATCAGGCTCTGAACAGGCGGAGTGGTGATTCTGTGCAATTTGTAACAGCTTTTGAGAAGTGTCAAAATATTGCAGAAGGTTATTTCAGTTTTGTAGGAAAGTCATTACTTCTAACACTCAAATTCTAAGCGCGCTAGATTTTTTTTTTCGTATTTCGTTCGACTCACAGATTACTAATTTCCTAGTATAGTTCCAGCTTAGAATATTATTGCTTTTAGGTATTTTGTTCATGCTGAGTGAAATATTTTTCCCCAAGCGAAAAAAAAATGTATTGCACCAATTTGTGCATTGGATTTTTGTGTTTCGAATTCATCTCGTCAGTAACTAGCACCAACTTGGAGCCACGTTAGACGATATATCAAAACTAGTTATACACTATATCCAAACAGTCATACGACATATATGACACCTAAAGCAACTGGTAAGTTCCGGAAAGCAAAGACAGAAGCTCTCGTTTGCTGACGAGAAAGCGAAAACGATGAAATGTCTAACTAGTGCTAATTTGGGTACTAGTCTAGATACATCTAAGTTGGTCCCGCAAGTTGGTGCTAGTTACTGTCGAGATGAATTCGAAATATAAAACGTGTTTAATCCACCTAACAGTGTGATGAGACATTTCTTATAACTCTTATCACTCTCTTCGGATATTATATCGTTTGAGAACATTTAGAACTTGATGCTTCGCGATGTTTTTGATAACACATACTACATGGGATAGTGGCAGAACTCAGAGAATCGCTCAAATCAGCATAGGACAACATCAGTGCTAGAAATCTCAAACCAAATCAATGGGAAAGCGAAAAAATGGCCCATAAAATAGACATACCAACGAATTATTGTTAATGCTGTGTTAATAAAATATCTAAATAGTGGTGGGAAAACTGAATTTTCCCAAAGGGGTTATATATTGTACTGAGCCAAATAAATCGATTTTTTTGTTGAATCGATTTGAAGTTTATACTTTACTCAAATTTCCAACGCGACTGAGAACTAAGAAATCAACGCTTTTTCTTGAAAAGGGCGATACTAGCAGTGGTACCATTCAAAGAAAATCAACAGTGAATATTTCCAGACTTGGTTTTATTTCCTATTTAATAACTATTGTGTTTTTTACATCCTAGATTGCATGATTCAGTGATCGAAACCAAAAACTTCTTAAAGTATTAGAAAGTATTAAATTAAAATTTGTTTTTGCTATTGAAATTGACAAAATGATAGTATCGCCCCTTTGGCGATTGCTTTACTTTTTCGGTCCCACCTATCAGCATTGAAGTATCGCCCTTACGTTTTTTACAATAACTAACGTTTTACACCACCGATTTAGTCCGGGTTTTTTCAATAGCGATCATTGTTACTATTTACAGTTGGTATCAGCTTAACAATCCTAAAAAAAATACGAAAAAAAACAGTTTCGCCTTCTCTAAACTGCTAGCAAGAAAAGTATCGCCCTGTTTGTTTGCGTGGAGCGTGGAGGGCGAAACTTTAAATAAACAAACAAAAATACAGTTTCGCCCGTTGTATTTTTTTGCTGTAGTTTAAGAAAGCAATATCGTAGAATCAAAATTTTTAGGTTAATTTGTTGCGTTTCAAAGCCCTCATTCGCATGTATGAAAAAAAGCCTTATGTTTACATTTGTAAGTATCGCCCTTTTCATAAAAAAGCGTTGAAATGAAATCGCAGCTCCTGATACCACGCTATCTCTGAAGTCAATGCGTGCATAGTTCCAAATTTTACTTCGACATCGACTTTTTCTAAAGGTGACTTCCCAGTAATATCCTTGATTTGAATTATTATCGCTAATCCTAATGCCAAAGAACAAATAAAAACCTCTCGAAAACGAACCGTTTGGGAAAATCATCATCATTACTGGAATTTTCATTTTCACGAAACTTTTCGATAACCTTCCGTCACTTGCGTTAATGCACTGGGTGCACAGTGCTCTGAAAATCTAGCGAAATCGTCTTAGGGCACCAGCGGGTCTATAAAGAATACTAAAAATTAATTTCTATTCCATAATTTTCAGTTCAGCAATTCGAGAGATCGTGCTCACCGCAAGCCATGAAAAATAGACTACGTTGTGAAGCGATGGTCACTATTTATTAAAAAATCACGTTAAATAAAAAATTAAGCTATTAAAAAATTTCAAATAGTTTATAATTTTCTCAAACTTATTAGGAAAAATTGTTTAATAAGCTTTCGTAATATTGTGGACAAAAAAGCTGAAAATTTCAGTATTTTCTCTATCTGCAACATATAAACCCTTAAGTATACCAATTAATTGGTATACGAATTGGAATAGGTTCGCCAAATTTTGGAAGAAGTCTATAAAATAACTCCTTGAAAACTACCTAAAAATTGTTGTAGTTCGATGCAATAAAAAAATTTCCAAAAATGAACTGTACCTATTAATGTGAAACACAGTGAATAATACATACCATAATGACCCATTTTTATCAGTCTCATGGTGTATTTTAGGCTGACAAAATGGGGACATTGACTAAATCGGGCATTTTTTTTCTTTATAATAAACTGAAGCTGTTAAAATATTTTTCTCGTCCCTTGATGTAGTCTGATAACTATTTCTGATTATGATGAACTTTGTATTTTCGCATATTTCGCATATCTTCATGATAAGGAAAACATGCTCAAGAAAGGATTTACTCGAATTCAGTCTTGTTCGTCTGCTAGAGCCCATCAAACATATGTTCATATTTGGCTGATAAAATCGGGGTTTCAATGTGTTATAATAGATATTCAGCATTCGAAGAAGTTTCTTGTGAACGAGTGTAGAACGACTTTGTTTCTACTTACTTGAAGTCAGCGGCGTAGCCAGAAATTCGGTTTGGTGGGGGTTTGGTAAAAATCGATCATACTGTCCAAACGGCATAATTCCGAAACCGTAATTTTTGAAGTTTTAAAATTATGCAGAATCAATTTTTTCAGAAAATAGTAAAAGAGTTCGTGTCTTTAGCGAATTTGTTGAGACTTTATTGTAGTCATTAATATTAACCTGAGAAAATTCACCATAAATACTTCTTGGACGATATACCGTCAAAATTATTTTATCAAATGATGCGCTGTTTAACGTTTGTAAAACTCATCGAAGATACTAAACCTCCGAAATTGGCGGTTTCAAAATGATGCTATCTTGACCTTAAATTACTGTTTTTAAACATTTGACCTATACATATAATTGGTCATACAACAAAAATCAAATGCTCATCAAAATCGATCAGAACCTGCTAGAATCGAATGGAAATCATCATTTTTCATAAATTTCTCTCTACATTCGGAAAGTGTTATCCTCGTTATTAATCATATTACGTTTTCGTCTCAACTCGACGCATTCCCAAAATAAAAACCTGTTTTAATCCACCTAGTGGTGCAATTGTGCTTGTCTCATTTGTCCAGACTACGATGGTTATGTTCAATAAAATGGTGGAAATGAACATTACATGTTCAGTACGATTTGCACATACATACAATGGATCTTGAGATACTATGTGATACTGAAACATCGCTTGAAACCAGCGGCGGTTCATGGAGAAAGATCCGGGAGGTCCAGGTCCTGCCGAAAATTTTCAACTTGTTAAGAAATTTTAAACTAGTTTTAATTTTAAAGTAGCAACCCCTCACTGCATACTCCCTCCGGGCCGGTATAATTGACGATTTTTGGAGTGATTGCATAACCTTTCTATATGAGAAAGGCAAAAATGTAGCCCAAAGAAGTCAATTTTTGTCAAACATTTTTTTTTCGAGTTTACATCAAATCTCAATGTTTCATGCATTTTAGTCACTTGGCATCAAAAATACAAATTTGATTTTGAAAATTTTTCATTTCAGTTTATATGGGAATTTGCTGTGTGATTGCACTCTTCAACTCGTAACTCCGGAACCGGAAGTCCAATCAATAAAAAAAAATTCAATAGCAGCCGATGGGAAGGTTGTACCTTTCATTTGAGACTAACTTTGTGCAAATCGGTCCAGCCATCTCTGAGAAACAGAGGTCACATTTTTTTCCACATGCTCACATACACACACATACATACACACACAGACATTTTCCGATCTCGACGAACTCAGTCGATTGGCATATGACACTCGGCTCTCCGGGTCGGGATTAGATAGACGAATTTTAGAGTGAATGAGAAAGGCAAAAACATTTTTAGCAAATGTTGAAAGTTATGCATTTTTTGGTGAGCAGTTCTATG
Source organism: Topomyia yanbarensis (assembly GCF_030247195.1). NCBI lineage: Eukaryota > Metazoa > Arthropoda > Insecta > Diptera > Culicidae > Topomyia > Topomyia yanbarensis. The sequence continues at coordinate 371,526,513 of NC_080672.1, read as the reverse complement.
TTTCATAGACATTAAATCAATTTTAACTTCGCTTCCTATTAAATAAAGACCCTTATTACAGTACATTTCTACAAAAACGAGCTCAATTTGAAAATAAATGTGAGGATTATGATTGATTACAGAACTCTGAAATTTTCTATTGGAATGTTTTCAGGCAGGAATTTGATATTGATGCTATTAGACAACTGTGAAATCAAGACCAATAGATCAGTTACATATCAGGACCCCATTCCGACAATTTATCAAAAGTCCTCATGATGTTTACAACAACAGGTTATCAATCTACGGATCAGATAATTGTTATTGTAATATTGCATCAATAAATTTTTAACTTAAATCCAATTTTTTTCTTTGGGTGTGGTGGGAGGGAGGGGGGGGGGGTTGTATGGTGTTAAACCCCAAAACCTTCTCTTGGCTACGCCGCGGCGCGCCGTTGCTTGGAGTTATTTATTTCGCTTTTCATTTTCCGATATGTTTCAGATCGATCCGATGGTTATTAGTTAGAAAAATTGCAGTCAGAAGGTTCGCACAAATGAACATTTTTGTACTGATAAGTTATCATGTTCCTTCCAGACAACTTGGAAGTGTTCGGTGATTATTTCTAGCGGTTGTAGATAGAAAAATGAAATACAAAATTCGATTTGTCGAAATAATGTTTGGCTTATTTCAATGGATTATTTCTATATTGAACAATAAATAGGCGACAAAGAGTAATCAACAAACAACAAGCCATAACTTTTAAAGTATTCAAAATAGATATTTAAAGTCTTTAGTAAAGTTATTCGCAAAAGTAAGAGCTACAAATTTGCTGAAGACATCATTTCGATATAATCACTTCCAAGAAAATTTTGTGAAAATATCTCACTCATAGGGAGCTTAATCAGCAAAAGCATAATACCAAAAGAAAGGGCATATTGCCTCCATTAAATTCTCCGAAGATACTATTGACCTAAAATAAGCCGTTTTGGCGTTAATAATAGATTACATGGTCATATTTCTGGCAATGGGAAATGATAAAAATCTTTCGTCCGCATTTAATGTTAAATATCTCTTTTGATAATAGTCCGATTTCAACAATCTATATCTTGTTCGAAAGGTATTCGTTACAGCTGTCTAAAAATATATAAATTATTAATCTATGTTGTCAATTTCGGCAGATAATTTAAAAAAAACTGCCAAAAACGCCATTTTTACGCATTCAAACATTCATATCTTGGAAACTAAACATCAGAATCAAAAACAAATTAATAGCGTTCATACTGTTTTTTAGTTCTTTCATTTAAAATTGGTTTGGATAAGATCGGTTCAGCCATTGCTGAGAAACACGAATGAGAATTTGTCCGTTACATACACACACACACACACAGACACACACACACACACAGACATTGTCCCAAATCGTCGAGCTGAGTCGATTGGTATATAACACTCGGCCCTCCGGGCCTCGGAAAAAATCTTGAAAGTTTGAGCGAATTCTATACATTTCTTTTATAAGAAATGTAAAAATCCAACTTATTTTAAATTTGTCTTGTGTCCTTGATGCACAAATTGGTATAATCCATTTTTTCCTGTGGGAATAAATATTTCATAGTGGCAGGTGATTAGTTCTCTAGCCAAAACACAAACGTTCGTTTTCGCTTTCTCGTCCAGGGCTTCTTTTACTACATATGTGTTTTGTCATTCGTTACAGATTTTCGAAAATATTTACCAAAAATTTGTTCTTGATTCATCGTAACTGTCACCCCTTGCAAAATCGTACTCTTTATTTTCATTGGCTGTCATCGGAAGTCGCCATGTTGGATTTCAAAGTTGCGTTAATCATCAATTACCGATGTCTACTGACCATCCCCTTTCAAATGACAACCATATGGATACTGCTTTTTTTTCTATTTTCTGGTACTTGGATTTCAAAATGGCGTTAAACATCAATTTCCGATATCTGTTGACCACTCCTTGTCAAATGACACCCATATTGAATGTGGGTTTCACTGATTCGATGGCAGCTGCGGTCATTCCGAAGTGTTTCGTTTCTTCGACTTATTGTTATGACTCTATGGAAGTGTGCGCTAGAATTTTATTGTGTTTTCGAGAAACACGGAGATTATTACACATCCAATTCAGCTCATCAATTTCCGCACTGACGCGTAGTTATTATGGACTACCCGCCATTTTCGATGTGTGCGTTTTGCTGGCAACTTTGTAAAGCGTCACAAGTTCCTAGTAAACAAAAAGACGACTAAGCTAGTTGGTGAGTGCACTCCGAACATCAAAGAAGAAGACATATATCTGCATTTTCTGTGCTAAACATAGTGTAGAAAAATCACTCTAAAAGTAGGTTTCCCCATTTTAGTATTTGGTTTTCCCCTTAAAATCATCGAAATTTATGCTAAATGCTAATTTATTTATTTGTTTATTTATTGCTAATATAAAAATGCTAATTAAAATGCATAAATTATGTGTGGGAGCCGTGCATTATTTTTTTGCGGGAGTTGTCCTATTGAAGCTATAGAATTAGGTTCTCGGAAGGACTCTCCGTCAGAATGTCACCCACTAAAACACTGCTTAAGACCAATTGCAGCGGGACGTGATCTGAATGTGAAATTCATTGTACGGTTCAGATATGTGCGGGCGTAGCGACTTCGCGTGTATCATCGCGAAGAGCTCGAGCGCTTGTACGTTAACGTGTTCGATCGTGTGTGTGTTTGTATGTTACGTATGTTAACGTGTATGGAACTTCATGTGTACACATCCTATTTCATAACTACTTTCGCATATTCGTGTATGTTCTTAGATGATCGTGCGGACCGTGAAACTGATACTTATTTTTTTGGTGTGCGGTTCAGATGCTAGAAGAAAGTGAGTTTTTCCATACGACTAGTGTTCCTGGCCATATTGATATGAGCGTCATTTTTTGTTGGTCCAACTGAAGACATGGACCTAGGCTACTAGGTCCAGAGTAGAAACTTAACCGATTCATGAACGTGCGAGCACGGGCGATTGTAGGTTCATTCATGAGGTACCCCGTATCACTAGAGTCCGGAAATGTCGCCATTGAACGTATTGTGCAGTGGACATGAATCCTTTCTTTTTGTAATTGGTCCAATTGAAGGCATGGTCTGAGGGCAGGGTGTCAATGATCCCGAGAGTATTCTGAATGGCAGCTAATTCTGCGACGTAAATTGAAGCAGGATCATTGAGTTTGAATGAGGCAGCAAGATTTTCGTTGAAGATACCGAAGCCTGTGGACCCGTCGAGAATTGATCCGTCAGTGTAGAACATTTTGCCCCAGTCGACTTGATGGTATTTATTATAGAAAATATTTGGGACCACTTGTGGGTGAATGTGATCCGGGATTCCACAAATCTCTTCCTTCATGGATGTGTCGAAAAATACAGTTGGAGCAGAAGTATCTAAGAGATGAGCACGGTTTACTTTATACGAAGATACCTAATGTGACATCCCCAGGTACCTTTAGAGTCGAACCAGACCCCGAGATATTTAAATGTGAAAACCTGGTTGATCGTTGCACCCATTAATAGAAGCTGGTTTTGCGCCGGCTCACGCTTCCTAGAAAAAACAACCAACTCAGTTTTCTCCGTGGAGAACTCAATACCCAGCTGAAGAGCCCAAGCAGACAAATTGTCCAAGGTATTTTGTAATGGTCCTTGCAAGTCGGCAGCTTTGGGCCCTGTAACAGAGACCACGCCGTCGTCTGCAAGTTGCCTTAGCGTGCATGAATTGGCAAGACAATCGTCAATGTCATTCACGTAAAAATTGTAGAGTAGGGGACTTAGACATGAGCCCTGGGGAAGACCCATGTAGCTAAATCGCGATGTTGTTAAATCGCCATGCGAAAAGTGCATGTGCTTTTCAGACAACAGGTTTAGCAAAAAGTTATTTAAAATTGGCGAAAGACAATGCTGGTGCAGCTTCTCTGACAGAATGTTGATAGAAACTGAGTCAAAAGCCCCCTTAATATCCAAGAAGACTGATGCCATCTGCTCTTTGTTAGCATAGGCCATTTGGATTTCTGTAGAAAGCAACGCAAGGCAATCGTTCGTCCCTTTGCCTTTGCGGAAGCCAAATTGTGTATCTGACAGTAAGCCATTTGCTTCAACCCAATTGTCGAGGCGAAACAAGATCATTTTCTCGAACAACTTCCGAATACAGGACAGCATTGCAATCGGTCGATACGAGTTGTGGTCGGAGGCTGGTTTTCCTGGTTTTTGGATGGCGATGACCTTCACTTGCCTCCATTTATAAGGGACAATGTTACCCTCAAGAAACTTGTTAAATAAATTCAACAAGCGCCTTTTTGCAGTGTCAGGCAGATTCTTCAGCAAGTTGAATTTGATTCTGTCTAACCCTGGGGCGTTATTGTTGCATGATAAGAGAGCAAGTGAGAACTCCACCATCGAAAACGGTGTTTCGTTCGCGGTATCGTGAGGAGACGCGGCGCGGCACGTTTTCTGTACCGGGACAGAGTCCGGACAGATTTTCTTGGCGAAAGCGAATATCCAACGGTTTGAATATTCCACGTTCTCGTTGGTACTATTACGGTTACGCATACGTCGAGCCGTACCCCAAAGAGTGCTCATCGCTGTTTCTCTCGTTAACCCGTCGACGAACCGGCGCCAATAACTGCGTTTTTTGGCTTTCATTAGGCTCTTCATTCGCCTTTCTAACGACGCGTACTGTTGATAGCTAGCGGGTAACCCGTCTTCCCGGAAGGTCTTATATGCAGTGGACTTTTCCGCGTACAGCTCTGAGCACTCTTTATCCCACCACAGGGTGGGAGACCGTCCATGGGTATTCGCGCTGGGTACTGGTTTAGTCTGAGCTTGATTCGCACTGTCGAGAATCAAGCCAGCCAAAAACCTGTACTCTTCCTCCGGAGGAAGTTCTTGAGTGGATTCGATTTTAACGGATATCGCGGTCGCGTAACTCTTCCAATCAATGTTCCGTGTGAGGTCATACGAGACATTGATTGTTTCCGATGGTCTTGAACCGTTTGCAATTGAAATCACGATAGGCAAATGATCGCTACCGTGGGGATCAGGGATCACCTTCCACATGCAATCTAACTGTAGCGATGTCGAGCAAAGCGATAAATCCAACGCGCTTGCGCGTGCTGGTGGTGTAGGAATCCGCATCATTTCTCCCGTGTTTAAGATGGTCATGTTGAAATTATCGCAAAGATCTTGGATTAATGTTGATCTATTATCATCATGAAGACAGCCCCATACCGTACCGTGCGAGTTAAAGTCTCCCAGAACTAGCCGCGGTGCCGGTAAGGATTCCGTGATATTACAAAGCGTTCGGTGCCCTACCGAGGCTCTAGGAGGAATGTAGATGGAAGCAATACAAAGGTCTTTACCTTTGATTAAAACTTGACAAGCGACAATTTCAATGCCTGGTGTCGAAGGGAGGTTAATTCGGTTGAAAGAATAGCACTTTTTGATCCCCAAAAGTACTCCTCCATAGGGGTTTTCTCGATCCAGACGAATTATATTAAAATCATGGAAGTTGAGATTTATATCGGAAGTTAACCAAGTTTCACATAATGCGAAAGCATCACATTTTAAACTATTTAGTAAAAATTTAAAGGAATCGATTTTCGGGAGGATACTTCTGCTGTTCCACTGTAGAACAGTGATCGAGTCGGTGACCTCGTTCGATGACTTAGCCATCGAAGGATACGATCGCTGCAAGGAGGGGCCATTTAGTAGTCAACTGCTTCAAAAATGTTTGCACTATAGGGAGAAAACGTATCAGAAGGCTTTTAAGAGGATCAGTAACATTGAAAGCTGTGAAAATTAAGTCCACTATGTCAGAAAATTTCATTAGTCCGCTACTGGACTGAGTATCTGTTTGAAAAAAGGGGACACTTGGGGTTTTTGATGTCCCTGGAAGTGGTGGGTAGTCCTTGTTAGAATTAATATTTCCAAGTCCTGGAGCAAATTGCTTCGGCTTTTGTGCATCACTTCCGTTGGATTTATTGGTTGTAGATGGCGCACTCTAAGTGGACGACACCTTGGCACCCTTACGAGGCAATGTAGGGGAGGCTGGATTTCTCCTTTTCCTGGATTCCCCTGGGTTAACCAATGATGTTCCCTCTTGTGGGTCGTCAGATTCTTGCTCAACGCCAGCCAAAAGAGCAAAGGAATTTTCGGAAGGGACAGTTGGCGAAGCATTCTTTAGCATTTCTGCATAAGAGTGCCTCGAGCGATCCTTAAGGGAGCGCTTAATTTTATCCCCGCGCTGCTTGTACGCCGGGCATGACTTAAGAGCATGCGGAGGGCCCCCGCAGTAAATACACTTCTCAGTTTCTCCACAGCAAGCGTCATCCTCATGCTCTCCCTCGCATTTGTCGCACCGTTTTTTATTGCCACAATAAGTGGCTGTGTGGCCCAGTTGCTTGCAATTGCTGCAGTTCATTACCCGCGGTACAAACAGGCGAACAGGTAGGCGAACCTTATCCAGGAGGACATAGTTGGGAAGAGCAGATCCGGAAAAAGTCACCCGAATCGAGTCTGACGGAGAATAAGTTGTCTTAGTATCTTCAGTTTTTGCGGAATACAATTGCTTGCATTCCAGAATCTTCACCTTTTGAAGTGAAGGGTCCTTAAAGCAGCCAACCCCGTACTTCAACAGGTCTTCGCACTTTAGACCCGGTTCGGCGACGACCCCATCGATCTCCACAATTCTACAAGGCACATACACTTTGAATTGCTTCGTAAAACGCTCGCTGCGAGCAATCTGGTTTGCCTGGTCGAGGTCATTTACTATAACGCGTATCTTATTAGCTCGAACACGTGTTATCTGAGCTACGGACGGGTAGTTAGCAGTCAGCTCCCGTGATATTTCTAGAATATTGGGCGATTTCGTGTTGGGCCGGAAATACACCACCCAGGGTCCATTTGAACTGGCTGGGTATGTTTTAATACGGGGAGGACTTGGGGAATCAGAGGAGGGAGTAATTTCGGGTTTATCCGGTAAATCCATGGGAATATCATTCCCATCCAATGTTACTTCGCCCTCGGCCATTTAGGCACGAGGATAACACGTGGTGTAAACGAGAGATGAAACTTATATTCAGGGGAAAGGGAAGAAGTAGAGACCGATCGGGGAAAGGGAAATGAAAGAAAAAAAAAATACTTAGCTTATATAGCGGCGATTCCGGCTATTCTGGTATTCACTTCACCAGCCTGGGCACCGGCGAACAAAGACTGCCTCAAACAATGGTTGACCTTCACTGACAATATTTATTCTTATTCACTTTATGCACAGCACCAGAAAACGAACTGCTTCGATCGAGAGCTCGGAGGGTTATGAGAGCGAATGGGTTTTCGGAGATAAGTGGAACAGCTCTTTTAAGCATTTCTGCGTAAGAGTGTCTAGAGCGATGTTTGGCGGATCGCTTCAGTTTATCCGCGCGAAGTTTGTACGTTGGGCATGTCAAAAGTGCATGCGGATTCTCCCCACAGTAAACAACTTCTCAGCGGGCCTACTGCAAGTATTATCCGCATGGCGTTCCCCACATTTACCGCACCGTTGGTTGTTGCTACAGTAGGTGGCCGTGTGACCTAGCTGCTTGCAATTGGAACAATTCATGACCTCTGGTACAAACAGGCGTACAGGTAGACGAGCTCCTCCCACTTCAACGTAGCTCGGAAGAGCAGATCCGGCGAAGGTTACGCGAAACGAGTCTGATGTATAGTAATTCCCATCTTCGATGGACTTTGAGTGCAATTGCTTGCACTCCAAAATCTTAACTGATTGAAGGTTAGGGTCCTTAAAGCGGCCAACTCCATCATTCATCAGATAATCGACAGTTAGACCCGCATCGCTTACCACACCGTCGATCTCCACATCACGAGAAGGGATGTAGACGCGATACTCCAGCGTAAAGAGGCTACTGCTAACGATATCATTGGCCTGTTTCAAGTCAGTAAGGACTACGCGCAGTTTATCTGACTGAACCTTTTTAATCTCGGTTACGGCCGAGTAACGTTTTGTCAGTTCCCGTGCAACAGTTATGCTGTTTAACGGTTTATTTTTGGGCCGAAAGTATACCACCCAAGGACCAGCGGATCCATCCTGGTAAACCTTGACTCGGGGGGGCTGTGAGACATTGGGGTAAGGTGGGGGAAGTGGATCGACCATAACATCATCTGTCTCCGAATCAGATACACATTCCTCTTCCCCATAAGATTCGTATTCGGAGGGTGATCCTTCTGTTTGTTCCATTTTGTTGCGGGAGCAACATGCTTGACCGCACTGTTTAACTTAAATCAAAATAAAAAAAAATCAAAAGCAATAAAAAAAGAAAAAAAAAACGATAAGAAAAGTAAAAAACGAAACACTTCACCAGTTGGTTCCTGACGATCTGGTAGGTGAATTGATCCTTCGTTTGATTTATCTGTCACCCGCGTGACCTTCACACAGTAGAGAGCTGATATAGCTTGACTAAACAAAGATGTCTTTCAGGCAAGAAAACTGTTTAGTAACGCACTTCACTGCACTACAGGTAATAATTATCACTCGCGGGACTGTTTATTAGTAATACTTTACTGTAGCCTCTGCCACAGTAAGCACCTTCGCACTGCCGAAAAAACTAAACCACACCGGAGAGAACAAAACGCACTTGTTTCTCGATACAACGTTCGGTTACGAATGATTATACGTAGTTGAAGTTGGTGTAAAAAAGGTAAAAATCTTCAATAACTTTGAAACGAATGAGTATTTTTACATACAGTCTTCGACAATATTATGTAATTTTGATACCTACATATTTGTCTTGAACATAGTTTGCACAAAAAGTCACAATGAAAAAAATTATATTAAAAAACTAGATTTAAGGGGGTTGCCATAGAAAACGCCTTATAAATCGATAACCTTTAGTCCTACAAGCTCAAGTTCTTCAACAAAATTCTTCACTATGAGCATTTCTAAAACTTTGTCGAAGACACCAACTTTCTACCTCGTCAGTATAAAAAGTTATTTTTTTTAGTTCGATCATAGTAAGCTATGCCTAATTTCAATTGTTATCAGATTGTGGGAAATATTCCTACGAACAAATCCTCCAAAAATACCCTGTGAATATATTCGATGGTTTGGCCTCTAGTGAATTAAGTTCACGTTTTTTGGCGTTTCCGACCACTGTGCGCTGCTAGCAAAGTATGATTTCAACGTTCCGGGAAAGTCTTTCCGGAGAAATGATTTTTTTCCGGCGCTCAACACATCGCACGCTATACGGCCAGAAAAATCCGTTGGATATTTGCTGCCAGCTTTTCAACAATGTTTATCATCTCTTTGATTTTAGTATAGGCAAAGAATCATTCAACTTAAAAATAGTTAGTTTATGGTTAGATTGTGCGATGTAATATTTTTAATCGAAGACAGGAGGGGAGACCGAGGAGGGTTGAAACAACTATTTTTGTTTTGTTAGATAAATCGACAAAAACTGTCATCAGATGATTGCTTACTTTTAAATTACTTACTTCTGTTTATGTTTTATCAAATTACATCAGAATAACTGGTACAAATCAATAACAAAGCATCAATATATTGATTTTTGTAACAATGTTCTCTTTGTTTCAACTCTCCTCATACCAAGGTAAGTTGAAACAGCAATGAATGTATGTTGAAACAAGTAACCAATTACTTTGAATATTATCAAAACGTTTTCTAAAGCATCAGATGTTACAATTGTGTCATTTTTATTCGGTCACACTAAGATAATTCCTTAAAATGACATGCATTCTTTTCGGCTCTATCCCATTTGGCATAATGTCATTTGGCATAATGCCTTTTGGCATAATGCTATTTGGCATAATGACCATTTGGCATAATGACCATTTGGCATAATAGTCATTTAGCATAATAGTCATTTGGCATAAAGGTTATTTAGCATAATGGTCATTTGGCATAATACCGTTTGGCATAATGGTCATTTGGCATAATGCCATTTGGCATAATGTCATTTGGCATAAGGGTGATTTGGCATAACCAATTAGCACCCAGCATTTATTGTGCGCAAATAAAGAGAATGCCTATGCGTTATGAGTGCAGGGAGAATGGTGATTGACGGTCCAGGAAAGATAAACCTGGTCTACAATACATTCGACTAGTTTATTTCGTCTGCGTTTTACTATCGAGGGGAGCACTGCACCTTCCCTTTGGTGTTTGCTCCAATGACAAGCAAATCAGAATCTCTCTATAGAGCAGTATTGTCTAAGCTTATCGAAATTGCTGATGAGATCGACGTTGAATTGCATCCAGAAGTGATTTTAACAAATTTGGAAAGGCTCTTATCAATGCGTTTGCCGAAGAGTTCCCTGGTTCAAGGCATGATGGATGTTTTTTTTTTTCATTTAAGCATGAACTGGTGGAAATATATCCAACAAAGTCGTTTGTTGCAGATTTTCAACAAAAATGAAAACTATTTTAATACATACAAAAAAACCTGTTTTAACCCACCTAGCGGTTCAATTGTGCCTTTCTCATTTCTACAAAAAATACGGCTTGGTGGCAGGTTATTTTCAACATAATTGTGGAAATGTCTATTACATTCATAGTACACTTTGCACTTATACACAATGGCTTGCCAGCCACGAACTTGATGAGATACGTGTCGACGGTGAAACACTTGAAACAAAAAAAAAATATCATACTTAATTAGTCTAATCAGCATTAGTTCAATGTTATCTGCTTGCTAGCTCATTTTGTCATGCGGGGGTGGGTGTGTGAGGAGGGCGAAAATCCCACGAACGAACGACTCCCCAGCTTAATTTGGTATGCTTTGTAATATGGTGGTGGTTTAAAGAGGGTTGGGAGCTGGGTGGGGTGTTGGTCTGAGGGGTGATTTAAGGGGCTTTTAAAGGGAGGGGAGTGAACAGTAGAGGGGGGGGGGTAACCCCTCTCCGTATACCTTCAACTACGCCCCTGTTAAAATCCAGAAACCTTATGCCAGCCAAAAAAAAATTATTAGGATTAGGTTGACGGTTTTCAGAGTAATTTCATAACCTTTCTATATGAGAAAGACAAAAATGTGCCAAAATCGGAAAAAGTAAATTTTGGTCAATTTTTTTTTTAGTTTGCATCAAATCTCGACGGCAAGTCATGCACCTTAAAGACATCTGGCATCAAAAATAAAAATTCTATTTTTAATGATAATGGTCATTGGAGTCGTCTGGTGGGTCGCAGTGCTGGTCTGATGCATATCATCGAAGAACTGAAACTAGAGGAAAAATTTATCGCTTCACAAATCTTGGCGCATATGTCACTAACCTCCGAGAAGAAGCGTCGAACCAAAGATCAGATAATTGATGCGAAACTGTGCAAAAATGTTACGAACTTACAAAATTTTGATACTATTAATTATCTTCAAGCAATAGCAGCAAATCTGGGCTCGCAACAAAGATGATTTTTTTAATTAAGTTTTCTAATCCCTATGACGGTTAATACGAATAAAATCATTGAATATAATTTATCTTGTTTTAATTTGCACATAAACTATTGAAAGAAACAGAACCAGAACAAATGCTTAGTTTACTGAATTTATTTACACAAGGATTTTAAAAGTAAAATTTGCTTTGAGTAAGATGTCATAAATTGTGGAAATATGAAATTAGGAATTTGCAAACTTTCGCATTAAAGAACAGCTCATAATTAAAAGAAGGATGAATTTTTAGTAAAGTTTGTCATTTATCTTTCAATAATTAGGATAAGTACAGACTAGATAGTTCGGTATAAATCATTGATGATTTTCCCTTCTTTTAAACATGAGCTGTTCTTAAATAGAAAGATTGTCAAAATTTCTATTTAAAATTTACATAAGTAGATGCTAGCTTGTCGTTAATCCAATGTTCACTTTGCCAAATACAAAAATATACCAAATAGAATTATGCCAAATGGCGTTATGCCAAATGGCTTTATGCCAAATGGTGTTATGCCAAATGGCGTTATGCCAAATGGTCTTTATACCAAATGGTCATTATGCCAAATTGCCATTATGCCAAGTCACCTTTATGCCAACTGACTATTATGCCAAATAACCATTATGCCAAAGAACCATTATGCCATATGACATTATGCCAAATGGGGTAGAGCCATTCTTTTCATTATTTTTCACAGTGTATATCTATGTAAAAACTGACACTTGTTTTGAAAATTAATGTTAGATTTTGGTTACAAATGCAGGAATTTCTGCACTTATCCCAACAGTAATATCAGTAATTAACTATAACATTTTGCATGGTTGAATGAGGTCGTATAGCGAGTAGTTTTAGATCGGTTCTACTGAATTCTAAAATTTGTGGCACCCTAGTGTACATAGTTGGTACATACAAACGCTCGAACCATTCGCGACAAGACAATGCCGGTCGCATACGCAATTTCCATGCATCTCGCAAACATAAAAAAGGCCGCGGTGATTAAGTGAATGTGTCACGTGTACACTCACGAATGTATAAACGCGAAGTTAATCGCGAGCATATAAACGTCCATTCCGATCACTTCAGGAAGCCCCTTCCCTTGGCACTAGCAGCCTATTACTCGAAGATAGAAATTATGGACTGTTTTTATATCCAATTTCTTCGAAGAACCTTATGCGATACGGTTTAGGGCTTCAAGGGGGAATTGCTAATGTCCTAACGGAACATGAACATTGCATACGTACAGCATATGTTGTGGTTAAAACATCCCTCATCCATTGCCGTCTGTTCATAACCTAAGATTACCAGTCTAAATTGGGAGGGTTTAGTCGATATCCGCTGTATCACGAATCAGTCAAACTGGCCATCCCGCACCGAAGCGACCGCGTTGCGGCCGGCGTACTGCTCTGTCGGTAGCCGATCTGGAACGAGCAGTGGGTTTCTTAGGGAAAACAACTGTTTGATGATTGACAGCTACTGCAGACAGCCATGGGCATGCATGTCACCATCGTCGATGCCCGTCTGCCTACAATCGGACAGTTGTGCAGGGTCTGCTACCGAGTTTGGCGCGACCGTGGTCCTAAAGTTAGACAGCAGCCTCGCTAGATACACCAGAGCAGGCCACCTTCCCAGTACCGTCAGGGCTAAACTACGCCAAATCGTCGAACGCAAATCATCTGCTTATATACAGTGTCGGTTCGAAACTTGAGGAGCGCATTAATAGGTGGGTGTGACTGTGATTGCAGCGAGCCTAGTCCGTTTCCATCTGCAGGTACTCCAAGAGTGACCTTTTCCGATTCCCTTCGATGATCAAAGCGTTGGATGAAGGGGTTCGATTTTATAGAGAGGTTCCATCCTTCGTCAATATTAGGGCATTCAGGGCGAAATCCTCTGACCGATTTACTTGGGAGCTTTCGAAGCTACCTTCAGAAATGAATGAACAAACATCGTGATAACCGGATGGAGCAAAGAGTGGGACATACGAAGATCATCCATTCTCACCCCTGTCGACCCTCCAATGTACGCGACTAACAATACAAGACGGTGGAGCACTTGCTTCCAATTTGCCGGGGATTCGAAGACTCAGTACACGAAGAGGCACTACTCGCTTGCTTAAAGCATGCCAATCTTTTTGAATTCATCTCAAGCAGACTGCGGTGTTGGTCTGAAAATCCCGTTCACAACACAGCCCAGCTCGCCTAACACCATCAATTAGTGTCTACCTACCACCATCGCTTTCCGATACACCTGAATCGAGAGCTGGTGAGGTTCTCCCGCAGTCCTTCAGTCTTTTTGCTTCAAATGATTTTCCTGCTTAAAATAATAAAAAAAAATCATAATGTACCTGCCACCTAAAAATTAAATTGTCTCCCTTTGGTCTTTAAAAAATAACAATAAATGTAGTTGAAAACTATTTTTTTGGAAAAACAAATATTTTTGCAGTTTTTTTTTCCATGTAGCATAGTGCATTTTGAATTGGCTTGCTAAGCTAAACCAAATAATCCCACTTCTATTGTTCTCATCAGCTTAACATGAACTCCTTTTCTTGAGGGACATCACGTAGGACTAACTTAGTCCTATCATTAAGTTAGTGTCGGTTTCTGATGAGACGAAGTCGAAACGCAAATCCATAACTAACAAGAATTTGCCTAAATTCAGTCCCCCCCTTCTGACTGCACCCGTGAACGCGTTATCACTTTGTTAGTGTCGCAACTGTACCCGTTTGCACAGCGTATAGTTCGCCTCCGATTCATTCGTTATTTCGCAACTTCGCTGCTCGTATCAAGATCGTTATTAAATTTGTTTATTCTGCCGCGCTAGATTGTGAATCGAAAACACCTTTGATGACGGTCGGTGGTAGTTCGCTTCGCCATATCGTATAGCGAAAAATCGGAAAACTATTATCCTATTCTTGTCGGATTCAAAACTCGGGCGCACGCCGGTTGCCGCCTCGGTTCCGTTTCTTGTTAGGTTACATCAATCTTCTTAGCGTCAGAGAAAAAGGGGAACAAAGCAACGCACCGTGGAAACAGCTTGCTTTCAATAACATCTTTTCTGGCTTTGGCAAATGGCAGAAAGGATGAGTTTCCATTGGATGGGGCCAGTACTGAATAGCAGTCGAGCCATACATTGGTACGAGCAGGTCGCCTGTAACTGGTGGGAGAAGGGCGAGGATTCTATTATGATTGCCGCAAACAGTGACGCGCGTTGTTCGACCAGGTGAATCCGTTTTCCTGGTACTACTCTACCGTGCTGCTGCTGATGTTGATCACCAGCGTGACTACGATGATGATGATGATGATGACGGTGATATGGACGACGAAAACAGGTCGCTGCTGTTTGCTTGTGCATCATTCGGAAAATAACAACAATAGCGAGATATGAAACTTGATAAACACATCACGTGGTATGCCACTCATACGCGCGCTAGCGCTGGGGGTGGTATTTGCAACAATATTCGACAGAAGGCTGGAACCACAGTTAAACCTCCGTTGCTCGCATTCGACAAGCACGTTGATTTGAGAGAGGGTTCGAATTATAATCACCTTAGCTCTGGACTCAATTGCGAGCTAGAAATCATAGTATCTACACATCACAATAGTTCTCTCGAATGGCAACAGACAATGGAACTTCGTGTCCTTATTGAAATTTACGTAGGTACAGCGTTGATTCCTAATCGTATACGCAGCCTTTTAAAAAAAATAGTTTGTCATGAAATCTACATTAAAACACGCAAAAAGCATTGATTTAATTACAGACTCTTCTTCAGTTCGACAAGTAGTATTGTCCTGTACGAGATGTCATGACGGTTAAGTGGTAAGCGTGACCGCCACTAACCCCAGTTGGTCTGGATTCAATCCCAAAAAATCTGTGGTCATGGATGTAAAGCTGTTGGTCCCCCGGTTCATGAGTTGATATCTAGTCCAGATAGTGGGATCATCCATTTTGTTTTGCGCTGGGCACTGCCATACAAGATAGATAAAACAATCCTGCATGGAGATAGACGATGGTAGTGTAAATCCATCTGCTCACATCTCTAATTCTTGTCAGATTAATTGTCAAAGTAAATTCGACATGCGATTTTGGCATTCAGATGCTTTTCAGTTGGACAATGGTCCAACTAGCGGAGGTCCAACTAAAAAACGGTCCAGTTGAAAAGTGTCCAACCTTGGTATTAGTGGTTGTGAATTAGACCACAAAATTAAAATTGTCTTGATATTTGCACGAAAACCATTACACGAAACTCGGAGTATTATTCATGGATCCATTCTTGCTTCGTGAACTGGTTATGATTCCGAGCATATAAATTACAATTCACCATTCGTGCTCGTGAAATAGTCCACAGATTCAAAAAACACTTCCACTTTCAAGACATAGTTAATGAAATTTATATATATATATATATATATATATATATATATATATATATATATATATATATATATATATATATATATATATATATATATATATATATATATATATATATATATATATATATATATATATATATATATATATATATATATATATATAGGGTAAGGTGGGGCAAATCCGACCGTTGGGTAAACCCGACCCCCCTCTGTTACCGAAAATCAGAAGCACTACGCAAACTAATACCAATGGTGTCGTGTAGAGCGTCGAAAATAATCATAATGGTGGCATGACAGCATTTTATTAATCTACATTGAGATGCTCAAATGACAAAAAGTGTGTTTTTACAACTTTTGATTTGACTTTTGTACATTATTGCCTACAGGATATTTCTGATTGTTAAAGTGATTGCATAAAAAATGTAAGTGAATTTAAATTCTTTGATTAAAGTCCTACAAAGTGCGTAGATGAATTTGGTTCGACCTTTTTCATAACTTTTTTAATTGACTCGTAATGAAAAATGACGCGATGGGGCAAATCCGACCTCTAAATAGTGGGGTAAATCCGACCGCTTTTTTGCTAAGAAAACGTTTATTAATCAAATTAAAAAATATTTTTTTTGTTATTTTATATTATTTTTATGAAAAATGGTTCATAATTACAAACGAAAGACACAAAAAACGTGATGATTATAGTATTCGTCAAGCACTTGCTCCGATGCAAATAAGAATATCATTACGTGCTACTGCTCGTGATTTTAGCATTCCAAGATTGACATTGAACTCCATTTTCTTCATGGTACAATTCAATAACACAACATTCATTGATTTATCATTAAAAACCATAAAATTTGGGTAATATCTGCACTAAATCAACCAAAAACATAGGGGGTCGGGTTTACCCCACCATTTTTGAAAACAGCAAAAATGAACATTTTCGTAAAACGATTGTATCTCAAAATATTCCCAAGATCCGAATAAAATGCTATATATAGAAAGTTGCCCATGAGTCTAACTTGTAATTTGGTATATAAAACGACTTGATCCGATGTAAAATGAGCATTTTACAGCCAAAACCATTTACTAGGTCGGATTTACCCCACCTTACCCTATATATATATATATATATATATATATATATATATATATATATATATATATATATATATATATATATATATATATATATATATATATATATATATATATATATATATATATATATATATATATATATATATATATATATATATATATATATATATATATATATATATATATATATATATATATATATATATATATATATATATATATATAATATAATTCTGACGTACCATGTGAGGCTGACTTTTGTGCTCACCCTTAACATGCAGTGTGAGACTGACTTGGATGCTCACCCTTTCACTCCTCTGCCACGCCATGAGGCATCGATAGCTAAGTCCCAACATACTACGCTACGACCCTCCCATCTTGGCATGAGGCAGTCCACTTATACGCATATACACTCACTCTTCTGTCTTGCTTCGGGGTGGCTGGGTTTACCCCTTACGCGGTTGCCAGTCGCTGCGCCAAACCTGCCTCAGCATGAACAGACCATTCACTCCCTTTTTTGCGTTCGGCCTTTTTCGCTCCAACTAACCAATCACTAGTTAGCCGTGCCCGTCGTCTGTTGCTCGGTTCGCCAGATTACCTGTAGCCTACAGGCAATCTGGATGGTAGCAGCCGAGACTGCGTTCCACTTCTCCACCGATTGACACATCCGCTGAATAAGGGTATGAGGGGTTGTGTCCCAGCCACAGACGTCAAGCATTGCTCTTCTTTCGACGTCGAACCGAGGACATACGAACAGTATGTGTTCGGCAGTTTTGTCTACATCTGGGCAGTCCGGGCAGGTTGAGACCTCCGCGTGCCCGAACTTGTGGTGGTACTGTCGGAAACAGCCATGGCCTGACAGGAATTGTGTCAGGTGGAAGTGAACTTCCCCATGGGGTCTTCCCACCCAGCTCGATATGCTAGGTATCAGCCGGTGGGTCCACCTACCTTTCGAGGAGTTGTCCCACTCACGCTGCCATATGGCGACCGAGGTCACCCTGGTGCGCTCGCGGGCTCCTCTATTTCCACGTAGCTCGAAGCACTCCTCATCTTCCCGAATGACCAGCCCGACTGGCATCATGCTCGCTATCACGCAGGATGCATCGTGTGATACCGTGCGGTAGGCAGATATCACTCTGAGGCACATCACGCGGTAGGTGCTCTCCAGTTTCTGTAGGTAACTGGTTACCCTCAGTGCTCTTGACCATGACGGGTCGCCGTACCTGAGGATAGATACGGCAACGCCTGCCAGTAACCTACGTCTACTGGCGCACACCTTTGAGCTGTTGGACATCATCCTCGATAGAGCCGCAACAGCAGTCGACGCTCTCTTGCACGTATAGTCGACATGGCTGCCGAAGGTCAGCTTGTCGTCTATAATGACTCCGAGAGACTTCAGACTTCGCTGTGAAGTGATCGCGACTTCTCCCACATGGATAACTGTATTTTGTACCGACTTGCGGTTGTTGACGATAACTACCTTCGTCTTATGATGAGCGAGCTCCAGGCCTTTCGCGCTCATCCATTCCTCCACCGTGTTGATCGCGTGTTCTGCGGTTAGTTCTACCTCAGGGATTGACTCCCCGTAGACCTCCAAGGTTACGTCGTCAGCAAAGCCGACGATCTTGACTCCAGGAGGGAACTTCAGTCTCAGAACCCCGTCATACATGAGGTTCCATAGCACCGGGCCTAGGATCGATCCCTGCGGGACTCCGGCGGTAATCGGAACCCTTTTCTGACCGGCATCGGTCTCGTATAGTAGTACGCGGTTTTGGAAGTAACTTTCCAGGATCCGGTACAGACCCACCGGTAGGCTAAGCCGGTGTAAAAAGAGCGCGATGGCATCCCAGCTTGCGCTGTTGAATGCGTTCTTCACGTCAAGTGTCACTAACGCACAGTATCGAATGCCTCGCCTTTTTCGTTGGATCGCTATCTCGGCAGTCTTTATCACTGAGTTGAGAGCGTCCACTGTGGACTTACCCTTCCGAAAGCCAAACTGGTTGCTTGACAGGCCGTCCGTACCTTCTGCGTACGGGGTTAGCCTGTTGAGGATAATCCTCTTAAGCAGTTTGCCAGTCGTGTCGATCAGACAGATTGGTCTGTACTCCGATGGGTCGCCTGGCGGCTTCCCGGGCTTCGGCAACAGCACCAATTTCTGCCTTTTCCATCGTCAAGGCACCTCTGCATAGCTAGCCTGAACATGTTCGGGTTCGCTATGATCGCTGCCTTGAGAGCGCTGTTTGGAACTCCATCCGGCCCTGGAGCTTTGTTTATTGCTAGGGATTTAGCCACTGCGAGTGGTTCTTCATTCGTCACCGGAGCCACCGTTTTGGCCGTGCCCGCACTGTCTCGTAGTGCAGGTGGCTTGTGGCTCAAGACGGGAAGAGTACTTCGATAATCGTCGCCAACCGGTCCGGAGACCGTTCTGGGGGCGAGGAGCCCCCTTTGGTCTTGGCCATCACGATCCGGTAGGCGTCACCCCACGGATTCGCGTTGGCACTCTCACACAGGTTGTCGAAACACGCTCTCTTGCTGCTTTTAATGGCCTTTTTAAGGGCCAATTTCGCAGCTCGAAACACTTCACGGCGGGTCTCTCTTGCATCCTCGGTGCGAGCTCTTTGCATCCTACGTCTAGCTCTGAGGCAGGTTGATCGTAGAGCTGCAATCTCAGCACTCCACCAGTATACCGGGCATCTGCCGTTTCTTGGCAGGGTTTTTCTCGGCATAGTGGCGTCGCACGCGCGTGATAGAACAGCTACCAGCGCATCCCCGCTTAGACTGTCGGTGTTGGCCTCCAGTCCCAGGGCCGCGGTGAAAGCTTCGCTGTCGAAGTGATTGGACTTCCACCCGCGTACCTGACAGGGATCTCCCGCCCTCGGATGCTGCACACCATAGTTGATCCTAAAGCGGATTGCTAAATGATCGCTATGGGTGTAGCCTTCGTCTACCCTCCATTCCATGCCTGGAACCAGACTCGGGCTGGCAAACGTAACGTCAATTCACGCCTCCACCCCGTTTCTACGGAATGTACTAGCGGAGCCATTATTAGCTAACACAGTATCGAGTTTCGCAAGCGCCTCCATTAGCGGCTTCTTCTTATTTGCCTCTCCGAAGGGACACGAAGGTCCGCCCATAGCATGGTTACGGGCTTGCTTCTTAGCGGTGCAGATAAGGCACTTGTGCGCCTTAGTGCATCCCCGCTCCTTATGCCCCTCCTCGCCGCAGCGACGACATAGTTTGCTCCTGTCTGTGCCCTTACACTCGTAGGATTTATGGCCGGACTCAAGGCACCGATAGCACCTATCCACTGAAGGCGGCTGGGGTATGCTAATTGAGCATACCGACCAGCCGATCTTCAGCTTACCTTTCTCGGTAACCTTTTTGGCATCCGCCTTCAGTAGCCTGAGGTAGGCTACTTGGGTGCCAGAGGGTCCCTCTCTAAAGCGCACAGAGGCCTGCTCGATTGTGACTTCGCATTGCTCCTTAACGGCTGCGACGACATCTTCTGCGGTCGTGAACTCGTCCAGATGCTTGCACTGGAGAGTCATTTCCGCCCCTAGCGACCTGACCTGGGCGCCTTCACCAAGCACCTCTTGGGCCAAGGCCTTGTACACTGCACTAGATTGTGCGTCTCGCTTCAGCACCAAAAGCATTTCTTCTGTGTTGGTGCGTCTCACGCTGGTGACTTCCTAGGGCGCTTCGCGTTCGACGCCGTCTTGCGATTGCCCTTGCCTTTACCCTGCGGGGGGAACTCAGCCGCCGCTTCGAGCGACATGGCTGCTCCATAGAAGGTGAAGGCCACTGTCTGGGTACCTATGTCGACCTTCTCTCTTCCCTCCCTCTTGGAGGCCATTGTCTGGGTTCCTCTGTCGGACTTCTCCCGACATTCCACCCTCTTGGCGTACGCCTGCTGTTCCTGTCTTGCGACACGACCAGCCTTCCGGAGCATTAGCAGGCTCTGTTTCAGCTTCTTGCTAATATTTTGTTTCGCGCTAGTGAACTCGATTATTGCATCGAGCTGCTCCACCACTTTACGCATCGCGGATAGTGGCCCGTCCAGCGCGTTGGTAGGGCTACTTTCTACCGCTGCTGGGGGGTCACTGGTGCTATCAGATGCAGCACTCGTCGCTCCACTACTCTCCCCACGGGGGGGGGGGGGGGTAGACCTCGCCAAACCACCTCTAGCAAAGGGGTTCGGCACCTCCGTTTGTTTATTGTTTTTATTTTTGTTCACTTCCATGTTGATACCCACGAGTTGCGCGAGAAAGAAAGGTCCGCCACGCCAGAGCTCCGCAGTAACGTGGTAAGGGACGCTTACTGTGGGGGTTGACAGGTACCCCACAGGCTCCGTTAACGATCGAGCATCTTTTTCACCCCCTCGATCACTCATCCCTCGGCACGGGTCGCTTCACGCCTTGGAATTGGGGTTATGACCTATCTTGCTTTACGTGGTGACCGCGGCCCAGGTCATCACAACCATCCTCCTTTACCAGGGCTTTGGACCTGTAGCTCTGGTTCTCAATAGTTCCAGGTACGGATGTTATTACAGACATGCTACTATTGAGATCCGTCATTCGCTAGCGGAGTTAACATGTGTGGCACATGTGTGGCAAAATTCAACTGCTAGGTTTGTTCCTAAGTTTCCAGTGGGTAATTATTATTCAAGTGGATAGTACTACCTTTATTACTCACATTATTGAATATTTCATTACACATATGGTCGGTGTTTAGTCAGACCGGGCTAAGTCGCAAAACATCAAAAAATGAGATAATGATGTCACTGGATAAGAAATTTCGTCAGCTACATTCGACTTTTGCCAGATTTGGAATATGTAACAATAATCAAGAATTATGACAAAAATTAATTTTCAATCATAATATAAAGGATACTACGATTCAAACTTTAAACTCGTTTTTCTCGAAATCAATATGTTGTCACTTAGTCCGGTCTGACTTAACACCGACCATATATATTGTGGGATCAAAAGACATTCGTCTAGCTGCTTTATTTTAGGAAATAGACCACTTTAAAGTAAGGCATGCACAAATAAAATAAATTAACCCTTTCATGCCCAACTTTTTTCTAGTGCATGTAGGGTTTCAAAACTATTTTTCCTTGAAAACGGCGGGGTCAAGAAACACGAAAAACCTATTTTCATAAAGATAGGTGCTTCCATGGCAATGCTAGAAGCTGGTCAATTTTCACCTTCTAATGCTCAATACAATTCTCCTAGAATAATTACGATAGTCCAATTACGTGGAAAACGTAGCCAACTACAGTCTAAATTGCTAAGTTTTATCAGTTTTCAATAATATTGCACCATAACGAAGATATATGAAAAAATCATTTTCCGTCTTCAACGCAAACTGTCTCTGGCAGCACTGCTCCATCGGAATCCAATCAGAATAATTGCAATAACTTCAGTTCTAGAGCTGATCCTTGTAACTGTTAGTACTCAAATTAAAGGCAATAATCACATTAATGAGCCTTACTTGTTTTTGTGAGCAAATCTCGCCTTAATCAAAAGTTATAGCTGTTTAAAAATGTTGTTGTCCACAAACAACATGGGCATGAATGGGTTAAAGGCCAAAACGGATAACAAATACTATTTGGACTCACTGGAAGTTAAACTCACTTCACAGTTAAAAGCCTGCAGAAGGGCATTTGCGCGTGGAATGTCACCATTAGAGAGTTGAGGCGAATGTCCTATAAAATAACATTCAAACCTTAGGCAACCAGGTTTCTTCGCAATAACCCTGCAATTGTCACGTATGATAATAACCGACAACAAATGTAGTACCAAGACATTACTTTTAACGGAGCATTTCACTTGTAGAACAGTGAAATTCGCAAACAAAATAAGTAAAATGAAAATCCCGTTTCACATTTCCCAGTTTGCCCCGAATATCAAACCATCAACAGAAACTTATATCAGTATTCGACAAACCAACATAATCTCCTTCAAATCGTCAATCGCAGCCACACTACTGTTTGCTAGAAGAAAACTAATAAAAGCTTCGCAATGCACTTTGGAACACGCGCCGTGGTGAATTTATTTGAGAACGCCACACATAATTGAAAGAGCAAGAGAGCGCGATCTCTCGCACCCAACCACCCTTGAAATTCGTTTATTTAGCTTCGAAAGAAAGATTATGCATTATGTTTTTTTCTGTGGTCTGTGAGCATTGTACACGCCATCGAAAAACTACCTAAAATTGAGTACTTTTGACTCAATCTCGTGGTATCGTGCAGGAAGGTAAAATTAAGTAAACCGTGTTGTAGGTAGATTTAACAACGGCAAAAAATCATAACTCAACCTTGAGTTTAATTTACTTAAATTTAAGTTGAATTTACATAATTTTGAGTATACCCCAAACAACTTAAAAGTACTTCACTGCACGGAAGACCTCGACTGAGTCGAATCTCTCGTTTTATTTTTGACAGCACTAATGAGTGCGAAAGCGGTGCACAACTCAAGAGTACCTAAATTTAAGTTAAAAGAACTTATTGTGATGGTTGTTTTATTTTTGCGTGTGCGCCTAAAACTGGCATGCCTGTACATCATTGTAATGATACCTGGCGGCAGTCATGGAATATATTGCTTCGAGCTGACGGAACGTAGCAACTACACTACGAGGTCAGAAAGCAAACTGACGATTTGTTCTTATGTGCTGCTTTTATATGTGTCTCGCGGTTCATTGGATGGCAAAGAGGCGGTCCTAGCAACGCTCGCTGCTTGGTTGAATTGCTCGGACCAATCAGCGCTGATAATTACCACTTACACAAAATACATTATTTTTGTTATTTATAGTAATAGTACATTTATACGCACACATATTTCTGATCAGATAGCGCAAAAATATATCGATTTCGATCAGTGCAACAGAAGTAGTTCGCATTTGAAGACTGGGAAAATATCTCAGCAGAAACTTTGAAATGAGACCCCTATATTGAAACGTTAGAAGTATTCTACTGCAAAAAAGTCTTTCTTTGGAGTTGGAAAATCTTTTGGCTATCAAATTTTTCTAACGGGCTTTAGTGGATCCGGACAAATGATTCAAATGATGGTAGGGATTTAGGGTTCAACAAAATCAATGTGAAGAGATATTTAAAAAAAAAAATATGGAACAGGACTTCACAGTTTAAAGCCAAAGTTTAGTGAAATTCAAAATAAACATCTTTTAGGTGAAAATGAATATTAAGATAACTTTGGAATGGGTCATTTAAAAAATATTCGGTTAACTTAAACGGATTGCAGGGTTCGAATACTACATTCAGCCGAAATATTTCAGATATGAAAAAAAAAAATCCAATCTGCGCAATATTCCTATTACATTTAACATCGCCTATCACCGTACAATCAAGCAAAGCGCACATGGTGTCAACACTGACTGGTCAACCGACAGGTTGATCGTTAGAATTCTGCTTTGTGCGTGAACATGAACATTTTGGACCATCGAATTTTCCCAACGAAATGTGCTTGGGAGCTGACCAAGTTCAAATGAGGATTTAGGGTTCCACTTATTGAAGCTCATCGACTAACAGCGATTTTTTAGGTGTACAAACCTTACATAGTTTGATTCCATTGTTTCTTTTATTTCGTTTATAAAAGGGTTTCAACCTTTGGGTTATTTGCCTCTGTTTTCGGGTTAGAAAAATCTCCAACCTTATGTGTGGTGTTGGGAATCAAACTCAAAAATTTATATTGTCAGAAAGTTCTTTAGCACAAATATCTGATAGTTTTCGAAAAACTATTCGAAAAACAATGGATATCTAGAAACGTTATCGTATCCACATTTTCATGGAATTTGGTGGTTTGTGGGTACCGTAAAGTGTCCATCTTACCTGCAATATTCATAACAGCGTACCTCTCCCCTGACTCTTATATCCAGAAGTAACACCCCTACCCCCCCCCCCCCCCCTCCACACCAATATCATCACGAAGCATTTAGCTCTTCTTGTCTCTTCTAGTTTTAACTATTATATTATATAATCTCGTTGAAAATGCCCAACTCGCAAAAATAACTATAATTACGAATCTTTACAAAATTCATTCATGCCCTCTAGTTATTCCTACTTTTAAGATAGTCGTAAAAAATGGTCCCCCTTAGTTAAACATTATTTGCTCCAATAATCTCACTGATAAAAATGTCAAACCATATTGCCACAAAAACTAAATGACCCCCCTAATCTTACGAAAATAATATTATCCCCTTGTGTAGATATATAAGATAGCTATAAAATCGCATTAGTTTCATTTTAAAAAATCAATATGTAATCCCCTAGTTTTAAACAATTTAAAATGTAAAACAAAACAAAATTGGCACCTTTAAGCTAACGCAACGTGCCTTATCAAATAAACGATTTGAATAAAAAAAAACAGCGTACCTCTCCCTACATTATTGCCACTTGCCAACACCCGTACACTATGTACCGGCTCGAGACATTACACACCAGGCGGTATGATATTAAAACAATTCGTGCAATACGGAAGAAAAATCTGTAAAAATCACGACCATATCCAACCGAAGACAGACAATAACGGCTCAAGAAAGGACGCAGACAGTTTTGCATCTGGAGTTGTCATCACATTGATATCGACCTGAATCGGAATACCTTCCGTCCCGTTTGCACGTGGAAATCGCTATCGACATCGACGTACCCCTATATGTCTCTCGACACCGACCGGGGTAAACTCTTTGTCTCTTTGGCACGGGGAAACACACATGTGGTGGATGGGTGAAACTGACGGTAAATAATTATGAATACCTACCCCGGTATATGAAAGCAATTATGCTGCTGTCACTCGAGATGTTGGCAATGTTTTGAGAGTGGCTGGAACGCATTCATCCATGCGTGTGAATTTGTTTAAATGGTTTTGAGTGATTACGTGTGTCACTTCGATCGATGCGAACGCGAACAATGAATGGTGACTAATTGAATGACGCTGGTTGAAAGAAATGTCAAATGGAAGATTTTTCAAATCAAGACAGCAGGCACGTAGCCAGAGGGGGGGCTAGGGGGCTAAAGCCCCCCCCGAAATTTTTCAAAAATAAATTTAAAAAACCGGTGACTTTTAACAAAACTTGTTGCTTATTTGGTTTGAACAAATTATTGAGAAAAAGTTAAAGAAGGCTATTTCTAACCACCGAAGGCAATGGTCACGAAATTCAGTGTGCTTTATGCTTTTGCTCGAGCCAGTGCGAAGCGAACAACAAAAAAGTAACTTTTATATTGTGTGCCTTGTCTGAAGGATACAAGAGACTGTTACTTTAATTGTAGCTGTAATAATCTGTCGAGATTAGTGATTAGCAGAAGCAAGAATTGGTGCTCCAGCCAAATGCGGTGATTAGAAAATTATTGATCATTCGCATCCTGAAGGTGTAAATAGAGATTAGACTTTCGGAAACCGGCTCTATCCAGTTCTATCATGGCAGACATTTAGCGCTCAACAAATTAGTGCAGACGAAACCATTCATTTCGCACAACTTAAAGAACAAGGTTGTGTGTGACAATGCTATAATTAAGATCCTTCTGTATATGGACTATGAGAAAATGAATGTTCGCTACAAGATCGGATACCGCTTAGTCGCAGATTAATGTCACATTTGGGAGAAATGGAATCTATTTGGAAGGGCAATTATTGAGGGCGAAAAGCAAGGAAGATATTCGCGAACATAAAGGCAGCAACTACGATGATGACACGGAAATGTACAATAGCGAGATAGAAATGAACTACTCCCCCCCAAGACATAGTTGGTGAGGAAAAAAATATTTCCTCGCCTCGTAAACAGGTTTCCACGTGCAATGGCTAAGCGCTTGCGCGAGATCTGTAGGACAACCACATAAACTCGTTATATTATTTTTATTGTTTACATAAGGAAATATATAAAAGACCCACGACCCAGTTTGTTATTTTTAAATGATAAGTTTTTGAATTGCACACAATTTTGAATTTCTGTATTAGGTCAGTGCACACTGTACACTCTGTTCTCTGTACACTACTCTGCGCTACACAAAAAGTATTTCAATTTATCTGAGAACGATTGAGCCGAGAATAGAATTTTCATTTCGCGTCATTTTAACGCAATACCATTTTTATTAACGCTTCATTTCATTGTTACGAGTAATTCGTTCCGTACTAATACACTGTTAATCCGTAAATCCGTGATATCTTCGACAAACGTGCAAAAAAAATACTTTTAAAAGTGGACCGGGCAAAAAGTGGTAAAATAATAGGCAATCACGAAGAGGGACTAAAATGTTGGGACTGATTGAATCTATAAGTCAATAAGTTGGGATAACAGTTTCGATTTCATGTCTTAAGTATGTGACAGTCTTTCGTTCCGTTTTTGCTCGTCATGGAATAAAATGAGAGAGATAATCTTAAATAAGAGAGCAAAGAGAGGAAAAAATCAACCAATCTAAATCGACTCAAGATCACTCTTCAATCTTTACTATACACTCAACACGAGTTTTTTTCCGAATTGCGCTCTGATATTCTCATTTCGTCTTCGTTGCGTTAGGTGCAACAACTTTAATTGAAACTTTTTCCCAAATAGTGATAAAACAAACATGTAATCAGACAAACATTACAACTTTCTTCAAGAAATCATACATCTCTTCCAATCTTGATGATGATTGAAAAAAATCAAGAGCTAATTATTTTTATTCACAAACAAACCTATTACTAAACAGATTAGTGTTCATATTTGTTTAATGAATTGGCAAAGAGTTTTGCAAAAGTTTTACAGGAAACGGATAATTTGCTGTAATTTAAACCAGACAACTCTAAAAGAAAGCCTCGGCAAATTAGGTGCAAGTGCGATGTGTTCTCTTCCATGTGTCGGAAGCAAGTGATGCTGAAATTATTATCTATTTTCCTTTTTTATTTCGACTATGTTAGTCACATTTTCTTTTTTACGTTTTAACGACATTCACATCCTTGCTCTCACTTGAGTACTATGGCTCTAAGTTTCATAACTTTCCCTACCCAGTAATCTCTAGCTAATTGAATGTCGTTAAAACGTAAAAAAATTATTATCTATGTTTATAGTCTCTAGTTATATTGGTGTCATCAATGTTATATTTACCAAATTTTATGTAAATTAGAAGCATTGAGTAATCAGTGCTAAGTAATTTTCTTTCGATTTGTGAATAGATTCTGAGCAGTTTCGCTCAGTAGATTAAATTCTGGGTAGTTTCCATTAGTAGATTAAATCATTGAAATATATATATTTGACATTGTCCAAAACCCCACGAATTCCGAAATAAAACCTTCAAATAAATAAATAAAACCAAAATGTTCAAATATAATATTTACTTAATCTAGGTAATCTTCTCAAGTTACAACGGTTTTGCAAGATTGTCAAAAGTCAATAGAGCTAAGGCATTCTTGCTTTGTAGTGAAATCAGTAGTTTTTGCACTCACTTTACATTTTGACTTTTACTATAGTTTTAGGGATCTAGGAAAATCAGTCTACGATATTTTTAATTCATAAGTACAATGATATAAAAAGTACCTAAAAAGAATCAACTTAAATAGATAAAAAGATAGTTATTCTGAGTTGCCTGATAATGTTGTCGAAGATAGTCTTTAACCCATTACCTATGAGAGTCAAATGAAAAAAACATGTGTTTTTTTCAGGATTGTTTTGATTACGACATGATCAGTATCATTTAAATTAAAAATTTCATAAAGTCGAGTTAACGCAAACTTCGGATGAAGTCAAAGAGCTAGTAATAGTAGAAAGAAACCTGATCATGAAAATAGGAGTTGAACCTATTTTCTGCATCTACAAATCGCCTGCCTTATCAGAAGATTTGAAGCAAATTTCGACATTCACTTTGTTCGGACATTCTTTGCAACGGTAAACTTTGATTTCACACTGATATATTCCTATTCATGGGCACAACCTTGACGTTGGTTTCGTTCTTCTGATTAGCAAATGCGTGTAAAGTTTCATGAGACGGGTTTTTGGATATTTTTCTACTCATTCCAATTTAGCGTCTTCTACAAATTGTAAAGGTGTATCGAATGTGTAGCATTTTCAAGCAGCGTAGCATGCAGCGTAGCATTTTCAAGCAGCCCTTAATACTTTGAGCTCTTGACTATTCATTTTTGTAATTAGAGAAATTTCTAACTTGTAAATCAAAAATAATCAAATTTAATTCGTCGATGCACTATAGCCTTTCTTGTAACAGGCAACATATTATTAGAGTTTTTAGTGTCTATTGTCTTATTTTTGGAATTGTTTTCACTAAGAACTTTTCATAATTACGTTCAGTTTCCAGTGATTGTTTCAAGTCATCAGAATTAATACATTTATGCAATAATTTTTAAGCCCCTCCCGAAACAAAATCCTGGCTACGGGCCTGCAAGACAGCGAAAGAATTGAGTTAAAGATCCAATTTCAATAATAACCTTTAGATAACCTTTTCCTGATTAGTTATTCGAAAGGTTTGTTAATAATGGTTGTCTGTTTCTATGAAGACCCGACTTGAAGAAAATAGCCTAAGAATACTAAATGCAGGTATTCAATACCCAATAGTTGTGTGAATTCAAAAGAGGTAGTGATGAGTTTTACATCAGAAAGATAATTACTCAGGCATGTTTTATGAGTACCGAGTTTCCAACAAAATCAGTTATTGTAATTGCATCATTTATTGTAACCTTATACAAATTTCAAATAATTTTAATATAATGTGCTATATTTCAATAAGGTATGGACTAAGTATTTGTACAAATCTTTTAAACACATAAGTAATAGTAAAAGAAGTCGCGCTGTTATCTACATTTGAGCGACCTCCTAAAGCTTTTCGCCTTGAATTTCAGGACATTGTGCGTCCAGTGAACTACACTACTTCCAGAGGGTTTTGTTGTATTCCTAAGAATGACGCATTGAACAAACATATGGAATAAGCAGTTTCTGTATGATACTGCAAAATCTGATGCCGAATTTATCGATCAGTTTTTTTTTCCAGCTCAGGTAGTTGTTAACTCGAACATTGTTTCATTTGTTTTCATCCCACATTGAAAGCAGCTGGCCATTTTTCCTTCGGACAACTATGATCCTCACCGTTTAGATCCAAAAGCCACAGCCAAGCCGGCGGAGCTGAAATCTTCAATATAGCAGCGGTCGTCACGCACCGCTTCACCACCGCCACATCGCATCGGTAGGGATTTCAAATGCAATTTCCACTCCGTCGAGTGCCATCGCATCGGTCGTCACCGGCGCTACGCCCGCCTGCCCGAGGGAAGAAACATGTAATAAAGCGCCAGGATGAAGTACAAAATTTCATCAAGAGCTTTTTCCTGCCTTGGCCGGTACGGTTTCCGCTCGCCAATGGCCGCTGGCTCGGGAGATGACCCTTTCGGTTATCCTTCCGAAGCGCCGGGTCCAGACAAAGAGGGGGTGATACCTCGAAAAAAGAGGAACGAACATGCGAAAGTAAAATTGTCGACTTGGCACACGAAGATGTTTGGCGTATTCCATGAACGGTACGCGGGATGGTTAGTTTGCGTACCTTCCACAAGGATGGTGGACGGGTGAAGTCAACCGACGAAGAGGGGAAACTTTGAATCAACAGGCAACTTTCGGTTTTCGGAAAGATATGTTGACGTTTCTGGTTGGTGGAGGTAGAGTATTCGAGGGTGGCGGGAAGACAAACAACGATCCGTGTCCTCAGAGTGACACAAACAACGTTGCCGTACAGTAGGATGATGTAGGTGGTAGGTGGCAACTCGAACGGTTTGATGGGTAGAGAAGGGTGGTGGTGAATAGCAACAGGCGATACAAAATTACAAGCTTTTGTTACGAGCACAGATGGAAGCTATAGTTGGTCAGATGTTGAAAGAGTTCGTGAAAAACAGTTCAAAAAGTTGTATGTATCAAGTATATCTTCCGGCGTAGATATTTAAAAAGATTTGAAAAATTACCCAAACTTAGGCAAAACTCGTCAATTTCAAGGCTTGGTAAAAATTACGAATATTAGCAAATAGGAACTGTATCGCTATCCACATACTTTTGCGTTGTACGTACGTATTTGTGATGGTTTCAATATGCTCATCACAGCATGCTGTGCGTTTGACTGTCGTTTCACGTTTATTTACATTTTTGTACGTTTTAAATTCTTTGTTTTCAAAATGTCACGCATTGGAAATGAAGTGAAAATTAAATTAAATTGAACACAGAGTTAGAACGGTGTAACAGTGCGAAAATTGACAAAGCGCTTTGGAATTCATTATGTGAGTGTAAAACATTATTCTTTGGGGCCCAAGTATACCGGACAGACTCAAAAGGGACAGATTCAACTATCGCTAGACTGAAGGCGAAGCTTGTTAGGATAAAGACGGAGAAGAACAATCCGCCAAAACAAGATGACCGAGACGATGAGATACTATGTCTAAAAACCACGTGGCGGAGGCCATTCGCCAGCTCAAAATTCCCAATCAACTGCTATACGAGGTAAAGAACGAAACGAGCATAGCTATCCTAATCCTAAGGATAACACCAAGAAGCTAAGCGCGACCATATCGACCGACCTAGTGAATGCGAAACAGCAGCGAGACCTCAAGCTTCATGACGCGAGCTGGCAACAACACAGAGCTAGCACCATCAAACATGCGACGGATAACCCGTGCGAATACCCGTAGCAGCAGCTTTTCATTAGTCGAACCTTTGAACATCTCGGACACCGGAGCACCACAAAACTCCGTGCCCCGAGTGACCTACGTAATGACCGACTAGCTCAGGACACCAATTGGGGTACCAGTAAATAATTTCAAATTAAACTGCAACATGAAACGAAACCCGTCTGCGTCGTCTCAAACGCGGGTAGTTCCGGATTCGTCCAACGCACCCCCAGCGGCTGTTGACACAGCCTCAACATTCTCATTAGCATCTATGTCACTCCTTCGCAAACATCCACCACAATCCTACCATCTCATCCCGAGTTCGGATTGACGATGATGAAATCGAGATGGTCGACAAATTCGTGTACTTGGGCTCACTGGTAACCGCCGACAATGATAACTGCAGAGAAATTCAGAGACGGATCTTGGCGGGAAGTTGTGCCTGCTTTGGACTCCGGAGGACGCTCCGGTCGAACAAAATTCGCCGCCGCACGAAGTTGATTATCTACAAGACGCTGATTAGACTTGTGGTCCTCTGCGGCTACGAGACCTGGACTATGCTCGTGGAGGACCAACGTGCCTTTAGCGTTTTCGAACAGGCGAATGAACCATGAATAGCATCAGCTGCCGGAAGAACCATCAATCGCGCATACCGCAAAAAATAGGACGTTTGCGGTGGGCTGGACACGTCGTAAGAATATCGGACGACGACCCGATGAAGATGGTTCTTGAGGGGGACCCCACAGGAACAAGAAGACGGGGCGACAAGCAGTAATGGACCGAGTGGAGTGGAGATGGCTTCTGCATACAGCAAGAGACAGCAAGGCTCTAGCCTGAATGGTAAGGTAAGTAACCACTATCCAACCAACCAGGAATCCTAAAGGACGGGATTAACGACCGCTTCCAGCGGCTCGCATTTTGATGGGTCACACAGCAGGTAATTTTCCCGGCAAACCTCCAAAGCGTCGCGTGGTTAGAAGTAGGAGGAGCAAGAAAACTGCACTACAACGGGAATCGGTTCGGGTCTCCCGTTACCCCCGCACCCGGCGGGCCATCGTGAAAAATTCTCAACCTGGACACTCACACTTAATACTCCTAATCCCAATCAAAATCCAACACCACCCCACAAAAGCGGTAAATTCATTTCAGCTAAGACGGGACTAACTCTAAACCTCCAGGTAAGCCATACGGTACACTCAGTACGGAACTGTCTGCTGTTTTTTATATATCAATCTATTCACAAAAACGCTACCGGAGGTTATGTGGACACCTTAATAAGGCTTGAACGGCAGAGGTCAAGGGCGATGGCGGTGGCGCAGTTGACATGAACTAGTCCTCGTCTAGCCTCTACTCCACTGCTTCAATGATCAAATCAACAACATTGGCCATCCATTGGAGCTCAAATGGTCTACGAGGATGACTGAGTGACCTGTAATGGTTCATTGCTTAAGCTTAGCCCGCCTGTTTGGTGTTGCAGGAGACGCACATCCGGGATCAGACAAATCCGGTATTATGGTTTAAACAACGGTACTCGTAGGGCACCGCCAGTGGAGATAACATCTATCGGATGGTGGATCTGCCTATCCGGGGTGATGTGCCATCCCGGCCGATACCTATGGATACCGAACTAGAACACCGTCGAACGCGGGAACGAATATCCAGTCCAGTGCACCGTTTATTCTTGTATGTTCTCGGCGGAACTCGATATGTGAACTGCGAATTTCAACGGCCCATTGACCAAGTTGAGACACCATTCATCATCATAGAAGATGTAAGCGGGCACCACCCGATGCGGGGCTCACGTGCATGCAACAGGAGAGGAATCAACATCGTTACAGTATTCGTTCGAAAATAACGACGTCACTGTTGAAACATTTCTATTATCGGGTAGACTCTAGATACTCCCGATTCCACTTTATTTTTCGACACGTCCATGCAAGAGGAAATTCGTGGAATCCCGGATCACCTGCGCTCTCTGGAGATCCCCAAAATATTCATAATTAAATACCAACACATTGACAGCCATAAAATGTTCTACACTGGGGTCACGAATCAATGAGGCCACTGGCTTCGGTATTTTCAACAATAACACCTCGATCTCTTTCAAGCTTGCAGAACCTGCCTCCGTTTATACAGCCGAACTAGCAGCAGTTCACTATAGTCTGGAAATCATTGATACTTTACTTCCGAGCCATTATTTCATCCTCACAGATAGCCTCAGCACAATTAAGGCACTACGCTCATTAAAGCTTGATAATCACGCTCCGTTCTTTTTGAAGAAGATACGAGAATACTTAACTAAATTAACAAATAAATCTTATCAAATTACCTTAGTGTGGATTCCTGCTCATTGCTCCATACCGGGTAATGAGAGAGCGGATAATTTAGCCAAAATAGGGGCGCTGACGGTGACATCTATGAAAGACCTATTGCCTTCAATGAATTTTATAGCGCTTCTCGTCAGAGGACGCTTACTAGTTGGCAAACATCATGGGACAATGGAGATCTGGGACGGTGGTTGCACTCAATTATCCCTAAAGTATCAACGAAGGCATGGTTCAAAGGGTTGGATGTAAGTCGAAACTTCATTCGTGTGATGTCTAGACTCATGTCCAACCATTATACGTTGAATGCGCATCTCCGCCGTATTGGGATCGCAGAAGATAATCAATGTGCTTGCGGAGAGGGTTACGAAGACATTGAACATGTTGTTTGGTCTTGCACTGAATGTCGTGAAGCCAGATCCCAATTAATAGACTCCTTACGAGCCAGAAGAAAACCACCCTATGTACCTGTTCGTGATGTCCTCGCTTTACGAGATCTTACATACATGGGCCATATTTATCATTTCCTGAAAACAATAAATATTCAAATATAATTATCCCCACAATGTTTCTAGTTTTTTCCCTTGCTACCCACAAACAATTTCTTCGCAGTTAGTTAAGTTAGATAAAACGATATAAATAAAGAAAAAAAATAAACAAAGATTACAGAAAAACTATCAATAGGTTTACAATGAAATTCAAGAAAATAGAGTATAATTAAAAATATTCAAAATGATGATTATCCTCAGTGTTAGCATTAGAAAGTGATTTTTTTTATAACGTGATAGTCTTAAGTACCTTTGTAACATGTTATGTAAAAAACCCCGGCGTAAAAAAGCTTTAGCAAATGCCTTGTCAAATAAAAGTTATATGAAAAAAAATTATCGGGTAGACTGGACTCGCTACCAGAAGACCGTCGAGGATCTAATAAATCGGATCGAGTCATACAGCCCGGATGAACTTACCAGCATCTTCAATGGGATCGCCAGTTCCTGCATGCTCAGGAAAAGTGGGATTTTTTCTATGATGGTGATGTCCAGAGGTCGCTACCAGGGCACGCCGAACTGCGCTACTGGGCACTGTGAACTGAATTGTGGACAACCGGAACCGAGCTCAGCAAGCTGATGATTTCAGGAAGGCCCGAAGCGAGACTAGGAAGGCCATAGAAGAGGCCAAAGGGCTTCTCGACTTCAGAGCTGTGGCGAAGAGTTATCGCCCTAAGCGGAAAGCGGCGTCACAGTGACTGCCCCATTGCAGTTAACGGATGCATGATCATCGATCCAACGACCATCGGTTTTGAGCTAGGTAGGCATTTCTCTGACACCGCTCTTCCACCTGCGTTCCTGTGAATCAAGCGAAGGGCTAAGAGTTGACCCGTTCGTTTTGAACCCGATTCAAATCAAGTATAGAACCAGCTTTTTACCGGAAGTGAACTTTGTGCGGTGCGGATTCGGAACACGGCAAGTCTTCCGGACTGCAGGACGCTCGCTATCATCTACTGAGACATTTCCCATCGTTTGCCAAGCGAGGGATATTAGACAGTATTGCCAGCTTTTGAGTTAGCAAGACGGATTCCTGGTAATTCTTATACCAAAGAAATGTCAGCGGAAGAGAACGCTGGATGATTTTCGCCCCATCAGTCTGCTCCCTTGCTTCCCTAAGACGATGAAGCGAATGGTCAGCAGACAATTAAAGGACCTACTGGAGGAGTAATAATTCTTGGATCTCTAAGTACGCGTTCCGGCGTGGAACAGAAACCCGTGCCTTCCTCGACAGCTTTGGAGAGGTAGTACGTCAATCTGTAACTGACGATCTGGATGCCCTGGATACTCGACGTTGCGAAGGCACATAATACTGTGTGACGCCACGGAGTCCTGTAACAGCTTACCAACTGGGATATTAGCGGAAGCATGGACCGCTTCTTATTCTACTACCTATCGTGCCTTCGGAATGGGAATTGGAGGTACCCAATCCGTTGTCTTTCTGGAGGTGAACGGTGTCCCTTAGAGATTTGTACTCGATGACACACTATTCCTGGTGGCCATGAACTCCACCCTGCTGGCGGAGGTCTATATTTTCGTCTACGCCGATGATATCGTGCTTGTCGTGATGGGAAGGACCATCAGACGAACCCGTCGTAAACTTCAAGCCGCTGAAAGTTCGGTAAGCCGATGAGCGGCATCAGTCAGCTTCAACATGCCACCCGCTCAAAGTATGGTTGCGTTCTGCTGTAGCTCAAACCATGTTGCAAGAGGAAGGGCGATCCTGTTGAACGATCGTCCCGCTACTTATAAATTATAGATCCTGGGGATAACCGTGGGCCGTCGCCTCATCTTCGCGTCACGCTTTCGAAGGATCAAAGTCGACTGCCGGAGCCGGTTGTGATTATTCAAAATAATCAGTACCCGGACCAAGCGCTAATATTGTCAAACTGCACTGAACGGAAGCCAAGCGCTAATCCACAGTAATATCTACTACGGGGTAGAGCTGACGTCCTGTAAAATGCAAGGTCTTATAAACATTTGAAGCCCCCCTATGTTACGGATAAATCCGCGCTGTTACTGACCTGCTTCCCAGCACCCCGAGCAAACGAAAAGCCCATCCCAACAAACATTTATGATGAATAATGGCTTGTCCAGTTCTTGTACAGCTTGTTCCCTCGTAATAAAGGTTTGTTCAGCTTTCGTTGTTTGTTGGGATAATATTCTAATGGTCATAGTCCAATTTCACCCCCACTGCATGGCGTTTAAAATGGGGTCAATTCATGAAAACCATCACCATGGTCCGGTAGATCCCGTAGAAAAATTATATTTTGGTGTATTTATGGGTTATCGAGACCATTTAATTGCGGTCTTTTCAAGGGGTTGTATGGTGTCTGACCCCATGAGAATTAGCTTGGGACGCCTGCCAAAGCTACCTGCGGGCAGGGAGGGATTCTTTCCGCTCGTTCTGCGATTGCACCGAGTGATGGTCACCAGGTATTGCAATCATGTGCGGATATTGATAGGTGCTCCAAAATCGGTGATAAGGACGGAATAGGAGTAAGGAGAAAGCTATCACTTTTATTCCTGCGCACCCCTGGTGGTGCAAAGGGCCATTGTGAAAGATCGCCATCCTGGGCGATTGCCCGCCATCGCCTTGACCTGCTGCCAGGTCAAACTTTCGTCGACTTCTTTTGTTTCCTTGTTGAGGCTGCGCCGCCATGAGCCTCTGGGTCTGCCTCTGCTGCGATGTCCTGCTGGGTTCCACAGTCTAACGCTTGCTTGCAGATTTCGTTTCCGCCCCTGCGCAGAGTGTGGCCGACCCACCTCCACTTTCGTTCCCGAATTTCTGTCGCTATCGGCTTTTGTTGACATCGACGATGAAGCTCAGCATTAGAGATCCAGTTGTGAGGCTACCATGCACGAATTATGTACCACAGACATCTATTGATAAAAACCTGCAGCCGTTGCGTGTTCTTCACTGATACGCACCAGGTTTCACTGGCATATAGCAGTACAGATTTCACGTTCGAGTTGAATGCTCGGGTTTTAATGCGTCGACTGATCTGATTGTTTTTCCAGATATTTCTTAAACTCGCCTTCTTGATCCATACTCCAATGTCGATCTTGGTGCCTTTATCAGACGCCATTTGACTACCAAGATATTGGAAGCTTTCGACATTCTCCACTGCTTGCCCAGCTACCGTAAAGCTGGAAGGGTTGACCGTGTTTATATCCAACGATTTGGTCTTGTTGACGTTGATTTTGAGACCTGCCGCTGAGGAGCGATCGGCAAGATCATGCATGTCAGAGCGCCGTTGTGCGAGGAGAGCAACGTCATCAGCCAATTCGAAGTCATTCAGATGCTAGTAATAGGTTGCCACAGCAAACCCACGATTTGTTGGACGGTCAATCGCTCCTACCAGGATCTCGTCGATTACGATGAGGAACAGTAGCGGTGATAGAATACATCCTTGCCTAATTTCAGCCACGACCCGGATGGGGTCAGACAAGACACCATCGGGCAATATTCTGCACGAAAATGCCTCGTACTGTGCTTCAATTAGACCGATGATTTTCTCAGGGACTCCCTTGCGTCTCAGGGCTCCCCACATATTTTCGTGATTTAGACGGTTGAAAGCTTTTTCGTAGTCGATGAACACTAAGTAGAGAGACTCTTGGAATTCATTGACTTGCTCCAGGATGATACGGAGCGTGACAATATGGTCCACACAGGATCGTCGGAGAGTTCCGTCAATCTTCTCCTGTATCCGGTTCAGGATCACTTTGCGGAGAACTGTGAGAACGATACACAGTAACATGATGTCCCGCCAATTATCGCATACATTCAGCAGGTCACCCTTTTTGGGTACCTTCACTAAGACGCCTTGCATCCAGTCGGCCGGAAAAGTCGCGGTGTCCCAGATATTGTAGAATAATTGATGCAACAGTTGTGCAGATACTACGGGGTCAGCTTTGAGCATCTCTGCTGATATGCGATCGACCCCTGGGGCTCTGTTCGATTTCATGCTCCGGATGGCTGCTTCTATCTCTTGCCATGCCAGGAGCTTCGGTGTTGACGCGGGTAATACGTCGAACCCTTGGCGGATCATGCCGAGTTGTTGGTGGCGTGGCCGACACTTGAAAAAGGTTTTCAAAGTGTTCGAACCAGCGTTTCAGCTGGTCTGTGCGGTCGGTTAACAACTGTCCAGACGTGTCTTTCGCGGGTATCGTAGCATTAATCTTTGTCCCACTAAGGCGGCGTGAAATATCGTAGAGGAGACGGATGTCGCCAGTGTTTGCGGCCTTCTCACCTTCTTCGGCTAGGGAGTCTTTTGTCCCGTCTACATGAGCGTTTCACTTCCTTCTCTAGAGCCGAATAGGGCTGACGGGTTGCGGCTTTGGCTCCTCGTGTTTTCGCTCGCTCAATCGCGGCTTTGGCGTCCCTTCGTTCCTCTATCTGCTTCCAGGTGTCATCTGTGATCCACTGTTTTCTCTGGGTACGTAGCTCACCCAGATTATTCTCGCCGGTGGCAATGAAGGCGTTCTTGATGGCGGTCCATTGATCTTCTACGCTTCCACCTTCCGGAATATCTGCAGCATGGTTCTCTAGCTCTTCGACGAAGGACCTTCTTACCGCAGCATCTTCCAGACGACGTGTGTTAAACCGACGCCCGATCTTATCCTCCTGTCGCTGAATCCTTGCAATACGCAGCCGGATCTTGCCGATTAGGAGATGGTGGTCGGACGCTATATCGGTGCTACGCTTGTTACGCACATCAAGGAGGTTCCTTCTCCAGGGCCGGCGGAATGCGTGGGTAGTATGGGTAGTACTACCCACTCGAAAATTACCGAGGGGGGAATTACCCACTCGAAAGTTTGGAACAAACCAAAACCTAAGATTAACCACGTATGTGTCTTGCGCACAAAATTCTTGCGTTGGAAATCCTCGATGTAAAACAATTGCCTATTTTTATTCAGAAACAAATTTCTTTGATTTGTATTTTTTTGAGAATATGGGATAATATTTAGGATTTGTTTGAAATTTGGAATTATTTTTTATATTTACACTCATGGGAATACATTTTGACACATCTTTATATCTTAAGGAGATCAGATCGATAGACAAATAATACAATTTGTAAAGTTTTAACATAAACATTTCAATCATTTGATTAAAAATTGGAACAAGGAGAAACAATAACTAGACAATCAGTAAACTTTTTATAAGGATAAGCAAAAGATTGTTGATTCCAACATCAGTAGCAGAGAAAGTGAGGAGAGGGTGTACAAAAATAACAGGGATAAAACGAAATTAAACTTGTAGCTTTATAGCAAGCGGAAGATCATTATCAGGACATTATGAACCGGATCGCCGACTGGCCTCCTTGGATCCGCTGGGATCTCTTGGGATCACATTTGCTGGTAGCTGTTTAGCAAGTCAACCAAAAGGTAAGATATAAGTAAATTTGGAAGATAACCAGCACATCTCGGACTAGAACCGGAAAGGATTCGTTTACCGGAGATCTGGCGCTAGACACATAGAAAATTTATGTATGTAAATTTACGTCTCCTGACCGTGACAAAAACGAGCATCAAAAATTACATGTACAATCAATTATATTACATTTTACATGTCGTTGAACTTTGCGAGTCACGTAATTTTACTTCACATATGACGTTTGTTTAAAATGTGGAGGAGTGTAATTTTGTGGCACTGCGCGTGGAAAGTACATCTTACATGTAAAATTAAACAGAACACGGTTATATTTCGTCATTTCGTCAATTACGGTTTGTTAGATTGTGGCAAGTTTGGAATTACTTCAACGGTGAAATCAGATTTTTTTTGGTGTGTAGAACACTAGGCGTACGACCCGACAACATGTATAACGTCACGATAGCTGTCATCGCAAGCGCAGATAACACTCTCCACCACCCCAAAACGCCGGAGATGCGCATTCAACGAATAATGATTGCCACCCGAAGGAAGTCACTACCTTCATCCTTCCTTTTTAAGTAAGGTTGTTTGATGCCTTTGGGATTCCAAAACTTTCATTATCTCACGAGCGTCCTCTGACAAGAAATACTAAAAAATTCGTTAAAGCTGTGCGATCTTTAACAAATAATAACCTTGTAATGCTTAAGTGTCCGCCTTCTCATTACCATTTTAATCTCAGTGCCACCTGGAACGAGTTTTAGAGTTAAAGAATCTAGGAACGCCCATATTTTCCCCAGAAAAATAAGGAGTGCTTTCCATGCTCCATCGATCGAAGCGGCTACTTGGAACTGTAACGATGTGGACATGGTCGTATAAAACCATAAGTTTTGTGGAGAGAATACTTAGCGCGAGTATCTTTGCTGTCAGATAAATGTGTGTATTTGAAGAACACATATTACGTTTATTTACATTATCATATTTTGATCGCGAAACGTCTATCATTTGAATGTGACTCTACCTGGAATGTTGTTGTCGCCGATAAAGGATTCTTAGTTCCATGTATTCCGATCAAAGGCCGAATCGAGTACACAACGTAGGGCCCAGCTGCTAGACGAAATATTGTTTCTCTCGTTAATCCGTTGACGAACCGGTGCCAATAACCACGTTTTTCAGTTTATATCAAGTTTTTTATTAGCGCTTCTAACGTCGTGAGTATTTGAAAAAATCCGACGTTCCAAAAGTCGTCATACGACCTTTTCGCATACAATTCTGAGCACTCTCTGACAATAACGGAACCGTCCACGGTTGTTAGTGCCGGATATTCGTTTCGTCTGACCTTTAATCGCAGTGTAGAGAAACTAGCCAGTCAAAACGTTGGCCACTTACACCAGAGGTATTTCTTATTTTGATTCGATTGTTTCGGATATAGTGGACGCATTGCTCTTTCGATCAATGAACACACTAAAGAGGTAGAGTACAACGATTAATCTAACAAGCTTGACCGCGCTGGTAGGCATTCGTTTCATTTCGACTGTATTCAAGATGGTCATATGGAAATTGCCACGAATATCACGCAGTAAGATAGACCGGTTATCAGAATGAAGACAACCCCATGACAAAGCGTGGGAGTTTAAGTCTTCTAGAACCAGCTGAGGTGCGATGTATATGGAAACAATATCAATAAATCTTTGTCTATGATTCGGATTTAACAAGCGACATTTTCCACATCGCATTTTCCACACCGTGCTTTATTTCTACAATGGGCTCGTTGTTTGCAACGACGGTAGTCCATGCCCCGCAGTACAAAAAGGCGAACAAATAGACGAGCCTCGTTCAAAAGAACAAATTTTGGAAGAACAAATCCGACGACAGGCTCGAAATGAGGCTGATTGAAAATAAGTTTTCTTTTACTCCTCGATTTTTGCTGAACGCAATTGCTTGCATACCAGAATTTTCACCGAATGAAGCACAGGGATCTGGAAGGAGCACTCTCTATTTCGAAATTAAGGCCCTTCTCGGAGACTACACCATCAATCTCTTCTTTCCGAGCGGGTACGTAGACAAAATAACTTTTTCGTACACGGTCGAGTGTTGTTTAGTTAGATCACGCGATATATCGATGATGTTAAATGGCTTGTCTTTGGTCCGGAAGTAGACTATCCAGGGGCCGGTCGTATTAGATATAATTAGCATCGATGAGGCATTGTTTTTGCCATCGAAGAAATATTCAAAACGACCTCCACTATTTTCCCATTAGTCAACACTATCATGCGGGCTTCAGTACCCGCGAAAGGAAGGTTTTAAGCAGGGAATGGAAAATTAATGCAACGAAGTTTAAAATAATGGAATACTTAGTACTTAGCTGTGGAACATTTGTAGTATCTGTATTCAACAAACACATTTGCGCTGAGCCGTGAGATATACAGCCCTGTTAATAAAGGGTGTTTCCAAATAGCCACCAGATATTATCAGGCAATTTTAATTTTCACTTACACACGCCATAGCTGAACTTTCGTCAGTACGGGGAGAAATCACTCCGAACCTTACTACCCACTTGGGAAATAGGTGTTCCGCCGGCCCTGTCCTTCTCCATTTTCGGTTGATGCAAATGTGGTCGATTTGATTCTCCGTGAGGCCATCACGGAAAACCCATGTCACTTTGTGTACTGGCCGATGGGGGAAGAGCGATCCCCCGATCACCATGTCATTGTTGCCACAAAACTCTGCAAGTAGCTCTCCGTTTTCGCACATTTCTCCGAGGCCAAGACGTCCCATGACGTGCTCATAGTACGAGTTATCGGAGCCCATCTTCGCATTGACGTCGCCCATGTAGATCTTGATATCAGCTTTCGGAATTTTATCCACGACAGCATTCAGTTGACTGTAAAAGTTCTCCTTTTCTTGCATTTCGGTAGCATCAGTTGGCGCGTAACATTGGATCATGGTAAGGTTTGGAACCCCTGTTCTGAAGTAGTACAAAGCACATTTATCAATTTCGAGCATCATTTACCTTTCAACTCAGAAGCAACAGGAGCCACCGAACTTAATGCGA
Organism: Topomyia yanbarensis; assembly: GCF_030247195.1. Classification (NCBI taxonomy): domain Eukaryota; kingdom Metazoa; phylum Arthropoda; class Insecta; order Diptera; family Culicidae; genus Topomyia; species Topomyia yanbarensis. The sequence goes on along the minus strand of NC_080672.1, from coordinate 371,483,676 downwards.
GCACCAGAAAAACAGCAAACCGGAAAACAACCATCCCAAAAAAATAAAGCACAACCAGCATGAAAAGCTCAAAGTGCCAGTATTGTATAGCACCCCCCCCCCCCCCCCCCCCACGAAAAGCATGCCGGTAACAATCGCATTCAAAATGGGAAACCTGTTGAAGCTTTTCGCCTGTTGAATGTATGAGCAACAGGCTCCGACAATTTTCCACTATCCAGCAGAATGAAACTCAGACGAGGAAAGGCAACCTAGGAAGTAAGGAAGGGTCCAATCGATTTGTCCTCCTTGCACGGTGCGACGATATTCAACAGGGTTTGGCATCCTGCTTCGTCGTAGGGAGCTTTTCGCCTCATCGCGAGAGATCCCGTCTCTGTTACTAGAGCAACAGGATTTTCCATCTCGCACCGCTCAACTTTCCGGCAATGAACCACTACTACGACAGAACGAGCCGAAGTTTCCCCTCTTCGTTCGGTGCGAAAATAATTTCCCCGAGGGGTTACTTGGGTTGTGTTGGTAACGTGCCCGTAGCTGGAGTTGTGTTTGTTCACCCACCCACTTTACCACCCTTTCGGCACCGTGGAAATCCCGAAGAAAAAAGCCACCCAAGCTCCCGATCAACTAGGGGTGCGGCAAATACCCTCACATACATACACTCACATTTAGCCCCGTAGGAATCCTTCCTACGGCTTTCCTCCTTGGACCGACGTTGGCTGTACTATCAACTGGCGAAGCTTGAGCAAATCAGGCTGTTGGAATTGATACATTATCAAAATGGAAATGAGAAAATAACACTCACCAGTTGATCCAGTTTTTCAAAAGACAGGCAGCTGTTGTTGCTGACGACGACGACGACAACGATGACTTCCACCTCCAGCCAGCCCTCTTCACCGGGCCAAGCTCGACGTCGCCATCGCTGCTGCGTTGATGCTGTTTTCGTGCGGAGGGATTTCCTAGGCTTGACGTTTTTGAGGTTAGGGAAGGAATTTTAATGAAGTTTCTTATTTTTTCGGTGATGCCTCATGTGATAGTTCGCGTGCAGTGATTATAGGAAATTTGGGACGTTAATTTTCGGATCCCTGTTCCCCTTCCGCATATTTTTATTATTCCTATCGGAGCAGGGGATGAATGGTGATTCCAGTGATTCCATGATTTCTCATTAAGATAGGCCAAACTTCTTGTATCAAATTATTTATTTTCTTGACTTGTTTTAACACGAAGATATCGGCCGTGACTGATGCAATTTTCACAGGTTTTCAGCCCGATTTATACAAAATTGTTACAAAGTATCAGGCGTATAAGCTTAAATCCGCTGCTTTTCTGTTACTGGTGTGTAGAAGTAAAGAAGACTGAAATTGAAATGGAGCAAATCAAACCACACTATTTTTCCGGTAAGCAGCAAATTACGGCAAGTAAACTAGAGAAAAATTTCAATAGCCAATTGCTCGCATGTATTCAGAAGTTTAAGCCTGATGTGGTATCTTGCAACGACGCTCGAAGCGTGCTGGAGTAGTACGAGGCCATCAACTTTAATTTTGCACCAGATGAGCACGACAAATTCACCGAAGTATTCACCAACAGGCCCGTAGCCAGGATTTTGTTTCGGAAGGGGCTTGAAAATTATTGCATAAATGTATAAATTCTGATGACTTGAGATAGTCATAGTAAACTGAATGTAATTATGAAATGTTCTTAGTGAAAACAATTCCATAACTAAGACAATAGACACTAAAAAACCCTAAAAATATGTTGTCTGTTACAAGAAAAGCTATAGTGCATCGACGAATTAAATTTGATTATTATTAGTTTATAAGTTAGAAATTTCTCTCAAGATTCTTCAAGATTTCTTCAAGAGATCAAAGTATTTAGGGCTGATTGAAAATACTACGCATTCTAGACTACACGTTTACAAGGTATAGAAGACGCTAAATTGGAATGAGTGCAAAAATATCCAAAAACCCGCCTAACGAAACTTTACACGCATTTGCTAAACAGGAGAACGAAACCAACGTCAAGGTTGTCTCCATGGATAGGAATATATCACAGTGAAATCCAAGTTTATCGTTGCAAAGAATGTCCGAACAAAGTGAACTTCAACTCCTATTTTCATGATCAGGCTACTATTACTAGTTCTGTAACTTCATCCGAAGTATACGTTAACTCAACTTTATGAAATTTTCTGTTTAAATGATACTGATCATGTCGTAATTATAACAATCCTGAGAAAAACACATGTTTTTTCATTTGACTCACGTGGGGAATGGGTTAAACACTATCTTCGACAATATTATCAGGTAACTGAGAATAACTATCTATTTATTTATTTAAGTAGATTCTTTTTAGATACTTTTATATCATCGGACTTTCGAATTAAAAATATCGTAGACTGATTTTCCTAAATCCCTGAAACTATAGTAAAAGTCAAAATGTAAAGTGAGTGCAAAAAACTACTGATTCCATTACAATGCAAGAGTAAGATCATTAGCTCATTGACGTTCAGAATTTTGGAAAACCGTTGGAACTTGAGAAGATTACCTAGATTAAGTAAATATTATATTTGAACATTTGAAGGTATTATTTCGGATTTCATGGGTTTTTGGACAATGTAAAATATATATTTCAATGATTTAAACTACTAATGAAAACTACCCAGAATTTAATCTACTGGACGAAACTGCTCAGAACTTGTTCACTAATCGAAAGAAAATTACTTAGCACTGATTAGTGAATGCTTCTAATTTACGTTAAATTAGGTAAATATATCATTGACACCACCAAAATAACTAGAAACTATAAACACAGGTGAGCTTAATAATTTCAGCATCACTTGCTTCCGACACATGGAAGAGAACACATCGCACTTACATCTAATTTTCAAAAGAGGCTTTCTTTTAGAGTTGTCTGTTTTCAAATCACAGCAAATTATCCGTTTCCTGTGAAACTTTTGCAAAACTTTATGTCAATTCGTCAATTTTGCCTTTATGTTTGCGAATATCTGATTTCTTCCTTGCTTCTCGCTTTCAATAATTATCCTTCCGAATGGATTCCATTTCTCCCAAATGTGACATTAATCTGCGAGTAAGCGGTATCCAATCTTGTAGCGGAACATTGATGTTCTCATCGTCCATATATAGGAGGATCTTAATTATAGCATTGTCACACTCAACCATGTGTATTAAGTTGTTCGAAATGAATGGTTTCGTCTGGGCTAATTTGTTGAGCGCTAAATGCCTGACATGGTAGAGCTCGCTTCCGAAAGTCCAACCTCCATTTACACCTTCAGGAAATGTTCCATATTATGAATACTCGGTCCTAAGCGAATCATCAATAATTTTATAATCACCGTATTTAGCTGGAGCACCACTTCTTGCTTCTCGACAGATTACTACAGCAACAATTATAGTAATAGGGTGAAGTGCCTATTTTCACCATACTAAGCAAGGTGCCTCACTAATTCGTTAATTTCTCGCCCTACAATCAATGGAATACGTAAAAATTGACATCAACAGCTTTGCTTCGTTGTTAAGAACCAATATAATAACAAAAATGCACTGAAAACAGTGAAATTCTTGTGTTTGAGCGCAACGAAAACTCGAATCGAGTGCCCCTATTGTTACGCTACCATTTGACTCAATGCGTTGAACAAAGATAGCAGACACTGCTCTAACCAATGGCTTCAAATGGGTAGGGTGATAATAGAAACGTGGCACAAATGGGCTCATCACCCTAGTTTCTTTTATTCTTTAGGCAAGGCACACAATATAAAAGTTACTTTTTTTGTCGTTCGCGTCGTACTGGCTCGAGCAAAAGCATAAAGTGACTGAATTTCGTGCTTTGGTGGTTAGAAATAGCCTTCTTCAACATTTTCTCAAAGATTTGTTCAAACCAAATGTGCAACAAATTTTGTTAAAAGTCGCCGGTTTTTTAAATTCATTTTTGAAAAATTTCGGGAGGGGCTTTAGCCCCCTAGCCCCCCCTCTGGCTACGTGCCTGCACCAATTGAAGAATATGCAACTATTACGAAGAAAACACACTTCAAAATTTATTGAGAGTGAGCTGGAGCTGATGAAATAAGGGTTATTTTTTTCTTGTCACTCTAGTGTCCATGATACTCGGAAGTAGCACAGCATTCCATTGCTGCTCCATTGTTACTTTAATCAATAGTGTCAGTATGTTCTGGAACCCGCATTCGTGCATTATATGTCAGAGTTGATCTCGATCCGCAACTGTATTGAGTCACAGTTTTCGATTGGTGCTGCTGGCAGCTGCGTGTGTCATTCCTTCTGAATAGGGTAGGGTGATACAAGACTCAAATGGGAGCCTCATAGCGGAAGAGGCTGTATCCGTCCCCCAAAACTCTGGAGGACCATCAGCACGTTCCAATAATCGCGCTGATTATGTCGACTGCGCGGATCCGGCTCTGACCGCCCCTAGTAAATACAACCATGGGATTACAATAGCGACCCAACAAAAATGATTTTAGGCAAATGAGAATTGTTCAGTAGCAAATCCATTCGCAAGAAGTGGTCTAATCAGATCTTTGCCAAGCGGCATGGCGGAGATAGAAGGTACGACATAGGTGTGGAGATTCACCAAACAGATGGTGATTAGGATTCGAGGTGCCGGTAAGGAATGGCAAAGCATGGCACAGAGAGCTGAAACAGTCAGAGACGGAATTGTTGGGAATAGTCGGAGAAGTTATTGTGCTTTGACAGCAGTGTCAACAACGGACCCGAATAAGGTGAACATCAATACAACATTAGGGGTAATAAGCTGCAGCGAGGTGAGAGGGTATTCCTGAAATAACCACTGCCCAACTTCACACCGAAGAGGCTAAGGCCTTCGCTGGGAGATATAGGACCGGTTAGCTTAAAAAACTCGAGGCATCTCCTGACACTTGAGCATAATCAACAAACGAATTTATCTTCTAGAGAAGATTCGTTCAGCACACACCTTTGTGGGGGTATGAGGTGGGACCATCATAATCATCATCATCATCATCATCATCATCATCATCAAGAAGGCACCGATGAAGGTATCGAAAAGACAGCCAAACTCAGTGGAAAATCGTCGGTTACAGGAATAAGGTTGAGAATATGACGAACAGGCCAAGTTCATCAAGGGAAGGAATAAAGGCGCTCCGGTGGAACAAGTGCAAGGGGTCTCGCGTTCCATGCGGGAATATCCGGAGCTCAATCAGATAGGTGCAGACAAGCGGAAAATCCGGAACATCCGTAACAGTGAGGTGATCCTCGAGCTGAAGAAAGATTCGGAAGGCAGTAGCTCCCTCTACAAAGAGTTAACCGTGAAAGTTATGGACGATGCAGTGAGTCCGGAAGCGCGGCCCCGTTGTAAGGATTTAGATGAGGTACAGAGGAAGAAATAAGGCGAACGATCAGTGTGAGAGAAGGGGGAAGCACAAATGACCATCCGATCGTGTGGAACACAAGTAGCTTCGAGTAAAGTTCTAATTGAAGCTGCTAACAAGGCCACTGAGGACAGGGAAAATCAAAGTAGGCTGGTCGGTGTGCTTGCTGAGTATCCATAAGTATCCGAAGGTTTGTTTTAAGGGTCGAGAATTCAGTTACGTTGCACGGAACTACAAAAGACCGGATAGAAGCCAACTAAGCAGAAGGTGCGGGAAAATGGTCATAAGACAGCAGATCAACTACCTGATCTGTGTGAACAAGGAAGCCTGAGATCACGTGATAGGACGCCCAAGATGTCAGGCCTTGAAACAAGCGGCGGCTACTGACAGGTACAGTAGAGGTAACAAACCTCAACCTCAACGCCTGTGACACTCACCTCCTACCGTCGAGAGTGCGAGGGTGTGAAGTACCCAGTCTGCTTCTTATTCGAGGATGTGCAAAGCGAATTGCCGGCTGTAAACGCAGAAGAAAGGACGTGGAATACCGTCAGTAGAGTAGTCGCGCAGATACTAGTGGAGCTGTAGAGGCAATAGAGAAGAGACGTCGAACTAGTGACCAGAGCTGTCAGTGTTCGAATTTCCTCGCTAGATCGAGTAGTTCACGCAGGTATCTGCTACGCCGCCATGATTTTCAAGCCAACATCTAAAACGTCGCGTTAGGGTCGATCCACAATAAACACAATCAATTTAATTCGACACAATTTTGTGATAGTCGAGTTCGTTTAATTTGTTGGTGCACCGTAGTGTAAAGTTTTTATTATTCACTAACATGTCCAAAACAACACATTTCTTCAATTAGCTTTCCGATATTTTCGCTTTTTAACATATGTTTAAAAATTGAATCAGGCCGTACGGTGTTTGACTAGTTAAAATTGAGCTTCGAGCAAAACGAGCAGAACAATTTGAACTGTCAGTGGGGCCCATAATTTCTGTGCCCGCTGAGATGTTGACTTACGTCAGTTCAATATAAATGGGATAGGGGTGCCATATACGTGAGTTCACGTCGATATACCGGTTGTGGGTCGTCAAGGCGTCAGTGTAATGGACGCTGTGCTCTACCTGGAATAGCCGGATGGACCTCGATAGTGCCATCTGGCTATTCCAGATGGCTATTCCAGGTGGAGCAGTCGAGTCGACACCTTACCGCTTACCGCATAACTCGTGGGTATGCTAAATCCACCACCGGGGACTAAAGCGAGTAGGTCGGGTCAAACAACCAGCGGTGGTTCGTTGGGATTGGAATCCGTGGTTCAACCCGGAAACGCTGGACAGATCTTGGTACCAACCGGCTGGCCCGTTGAGTAGGCTAGGTGAAACGGTGGGGACTATATCGAGTAGATCACGACGAAGCGGGGAGCTGAATTAGTCACGAAAACGATCATCGGTATCAAGAGAAATCCACCGCTCTATTAAGACTATAGAGCAGGACACATGAACTGGAGAGTGTGCAAGGAGTATACCCACAGCGACCATCAAGCAATTCGGCACTGTATTGGGAACATGATTCAGTTTGAATCGCGTGGCAGGCAGATAAATAAGCGTTGGTGGGAAACGGTAATCTTCGACAAGGACGTGTTCATCGCAGCATTTAGATTTGAGGGCAATCTCTTGAACCTGAGTGCGGACGAATTAACCGGTGCGCTGACGAGGGCGTGCGATGCAACCATACTGAGGATAAGGGAACCGGGCAACGGTCGCAGCCCAGCATACTGCCGGAATGTGACGATTGCTGATCTACGTGTAATTTGCTTCCGAACCAGGAGAAGAAGCCAAAGGGCTCACAATTACACCAAATAAAAGACGCGAAAAGTGATGCGAGAACTGTTTTCCACAAAGCAACCAAGCTAAGTAAGAGAGCCTGACTTGAGAAGTTTTGCCACAAAGCGCGAATTATTGGGGAGACGCTTACAAAGTTGCCATGGCGAAGATCAAAAGCTAAGCTGTACCACTTGGAAGGTGTCTGGAGAAGTTGAAGGTCATCCTTGAACGGTTTTCACCGAAGTATGAACAAACGATCTGACCGCTTGCACCATACACTGTGGAGGATAATTATGAAGAAAGTACGAAGAACCAAGGAAGAGTTCATCGAAATGGCACAAGTTGTGAAATTGAAGAAGACCCCAGGACCGGTTATAATCCCGAACCAGGTACTGAGAACAGCGATACAGAATATCACGGATATGTTCCAGATTAGGTAGAAGTATTGCATCAATGAAGGTTTTCCGATGACTGGAAGAAGAGACTGGTGTTGCTGTCGAAGCCGGGAAAATCCCCCAGAGAACCTTCAGCGTGTAGTGTGTAATATGTCGGTTGAATTTGGTCGGAAATCTGTTAGAAAGAGGTAGATAGAGAGAGAGAGAGAGAGAGAGAGAGAGAGAGAGAGAGAGAGAGAGAGAGAGAGATGGAAAGAGAGTAATCCCGAATAGGCTTACCAAGTACACGGTGAATAAGAACGGCCTGTTCTGCTTACGAAAAGTACCGCTTTTGCGCGGAGGTTACCTTAGATGTGAAGAATGCATCCAACAGTGTTAGCAATCGCTTATTCGACACAACATGGGGGTTCCTGGATACCCGTACATGATATTGAAAAGCTACCTTCTGAACTGAACACTGGGAATAGGGTCAGAGTAGAAGAATAATAACGGTGGTAGGTAGGTGTTTCTCAGGGCTTTATGCTCCGCCCGACGCAGTAGAACTCGTTTCACGATGGAGTATTGAAGCTGATTTTTTCCAGATGCGTGACGAATGCCGGTTTCGCGGATGACGCGGTACTCCAAGTAGTCGGGGAATGGGGGACGGGCATAGCGTAGCTGGTAAATCGATTGCCTTGTAGCCGAACAATATGGCGATAAGCAGTAGCAAGAGAAGACTCTTTGGCGAGCGTATCAACTTGAATTCTCCGCTACGGTAGTTCGGCATGAATCACCAGACCAACCTCGACACCTATTGGTTGGCCCGTGGAGTAGTATAGGCCACCGCTGAGGACTATCCGAGTAGAGTGCGTAAAATTTGTGAGCCAGATGGTTCACCAGGTATGGGCATCGGTGTCGAGAGAAATTCCGCCGTCGAGGAACTCTCAGCCAAAGTAAGGTAGATCCCCCAAGCAACCATAAGCATTAAGCCACTGCACATAAATTTGCACTAATGTTGCAATGCAATAAAGCTCAATATTAGCATCATTATTGCATACATGCACATCTGAAATATAGCATTATCGCTTGCTCTGTATACGTATATAAAGCTGATATAAGGCGTACATGCTTCAAGGATTTTTAAAGCATGTATGCTTTACTTGTGCATTTAGTACCACTATATAGCAAATATAAGGCCGATATAATGCTGTGGGTTTATTCATTTTGCATCTTTTCCTGAAGATTATATTCGGCATATTTCATTTCATTCGAACATATGCAATATAGCCTAGACAGCAAAAGCTGCGCCGTGAGGGACGAGGTAAGATACCTCTGTTCGAGACTTACTAAAGTTAGTTTTCAAAAACATTATTCATATCGATATCAATTACAATGAATTAGAAGGGAGTCAATTACTGTTCCCAACAGTATTTTTATATTTTTCCTTTTTGTTCATCATACCAAAAAGGGAACATAAAAAATCGTTCCAAACCATATTGCGGAAAATGACAGTCAATTCAAGCTTTCTAATAGCATGACATGTGTGTACTGGTGCTATATAATAGCATTAGTACTGCACAAACGAGCTGTCAATTTCTTCACAGTAATAGCACTATATTTCGCCTTTTCTGGCATGATAATGGCATTATATATGAATATATGGCTTGGTGGCTCTTTAAGACTGCTTTATATGTAGATCTAATGCAGATATAAGGCTACGTTATAATGCTTATTGGTTACTTGGGCCATTACCGGAGACTATCCGAGTTGATCGCAACTGTGCTGGCAGCTAAATGAATCTTGAAAACAGGAGACAGTTCACTCATCCAAACCGGCGGATTCCGGCTCGCGGAAACGGGAGCTAAGTACCTCTTGGACTTTTTGATTAGATGTTCGGAATTAAATGGTTCAGGTACTTAGCTGAACGAAACTGTCTATGGTATTCAGTTGTTGATGGGGTACTAGAGAGAATCGAGAACTAAATGACTCAAAGGATCATATTCAGCCGCATTCATTTTCAATATTCAGTGACGCCGCTGAAAACGTCAAACGAACAAACCGCCCATTCATCCATGCAGATTTTCATTCGTATCCGATTATTACACGAAGCGACCGTACAGCACTGAATCAAACGCATCAAAGTAGGCCCTGGCACAATGTAAGCGATGATGATTGTTGTTTCATATACCGTACCGGCATTTGAAAACATTTTTCTAGATAATTAGTGAAATGAAGAAATTGTACGATACTCAACTGAATGAATAACATGGATATTTGAATGAATATTTTTTCCATTCACCCCGTGTCGCATCAGGTTCATATTCAGCCGTCAAAAAAGAGCTTCGACTATTTTTAACTCTGACCGAAATACCGATTGACCTGCGCAAATTTTGTGAACAAAAGAAAGAGGTGCGAAGGAGTACAATCAGTGTTTCTATGAAGGAATGCTTTAATTCCTTTTCTCCGCTTGATAAATTGGATTTTGTTTTCTACCACCTCTAGAACAAAATTCACCACAACTCACTCCACATCGATCATGTAACGGTACCGTTTGCCCGGTTCTTCTCTTTTCACTCCAGAGTAGCATTGCCAGATATACCGATTTATCGGTATTGATACCAAGATATTTAGGTACTAAATCGATGTTCGTTCTTCTATAGATAAAGACTAAGCAGCAAACCTAATACATACGTGACGTAGCCCTTAAACCCAAACTAATTTTGTCACTACACAGCGAGTAATGCGAACTAATCCAAACCTCGCACGTAAAAGATTCCTAAAAATCATGGTTTCAGTTATTTTCCGCTAGTTGTTTATACATTAAAATATAATATTATAAGACGAGATCGTTGCAATTATTTTACACGAACTAGTTAAAATATTTTGTTCATTTTGTTGAACATATAATGCCAGTACCAGTGAGTGCTTTCTGTTAAGCAAGCACCATACTAGACCCTACTTTTAGGGTAGCTAATGTATCAAATCCACTCCAATTAAACAAGTTTCTGAGCGAAACATTTCATCATCCACCGTCTCAAGCATTCTGACCTAGATTTGTGCCTTCAACCCTTCTGCACCTCTTTTAACTAAATTCGATCGTCTTCAATAAGCGGCAACGAGTTGGAGTAAAACAATTTCCTTTTATTTCTCAACATCCTTCGGGCCGATTCCATTGCTGCCGCTACCACCCACTCACTCCACCGCCACGCGCATATATGTATGTAGGTTCCCATCAATTCCCGTGTGTTCTCCTCCGGCTGCCGGTTGTCTTTCTGGGTCATCTTTCATCATTTCGCTTTTGATGGCTGGAACAAACCCGATAACACCAACCATCATCGGTACAGCACAGGTCGGATGGTCGGAAGGTCTAACCTGCCACACACCGGCATACGTGCGTAGGTATGTAGCAAGGCAAGGCTAGGCAAGGTGTAAGCTCTGATCTAATCAGTCGGTTAGGGCCATCACCTATAGCTATGTGTATGTACGGAACACGTACGGTGTAGGTGTGGATTGGGAGCCCCTTTCAACCGAATCGTCAATCAGATATGAATGCGATGTTTTTCAGTTGACAGGTTGAAAAGTTAGAAAATGTGTCGATTCGGAACGGGCAAAGTTTAGTTGTAAAATGTAACAACACCCCAGCAGCACAGAACCATCAGCATCAGCAGAACAAATCAATAGCTCGTTTTGCATTCACGCATACAGAGCACCGTCCGCCTAGAGGAATTTCGTCTCTGTGCGCTGGCTGTTGTGGGAGGAAACCGTTGAAATTAAATTGTGGTTGAAGGAAATGAGTGTGGAAGGGAAAAGGGTTGAACAAATCGGAAAATTTTCGAACAAACCGATATTGATAGCGTAAATCAGAGCAGTTGCTAGTCGCAACTGAAGGCGGCTCTCCTTGTTTCAGGCATTAGTCCTTGGTGTGTCTCCAAGCGAGCGAGAGGAAAATAATTTAAATTGGAATGAGGTTATTTTTCTTGACGGGCTTAAACTGTTTTGCGATATATCTGATCAACAACCGTATCAAGTGGTTCTCATGTGTGAAAATCGGTACGACAGGTGGTTGAGGGGAAAATGTATTATGTAAATCGGCATTTGCTTATTCATGCGACAGATTAACATTTCAGGTTGCTTATGACAAGCAGCGTTTAAAACAGTCAACTGTAACAATAAATTACTTTTGCTCACAGGAGTCGAACAAGCTACGGGATGGGACTATTTATGCAATAAAAAAAATCCACAGACGAAGGAAAAAAGTTAGTTTTACAGCTATCTTAAACTAGGAGTTTTTTTTTTAAAGAAAGTGCGCTATGGGGAGTCAAAAAAACATATATTTTTTAGGGATACTATTTCAGGTTTTAACTAAGAGATATTGTTGAATAGAGCAATTAAAACTAGCAAAATACATTCAAATTTGCTTTTTGTAACAGACGAACCTCTCGGGCTTGGGCAAGATATTTAGAAGGGGGCTTGATACCCACATATTTCTGCAGCAATCGTAACAGACGGAACAATGACAGGGAAAGGAGAACACAAATTTGCAACTTTAAAGCAAACGGAATTACTGACTCAGGCGGCCAAGACATCCTGAACCAGGTCGACGTATGTTCCAGACCCGTAGGGAATCTTTAAAAAATGGTTAGGCCATCAGGTCACTGTCGCTTCAAATTCCGTTAATGCCGTTAAATTCGTTCATAAATTCATGAAATAAGATCACGATTTCGTGATCTGAACGATATACAAAACCGTGACCAAGTTCCTGAAGTTCTGAATAATAAATCTTGTATTCATGAAACTTTCTGTTACGATCCTTGTTCATAGCTTGGGAATATACAGCCGGCGGTTAAACGATGTTCATTGTTGCAGGAGCTTATTTACGATTTTTGTGTTTTCTCGTCACGATACCGATATTATTTTATTCAGGACTTTACTATCGGATTTTTTTTTGTCAGAATTGCGTGATTTATGTTCATAGTTTCAGGATCTCAGTCACGAATTTCGTTCTATTCACGTTATCGTAATATATTAGTTGCGAGTGTTAGTGATTTGGTATCATGATTTCAGGATCTTAGTCACGATTTTTGATATTTATGTCACGAGTAGTGGTACGTTTTCTTTATATTTTATTCTAGCTTCAACAGTTTTATTATGATACTCGTAATTACTTTTCGCCTTATCACGATCTGTTATTTTTTACATTTCTTACGAAAGAAATGTATAGGATTCGCTCAAACTTTGAAAACTTCTACCGAGGCCCGGAGGGCCGAGTCTCATATACCAATCGATTCAGCTCGACAAATTGAGATAATGTCTGTATGTGTGTGTGTGTATGTGTGTATGTATGTACAAAATGTCATGTGGTTATCTCAGAAATGACTGAACCGATCTTAACGAAACTAGTTGCAAATGAAAGGCACAACATTACCATTTGACACTATTATTTTTGTTTTTCGATATGTTGTTTACTTTCTGAAATATGGGTGATCTTGTCAAAGCAACAGGTTTTTAGCGAATAACTTTCGAATAACGCGATCACATCGCTCAAACTAAATGTTAATAAAAAGCTTATGAAAATACCTTCCTAACAAGCTATAGGCTGTCAAAATCCGTTTACGGATGGAGGAGATATTAAACATTTTGTATTTTCATTTCTCGCTTATCAATTTTCACTAATTAAAAAGGAGACCTTTTCATACAGAGTATTGCTTTACTAGTGTTTTAGGGACAAAATCAAACCGATTTTGAATATCGGGGTATTAAAACACATCTACGTGATTCAAGGAATTCGATATTGAATTTTTTTTGTGAATTACCTCTATAATAAATGAACTGATTCTCAAAAATTAATATGTAAGTTCATTTCAAAGACAAAATAATGTGTTCATAGTGAAATTTTTTCTAGAGATGTATTTATGTATGTATTATCTCGTAGATTAGGCGTTGCATTCAATCGTGAGGTAAATGTTGATGGTATATTAATACATAGATCATCAAGTAATTCACCTAGTGGTGAGATAAAAGATTTCTCATATAATTATACTCGCGGCATCACCGAAAGCAACTGTACTTTTGAATCCCAAAACTCTAGCGAAAATTTAGTTCTTTTGCAAGATTTAAGTTATTTAAAATGGTTATGGCGTAAAAATTACTACTTTCATTATTTATGATAAGTATGTAAGGAATCAATATATCGCATAATATAACTTTAAATATAAGGTCACGGCACTAAAAAGCATTTGCCATTTCTTACACGCCTCCTCCCCCTTTCTCACTGTCACTCACTCTCTCTCACTCTCTCCCTTCCTTCGTGTTCGTGGTAACTGTTACGACGCACATATTTCTTGCTGTTTCTCTATCCTTTTCTAAGTTGTGTGATAAGATCTTCTGATAATCTGAAATATTTATTAATGCCACGTGTGCGATGTAATTGTTGAGGTTTGAGAAGACAATACTTACTCCGTACTCCGTAAATAGATTTTTGCATTTTAGTGTATGTGAACAAGCTTAATATTACATCCTACTTGGTAAATAAATTCCTGAGAAAATTTACAAAATGTTTGTATTATGAGAAAACTATGACTATTTTCAAATGTTTACACCCTCAAGATGAAAGGTGTATCCCTCCGAAATGTTGAACTATGGGTTGGCAGGCGACCAAAATTCGAAAACTACATCAACTCTAATTTAATTCAGTTCTATTCAGAGCTTTTATATTCACTATAATTAAGGAAATTCATGGCTATCTAGAAAAATATTTAACTGGGTAATATGGATGTTTGAAGATGAAAATTTTAAGAAGAGACATTCCACATGCGTTATTTAAACTTTTCTTATCTGAATTGAATTTTAAATGAATCATATGCTCAAATATGTCACGTGAAAAGTAAGAACATTTTTTTTGTGATGATATTATTGAAAATTCATTGTATTGGTATGAACTATTAAGAAGAATAACGGATCAAAGCCCAAAAATATCCACGAGTAAGATCCGGGAAAAGAAGTCTCCTACAGACCCCATTCTTGATGGGGGATGCAAGTAAAATGATTCTTCTTACTTATCGTTGTCCATTTTTACTCTATACTAAATAAAATTCAATTGATGTTTCAATGGCAGTCACAATTAGTAGGGAGGCGTTAGATGTACTGTGTACTGAAACATTTGATCTTTTTGTCATACATATTACTGTGTAACAACAAATGAACATGAAGGTACCCTTTTGATGACCAATGTAACTAGAAACATATTCGCAGAAAATTAAGACTTGTAATATCAAGCATGCCTATTAGACTGGCAACAATTTTGACTTTTTTTGGAACACTGTTAAACGGTAATTGGCTTCACATACCACTTGTCAAATATGAGCTTTTTTCGAAAATTCTAATTCACTCACAAAAATTTTCAAGTTTGTTTGTGAAAATATATGAAAAATAGACAATTGAAACAATAAATTCAGTACAAAATGCCAGTATCATCCCAAAATCTGCAGATATATAGCTTGAGGTGCAAGGATCAACATTGCCGAAGACTGCGAATTGATCCGATTTTGCAGTAAAAAGATATTCTCAGATAAAGTTATGAGGCAACACTTTTTCGTACATGCTTAGAATAGGAAATTTAAAAAAAATTGGTTGGTCTTCAAGGTTAAATAACTTTTTAGGGGAACCTCCAATCTATATGCTATTCATTATAAAATAAACTACGCAACAGTAAGTTTGGAGATACGAAGAGTTGCTGTGCGTTTCCAACAAATTAAATACTTATCCTGAAAATTTGAACCATTTCTTTTTCGTAGTATTGGTTTGTATAGGACTCATTTATCCATATTTCCTGAACGAGAATTCCGAACGAAGCAATTTACACGCTATAAGAATGACTGGAAAGAGAGTACATTATTATCACCTGAATGCCCGGCTTTTGTGCTATCGACATGGCGTAGAAACTACTATTTACATCAATGCAAATGAAAATTTTGAAAATTCTACCTGTCTCATTCATGAATCGCATTCTTTCTCTGTCGCTCTCTGTTTAATGGGTATGAAAGCATATGTGACGTTGTCTTACTTTACTATTTCCAATTGCGCATATTTACGTATTCTGCAGAAAAATATTTTTTTTGGGAATATGTGACCAAAATGACAACTTTGAATTCCAAAAGAAATTGAACGTTCCATGTTCCTGATAACTAAATATGGTCCATCAATAAGGTACAAACACCAGATAATCTTAAACGACGCCGCCAAGAAAAGAACAACGAAAACAAAAAGGTAAAAACAAAGAAGAATGAAAACTTAAGTTTTAAGTCATTAAGATAGTTCATTGCATATTAATTAGCCATTTTTCAGATAATGGGATTATCAAAAACAATTTATAACTTTCTGATATAATAGTTATCAACTTCGTACAATCCGGTTTATGAATAAATTAATATTTGACTAGTTTTAAGTATATGATTTTGTTGCATTTTAATTATTTATTTCATTCAGAATTCTTTTGATTCAATTTGTTGATGTGGGTTCATTTAATCTATTTTATTCATTTTATTCTTTGGTTTCATTCTAATCAGTTAATTTTATCTGTACATTTTATTCATATCATTCATTAAACTTATTATTTAACTAGTTCATACATGTTTTTAGTTTCTTCGTTTTAATAATTTGACTATTTTTTAGATTTATTCATTTCATCAAAATTATTTATTTAACACAATTTATTTTTTCTTCAATTAATTTTTAACTTTTTAATATCGCCTTATTTTTCATGTTAATGAATTCATCTTCTTCTTATTTTTTATTCAATTAATCAATTCTATTTGTTTTGTTTATTTGCCTCGTTTGTTTTATTTATTTATTTTATTCAATTCATTAATTCATTTGTTAGTTTTATTCTTTTCATTCATTCCAATCATTTTATTCATTTTATACATTTCATTCATTTGATTCGTTGTTTCATTGGATTCATTAAATTCGTTCTATCCATTTGATTAATTTGTTTCATTTCATTCATTTGATTTAATTGATGCATTTGATTCATTTGATTCATTTGATTCATTTGATTTATTTGATTCATTTGATTCACTTGATTCACTTGATTCATTTGATTCATTTGATTCATTTGATTCATTTGATTCATTTGATTCATTTGATTCATTTGATTCATTTGATTCATTTGATTCATTTGATTCATTTGATTCATTTGATTCATTTGATTCATTTGATTCATTTGATTCATTTGATTCATTTGATTCATTTGATTCATTTGATTCATTTGATTCATTTGATTCATTTGATTCATTTGATTCATTTGATTCATTTGATTCATTTGATTCATTTGATTCATTTGATTCATTTGATTCATTTGATTCATTTGATTCATTTGATTTATTTGATTCATTTGATTCACTTGATTCACTTGATTCACTTGATTCATTTGATTCATTTGATTCATTTGATTCTTTTGATTCTTTTGATTCATTTGATTCATTTGTTTCATTTGTTTCATTTGATTCAATTGATTCATGTGATTCATCTCATTTTTTTAATTTTAATAATTTCATAATCAGTCATTCCACTTATTTATTTCGTTCAATTTGTTAGTTTTATTCAATTTTATTTGTTCAATTAATTTATAACTATTTTTAAACATTGACTAATTTTTCATTTAATGAGTTAATCCAATTTGATTTATGTATTTTGTTAACTTGATTCATATAAATCATTGTACTCATTTTATGAATTTGAAAACATTTCTTTTTGCATTTTTGCCTTATTTTTTTATTTGGTTCGTTTTATTGATTTTCTATATTTTATTCAGTTTATTCGAGGTTTTATTCGTGCAGGACCAGAAATTGCAAACTAATAAACGAGATCTGCAAATTAATGAATGATCCAACAGTGACATGTGTAAGAAATGTCTCATCTCACTGCTAAGTTGGTTTTTATTATTATTGATGGTTTACTCGGAGTAACGTGACAATATCGCGACAACGTACGCGCAGCATCTTGAAGCAGCGCTGCGACTGGAGGAAGAGCTCATCGATGCTCCCCTTGAGGACTGCTGGACCAGGACTAAAGCAGCCATAAGCAGCACTCCGGAGAGCGTCCTGGGATACGTACAGAGAAGTCGACGGAACGATTGGTTCAATGGCGACTGCCAAGAGA
Organism: Topomyia yanbarensis; assembly: GCF_030247195.1. NCBI lineage: Eukaryota > Metazoa > Arthropoda > Insecta > Diptera > Culicidae > Topomyia > Topomyia yanbarensis. Next base: position 371,465,961 of record NC_080672.1, on the reverse strand, counting down.
TATTGGACGAGAAGAATGCAGCACGCGTAGTGATGTTGCTTCAAGCCACTCGTCAGAACGTGGAGTGAGTCATATCGACGGAAGCGAAAACAGCAGACTCGTCGTTTTCAGGACAAAAAGCTCCGCCTGGAAGAGTCTGAGAGAGAGGAGATGGAGCTGCTGTATCGCTCTCAGGAAACGCGGGCGTTCTTCAAGAAGCTGAATTACTCTTGCAACGGTTTTGTGCCGAAATGTGTAGATACAAGAAAGGTGACATCTTGACGGACGAACGGTAGGTGGTCGAAAGTTGGAGGCAGCACTACAATGAACATCTGAATGGTGCTCAGGCGGACAATCGGGCGTTCGAGGAGGACGATTATGTCAGTGTCGCAGCCGACGAGGATGTACCGGCGCCCACTATGAATGGGGTTAACGAGGCTATTCGACAGCTCAAGAACAACAAGGCAGCTGGTAAGGATGGTCTAGGAGCGGAACTCTTCAAGGTGGGTCCGGAGAAACTGACGGAAAGCATGCACCGAATAATCGAAAGAATCTGGGACAGAGAACAGCTACCGGAGGAGTGGAAGGAAGAGGTCATCACCCCGATATACAAGAAAGGCGTCAAATTGGACTGTGAAAACTACAGAGCGATCACAGTGACGAAGTGCTATCCCATATTCTGTTCCGGCGCCTATCAACGCTGGTAAATGGATTTGTCGAGAGTTATCAGGCCGGTTTCATCAACGGCAGATCAACAAACGACCAAATCTTTACTATACGGCAAATCCTCCAAAAATGCCGTGAATACCAGGTCCCGACATATCACCTGTTCATCGACTTTAAAACCGCATATGACACGGTGGACCGTGTAGAGCTACGGAAAATGATGGACGAGAACGGCTTCCTTGGGAAGCTGACAAGACTGATTAAGGCTACGATGGATGGTGTAAGGTGTTGTGTTAAAATTTCGGGCGGCCTCTCGGGTCCGTTTGAAACACGCAGGGGACTAAGACAAGGCGATGGGTTGTCCTGCCTGCTGTTTAATATAGCGCTGGAAGGTGTAATGCGAGGAGCGGGGTTCAACATGCGAGGCACGATTTTCACGAGGTCCGGACAGTTCGTGTGCTACGCTGACGACGTGGACATAATCGGTAGAAACAAGGAGACGGTAGCAGATCTGTATACCCGACTGAACCGCGAAGCAGCACGAGTAGGACTGAAGATAAATGTGTCTAAGAAGAAGTACATGCTGGCTGTCGGAACCGATCGCGATAGGGAACGCTTGGGCAGTAGTATTACGATCGACAGCGACGAGTTCGAGGTGGTTGACGAGTTAATCTATCTAGGCTCATTGGTGACTGCGGACAATAACACCAGCCGGAAGATCAGAAGGCACATTATCTCTGGAAGTTGTACTTACTATGGGCTCTACAAAACTTTGAAATCCAGGAACCTTCACCACCGCACGTAATGCACCATGTACAACACACTGATTAGACCGGTGGTTCTCTACGGGCACGAAACGTGGACAATGCTCGAGGAGGATCTGCAAGCACTCGAAGTCCTCGAAAGAAGGATGCTGAGAATGATCTTCGGTGGTGTGCAGGAGGATGGCGTGTAGAGGAGAATGATGAACCACGAACTTGCGCGACTCTATGGTGAGCCAAGTATCCGAAAAGTAGCTCAAGCTGGAAGGGTACTGTGGGCGGGGCATGTTGTGAGGATGCCGGACAACAACCCCACCAAGTTGGTCTTCACCTCCAACCCGGCAGGTACAAGACGGAGAGGACCGCAGCGTTCCCGGTGGCTGGACCAAGTGGAGCAGAACGTGGCGAGTATCGGGAACCTGAGAGGTTGGAGACAAGCAGCAACTGACCGAGTGACGTGGCGGAATATTGTGGAACAGATTAAATCATGTCAATATGATGTATAATCAGGAAATATAAATATATAACGTGACAATATGAACAGGAGCATAAAAGTGTGACTGATTCGCAGTATCTTGTTCTGTGAACCATATCATGAACATGATTTGTGGCTTTATAAAATATTTTGGTGTTCAGCGCTGTTTTCTTCTCCTGGCACATCACACTGAACCTTATCAAATGAATAACGATATTTTAGGTCCTAATAGCTTACTTATAACTACTGCTAGTGCCTCTTATTGGTCGCTAGCAGCTGGACTTATATGACATTTTATGGAATAGTGTACGGAACACAAATGATTCTACGAATAATGCTCGAAATTTTGTGAAATATTTCATATGAAAATTTAACATGAAATCGAAAATGATTAGGGACATCTTCTAAATATCACAAACAGGCAAGATAGATCGTAAAGCATGTACTAGGAATCATGAACTAGCTCACGGTCCATGAATTATATTTTATGATTTTGCCAACCATATCTCGAGTACGGACATTGGATCGTGACTTATATATTAGGAATCATGAATTAGTCCACAAGAATTGAATGGTTTCATGAATAGAATTCCGAGTTTCGTGAAATAGTTCATTAGAAACTATCCAGACTGTTTTGATTTTGTAAATTAATATTCCTAAATCTATAAATAACATCTTGAGTCAACCCTTGGTTTTATGAATAATGTTCATAAGTTTGAGTGTTAGTTCACGTACACAAAATCGATTTGGTAATAACAACCGAAACCGAAACCATGACTAGCGTACACAAAACAAAAACAAATATTTCCACTAACAAAAGCCTAACGCGGGCTTTACATGATGTTTGTTTATGGTTTTCGCAACGTAGAAACGTAATTGTTTCAGAATTCATGGCACTTTATTCACGATTTTGGGAACATTTTTTCCGTGTAGTGGTGAAGGCGAAGGCAGTCACATAGTGGCACTCTGGTACGGATCGGCTACATAAAATCAGTACAAGGGACTACTGAGAATGGGAAGTAAAAAAAGTGGAGCCAAATTGGGATATTTATTGTTTTAATAAACAAACGTAGACATACAAGAAACATGGCGACTTGTCAGAACATCCCAAACTGAAACATTTGGTGGTCTACTTTGGGCCCGAAGGGAATCCTACAACTGAGACCAGGTGTCACAATACCCCGTTCATACCCAGACAACGTGCTCGATGTCGTGATAGCCCTCCTAACAAGCGTACAGACTGTAAGCTCAATATGCCGCAAATGCGCATCCAACGTGCGCAGTGGTTGGACATGAGCCGAGATAGTACACGAATGAAATTCCGACCCACATCCATGCTCCTGAACCAATACTTTGTCGATACCTTAGGAATATTAGAATGTAACCAATGGTTACTAACCATGGTCCAAAATGCCCATTACTCTATGAGTTTTGCCAACTGTTCAATATTCTCTGACAGCAAATACTGGAAAATTCATTGAAGTAGATTGGACTTTCGTAGATGGCACCTTCTAATGCGTCTACTAGAGTGGCACGACAGATGAAATTTTCCTGCACCCCACTTTTTGAGCTCATATTGTGGTCCGAAATGACTGTGTAAATTTTGGTGTTGATTGGTTGCTCCCAGGATCTGCGCATTGCGTTTAAAACTTGTGTGGAAATTAGTATGGGGTACACTACTTTTTTGCGTCTCCACATGATTAACTCACATGAAATGCCTCGTGCTTGCATTCTTGTAAATAAGGCTATTGACGCATGTCTCATATCGGAGCTCACAACTCGCGATATCTGTGTAGTCACAGTTACACTGACTCAAAAGTATTGTATATATATATTGTTCAGCATATTAATCGCATAACGAGTCATCTCCTTCTTATGATTTCAAAAGCGTTGTATCATGTTGTAGCAGAAATAAGCTTCTGCTAATTGTCGACTGCGATGCAAATGCTCATCACATGGAGTACAGAAGTTGCACAAATCTCCATATTCTGAATGTGGGAAACCGACCAACTTTAGCGAGGTTTGGGAGAGAGGTGCTGTTAGACATAACGCTTTGCTCTGAAAGAATCTCGCATGAGCTGGGAAAAGTAGCAGGCTCTGAACCATCTCTATCCGATCATAAATATATATTTTTCGATGATTTTGATGTCACCCTCAATGTGGTGACATATCGTAATCCTAAATCTACTCAGACCTCTTTTTGGAAAACACGGCGAATAAATTTCATGGATATTTTCCAACAATAAGTCAACTAGACGACGTAGATAACTTCGTGGATACGACAAACTCATTCATAGTAGCATCCTATTAAAAAGCTTGTCCACTTCGTACTGTTAAATCGACTAGGGAAACCCCTTGGCGGAGGGTTGAGTTTGAAAGAATGAAGAAGGATATGAGAAGAGGTTGGAACCGGCGTCAGCGTGATGATTCCAGGGCTTTCAGATCAGCGCGTAGTACATATAAGAAGTATTCTAGATCTGTAGAGCGATCTGGCTGGCAGAACTTACACATCAAAAAAATCTGAATTTTATCGTTGACGTAATTGTAAACATGACACAAATCAACAAACCGTAATTTACGAAATGATGGAACATTACCGTGTTCCATTTAATTTTACATGAAACATATACTTTACATGCGCAATGACATAAAATTACACTTCCTACCATTCAGAACAAACGCTGTATGTGGAGTAAAATTACATGATTTACGAAATTAAACGTCATGTAAAATTAAAATCAAACGTAAAACTAAGTCATTTTTGATGCTCGTATATGTCAGGGTCAGGAGACGTAAATTTACACTATTTTTTCTAGGTGTGTGAGATTAATATTTTTTTAGTCTGAATGAGGCTAGCAGGTTAAATAAAAATCTTTCAAAATCGAAATATTTTTTACATTCAATATTTTATTGTTTCTTTTGTATTTAACATTTCTGTAATAATTTACATTTAAGTGACGCAATTTTTTACAAAATTTTTCATCTTAGATTCGTGTTCAGTTTTTCGCAAAGCCAAGTTGTTCTTTTGTAACAGTAGTTGTTCACTGATAACCTTAACCTAATCCTTAACCTGAACTAACCTATGAGGTTTTGTATCAGAAGGTGCTATGAGTTGATGCAGCTATCTCTGAACTTTGCACAAGAGTCGATTATTTTTTCTTCGATGGTTTTTTCATCAGCAGATCTATGCACTTCAGTTGTCCTTGTGTCCCATTGCAAATCAAGGATCATTTTCAAGCATTTGTTTTGGACAACTTATAATTTAAATCGAAATATTTTCGGATGAACTCCTTAAAAAGCAGAAATGATATTTGCCTGAAGGACGAAAAGATGCTCTTAATTTTCTCTTCGACGCACACATTCCAGGTTGCATCGATCGCGAGCTGAACAATGTTCACCACTCTTCCCAAATGAACATCGTACACAATGTTCGCACTGGTTCTTCGCACTTCGTGTACGAACTCATACACGCTATTCCGTACCAAAAATACACACATGTTCACCTGCACAACTGAACCTCGTGTACGTACACGGTATGCATACACATAAGTTAGTGGCACCATTTTTCTCATGACCACTAGCGTTGACTATTCTTGCCCTGAGCGAAACGTTCTCGTGTACGCACCCGGTGTACGTACACGGATGTTTGAACTAGAGTTTGCACATCGTTCGCTTTGGTTTGATGTTCGAGGCGAACGTGTATATCGAGACAAAGCATGTTTGAGATTGAACACGAGCACGAAATGTTGTACACAGGGACAAACTTGTCGATGTTCATGTGAAGTCTGATGTTCACAGATCTCATTCTTGTGGTTTGGACACGTTTGCGTTAACACGTCAATCACTGCATCGGTCAGGTAGGGAAAAAAGGATTTGATGCTCTCAAATATGTCTTGAAAAAGATTATGCTTTCCAGGCTTGCTACCGGGTATATTCTGAAAACAGGTCGAGAAATAGCTGTTAGATTTATTCCCAAAGGGCAGTGATCAATCTATGACGCAGCCTGTCAGCTTAAGTTCTTTGTTTCTGAATGTTTTGGAACGGATAATCGATCATAACATCAGGAAAGTTAGTTTAGTTGAATATCCACTGCACAAAATGCAAATGGGAAAACCACGATCACTCTGCTTCACGATGTTGTTCCTAACATTGAACATGCATTCTCGCTTAAGCAATCTAGCTTGGGTGTGTTCCTAGATATTGAAGATGCTTTTGACAATGTGTCCTTTCAGTCTTTTTTGGAAGCAATGCGCGGTCATGGGGTATCTACATGTATCTCGGGTTGGATAAACGCAATGCTTAGTAATCGCATTCTTTGCTCGTCTCTGAGACAGGCAAAGATAAGTAAATTGCGTATTTGCGGCTGCCCTTAGGGTGGCATTCTGTCACCTTTGCTATGGAATTTGGTTGCCGATGGCTGGTTGAGCAAACTCGATGAGCTTGGATTTCCAACCTACGGATTTGCTGCTGACGGTTACCAAATACTAATTATTCAACTTTACAACGGAAAAATCTTTGGCTTTATCCATAAGCAATAAGACCTGTCGAACAGTGGTGTCGATAAGTTAAATTATCAATTAATCCAAACCAAACTTCAATGGTTCTTTTCACGAAGAAGCGAATAACAACCGGGGTTCGTCCCTTGCAGTTCTTTGATTCTGAGCGGCTGTGTGCAGATGAAGTCAAAAACATCGGAGTTATATTGAGTTCAGGATGCAGAAAGCGGCCTTCGGGCAGTGCAGACGAACTATTGGAAAGACCTGGGGTCTCAAAGCTAAATACATCTATTGGATGTACTCGACAATTGTACATCCAATACCGTCATAAGGATGCCTTGTGTGGTGGCAGAGGGTAGAGATGATGACGGTCCAGTCAAAGCTAAACCATCTGCAAAGAATGGCGCTCAATGCGTTGACTGGTGCTTTGACCACAACTTCGACTGCTGCCTTTGAGTCCCATAATCAAACCATTACACCCAAATATCAAACCATTACACATACACCTCAACCAAGAAGCACTATCATGTGCATACTGGACTGCAGGTTACTGGGCTTTGGAACAGTAGCCATGTTGATCTTGCTATGAGTCATAAACGACTGTAGTAACAAATGGGTACATGCAGGGTGAAGAAATTCTTGCTACCAGCGATATTACACTCACATGTAGTTTTCCTTACAGAACATTCCATGTGAAGATTCCATCTCGAGTGGTTTTCTGGCTGCATGGAGAGACAACAACACATGCAAGTGACCTGTTACGCCGACTGATAGAGAGATGGGCTGGTTCTGGTGCCTACTGTCGTGAAATGAGATTGGAACAGTCTCACTCGCTAGGTAGATACTGCACTATATTTCAAGCAGTACGTGCGGGGTACAATCGGCCCTTCAACGGAGCTTGTCCAGCAAAGTTATAAACTTCTGCTTCTAGAGTCAGACTACAATAAAGGCCTTTAGCTCGGACATATCACGGTACGATCTAATGATCGAAAAACTAAGTATTGTCAACACTATCTACCTTGTCTGGGTGCCCGGATATTCCGGTATTACTGGAAATGAATGGGCTGACGAAGTGGCCAGGGCAGATTCAGCGATGGACTTCGTTGGTTCTGAGCCGGCCCTGCCAATTTCGACAAGTTGGGTAAGGGAAAAAATGCGGTCCTGGGCTTCGGTCGAGCACCGCAATTATTGGAGAAATTTACAAACGTGTCGTCAAACAAAGGCGTTTCTAGAACAACCGTGCCCAGTGATTTCGAAAAATCTCCTATATTTTTCGAAGCTCCACTACGGCATGCTGATCAGGGCTTTAACCGGCCACTGCACACTCAATTATCACATGTCAACTCTTCAGTGCGCTGAGTCTTTTTCATGTGATCTTTGTGAATCCGACTACGGAACCTCATAACATCTGATATGCAACTATCCAGCAGCAGCGCAATTGCGATTTCGAGTTTTCGGCTGAAACTAAGAGACATACTAAAGTTTCTTAGCCAATGTGGTAAAGAGCTTTAGGCTTACTCGCAGGTGAGTTGAACTACTTGTGAGTACCTGCTGTGTGGCGTTATTTTTGCCACCCTTCCAATTCTACTTCCCCACACCTCCTTGTCGTTTCCTTCCGCTCAGGAAATGATGAAAACGCACTGCAAGGCACAAATCCCCGACTACATATGGGGAACGTGCCATTTAAGCCAATTTATTCTGATTCCCGATTCCTGAGGATAGAATAATCACCGGAAAATAGGAATATGAGTAATTCTCGATGAAACTGTGAGCTAAATGCCACAAGGAGGCGAGTATCGGTTTCGGGAGAAATTCCTCCGTCGAGGAACTCTCAGTCGGAGTAGGGCGAGTTCACCGCCCATATCGATGAATTGACTCGACCTTCCGGGCCGGGTCGACGATTTTCTGAATGATGGTCTAACTTTTCTATACGAGATAGCCAAAAGCAAATTTTTGACGCATTAATGGACTATTGGGAACATTTTATGGTGTTTCGATTGTTGTGAAATTAATGGTACGGACCATATTTATTATCTTTTTACGGGGTGGTAAAGGGTGAAGCGGTCAAAAATTGGTCAAATATGATTATAACATAAGAAAATGGCTCTACATGTACCAGATAGCATTACTATACAGTCAACTCATTACATCAAAACTTGTTGCAAATTCTAATTAAGATATAGGTTAAAATCTTCGCAACCCTCATCCCATCAGCATTGCGTAGTCGCATTCACATAGAGTTTCAAATTCTGTTTGGCGTCATCTCTTCTAGTACAAGAAAACCATCCTCAACTCAGCTGTCTGAGTGAATGACTCGGTTGCTAATTCGCTGATAAGTAGTCTGACTGCTTGCCTACCATCAAAATCATCACCATCTAGCATCTATCTCAATTTCAGCAATCGGAATATCGATGTTTGAAATGTTGATAGCATTTACAAATCACGCTAGCTATACTACTGGCGCTATGCAAACATCCTCAGCAAAGACTTCGATGACAACTTCTGTGGGCAAATTTCGGTTCCGAATCTTTAAACCAACGAGTTCACTTTCAGACGGGCTCGCGAAAGTCAATTATTTAGTCGTTTGTCTTTTTTCTTCCCTCCAGCGGCTGCTGGCGAGAAAATGATCAGGATCTAGGAATTCTGAAATTTTGCTTTCCTTCTTTCATTCGGTGCCTTCGTCATAAGCTGGGTTCTCCATATATATACGGCAGTAGGAGAAAGTTTTCCCCGTGCTCATCGTTTGACGGGTGAAACTTTTCATCTGATAGCGTACCGTTTGAATGGGAATTTTATTGCCAGGTTGCGACTAAAATTAAGAAATTTGTAATATGCTTGATGACAAATTGAGGTACCAATTAAGTAACAGCATTATGTACCCTAGGTACCGGTGAAATGTGTCTTTGCTCTTTTTGGCTTTTGAAATGTCTACCTCGAGAATATTACTCCAGCTCTTAGTTTCTATGGAGCAATAAATGAACTTTCTGGTGCTGCCTACTTGCTTATTGTTTTTCCTGCTTTGCTAGTCTCGTGGTATCCTGTTGACTAATATGAGCAGTTGAGCAGAGGATATCCTTCAGATGCAGATACTTTGCTAAGAAAAACAATTACAAAGTGGTTGTGCTGTGCAGGTCCGATTGTAAGAAAACAACTTAGAACATTCCACCGATCAATATCATGGGTAGGACTGAGTGTCTACAAATACTAAACGTAGGTTTGATAAAACACAAAAAAGTGTGAAGTACTACTCAAGTAGATTAACTTCTTCTTGGAGCTCAACTCGAATCACTGAGTTCCTCAGTTCTTCTATGCGAAACGTAATGAAAACTACAGTATTTTTCCCAATCGAACCGAACCAAAATCGGGCCCACACTACACCGCACGGAAAAGCCGGCCGGTATATGGCGCACCTGCCAGAGCAAAGCCCAAACGCAATAAGCAATAATGATAACTGAAAGAAAAAATTATACATCTCATTTTGCCTCAACTATGGCAAAGTTCTTATTGCTACCGAGATCGAACTCGAACGAAGAGGTTCGCTCTCGAATTTTAATTTGTTTTCCTAGCCGCACCACCCACCCGTTCCACGAAATGGACGGTAACTACAATCGGATCCGGGGAGTTTCCCCAGAACTGAAGCATATTTATTGGGAAGATGATACAAGAACATCTTTTTACCTCCGCTGCACACCGTACTCCACCCTACCAGCCAGCCAACTAGGGTGAGAAAATCACCTTTCGTGCATATTTGCAGCATAACTGCCACATACAGGAACGCTCGGCGGATGGTGGAAGAAAAGCACATGCACAATTTTGCTCGCAAAATCCACTTGAGAACTTTTCTTCCTACGCCAGCCAGACACGATGCAGACGTTTGCTACTAGGTAAAGGTACCTGCACCCGATGTACGGGGCCGGAACAGATGGTGATGTCCTAGGGAGGATGATGCTAGGGGTGGTGTAACTTTGAGATCACATAATCAGATCGAAGAATTAAAGGTTGAGTGCAGTCAAGAAGAAAGGTTTTTCCCGTCGGAGGCAAAACTCAGGTGCATATCGAAAATCTGCTTCTTCCTGGATGCGATGAGTCCCAGAGTGGCAACATTGTGGTAAGGAAGGTGTAGTTCCGGAGGATGGACGGTTTACTGTCAGTGCAGAAGAAAGTAGAGACTTGCTGTAAGAAGAGAAAGATCACATGCACACTCTTCTTTGATTGCAGCATCCCTTCGTTAGGTGCGGTGGAGGTGGGGGAGGGAGGATATGGGAAGAACGGTAACCCAAGAAACATCGACTCGAGCCTGAAGAAGATGTTACGAGCAGACGTGCTGAAAACATAAAGTCCCAATGCAGGAAACGAATTTGGCCTTGGTGATTGAGAATGCGAGTTTGTGGAGGAGAAAAAAAAACCGAACCAATTGACTGACCTTAGGGACTGATGTGAAGTCATTACAAACTTGCAAAGTTGGAGCACAGATTTATTACTTATATTTGAGAGAGTATTATCTGCACGTCATAACTCTTCGCTGTCCCTGCGGATTAAACTTCGCTGCTTCGGAATTTGATTCTATACTTATACCCATTTCATTTGACATCCACTGTGAAGATGCAGTAGCCGTTGGTATATGTGTGATAGTGTGTTTTATCTTTGCGAAATCGTAGCCAGAAGTTTAAAGTATGTCGAGCGGGGAAAGTTTTTGAAAATTGTCGTTTTTATTAGAAAATGCTGAAATAGGATGTGTCTTTGATGTTGGAATTTCAGAGTAAACACAGCCGTTACATTCAAGTCTAAATTATCGCTTCCAATTCGAAGCGTTGTGCTTTCGTCGCACCCTTTTCTTCTGCTCTATCTCCGATTCTCACTTGGTTCATGAAATTGCTCGACCTTTGAGATTGATTTAACTCTCGTCTCTTCTTTTGCTTCTTGCCTCCATCTATTACGTCACTATTTTAGCTCTCGTCCGCGTGAGTCGTTTAGAAGCTGATCCCATGAGCCATTCAGCCCCTGTTTCCGTGAGTCATTCAGATCTTGGCCTTATAACGATCTACCGGGATAGTCCCCGAAGGTGAACTCACCCTACTCCGACCGATAGTTCCCCGACGGAAGAATTTCCACCGACAGCGATACCTGCTTCCATGAGACATTTAGCTGAGAGTTCCTCGTCAACAGACTTTTTTTATTTCAATTATAGAGGTTTTAACCATAAGGTCATTCGTCTCTTCGGGTTAGAAAAATCTCTTGTGAAAAATTTCTAACCCTATGTGCGGAGTCGGAACTCGAACCCAGGTGCGCTGCGTACAAGGCAATCGATTTACCAACTACGCTACGCCCACCCCAGTAACGGACTTTTTCTCGATATCGGTGTTTGTTTCGTGAGCCATTTGCGACACGATTCTGTCGGACAGTCCCCAGCAGTCCACCCTACTGTGAATTCCGTGGCGGTTGATTTCTCCCGATACCAATGTTCGTTTCCTTGAGCTATTTAGCTTCCCGTTCCATCGCCATCTACTCGATCTAGTCTCCGGTGGTGGACCTAGCCTACTCAACGGACCAGCCAATATTGTCTGTCTAAAGATTCCGGGTGGAGCGTAGCTTTCGGTTCACTGGCGCCCCAACGACCCAGTACTAGCTATTCGACGCGATCTATTTGCTCTAATCCCCGGCGTTGGATACAGTATACTCACGAGCTACCCGGTAGGGTGTCGAGGTCGGTCCGGCGATTCCGGTGAAATCTGATGTCCCGTTCACTGGCGCTCCGACGACTTGAACCCGGTGCTACGTCGCGTACTACTCAACTAGACCCCGGCGGTAGACCCAGTCTACACCGTCGGAGAGTTCCCCGGCGGCGGAGATTCTCCCGGAATCCGACTTTTGGTTCCACGGCGGTGTTTTAACCAATGGCGTTACTTTATTGGTCCCTTCCTCTGCAGCTCGGAGAGTATACTCGTAAACACTCTGTTGACAGCGTCCCAGATATGCTCGTCGTGGCACATCTCTTCAACGATATTGTCCACGGATATACAAGGCATATCCCTACGGACTTCTTTGAACCTAGGGCATTCGAAGACCACGTGTTCCGGTGTCTCTTGCACGTTTACACACTCCGGGCGAGGAAGCGTGTTCAAACCGATGCAGGCAATTCCGGAAGCGCCATGCCCATTTAGGATGAGTTAGGCTATGTCGATGGGTCCATCTTCCTTTCTCCGCGTTGTCCCATTCTTGCTGCCATTTAGCCAACGAGTTTGCTCGGACCAGTCTCCTTGCATTACGTGCATTTCTCCGCTGGTAGCATTCCACGTTCTCAGCCAGAATGATGCAGATGGGGATCATCCTGGCCATACGGCATACTGCCTCCGACGATATTGTTCTGTAAGCACTCAGGACTCGTACGGCCGTCAGCTGAAATGTCCTGCTCAGCTTTTTACGGCTCCGCTTGGTTTTCAATGCAGCACTCCAGGCTGAAACCGCATATCGGAGTATCGATGACGAAACAGTAGATAATAGAAGTCTCGTGCTGCTTTTTGGGCCTTCGACGTCCGAGGGTTTCACGGTTTTCACTTTCCTGGGCAGCCGCAGTGTTCAGACCCCATCGTACATTCCGTTCCAAACTGTTGGGCCTAGGATGGAGCCATGAGGAACGCCCGCTGTGACTCCCATTGACTTCTGCTCTTCGCTCGTCTCACACAGCAGCACTCTGCTGTGGGAGTAGCTCTAGTAGCATAGAAAGTCGGGAACCCTCATTCTGCGCAGCGCTACAGTGATGACTTCCCAGTTAGCGCTGTTAAATGCACTCTTCATATCAATCTTGACAGCGCAGTATCGATCTCCTCGTCGCTTCTGTTTAGAGGCCTCCTTAGCTCTCTCAAGCACTGTTCGAATGGTATCCACTATCGATGCTCCTTTGCGGAATGCGAACTGCATCTTGGACAGTCCACGTTCACCCTCCGCCAACATGTTAAGGATTATTCTTTCTAAGAGTTTTCCGAGTGTATCCAGCTTTCCTAGCTTCGGCTGCAACACCATTCTTCTGCACCTTCCACATTTCGGGGAAGTTGTCTTGATTTAAACACTTCTGCAGCACCATCATGAACATGTCCGGATATGCCAGAATCGCAGCTTTCAGCACCATGTTTTGTATGCCATCTGGACCGGGGGTTTTCTTTGATTTCAGGCGCTTCGATGCGTATGTATGTGTGTATGTATGTATGTATGTGTGTGTATGTGCAGACATGTCAACAAAATGTCCACATCGGTTTCTCAGAGATGGCTAAACCGATTTTCACAAACATAGTCGCAAATGAAAGGTACAACATTTCCATAGGCTGCTATTGAATTTTATTTTGATCCGACATTTGGTTCCGGAGATACGAGTTGAAGAGTACGGTTACAAAGAAAATCTTGTCTTAATTTGTCCACATCAGTTTCTCGGCATTTTCTGAACCGATTATCACAAACTTAGTCTTAAATGAAAGGTACAACGTTTCTATCGGCTGCTATTGAATTTTGTGTGGGCTTGACTTCTAGCTCCGCAATTACAGGATGAAGAGTTTGATCATGCAGAAAATCCCGATTTCAACGGATACTGCGATGAACGTTTAAAGGTGAATATTTTTCAAAAATGCCACCACAACTGCTTGGATTTATAGTTGTAGCTCACTAACAGTCATTCAAAGTCTCTTTGGCCACATTGGCCACCATCGCCGGATCCGGCGGCCCAGGCGGAAGTATCCAAACTTAGAATAACAATTGCATCGGTTTCTCGGAGATGGCTCCACCGTTTGGACCAAACTTAAATGAAAGCTTTTACTACCCCGTAAACTGCTATTAAATTTAATTCTGATCCTATTTATGGTTCCTGTGTTGCGGGTTGTGGCATTCGGTCACATAGAAAATTCCGATTCAAAATAATACCTCGATGAAGGCAAAAAGGTAAAAATTTCGCTAAAATGAATATATCTAACAACTTGCATTAGGAGTTCTAGCTCACTGACGGCCAACCGAAGTCTCGTCGACCGCATTGACCATCATAGACAATTCCGTAAGTGCCCCGGAACAATCGCCACCTATAAAAATTGACAAACTCACATCAGTTTATCGGGGATGGTTTGGACGATCTTCACAAACTTAGTCCCAAATGAAAGGTAAATAATCGCCATAGATGTCTATAAAATTTCGTACGGATCGGTTATATGGTTCCGAATATATAGACCGAACCTTCCGATCGCATATGAAATTTCCACATAAGCCGGGACATTTTTTTTCTTAAGGGGACCACATGAAATTTCAGAAATCGAATTCGTACTTACGATGCCATATATCACCAAAATGCATGAAACGACTAGATTTTATGTCAGGTCAAATTTTTTTTGGCTGCTATTGAATTTTTTATCGATCTGAATCCGTTTCCGGAGTTACGGCATTAACCCTCAAAAAGGCAAGGGATCTCAGAGGCCCGGCTAATTATACTGTTCTCCAGTTTCAATGAACTTGTAATTTGAAGTACAAATGATCGAATGTTTTCGGGGCTTCGATTCTCTCACTGATAAAATGATAAAAAGGAGTCTTACGATTTCGTTGGATCTGAGGAGTGATGCTTCTTGAAGTCACAATTATAGCTTGCCTTTTTGAGGGTTAAGAGTGCGACCACACATATAAACTGATACCACTGTAACAGTCTAAATCACTAATGACACACCAAAGTCGCTTTGACATTGGCCATACTGTGGCCCACACACCTAGAAAAAATCGTGTGAATTTACGTCTCCTGATCTTTACATATACAAGCATTAAAAATAACCAAGAAGGAAATGTTTCGGCTGTGCAGTCAATACTATGATGTTATTGCTGACTTGGTTGATGGTTCTCATTTTCAGTGGATTTTGGGAGGTTTCTCACTCTCTTAAGGCTCAAGTTACCTCAAGGCTTGGTAGTATGCGTAAGAAAAATTGTGTTCAGCTTTGCCACCAGATTATCCATTTAAACCTTTTCAAAACTCTAAAAGAAAAATATCAGTCGATTTATTAGATCATCACGATTCAATTTATGCAAAATACCTGCTGGAAAAACCATCGGCTTAGCTGGATGGTGCTTTTGAAAAAGTGGCTGTCTAGAAATGGCAGTTGGCCATTTACTTCAGTTTCTTGTGTAAACTGGATGTGTGAATTGTATTGGTTGAACATATTAAGGACTTTTGGAACTTGGTCCTTCGGGAGGATAAGAATTAGGTCGTCAACATACTTGCGTATATTGGAATATTGAGTGTAGCTGCTACATTTGCAATCAAATTTTCCATCACAATATCGGCTATTATCGGAGACAGTGGGCTCCCCATGGCGGTGCCAAAAATTTGACGAAAAAACTGGCCTTTGTAGCAGAACAAGCTGTCGTTGGCGTAGGTTAAAAAGTATCGACGCTATAGTATTGACTGCACAGCCGAAACATTTCCTTCTTGATTTGATAGTACCAGTCGAAATTCGCAAAAAAAATAATTAAAGATAGCTTACTTTTAAGTTTGATTTTAATTTTACATGACGTTGAATTTCGTAAATCATGTAATTTTACTCCACATATAGCGTTTGTTCTGAATGGCAGTAAGTGTAATTTTATGTCATTGCGCATGTAATGTATATGTTTCATGTAAAATTAAACGGAGCACGTTTATATTTCGTCATTTCGTGAATTAAGGTTTGTTAAATTCTGTAATGCTTGCAATTACGTCAACGATAAAATTAATATTTTTTGGTGTGCACCTACGACGCACAGAGGCGTAACTAACTTCAAATCCTGGCCGAAATAGAAAAAATATTGTTTTTGTTTATTTGTCCATATTTTCAGCTTAAATTGTTCTTCGAAACATACTCTAACGTTTTGCTTAAAAAGAAAATCGTTTTCGTTTGAGAATTTTTGTACGCAATTATTTGAAATTTGATTTTTTTACACATATTATTAGCTTGAAAGCGATTATCCCTAAATTTTTCAGATTGCTCAAAAACTAGTTACCCAAATTCAATATATAAATCAAAATCTTGCTTTTCATAGCAAACTCCAGCAACTACAATCAATTGGGGTCAATTTTAGCTTTTCTTTGTCATTTTTGGGTAGGTTTTATAAAAGTGTTCACTTTTATCAATTTTCCACATATTCGTTAGTAAAAAAGTACCTTATCGGGTAATGTTGGGTAAATCTGTTAAAAGGGAATATTATTTGGAGTGTTCCCTCACTGTTCCACAAAGAAAACATTCCCAATTAATCCCATTCGGTTTTTTACAGCTGTTTGAAAATGTCGTGCTTTTTGCCCAAATTTAAGAGAATGCAATTAAAAAAATCAGTATTGGGGCTATTTAAAAGATCTTATATGAAAAGAATAATTTGAGACGGCGCCGGTGGTTGAGTGGTAAGCGCGACCGCCACTCATTCCAGTTGATCTGGGTTCAATTCCAGCCAAGGTCATTGAGATTTTTCTGAGGTGAAAAAATCTGTGGTGACGTCTTCCTTCGGAAGGGAAGTAAAGTGGTTGGTCCCCGGTCCATGAGTTGATGGATCAATATCTAGTCCAGAAGTGAAGTCACCTCTGTGGCGTCGGTAAAGAAGAAGTAGTATCCAACTTCTATACTTACTAACAAATATCCTCCTCCCGTGATACTTGTGGAGTGCACAGTAGTGCGGCCTCTAGCAAAAGCAAGTATCGAACTAACCATTCCTTCACTTTCCTCCCGCGATCTACGTTAGGGCCTGGCAGGCGCCGGTATTGATCAATAAACAATTTAGGATTACCAGGAGTTGCACATTGAAAGATGTTTCGCTACTCCCAAGCATAATTGTCTACTTATTCCCTGTACAACTTCAGCTAGTCCAGATCGATAACGGGGTAGTGGCCAGGCGTGGTCGCACAAGCTCAAGCTCAAACTTATATGACAAGAATGATTTGATTGAGTTCCCCATATTATTTTTTGTTCGATTGTGTCCATTAACCAAATTGAGCTATTATGATCTTGATAGCCATATAAAAGAGTGTGAAATATAACTTCCACTAACCTTGAAATGTGAAACGTAACGTACACAAGATGCCTTGGAAACGTAAGTGAAGCATCAACCAAATTATGCAATCTTCTCATTCCAGTTCCTTGTCTCCAGATTGCAAGTGTTAACGCGAATAATCCAGATTGAATACGATAATCACTTGGATAGATTTCTATAGCCGAATTTACAAAAACTTGAACATTTTTTCTACTATAAGAAAACCAGAAAAGCAAAATAAACATATGAACTTGAAACAAAATGTTTTAATTTATGAAAACAGTTGAAACAGACTTAATCTCAATGCGAAGTTTCCTCAAACTGATAGATTACTCTAAAACACGTTTACATTGAAAAATAATAATGCTCGTGGAATTCGTTTATTTTCGGCTTTGCATCACACTGCAAGGAGGTTTAATATTTTCATATTTTGGTCATAAATTGTCTAAAACCATGAATAACCATTTTTCATCACTTGGTTTCGTATAAAAAAACTTAAAACATGTGAAATAATGTTGGCCATGGATTTGATATAGTAATGCCACTGTGCGACGGTTCCTGAGTTCATAGAAGTGGGAACTGAATAGGAAAATTAAAAAATTGAATTTATATTTTTGATGCCAAATGTCTTTGAAATGCATAAAGGCGGTGGTCAGCTATTTTCGTCCGCGTCCCTTATCACCTATTTTTATAAAGTGATTCATCAGCAGTGCTATCTTTGAAAATGAACCACCTTGGTTATGCAACTAATTTTTCCGGTCTTTTTTTTAAATGCAAATAATTAAGCAATCTTCATTTCGTTATATTCTGAATTGCACATATTTTGTCGTATGTAATTTTAAATGTACTTTCATTTGATGGCATTGTAAGGGAACACGTATCCGCCGGTTGATGCTAATCGAGCTGACATTTCTTTAGACTGAGCAAACTAAGTTATTTGTTTGTTTAGTGTTTATTTGACCAACTAGGTAACGAATCCACTGGGTCTTTAATGCGTGTGGGAAATACGCATGGTCTTGTCTGAGTGTATGACTATTGAATTATGTATGGGGGTGGAGAATTGACAATTCGCAAGATCAATTCAAATCCAATTACCAATTTGCGGCAATCATTTCAACATAAAAAAAAATTTATGGTCATATATAATGGTTTACTTTTAGTCCATTAACTCATCAGTTAATTATACTGAGCTGAGAATAAGTACGTACTATTTGGAAACGGGGGGTGTTTGATTCGTGCATCATTAATATCGTTTAGGAACGCAGCATTTACTCGAACGAGGTGGAAAATTTCAAGTTACGGGATCACAATATGCTTAAGGACGATTTATAAATTCTGCCACGCTATTAGGAGGAAGAGATATGACTAATTGTGACATAAATGGGAGGGAAGCACGTCATGTGCTTTGACGCAATCGGCCGTTTTACGCACGATTGCGCCATGTATATAGGAAATTCCATGGAACATGAACACTTTTGCGAGTAGCGGCATTAATGTGCTACTACAAAATGAAGGACAAACTAAAATCATTTGATTCGTATTAGACCAAGAATAAAAATAACGTGGTAATATGACAGAGACTTAGTTAGTGTTGTGTAATCTTTGCGTGACATAATTTATGAATGTTCCACAATACCACTTTTAAACTCATTGTTTGCGGTCCATTTTACATTGTCGACAATACTCCCGACAGCCGGCTGTTCGGAGTTCAAGTTGTTTTCGATGAAACAATTTCGATAGACGATTACCCAGAGTTTAAACGCCTAGAACATTTACGTATCCTTCAGTCAATAAACTATTCAAACATCTTATGCACGAAAGTATATTCTCAGTCGCATCGCTTGCTTGAAGCGAATCCTGACTAACAACCCACCCACTACCCAATCCGTGGTACTTATGGGAGTGTCACTGAGTCGGGGCCTTCCGTTAAGTAAGTACCACATCAACACTTCCTTTCTCATCCCAAGTTACGGTAAAGATGGTCGTGGCCCGCAATGGTGGCTCTCAGGCGAAATTCTCGCTTGGACTGGATCAATTGTTATTCCCAAACAATGCTCCTCAAGTAGTCTGGCTGGAAATGAGAGTCATCAGTCTGCAATCTACGAAGTATACCGTGCTTACGCAACGCAACGCAACGCAAATGTCTTTGAAATGCATAAAACGTCGAAATTTATGAAATCTCGAAAAAATTGACTTTTTTGTGTTTTGGCAAATTTTTGCCTTTGCCTTTCTCATAATCACTCTGAAAATCGTCAACCTAATTTTCTCTCGACTGACATAGGATTTATGAATTTTACAGGAGCGTAGCTAGGGAAGTAAGAAGGACCCCCACATAGTTCATCAGGACCGTAGCTGGCGAGCGTGCGTAGGTACAAAGTGTATTAAGAATGTAATAGACATTATCACAATTATATTGAACATAATCGGTCATGGAGACATAGTTTGAATAAATGAGAAAGGCACAATTGCACCGCTAGATGGATTAAAACGGGTTTTTGTTTAACAAAACACTTATAACTTAATAAAAAGTGTATTGAAGGGTTCTGGACGAAAGATTGTTCGAATCAATTTACCCTGAAGTGATATTTTACTTTACTGGTTGTTGAATTAATAATGGTCCAGAAAGGAAATCTGTATTGAACTTTCCGTTAGAATTAATGAATTAGTTCATATTAGAATCCGAAAATGGCGCCGTGACAATCCGAATAAATTGGCTCAAATTGCACATTTCCGCGTAGTTCGGAGATTAAGCAGCACGTATCAAAACTTTTATGAGTGTTTTGTACAATTTTGGAACAAAATTAGCATTTTGGTAAATGCGGGACCCTTTCCGGGACGTTTTATAATGCTGGACAAGATCTTGAAATCTGGAATTGTCCCGCCTAATCCGTGACGTCTCGTCACTTTAGCTTCTACAAAAATAGTAAGGCTGTGAATTGTCTCCCATGACTCTTATCCCATGATTTTTTTCTATACGTATATGGTTTTGTGGGCTACATTAGTACTCCAGAACTAAAACTACTACTTTGCCTAATTTTTATTCAATTTATAAATGGATAGTTTTTTTCATTCGCAAAATAGCCTGTTCAAAAATATTCGTGCCGTGACCATATTATTATGTAATATTTCATTGTTTATAGAATAAATCTTTAAAATAGGTACTTTGAAATAAATTCCCTTATTCCTTAATATTGCTATAGCTCCGGTAGTTGCAAACCGTTTTTGATCACCTATACGGCGTTGTGAAGATTACTGAATTGCCTTTTCAAAAAGTAGTAAATTTTTCCAAAACTGGTCAAAAATTGTACTTAATCCGATGCTTTTTTGAACACTAAACGCCAATGCAAATAAATAGTAAAAATAAAGCAATACCTATGCAGTAACGGACTTAAAAAAGGGAGGCGTCGAAGGGAAAATCCAGTGCATTGTACATGTATATAAAGTAAGTATGTTCCGAAGATGACGAATTGAGAAGTATGTGGTGCATATTAGATACAAAACATTTCCCGAATGTGTTTTCCTCTTTACCCGCAAAACCAAAAAATTACGTAAAAAATTGCGATCCGAGCGCATTTTCTAGTTACATTGCTATAGTAGCTTTATTATATCAAATAACAGATTCTATTGTAAAGCAATGTTGAAGCTTATACAATTTTACATAAGTTTCTCGCTTATATTGTATCGATAATTCGCTTTTAAAAAAGATATAATAAATTTTCCGAATTATGTACACATGACAAAACACCAACGTAAACGGTTTTGTGGGGTACATTTGTACCCCAGACCAGCGCCACGAAATTTCAAAATCAGTTACCTATTTCTGCTTGCATTTATCGAAACCGACATTCAGATTCAACGCCTCCCTCATTCATTCACTTTCCAACTGACTGAAATTTCATGCAGAATCGAATGCTTGAGTGCAGAGGAAATATAAATTCATTCACCAACAAAAGCATTCATTTGTTATTATGTCGACAGTAATCTATATTTGGGGCACTTTTGATCAATAATCCCTCTCAGAGCTAGCATAGAAATAAAATTCACTTTGCTTCTGAAACCGAACATGTCCGTACCTGAAAGCGCTGCGTCGGGAGAACGAATGACGATAGAAACGAACTAAAAATTTCATTCATCGCTGCGGGCATGAATTGAATTTTGTTTTCTTTCAAGTTCATGCAGCGATGTCAGTTTTTTTAAGCTCTGCCCCAGACAAACTTCAAGCGGACACTGTTAAGTATGTCAAGTGAAACAAATAGGTTGCACCTGCATTAATGGAAGATTAATAGTCAAATTGATTTATAATAAAGATTGCTTGCAGTTAAAATAAACCGTGACAGTATAAAAGTGATTGCAAATAGCTCTGGGGTACAAATGTACCCTACAAAACTGTTCTAGGGTTAAGGGTTTATGTAGCATTGCTACTGTGAGCAGCATTTCGGCGGTGGTCAGCTATTTTTGTCCGCGTCCCTTATCACCAATTTTTAAAAAGTGATTCATCAGCAGTGCTATCTTTGAAAATGAACCACCTTGGTTATGCAACTAATTTTTTCCGATCTTTTTTTAAATGCAAATAATTAAGCAATCTTCATTTCGTTATATTCTGAATTGCACATATTTTGTCGTATGTAATTTTAAATGTACTTTCATTTGATGGCATTGTAAGGGAACATGTATCCGCCGTTTGATGCCAATCGAGCTGACATTTCTTTAGACTGAGCAAACTGATTTATTTGTTTGTTTAGTGTTTATTTGACCAACTAGGAAACGAATCCACGGGGTCTTTAATGCGTGTGGGAAATACGCATGGTCTTGCCTGAGTGAATGACGTTTGAATTACGTATGGGTAGAGAATTGACAATTCGCAAGATCAATTCAAATCCAATTACCAATTTGCGGCAATCATTTCAGCACGAGGAACAAGTGTTTTATGGTCATATTTAATGCGTTACTTTTAGTCCATTAACTCATCAGTCAATTATACTGAGCTAAGAATAAGTACGTACTATTTGGAAACGGGGGGTGTTTGATTCGTGCATGATGTTAATATCGTTTAGGAACGCTGCATTTATATTTTTATGTATATAGGAAATTCCATAGAACATGAACACTTTTGCGAGTAGCGGCATTAATGTGCTACTACAAAATGAAGGAAAAACTAAAATCATTTGATTCGTATTAGGCCAAGGGGAAAAATAACGTGGTAATATGACAGAGGGTTAGTTAGCGTTGGGTAATCTTTGCGTGACACAATTTATGAATGTTCCACAATACCACTTTTAAACTCATTGTTTGCGGTCCATTTTACATTGTCGACAACACTCACGACAGCCGGCTGTCCGGAGTTCAAGTTGTTTTCGATGAAACAATCTCGATAAACGATTACCCAGAGTTTAAACGCCTAGAACATTTACGTATCCTACAGTCAATAAACTATTCAAACATCTTATGCACGAAAGTATATTCTCAGTCGCATCGCTTGTTTGAAGCGAATCCTGACTAACAACCCACCCACTACCCAATCCGTGGTACTTATGGGAGTGTCACTGAGTCGGGGCCTTCCGTTAAGTAAGTACCACATCAACACTTCCTTTCTCATCCCAAGTTACGGTAAAGATGGTCGTGGCCAGCAATGGTGGCTCTCAGGTGAAATTTTCGCTTGGGCTGGATCAATTGTTATTCCCAAACAATGCTGCTCAAGTAGTCTGGCTGGAAATGAGAGTCATCAGTCTGCAATCTACGAAGTATACCGTGCTTACGCAACGCAAAGCATTGCTACTGTGAGCAGCATTTCGAAAGTGCATTCGTTCATGCGGGCAGTTCGTAATTTGGGAAACATTTAATAACTTCCCCATTTCTAGACTTATTTTGATGATCGAAATGTCGTTGGACTCGAAATTAAATATTTATTTTTAAATTATCATTAGAGATAGGGCGTGCCTTTGAAAAAATGTTGGATCATTTGCATATGTTTAATGAAAAAAATCTAAAATGAATGGTAATTTTCCTATTGTCCAAAAATAGCACATTATTTCATATGAATTAGAAACATATAGCATGTGTTTTTCTTCTTTCCAGAACTGTTAAAAAAATCTAAAATCGGATGAAAAATGACAACGCAGCTAATTTTTTAGTGCCGAAAGTCCTAAAAAAGGTTTTTTTTATCTATAAATTAAGATTTTGGGTGTGAAGAAGATTTTTCAAATGTTTTTTTTGTCTTGCATGTGATGAGTACCGTAAACCGGGGTGACATTGATCACTTTTCGAAGTAATCATTGCATATTTTAAGACGCAACATATTTTTTTCAGGTTAAATATTTTTAAAACATGTACTGATATAAGGAGAACAAGATTGGATGGTTTTACCTAAAATTGTCCGCTTACAGCTATTTTTCTAAAAATGATTTCAAGTTGATGTCCGTTTTCGTATTCTGGGGTGACTTTGATAACCTGCATGTTCACCGCCATTATGTTATTGATGTCAATGTTTTTCATTCAAATGTTTGTTTAAACAAATTCTGGAAAGATACTCATTGTTAAATAGATGTTAATTGGTATTATACAAAGTATTTCAATGTACTGTAAAATTCGAGTAGCCAAAATTCGTATAAATTGTGTCCAACTAGAATAAAAGATTCTGAAAACCTTTAAAGCTGCTAAAATTGTTGTATTTCAGTGCTTTATCAATGTACAAAATGTTTCATCCATTTTAACACGTTGGAATATTGAACAATAAAAAGAAGTTGCGAGTTTTAGCTTAAAAAACGCTTTTAATCCACCTAACAGTGTGATGAGACATTTCTTATAACTCTTATCACTCTCTTCGGATATTACATTGAGAACATTTAGAACTTCATGCTTCACGATGTTTTTGATAACACATACTACATGGGATACTGGCAGGACTCAGAGAATCGCTCAAATCAGCATAGGACAACATCAGTGCTAGAAATCTTAAACCAAATCAATGGGAAAGCGAAAAAATGGCCCTTAAAATAGACATACCAAAGAATTATTGTTAATGCTCTGTTAATAAAATATCTAAATTGTGGTGGGAAAACTGAATTTTCCTAAAGGGGTTATATATTGTACTGAGCCAAAAAAATCGTTTTTTTTAATCGATTTGAAGTTTATACTTTACACAAATTTCCAACGCGACTGAGAACTAAGAAATTAACGCTTTTTCTTGAAAAGGGCGATACTAGCAGTGATACCATTCAAAGAAAATCAACAGCGAATATTTCCAAACTTGGTTTTATTTCCTATTTAAGATCTATTGTGTTTTTTACATCCTAGATTGCATGATTCAGTGATCGAAACCCAAAACTTCATAAAGTATTTGAAATTATATAATTAAAATTTGTTTCTGCTATTGAAATTGACAAAATGATAGTATCGCCCCTTTGGCGATTGTTTACTTTTTCGGTCCCACCTATCAGCATTGAAGTATCGCCCTTACGTTTTTTTTACAATACCTACCGTTCTACACCACCGATTTCGTCCGTGTTTTTTCAATAGCGATCATTGTTACTATATACAGCTGGTATCAGCTTGATAATCCTAAAAAAATACGAAAATAACAGTTTCGCCTCTAAACTGCTAGCAAAAAAAAGTATCGCCCTGTTTGTTTGCATGGAGCATGGAGGGCGAAACTTTAAATAAACAAACAAAAATACAGTTTCGCCCGTTGTATTGTTTGCTGTAGTTTAAGAAAGCAATATCGTAGAATCAAAACTTTTAAGGTTAATTTGTTGCGTTTCAAAGCCCTCATTCGCATGTATGAAAAAAGCCATTTGTAAGTAACGCCCTTTTCACAAAAAAGCGTTGAAATGAAATCGCAGCTCCTGATATCACGCTATGTCTGAAGTACATGCGTGCATAGTTTCAAATTTTACTTCGACGTCGACTTTTTCTAAAGGTGACTTCCCAGTAGTATCCTTGATTTGAATTATTATCGCTAATCCTAATGCCAAAGAACAAATAAAAACCTCTCGAAAACGAATCGTTTGGGAAAATCATCATCATTACTGGAATTTTCATTTTCACGAAACTTTTCGATAACCTTCCGTCACATGCGTTAATGCACTGGGTGCACAGTGCTCTGAAAATCTAGCGAAATCGTCTTAGGGCACCAGCGGGTCTAATGCAGAGCTATCTGCGCGGCGAGTTAAATCTGTTAAGGATACTAAAAACTAATTTCTATTCCATAATTTTCAGTTCAGCAATTCGAGAGATCGTGCTCACCGCAAGCCATGAAAAATAGACTACGTTGTGAAGCGATGGTCACTATTTATTAAAAATCACGGTTAAATAAAAAATTAAACTATTAAAAAAATTCAAATAGTTTATAATTTTCACAAACTTATTAGGAAAAATGTATTAATAAGCTTTCGTAATATTGTTTAGGAAAAAAGCTGAAATTTTCAGTATTTTCTCTATCTGCAACATATAAACCCTCAAGTATACCAATTAATTGATATACGAATTGGAATAGGTTCGCCAAATTTTGGAAGAAGTCTATAAAATAACCCTTTGAAAGCTACCTAAAAATTGTTGTAATTCGATGCAATAAAAAAATCCCCAAAAATGAAATGTATCTATTAATGTGAAACACAGTGAATAATACATACAATAAAGACCCATTTTTATCAATCTCATGGTGTATTTTAGGCTGACAAAATGGGGACATCGACTAAATCGGGCTTTTTTTTTCTTTATAATGAACTGAAACTGTTAAAATATTTTTCCCGTCCCTTGATGTAGTCTGATAACTATTTCTGATTATGATGAACTTTTCATTTTTGCATATTTCCATCTTCATGATAAGGAAAACATGCTCAAGAAAGGATTTACTCGAATTCAGTCTTGTTCGTCTGCTAGAGCCCATCATTCATTTTTGGCTGATAAAATCGGGGTTTCAATGCATTATAATAGATATTCAGCATTCGAAGAAGTTTCTTGTTAACGAGTGTAGAACGAATTTGTTTTTACTTACTTGAAGTCAGCGGCGTAGCCAGAAATTCGGTTTGGTGGGGGTTTGGTGAAAATCGATCATACTGTCCAAACGGCATAATTCCGAAACCGTAATTTTTGAAGTTTTAAAATTATGCAAAATTATTTTTTCAGAAAATAGTAACAGAGTTCGTGTCTTTAGCGAATTTGTTGAGACTTTATTGTAGTCATGAATATTAACCTGCGAAAATTCACCATAAATACTTCTTGGACGATATACCGTCAAAATTATTTTATCAAATGATGCGCTGTTTAACGTTTGTAAAACTCATTGAAGATACTAAACCTCCGAAATTGGCGGTTTCAAAATGATGCTATCTTGACCTTAAATTACTGTTTTTAAATATTTGACCTATACATATAATTGGTCATACAACAAAAATCAAATGCTCATCAAAATCGATCAGAACCTGCTAGAGTCGAATGGAAATCGTTATTTTTCATAAATTTCTCTCTACATTCGGAAAGTGTTATCCTCGTTATTAATCATATTACGTTTTCGTCTCAACTCGTCGCATTCCCAAAATAAAAACCTGTTTTAATCCACCTAGTAGTGCAATTGTGCTTGTCTCATTTGTCCAGACTACGATTCCATGGCTGGTTATGTTCAATACAATGGTGGAAATGAATATTACATGTTCAGTACGATTTGCACATACATACAATGGATCGACAGCCACGATCTTGAGATACTATGTGATATTGAAACATCGCTTGAAACCAGCGGCGGATCATGGAGAATGATCCGGGAGGTCCAGGTCTTGCCGAAAATTTTCAACTTGTTAAGGAATTTTAAACTAGTTTTAATTTTAAAGTAGCAACCCCTTACTGCATACTCCCTCCGGGCCAGTATGATTGACGATTTTTAGAGTGATTGCATAACCTTTCTATATGAGAAAGGCAAAAATGTACCAAAGTCCAAAAAAGTCAATTTTTGTCAAACATCTCAATGTTTCATGCATTTTAAAATCATTTGGCATCAAAAATACAATTTGATTTTGAAATTTTTTCATTTCAGTTTATATGGGAATTTGCTGTGTGATTGCATTCTTCAACTCATAACCCCGGAACCGGAAGTCCAATCAATAAAAAATTCAATAGCAGCCGATGGGAAGGTTGTACCTTTTATTTGAGACTAACTTTGTGCAAATCGGTCCAGCCATCTCTGAGAAACAGAGGTCACATTTTTTTCCACATACACACACACATACACACAGACATTTTCCGATCTCGACGAACTCAATCGATTGGCATATGACTTTCGACCCTCCGGGTCGGGATTAGATTGACGAATTTTAGAGTGAATGAGAAAGACAACAACATTTTTAGCAAATGTTGATAGTTATGCATTTTTTGGTGAGCAGTTCTATGTTTCATAGACATTAAATCAATTTTAACTTCGCTTCCTATTAAATAAAGACCCTCATTACAGTACATCTCTACAAAAACGAGCTCAATTTGGAAACAAATCTGAGGATTATGATTGATTACAGAACTCTGGAATTTTCTATTGGAATGTTTTCAGGCAGGAATTTGATATTGATGCTATTAGACAACTGTGAAATCAAGACCAATAGATCTGTTACATATCAGGACCCATTCCGACGATTTATCAAAAGTCCTCATGATGTTTACAACAACACGTTATCAATCTACGGATCAGATAATTCTTATTGTAATATTGAATTAAATCAGCATCAATAAATTTTCAACTTCAATCCAATTTTTTTTTTGGGTGTGGTGGGGGACGGGGGGGTTGTATGGTGTTAAACCCCAAAACCTTCTCTAGGCTACGCCGTTGCTTGGAGTTATTTATTTCGCTTTTCATTTTCCGATATGTTTCAGATCGATCCGATGGTTATAAGTTAGAAAAATTGCAGTCAGAGGGTTCGCACAAATGACCATTTTTGCACTGATAAGTGATCAAGTTCCTTCCAGACAACTTGGAAGTGTTCGGTGATTATTTCTAGCGGTTGTAGATAGTAAAATGAAATACAAAATTCGTTTTATCGAAATAATGTTTAGTTTATTTCAATGGATTATTACTATATTGAACAATAAATAGGCGACAAAGAGTAATCAACAAACAACAAGCCATAACTTTTAAAATATGCAAAATAGATATTTAAAGTCTTCAGTAAAGTTATTCGCAAAAGTAAAAGCTACAAATTTGCTGAAGACATCATTTCGATATAATCACTTCCAAGAAAATTTGTGAAAATATCTCACTCATAGGGGGATTAATCAGCAAAAGCACAATACCAAAAGAAAGGGCATATTACCTCCATTAAATTCTCCGAAGATACTATTGACCTAAAGTAAGCCGTTTTGGCGTTAATAATAGATTACATGTTTTTGGTCATATTTCTGGCTATGGGAAATGATAAAAATCTTTCGTCCGCATTTAATGTTAAATATCTTTTTTGATAATAGTCCGATTTCAACAATCTATAGCTTGTACGAAAGGTATTCGTTAAAGCTGTCTAAAAACATATAAATTGTTAATCTATATTGTCAATTTCGGCAGATAATTTAAAAAAACTGCAAAAAACGCCATTTTTGCGCATTCAAACATTCATATCTTGGAAACTAAACATCAGAATCAAAAACAAATTAATAGCGTTCATACTGTTTTTTAGTTCTTTCATTTAAAATTGGCTTGGATAAGATCGGTTCAGCCATTGCTGAGAAACACGAATGAGAATTTGTCCGTTACATACACACACACACAGACACACACACACACACAGACATTGTCCCAAATCGTCGAGCTGAGTCGGTTGGTATATAAGACTCGGCCCTCCGGGCCTCGGAAAAAATCTTGAAAGTTTGAGCGAATTCTATACATTTCTTTTATAAGAAATGTAAAAATTGAAACAATTGCCAACTAGTTTCACAAAAAATTGTATTTAAAATAAACAAACTCTTTAAAGTAAATTTGGTCCATCCCACTTTAAAGGAAAATAAATTCTCGTTTGTAATTTATTACTCTTGCTCAAATCTGAGATTTATTTGTTTTATAAAAAATAGACACTTTATGAAGCTTCATAAAAATAAGGTAAAGGCAAACTTCGGTTTTTTGTAGTTTTTGTACCCAAAATTCGAACAAAATACTCAAAAAGTATAACAAACCAGTATTTCATAAGTTTAGAGTAAAAATCATTTCAAACTAAAATGATTCGGTAGACTATTCTGGTTTAATAAGCGATCTACGAAAAAAGTTTCGAGTGATCAAAGTCACCCCGATTTACGGTACTACTATACTAGGGCTGTTGAAAAGTTCAAAACTACTGTTACACCGTAACTTACGTAAATATGATGGGTTCTAACGCGTATTCGAGGGCTGCTTCTGATTTGAACCTTGAAATAAGCTTTTCCCACCCAACAATAATAACTTTTCATTTAGACCAGCACCAGTTAGATGAAAAAATGAGAAAAAATAAATAAATGTATCTGTATGAGTTGAACTTGTCACAGAAATCATATTTGATTTTTTAGTAAAAAGTTTGACCGATTTTAATACATTCTTGTATGACTAATTTTTGATCGTAACACCCTATATACTAAAATGACAGACGGACGAATGTAGTTAATCCATCAGTTTTCCCAAGACGCGATACGACGATCTAGATTTTTGAAGGTGGGTCAGCAAAATCTTTTCGCGAACGGTTTGCTCATTTTTCCATCTCCATCAAAATCTCACTAACATCTGTAAAACTTAGCGGATTTACCAATACGCTCTACGGAGAAACTGGACAAAATTGGATTCATTTTGGGCAAGTAGGAAAAAAGCTACGCAAATTTGAATTGTTCACGATAATTAACAACTCACTCACTGTATTAGATTTGAGAATAAGTTTGTGAGAATCCAGTCAATTGTTGCGAAGGAGATGTGAATTTAATACAGGAAATTAGCGACTTCTTGGAAGATTCCGATTCCATTGGAGGCGGCCAGATAGGATTTAATTGGGTATCAGTAATTTGGAACCACAAATCCAAGCAGTTTAGAACTTATTTTAAAATTTTCATCATTTAGATAACAAGATGATACCGGTCGATATGAGAATTTCCCCGCAACTTCGGAACCAAAAGTGTTTGCATAACTTTTTTTTATCAGAGAAAGTCAAAGTGTGTCATTTCACTTAAAGAATATTCATTGGAAAATAATTTAAAATCAAAATGCCAATGGTGATCAACTTTTAAAATTTGTTGTTGTTGTTTATTTCAACTTGAACCTCGCTGACTCCTAAAGTTGAAGCATTTGAAAACTTTCTAAGAAAGCAAAAAAATCGCGGAAACACGCCTTCGCAAGCTACTCGCGTTTCACCATCAACGTCCTTCCTGCGACACTATTGACCTCGTCAAACAAATGGGAACCGTTCACCACTTACCTACACCTGCCCCATTTGAATGAATCCCTCTCTGACGACCGTATGACAGCTCAATTCTGCTCAAGCCTGCCTAAATGGGTACGAATTTTCCCAAATCAACTGTCGCCTACAAATCCGATCGGAACCGTTTTCCAGCAGCAACCCAAAAATCGCACCATATGGAAACCTAAGTCCATCCATATGGTAGCAGCACCATCATGACCGGGTTGCTATTGCCGTTGTTGCAAAAGCTTTGTCGTCGCTTTCGCAACTAGCTACGTGCGGTACAGAAGCAAAGCAACGCCGCGCGATATCCACCGTGTGGTGGAGAGATTGACATGGGAAAAGCGGGTCGAGAGGATTGCTTCCGTTTCAGCTTGATTGAATCCTTTCACCAGCATCAGCAGCCAGGCAGTTAGCATCAGGGGGGGCAAGCAAGTAAGTAAGTAAGTAAGAAGCCTCGGCCACATTTCCGACCGGTCCGGTCGGTCCAACATTCAACACCGTTTTCGCTGTTGGCGGAAAGGTTGCCTCGAATGGAATGGTTGGAACGAGAAGGGAAAGGATCACCATCATCAGTTCCCCCGCTAGGTTCGCATATCAGAATTGACTGA
Organism: Topomyia yanbarensis; assembly: GCF_030247195.1. Taxonomy (NCBI): domain Eukaryota; kingdom Metazoa; phylum Arthropoda; class Insecta; order Diptera; family Culicidae; genus Topomyia; species Topomyia yanbarensis. Next base: position 371,434,578 of record NC_080672.1, on the reverse strand, counting down.
CTGATTGACTGACTGACTGACTGACGGACGGACGGACGGACGAACTGACTGTTGTGTACGCTCCGCACGAGTCAGTTGCTCCGTCACGGTCAGTTTTTAGGGCTGGATGAGGACGCGCGATGGGGTTGCAGGGTTTCCTCGGGAGTGTTGTTGTATGTATTTTGCTGAATGAATGTGTTTTTACGCTGCTCCCTTCTTAATCGATGGAATGTGAACTGGTTCGGTTGGGTTGGGTTGGGTAGGGAGCCGGGTGGAACTAGCGCCGAAGGGGATGAGCCGGGGAGAATATCGATTGTTGGCAGAGTGGGGTAAGTTTTTACGCATAATGCACCCGAAGATACGGATAGTGCTCTTCTGTCAATTGCTTAGTAGGCCGTTGTTGGGCGGAAGCTCGGCGTGTGTGTGTGAGTATTGATGTGCAACAGGCGCCTATGGTGACTACAAAGTTGTCGAAGTTGGAGGGGTAGGAAAGCTTGCGAGTGAGGGGAACGACCCGGCGAAAAGTGAGTACGGTTTCTAAGGAAGGGATGATGCGGGTGGTAGATTGCATGAGCTGCGGTGAGTTTGCGCAGTGCGGCACGCATAATTATCGGCTCCCGTATGAAGGTTGTGTCTGTGTACTATGACTTCAAACTGTTGCTCGAACATAAGGCGCGTTATCAAATTGGTCTCCCGTGGTGCGTGTGACCGTCGGGTTGGCTGTGTAGGTGCGGTTTGACTCGGGTGCTTCCGAACCACCAGGACCAAGTTATCAGCGGCTGAACTCGCATAGTCGTTGTCGTGTGTTTTCGCTGAAGCCATACGGTTTTCCGGCAGGCTTCCGAGTGCTTCAACAAGTGTGTACGTGGGGGAGTACCGCACCCTAGCTGTCTAGAACGGGGACCAATTTTTAGAACCTTATGCTCTGCGACCAACCGATGTGTCAGTCGTCAGTCGCTAGCGGTACGAGTAACATCGTGAGTGAGTTTTGTGCACCATCTTACCCACACTGTACTGATTAAGTTTTTTGGGTTAATCAAACATTAAATTAGCATAAAAAGTAGACTTCCAAAATTTGTTAAGTTTTAATGAGTTGCAATACATCAACATCCGATAATTTGTTCAAATTTCAAAAGTGATTTATTTTTCCGGAGCTGTTCGACAAGCATCGAAAAGAAGAAATCAAACGATTGGTTCAAGCAAACGGATCGAAACCGAAAAAAACAACAGACACTTATTCAAACAAAAAAGTCGCAACACCCTTTTCGCCCAGTACGGCAGGGGCAAAAAAAGAAAAACTTCGCTCTTCTACCGCTGCAATCTGTTGCTTCCTTCTATGTATTTTCTGCTGCTCCTATTTGTCTTTCATGGAATTTTCCGCCTCTCCGGAAAAGTACCACCCGGAAATCTGGAACTTTATTTTCGTTCCTCTCTTACTGCTTCCGTTTCGCCACCCATCCGTCGTTCATCTGTCTGTCTGTTTGTCATAGAATAATGGCTATTTGATCAAAATTTAATTACTTTTTCACAACTCTTCCTCAGAGTTTGTTCGAGTCTGTACACTTCTTTTTTTTTCAATTTATGTAATTACTTTCTTTGAAATCGAATCTGTTGTAACAACTTTTCGAGCCGCTAGCGAAAACTGGCTGGTTGATCATCGACCAGAGCCACCGCCATCCGTGTTCCGGAAACAGCTTTTCCTAAGCGAAGTTTTAAAAGTGATTAATAGGGGAAAGCACACACACCCAAACCTGAACCGTATTGTCAGGCCTGAGTCCAATATGGTCACCACACTTCATGCTGCCGGTAGAAGTTTGAGCCGCTGCGACATCCTGCATCAAACAAGCATCCGAGAAGCTGAACCGAAAAAGGAAACTCCGAACAAGAACAAAATCCTCGAACAAAAGTTAAATTGAGTTAATAAACTATGAAGCAAGCGAAACGAAAAAAAAACACATCATAGAACATAAAGTTTAACAAGAGTGCCTGTTCCGGAAAAACGCGCGCGCGACGCACACAACACACCCCCGGTCATCATCCCTTTCTCCCCCTTACCGGATTGAAGAGATCAGATCCCGGCCGCCTGGCAAAATCTACTACCTGCAACAGGCGACAGCAGTGCCAGGCCGGTCCGGTGTGCTGTGCTTGTGCATTTCCGGGTTGAGACACCGACAGCGCTATTCTTTTTACGCTGTGTCGTTGCTTCCGTAGACAGAGTCCAGTCATTCGCCCACTGCTGTTCAGATTTATCCCACTGATTCCCCCCCCCCCTCCTCACGATCCCCTCTATGAGTTAGAGTACACGATACGCGCCGTACCCAGCTTTGATCTTGAACACGTCGATAGCGGCCAGGAGGGAAACTACGCTACTGCCGGTTGGAACACTGAGCGCGGGGTCCGGGGAGAAGAGTCGTGTCGCCCGCAGACGGAATGGATCGAATAGCCATGACCCATCAGGTGAGTACTTTATGCTTGGACATTTTTAAAGAGTTTATTGGGAAAATTTGATCGGTGCAATGGGTTTCTAGATTTTTGCATTGAATTTATAGAGATCACGAGAAAAACAAACTTTTCCGTTTTAGAGAGCAAATATTCATAGTTCTACTACGAATGTGGTTCGTTGGTTTATTGCACTGTTTCTGAACAGAACTTATACTTCGCTATTTATGGAAATATTTCATGTAGTTTTTGGAAATTCACCACGATGGCAGGAGTGTAAAACACGAAAACTCATAAAACTGAAACACGAAAACTGATAAAAATTATAGTCGTGTAGTCGTCAAATCGTATAAAATGGACGTTATTATTTAAACAATAAGTAGGGGAACATGGGGAGACTTGACCAGGTTTTCAGCTAAACCTGCATAAATCTCTAAAAAAGCCTTCAATCCCTCAAAAGTCATTGAGATATAATGTGCAAAGCTATTGTGCGTCTTTATGACTTTTTGCAGATTTTTTAATTTAATTTTTGAAAAGTTACGAAAGTTTTTCTGTGATTGTTTTTTTTTTTGGTCAAGTTTCCCCACTGCGGGGAGACTTGACCAAGGCGTGAGGAGACTTGACCAAGAGAATTTTGAAAAATCAAAACAAAAAATAATGACATAAAACATAATGTAATTATTTGTTTCCGTATTGTCAAGATCCTTAGGTAGCAGTAAAAATATAAAAGGGTTGCATTTGATAAATTGCTGTTTTTTTAAAATGCATTTCTTTTTAAGGATTAACTGTACTGCTTGCATTGCATGTTCACACGTCACGAAATCAGTCCTACTATTGCTAACTTTGTTTACTAATACTAAAATATTAAGACTTTTGTTTGAATTGGGATTTTTTATGGCGTGATTAACATTAACAGTAGATACCAAAGCATAGTAAATATCAGGATTTTTTTATCTTTCTTCAGCTAATTGCCACTTGGTCAAGTCACCCCATAAAATCTTGGTCAAGTCTCCCTAACATTAGTTATTGCGTTTAATGTCATGCAAATTCTAGTAATAGTTATTCTAATGTTCCAATTTATGTAAAATCATTTCACTGTTTCACAAGGATTAAGATGGTATATTAGTACATTAATAGTAATTAGTAGTCGAGTAGATATGTCCATACAAAGTTTGATAAAATTTAATGCAAATTTATTAATTACGTAATATTTTCTGTAAGGAAAGGATTTTTCATTCCAAACTTTTAAAATTACCTTAAGGGATCGAAATAAGTATAAAAATATTTTTGAAAAAATTTTAAGAATCGAATAGAAGACAGCCACAGCCAAAAATAGAATTTTGCGCTTGGTCAAGTCTCTTCATGTTCCCCTAAGCTTCGAAATTATTCAACGATACTCTTTTGTGATGCTTTAATATTTTTTTAGATGAAATTGGGTAAAAAAATTACTTGTGGCAAAAACACAATTTTTTGAATGGGTAAATAACGTGATATTTGGCCCACCCAGGGCCGTAGATACGTTTTAGTAACTTTGAAGAGGAATTTTTCGTCAATAGTATTAGTAAAAGTAAAGAAATGGAAAGATTAAAAATGAATTACATAATTGCAAAAATTATAAACATTATCTAAACAAAAAAAATCAAAAATTCCCTTTGTTCAATTATACAAAAAACAAAATAAAGGGAAAACTTTATATTGAAATTGCGCACAGAAAAACTAAAAATCGCAAAATCAACTACATAAACAAATTAAAGTCAATTGTCAAAATATGTATAATCGAAAGCAAAAACCAAAACAAAACCTGTAAGAATCGAGAAAAGAAAACAGGAAACTAGACAATAAAATTGTAAAGACTAAAGAAGTGGAACATTGTTGAACAAATGGTGAAAATCATAAAAAAATCGGCAGATGTTGAAAAAATTCAAGAAATCATGAAAATGAAAAAAAAAACAGCTGCGAACATTGATATAAAATTAAAATGCAGAAACTGAAAAGCTCGAAAATAATAAAATATATTCAACATTAAAAACAAGAAATATTTAAAGCAATAGAAAAAGTGAATAAAGCGTTAAGAATGCGTAAAAGTAGAGGAATAGATATAAAAGACAAAAATAAAATAAACACGAAGAAATCAAAAAAAAAATGAATTGAACAAAAACGGACAAAATGGAAAACAAAAAATAGTATAAAACTAAAATGGTATACCATAGAAACATAACAAATTGAAAAAATAACAAGAAGAAATTGAAAAAAATAGATTAGATTATTTAAAGAATGGAAAACAACATTAGAAATAAAGCTTGACAGAAATTCGAACAACAGCCTAAATGTAAAACTAAGAAAAAATGCGCATAATGGCAAAAAAAATAAATCCAATGTTTTCTAGAAAAATAAAAAAAAATGAAAAAGCAAACCTATTGAAACCCAGACAAAAGCACTTTCAAAATAGGTTGCATGGAAAAATCAAGAATAACAAAAATGAATAAAATGAAAAATTAAGGAACGTGTGTAAAAAAAATTATAATAAATTAGCAATGAGAAAAAATAAAACTACGGAAAGCTAAAAACTAGAAAACATGTACCAAAATACGAGAAATGTAGATAAAGGGACAATGTGACATTTTGGAATGAATTTAAAAAAGAAAAATGCAAAAATATATAGAGAAAAAAGAAAATGGAAAAGGGGAATGATAAGAATGAATGGAACTAATAGACTAATTTTGAAAGTTTGATGGAATGACAAAATAAACAAATGAAAAAGCAAGGTATTAAAATATGAAACAACAGAAAAAATAAAATAGATTGGAAAAATTGCAAATAAAATGGAAAAACTCAGCAATGACTATAAATTAAGATAAGGAAATTGCAGATACACCACGACTTGCAGCCGTCATCAGTGTTTGTATCAATATGCGAAAGACATCAAAAAGGGGCCATGCATAAATGACGTAGTATTTTGGGGGGTAGGGAGGGTATACCAAATTTGTGACGAAGTGTGACGAGGGGGAGGGTAGGGCCAGAAGTTGTGCGACGTAGCATTAAGTTTAAATTTTTTGACGGACATCAAAACCCATTAATTAGAGAAAACACTTTAATGTTACTCCATTCGCAAGAAAAATAAATTTCAGTTCACACAAATTACTTTTCATGCGATTTTTCATAAGGTAAATTTTACGCTTCGCGAAATTACAAACTCGCAAAAGTACGAAAAGATTTTGTATGCGGATTTAACTTGCTACATTAGTTAGCTAATGTTGCTAACTAGTAGACTTAGTTTGGTAGCTGAATTAAATTTAGTGATTTAGATGATCGTATGCTTTTTAGAGTCATTGGAAACTGCAGGATTGTGAACTTAGAGAACTTCTCTTCACGCTCCCTTGACATATAAAATTCCAAACAAAACTATCGACACTATATTTGTCATGAAATGGGCTTATTTTGTGCGCAATTTGCTGTTATAATGAAAATGTTGATAAAAGTCGTCAAACATTTTGAAAGTGCATGTATTTAAAATAATTGTAAAACATATGTAATTTTTTTAAAGTGCAAAAAAATTGATCAGCGAAATTTTAACAAATTTTTAAAAAATCCATGTAAAAATGGGAAAAATAGCGAAACATGGATCAAATTACAAATAAGGGTTGTGGTTGGATTTTACGCTATGCTGGTTTCAAAAACATTCATAAAAGCTAAATAGGCTCTGCTTTATTTCTTTTGTAGTTCGTAGCACAAAATATATCATATATTCTTCACATTCACCGCAGAGTGTAATGCTGTGGTAGAGCATTTAGGTGTACTTTTTCGCAGTTTTGTTGATTTTTAGTACTTCACATCCTTGAATATCTGCAAAAAATCAAAAAGCACCAGCCACTCTCGCTGTGAAGGATAACCCAAGCGAACTGTTCTCTGCTCTACAGTAAACAAACGCGGGGCGTACAATCACACTTCAGTGTCTTTCAAGAATCTTTGCATATAATCCGTTGATCCATTGAAGTAAAGGTCCTGTGGGGTAAAGTGAATCTGAACCCAAATGGTGGTGAGCACTTTTTAAATATATTGGACAACACCGTGAGGAGCCCTACTTATCGATTAGGGTCTGCAACCCGAGAATGATATTTATGATGACTGTGTGCTAGACGATTTATAAAATGATGCTGAGAGTTCCTGATGAAGAAAAAATTGCAAAATAATCCACTGGATTCATCCGGGCGAAATCCGAATTACATAAACAAAGACCCGGAATTTGCCTCAAAAAACCGGTGTGGCAACCCTAAATAGAAAATTGGGAAGTTTTCTTTTTCTTTCTAATTACTTTTGATAATTACCCAGCAGTTGCGAAAACCTGACAATAACTGAAAAAAATCGATTTCATATTGACGAAATTTGAAGACAACCTCATGACTTCTAATCACATCATTAATTTTTTATCCCTAGCAAGTCTGATCTATTTTTTTATAGAAACTTTAATCTTAGGGCCATTCACTTCTTCATCCAAGTTAGAAAATTTTCTTTAAAAAATTCTCCATTCCTATGTGCGAGGTTAGGAATCGAACCCAGATGAGCTGCGTACATGGCAGTCGATGTACTCTGCCCGCCCTGGTCTGATCTTCTACTTGGGTACAAATACATTTATTTGATATCCAATATGCAGTAGTTTTTAAAATCATACACATGATATTGAATTTTTTTTACAGTCCAAACCAAAATTTTAGTTTCCGTTAAAAATCCGGGCCCCCTTCAAAACTTCCGACCCGTCCCCACCCCCTCTTGGCAGGCCCACCAAATATTTAGTAAGACTGCTTGTTTCGTTTTAACTAAATCTGTCAATAATAAACGCGTATTGTAGTTCAAATGGCGAAAAAGTTTTTTTTCAGTAAGTATAATAATATGGCCAGTAGGGTGGGACAAATTTAGATGCCTGCTCCGTGCAACTTTTTGGGTACCATTTGAGTACTAGAACAACTTTGCAAATATTTAGCTCGATTAGTGAAACTATACTTTGCGCCCACGCGTGTTTTTTTTTGCCAAAATCATGCGATCTAACCATTATGCCTAAATCGTTAAATTTGGGTCAATGACTTCGATGTCTTCGAAGGAGTTTGTCTACATTTGATACCCTTTCATATGGTGTTATTATTTTAATTTTGATTAATGTCCTTAAAAGTCAGATATATTTACTAACTTTCTTGCAAGCGCATATATTAAAATTATGTCTTCAGCAAAATTGTAAATCAAGCTTTTGCCAACAACTTTGCTGAAGACACAATTACTATACCTATAATATCTTCGACATTATTTCTGGTTGTTTGGGGATGATCCCTTTAAAGCCAATTATTTAATATAACATTTGAAATATCATTCTGACAAGTTCGAGATGTTCAGTAAAAAGCTTTGAATTATCAAAATGGAAAACATTCTGTAATACAACAATGGCTTATCTCGTATATTTATATAGCATTTTTTTTGAAAATGATGTGTTTTAATGGTGATCGGTTATTAACGGGGAAACGGCTGAGTTTACGTCAATAGTGTTTTCGGACTAGTTATCAAAAATATCACGATTTTTCATTTACAGCTACGATTTTTGTGATTAATCCTCCTATAAGTGAGATTTTTCAACTTATTTTTTTTGTGGAAGAAATGGCCTAAAATCTTTGAAAAAGTTGTGTAGATTGCTTTCACGAATATTTTTGCTGAATACACGTAATCTCTTTTTTGAATACTTAAGAAGTTATAGTTCGTTATTTTTGGAAGACCCCCGAAAATGTTTTTTATAAATATCTATTTAATTATCATTTCTACGGGTTTCATATATTCTACGAAGTTATTTCAATCGTCAAAATACACAATTTTTATTAAAACGTAGTTTTTCTTATCTCGAGTATTTTAAAAGATTTTCTGGAAAACAATAGTTTTTTTTCAAATTTTCTATAACTCTACTGGAGACAACGAGACACAAGTAAACTCCGCTGAGTTTTATAGTGTTGATGTAGCATTTCTAATTTAAATTAGAGCTGGTTTCCCGATTTTACCCGTTCAAAAGTTATTACTTCAGACCTTTGCTAATTTTACCAAAAATTACCCAATAACTTCTAAGTCGTAAAAGATTGACCAATGATCTCTTCTGGAAAGATTTGTATCTTGATAAGCCAAACAACTTTGTTGAATATACTGAAGCTTTATCTGCGATATTTAAGAAGATATGTTGAATAAAAGCTTTCAACGGGCCATCCATCAACAACGGTCAATAACTTCGAGTGTGCCATAAATAGAAATTTTTGGTCTTCAGTAAAGTTGTTTACAATAACAAATTCTTTGACATTTCTGAATTCTTTATCTTGTGTTCCATACTTTAAAAAAATTGTAACTATAACTATATCATCAAAATAAAGATCTTGGATCATCAGAAACCTTTCCAGAAGACCTCATTGCTGTACGCTTTACCGTTTTCCCGTGAATAATTTTTCGCATGCTTTTGGCGAAGAAAAACCACTGTGCCACGGTTAAAAATTTACAGAGGATTCCGCATGACGAATTTGACTTTCATATAATATCTGTAGGAATCTCCTAGATGTGGTTTTCATAGGAAATTTCTCAAATAAACAAAGTCTCGAAGACCTCGAAACGGTCTGACGCATGCGAAAAATGTTTATAAGGGACCACTTCAATGGAAAAAATGCGTTGACAGCGAAAATATTCTAGAAACACTGTTGGTTACTTGCATTGCTTTGACAAGACATGTCACGTATAAAACTAGCGTTCCTGGTTTGATTCTAGCAGATCAGAGTCGATTTTTATTACCTTTTGTAGATTTTCTCAATTTTGGCCAATAAAAATGTATTTTTATATGGGAAATTGCGGTTTTTTCTCTTCAAAATGGTGTATCCCAGGATCCGTTCAAATTATATTGAGATTATGTGTGTTTTTTATGTAAAAATGTCTGAGGAACACGATGGCGTTAGAATTTTCAAAATTAAAATATATGTATTGAGAGAATAATTAACTTTTAATATTTAACTGAAAAAATCGCATAGTTGGCAGCACTGCTACCAAAAATTAATATTTTTTTCTAGATTTCTTGAACAATTTTCTTCAAAAGCCATCTTGCGGTTTGATTATAGAGTAAATAGAATCGGAGATATGATCAACAGAAAATCAAGGGTTTTGGCAATTTGTAAAAACGGGGGGGGGGGGGGTGCTTCCATGACCCGAGGGGTGGTTCAATTGACTCAAAAAATTGGGTTTTTATATATTGGCCCTAGATGTACAATTCCTCCAAATTTGGTTCAAATCCGTGGCGGTCGATTACACGTGCTTTGATCACTTCGCGTGGGATGACTCTTATAATAAACTCAGCAGCAAACTGGGTGTGCAAAAATGAGATTATATCCTATGATTTGAGTACTGCGTAGCTAGCACTGGTCAAAGCATCCTTTGGCTCATTCATAATGATAGTTCCATTTAACGGAAAAAAATCCGTTCATGCAACGGATAAGTTTCTGAAATTATGTATAATAATCCTCCTATTCAATAAAATCTATTTGTGTTTCCAAAAAAACTAGTTCGCGCCGAATATATACATGGCGTTACATTCGAATGTTTTGTAGGGTTGCCGTGTTCATCCTATCCTATTATGATCCTTGTTCATAATTTGGGAATACACGACCGACAGTGAAACGATGTTCATGATTGCAGGAGCTTATTCGTAATTTTGTGATGTTTCATTACGTTATCGTGATATTTTATTCATGATTATTATCGAATTTTTCTGTCCGAGTAGCGTGATTTATGTTCATGATAGCAGGATCTTAGACGTGATTTTCGCAATTTCTATTCACGTTATCGTGATATTTAGTCACGAGTAGAGTAATTCATGTTAATAATTTCAGAATCTTAGTCACGATTGTTGATGTTCTTGTCACGAATTGTGTGATTTATGTACTTGATTTTATGATCTTAGTCACGATTTTCGTAAACGATTAAGCACTGAAACTGATCTGTTTTACAAAAGATGTTCACTATATTTTGGACTACGTGACTTACAGCTGTACACGGATGTTTTTTTCCAATTTGTTTATTTGACACGGCTCATAGTGGTAGCTTAACGGAGCCGTGGATCTTTTATATGTTTACAAATGGAAATAAAAATATAAGCAAATATTATTGTAATATTGGATCTCGTGCGCGCAACATTTTATTGCGAGCGGAGACCTTCTTTCGCGGGGTCTGCTGGCATACTGCATCTGGGGGGTCATCTAATTCTTTTTTAGTCTTTCACGTCCAGGTCGAAGCTGGCTTTGTGTCCGCGATCAGATGTTTTCCCCTGTTTCGTGCACTTATTGTTGACCAGTGTAAATCCGTCATTGTTATTACCTCCCTTGCCTATGTTGCTTACAGTTGATTTTGCGGTGCTGGATGCTTTAGTATGGTCTGAGCAACTGCTGCCACAAATTTGGCCACTGTTTGTGGTTCAGGCACTTGTATTGAAAACTCTGTTTTGGGTTGGTTTGCCGTAGATGAGTTGGCAATCGGTTGAGATGCGTCTTCCTCTGCATCTTCCGCGCAAGGTTGTCCATGATGTGCTGTCTGATTACAATACTTGCATGTAGGAGTTTGCCCCTCATGGGTGCATAGCGTAGTTTGTTTAATTGTAGTTCCGTGAGTTTTGAGTATTACTGTCAAGTAGGAGGGTACTCCTAACGGCGTTTTTTGTAGTGAGGAGTAGCATCCTCACTACAAAAACGCCGTTAGGAGTACCCGGGAAGAAGTTTCTCCAAGTGTCAGGTGTAACGGATTCTACTTCTCCGTATTGCGACATGCATTTTGCAATTGACTCAGGAGGGGTACGAGGTGATAGGTCATGTAGCTTTATATCTATATAATCATTTTCAATATAAACGGGAATCTTAATCCCAACGTTGTCACTTTCAACCACGTGTTTTAAGTTTTTCTGCAAAACGAAACGCTCAGCTTGTGCTAACGTGTTGAATGATATTAACACTGCACTGCGAAGATGATGATACTAAAGGTACAACACTTCCGTAAGTCTAAGTTGCATTTTTACCTTCAAAAGGTATTCCACTTCACAAAAACTCGGGCGTGTCGAACAAAATTTCAAGTCAGCGACGGCGGCGTTGGGTCGGAGTAGAGCTTTTTCGTCAACTTTACTCATCATAACAAGAATCCGATGCTTGACAATGTACACTAGATCGAGAGGCATGTTGTTCACTTGGTTCGATTGTATGTCTGACAGCGGCAGAAGTAGAAAGTACACGGTTATATTATTGCGTGTAGTGTTTTTAATCAGTCTTTCATAAACTATGTAGCCTCATGGAGGGGGTCTAGTAAAAATCTACGTTTGTCTAGGAAACGAAGAGGGTTGGCTATTCCAAAAGTCTACGTAGTCTTTATTAAAATTGTTTATCCTTCTCATACTACTCCTTCTCTTACTACTAATCAATAAAGAGACTGATTACCTACTTTTTATAGAAATAAGTGAATCCTTGTATTCGAAAGTATGGTTGTAACATTTTCATCTTTTTGCATTTATCTTTCTCATTTCTATCTCTTGGCGGAGAAAGTGTCCAGGAAAAACTTTATTTGCTTTAAGTGTAGCCATACGTTTTACAATAGCATTACTTTTCATTAAATAGACTAGTAGATAATAAGACTGTTAATTTTTAAGAAATTCAAACTTAATCGTTTACCCTGACAAAATACCCATTTAAATGTAATGTTTCACTTTTCAAATAACATGGAATAATAATTAAAGTTAAATTAATAATTTGTTCTTGTCAGTTTAGTCAATGCTTGTTACAAAATCAGAACTCAGGACAAACACTAGCAACCCAAACCAAATTAGACCTCTGTTTGTCTCTTTTTCTTCTATGAGATAGGTTCGGAAAGTATTTCCATATTTCTTAGGCAAAACTTTGGAAAATGTAGTTTTTTCAATAATAATAAAAATTCGATGATCAAAAAAATACCTCTCGTTTAAAGGACTCCTCCCAGTTCCACGAAACAAAAACATTCCCAATTAATCTCATTATGGTTTTTACAGCAGTTTGAAACTGGTTTATTTTTGGTGATATATATAAAAAACAAAACGATATATGAATGTTCACAATCATTTATTATTTATCGGTCCTCGTAAGAATTATTCGGTGATATTGTGAAATATATATTTATTTGTATCAAGAAAATACAGTGGAGACTCGATTTTATCAGCAACCGATTTTATCAGCCTTTTGACCCGATTTTATAAGCCTCATATGAAAATTATTAGTTGGTAGTTTGATGGGCTCTAGTACATGAACCAAGTTGAATTCGAGTAAATCCTTTCTTATATTTCTTATCGTAGAGATCCGAAAAAAGCAAAAATAAAATTATTGATTTTTTATTAAATTTTGCACTGTCAGACCCCCTTAAGGGGAACTTAAAGTAAATAATCAAAAAAGGTTGCGGGGCTGTATCTAAGGATCAAAGAAGAATATTTTAAGAGCTTCGGTTCATTAAAAATGCAGAAAAATATATTTATTTATTTTTAATTCGTTTATTTGACACAGCTCATAGCGGTAGCTTAACGGAGCCGTGGATCTTTTATACGTTTACAATACATGTAAAAATAAAAATACAAACAAGAATTAATTAATTGGATCTCGTGCGCGCAACTTTTTATTGCGAGCGGAGACCTTTTTTCGCGAGGTATGTTGGCAAACAGCGTCATGGGGGAGGGGAGGTGTAAAGAAAAATATATGTCCCGATTTTATCAATGTCCCTGTTTTATCAGCTTAAAATTCGCCAAGGGGCTAATAAAAACGGGTCTTCACTGTATAAAATTTTTCTAGTAACCTATCCGATCCATAATGTCAATTGTACTTATATTAATACGAATTTTGTTACACGAATCGCCACGTACAAAAGTTGCCATCTAAACCTAGGCAAATCGTCATTCGTACAGGTTATATCCGATGTAAAATACTGGATACTGGAGTACGTGCTTTTGTTGCATTGATTTTTAGTCAGAAAGTTTATTCGCATTTTTAGGATGATTACTTACAAATATCTAAATTTTGTTGAAAACTAATTGTAGAACGGTTTTTGAAAAAAAAAAAAAAAATGTACATTACTGTATCTATTTTTATTCCATTCGTCTGGAGATGCCAAATCCCTTTTTTTACATTTTGAATATCGTAAAACTAAAATGTTGCAATGTTATTTCTTTATAAGAAGAAGATTTTTTTACTGCCATCTTAAAACTAGAAATACAATTCGATATACAGAAGTGGGAACAGTAGTTTGTTAACGAAAAATTTAATAGCAATTTTAAAACTACGAATACATTTAGGAATACAAGATGGCGACGAATAATTTTTAATGAAAAAAATTACAGCTATTTTAAAACTAGAAATGCAGAATACAAATAAGATTTTTGTGATGAAGGCTTATGCTTGTTCTACATATTAAGAGGGGATTTATTTCCATCATCGATGTAGTAGCAGCTGGGCCGTAGCAAGGTCTTCTGGCGTGCTTGGCGGAGTTTCAGTTTTGCTCCTCTTTGGTGTTTTATTTGGCGTTCTTTTTCAGGAAATGGCACACTTATCCTGGCTTTCTTTATGACCTATCCTCACTTAGCTTACAAAGGTAGTGTTTGCACGCCTAAATCCACGCCTCTCATTCTGCTACTATCAGTAAAAGGCTGATAGCACCCAGTCGGTCACCGATCTATGGACCAAATATCAGCAAAAGCCTTTGATGAGATAGGAAATTTGAGATAAATATTTTGTCCCACTTTTTGACGACCTATTTTGAACAATGCCATCAATATGGGGCACCAAACTCAACAGTATAGTTTTGTGAAACTTCAAATATGAACTCTCTGCTGATCAATTTACAACATCATGCGAAGTCAGGTGTTAGAAGGTGAAGGACGAAGCAAGCTTTCGAGTCTTAGTGAAATCTGTTGACGCGAGGTAGTTGAAGGCGACGGACAAAGAATTGTTCCGTAAAACTGTACGTTTAGATCGGTTTACTGAGTAGTCGATTTATTAAGGAAAACAACCCACTTCGACGATACAAGAATACGAAGAATTTCTTTAAATATTTGCTTTATTACCAACCGTTATGCTTATTTCCGGTGGTTGGAAATTTGTAAAAATACCGAAATCCCAATTTTCAAAATATTCAAGCGAAATTCATTCGTGTATGACTGTGGCTCAATTTATCTAAATTCCAATCGTAAATCTTGAACTGTATATTCATTGGCGCTAGGCATTTGGAGGCGATTCGGGGAGCATCTATTCAGAAGATTGTATATTAAGGTACCAATAATGGCCTGTGTGGAAAAAAGTGACCATTGAATTCAATAACTGGATATAGCGAAAAAGTATTAGCACCTCGAACAAAAATCACTATGCAAAATTTGAGCTCAATCGGTCATGATTAAGGTGTCAAAATGATCAAAGTGCCAAAACTTTCACCCGTTAGTAAACAATATTCGAAAATCGAATTAATATTTTTGATGCTAAATCGTCGCTGTTGTGCTATCTTATGACAAACGCCATTTTGGGGTAAACTGAGCTAGATATGCCACATTACGTGTTTGAAAAATCTCTACAAAGTGGCGTTTTCAGAATTTTGAAATTCTACTTGGTTACTTAGATATAGCGAGAAACATGATGAGAAATTGTGAGTTTTTTGCTTCAAATCACTGTATCTAGGGATTTGCTCAAGCTATATTGAAGTTTTAGATGTTTTTATATGTGAAAATGTCTGAGGAACACAATGGCATAAACATTTTCAAAAGAAAATTACACGACTTGTGAGGAAAACACATTTTTAGTATTAAACTGGAAATAAAAGATATTTGGCAACACTGTAACCAAAAATAACATTTTTTTCTAGATTCCCTGACTCATTTCCTTCAAAATGCATTTCACCGATTGTTTATAGACTATATGAACGCAAAGATATGAATAAAAGTTAAAAATTGATGATTTTTTCTATGGAAAATTTTCCATGCACGATTATGACACGCCATACAAATTTTGTCATCAATACACGCCTATGACACGTGTGAGTGCGACTTTTGTTTACATTCCTAGTAAAAACTCGCAACATAGTCAAACGATCTTCATATTATTTGAGAGATTAATGCAGAATAGATAAAAGCATCAATTGTCTTCTTTGGATTATTTATACCATTTATAGGTTTCAAGATATTCAATCTCAAACTTTAAAAATCGTTTTTCTCGAAATGTGCTAAATGGCGCTTGTCATAAGATAGCACAACAGCGACGAAATGTCTTAGAATGTCATGAAACGGCGAGATCTAGTGTCATCTCGAAAACCAGCTTTTATGGGAATTGAAAATTTTTCGAGTTGAGTTGAGACTTGGGTTTGGAAAGACAGCTTTTAATTTGTATTAAGCTGCTAATAAAATCAGTTTCATCAAATCATACATCGAGTGAAGATAAATGCCCCTATCAGTGCTTAAGATCTTCTGATTGTCTTTCAATTTATTATGTCTCCAATAATTTCTCTCTCGTCCTTCGTATTCTGTCAGTGTTCGCTTTACTCCGGGCTCGTTGAAGACTCCTACTTCCAGTATAAAGTCAAACAGATTGAACTCGATCGGACCATATACGATCTCCTTTCGGATCAAAGGTAGTACGTGAAGTATTCTGATGATTTGGAAAGTGCTAATAAGCTCAGAATTGTGATGTTCTGTCTAAAGCAATCAAAGAACGTTATTGTGAACAAACCTTTTAAGACTGCACATACATACCTGATCACAAAGTTGAGATTGATGGTGTAGTTACCGATTCGAATTTGTCATTTGTCGATCTACTGAAGCACGGCTGGTTCAAGGAACAATTACTCAAGTGAGCGAAGGTTTTAAATGGCTATCTCACTGGACGGAAAAAAATGTGTTTCCTTTCAAACTCGTGTCGGGTTACTTATGGTAGGACTTCGCTTCGTTTAATTACGTCATGCATTGTAGCATTGCACTAATTACAAGCAAATAGGCCTTTGAGACAATCAGGCTCGGTGTGTAGGGAGAGTTCGCATGATCTAGTATCATGTTCACGTACAAACAGAGTCCTAGTTATACGACACTCTTAGTACTCTTTTCCAGAAATAGTAGAAAAGGTTTCGTCACTTAACACGACAAATCAATGTGCTCGTTTGGCTCAGGAAGAGTGTGACGCTGAGGATCCCATTTGAGGACACCTTTTACTGCTCACAAAAACTATAGGCAGATGAGATTTCTTAAATTTCTCTCTTGAGAGGCAGCCAAATATACCAGCTCGAGGAAGCTCTGATACAAAGCCGAAGCAAACTGTTTCTGGTCTCAAAAATTTAAAATAAAACAAGCGCGCTTTCAGGAATACCAATGTGACGTTTCAAAAAGAGATTTAACGTACAGGATCGGCAACTGATATTGCGGCATTCCTCCCTATCAAGGAAACTTCAATTCTCACGGTACGATATGGAGTTATCTACTCGTTGATAATTGATTTACCTTACTCTGAAGTGTATCTATTAAGTAGGGACATTTATTTACCACAATTTACTCAACAAACGATCAAATGGGGAAGGTTCGCCGTCATTTTTTTCGAAGAAGCTGTTATATTAATCCTAAGACAAGACGTGACGATAGGGGTGGGGGGGGCCTTTTTTCCAATTTTACGTCAGAATGGTCCAGCTCCTGATTGGCTGATTCTGACTTTTTGCACCGTACGCATTGTTACTGCAGGGATACCGAAATGATGTTTGGCATTATTGCTATATTGAAATTGTTTTATCGAAATACAATTCGGCTGGTATATTAAAACGAATGATCACCATATTGAACCAATGTTATAACTTTAAAAGCATACAAGATAAACACTTGGTGTCTTCAGCTTAATTGTTCATAAAAGAAAGAGCTATAAATGATGACATCATCTCAATATAATCGCTCAAAAGAAAAGTTATGAAAATATCTCACTTATAGGGGGATTAATCTGTGAAAACACAAAATCAAAAGAAAAACCTGTTTTAATCCACCTAGCGGTGCAATTGTGCCTTTCTCATTTCTCTAAACTATGGCACGGAGGCTTTTTATGTTCAACATAATTGTGGAAATGTCCATTACATTCTTAGTACACTTTGCACTTATACACAATGGCATGCCAGCCACGAACTTGATGAGCTACGTGTCGACGGTGAAACACTTGAAACAAAAAAATATCATACTCCATTAGCCTAATCAGCATTAGATCAATGTTATCGGCTTGCTAACTCATTTTGTCATGCGGGGATGGATATGTGAGGAGGGCGAAAGTCCCATGAACGAATGACTCCCCAGCTTAAATTGGTATGCTTTGTAATATAGTGGTGGTTTAAAGATGATGGGGTTGAAAGGGAGGGGTATGAGGTGGTGGTCTGAGGGGTGATTTAAGGAGATTTTTAAAGGAGGGGAGTGAACAGTAGAGGGGGAGTGTAACCCCTCTCCGTAAACCATCAACTACGCCCCTGTTAAAATCCAGAAACCTTAAGCGAGTCGAAAAAAAAAATTGGCCCTCCGGGATTAGGTTGACGTTTTTCAGAGTGATTGCATAACCTTTCTATATGAGAAAGGCAAAAATGTGCAAAATCCAAAAAAGTGAATCTTCGTCAAATTTTTTTCGTGTTTGCATCAAATCTCGACGTTTTATGCACCTTGAATACATTTAGCATCAAAAATAAAAATTCTATTTTTAATTTTTCCTATAGTTATGAGAAATTTCTGTGTGGCCGCACTCTGAAACCCGTAATTCCGGAACTAGAATTCCGATCGATCCAAAATTCAATAGCAGCCGATGGGAAGGTTGCACCTTTCATTTGAGACTAAGTTTGGGCAAATCGGTCCAGCCATCTCTGAGAAAAATGAGTGACATTGTTTGACACATACGCACATACATACACACACATACACACACATACATACACACACAGATACAGAGTTGGGAATGGGATATGACACTCGGCCCTCCGGGCCGGGATTAGGTTGACGTTTTTCAGAGTGATTGCATAACCTTTCTATACGAGAAAGGCAAAACCGCAAAAAATATTTTTTTTGCTCATACAAATATCTATATCTCGGAAACTAATCATCAAAATCAAAAACAAGTTGATAGTGTTCTGTCTGAGTGTAGACCTTTCATTTGAAATTGGTTTGGATAAGATCGGCTTAGCCATTGCTGAGAAACACTAATGAGGATTTATACGTTACATACACACCAACATTGTCCCAAATCGTCGATCTGAGTCGATTGGTATTTAAGACTCAGGCCTCCGAAAAAATCTTAGAAGTTTGAACGAATTCTACACATTTCTTTCGATAGAAATGTAAAACCAAGATCATTGATTATCCGTTGGATCTCGTGCACGAAACATTTCATTGCGTACGGAGACCTTCTTTCGCGGCGGGGAAATAGAAGCCTACTGCGTCATGGGGGTCCGTTAATTATTTTCTGTCTTCCACTTTCACCAGTGACCAGTGTAAATCCGTCGTCATTGTTATTGATTTCTCCTCCGATTGATATTGATGTGATTGATTTATATTGATATTGAAATTCTGTTTTGGGTTGGTTTGCCGTAGATGCGTTGGCTATCGGTTGAGATGCAATACTTGCACGTGGAGTTTGCCACTCATGGTGCATAACGTAGTTTATTTAATAGTAACTACATAAGAGTTGAGTCTTATAGTCAAGTAGGAGGGAAAGAACGCCGTTAGGAATTCCCGGTAAGAAATTCCTCCACGTAGCAGGTGTAACGGATCCCACGTCTCCGTATTGCGAATTGCATTGTGCAATTAGCTCAATAGAAGTACGCGGTGATAAGTCATGTAGCCATACCTCTATATAGTCATTTTCTATATACACGGAAGTTTAATTCCAACGTTGTCACTTTCAACCACGTACTTTAAATTGTCCCGCAAAAAAAAGTTCGACTTGGACTTGGTGTTGTATGATTCCGACACTGCATGTTGTAGATGATGATACTGAAGATAGGCAACTTTCTTAAGCCTAAGTTCCATTTTCACTTTCAGAATGTGTTCCACGTCACGTAAACTCGGTTGTAACAACACAAACAACGACCGCAGAACTTTTTTCGTCAACTTTACTCATGATAGCAAGAATAACTACAATGTTTTCTTTGTCTCGAGACAATGCACAGTAGATCGAGAGGTTGCTAGTTGTCGTTCACTTGGCTTGACTGTAGGTCTGACTCAAGCAGATGTAGTAAGTAGACTGATTTGGGCAATTTAAAACATGTATAGTAAAGAGAGGAAATTACTAAAGATAGCCTGAATAGTGGTCGTAGTGGCAAAGTTTCCTCAAACCAGCAACAAATTGGTGCCAGTTAGACACAAATCGGAAGCAGCAAGTTGATTACACTTTCACGCAAGTCGCGTTACTTATTGAATTACTCTAACTGGCGCCCATTTAGCGCTAGTTTGGATGTATCATCTAACAGGCCCCAAGTTAGCGCTAGTTACTGGTGAGAAAAAGTCGAAAAACCTAACGTTTTAATATGTGGCTCTCGGATGAGTCTTGATCAATAATTTCGCAATACCGAAAAATAAAGAGACGGGGAAAACCATCTCCATGCCTTTCCATCCCCAGAACATACTCGCTTTAATGGTGTAAAACTGAAGGAAACCCAAGGTTTTCGCCCATAAGAATACTTCCTTTCATATTATTGGTGTGACGAGGAATGACATAATCAGAATAGATGAAAAGGAAATGAAAATAAATGGAATTCTTCTTGGCTCCCGTTAGTCGTTGACGGTGGCAGTGCAGTGGTAACTGTAAGGGGGACTTCTTTTCCGGATGGAATTAAGAATAGCTTTGCACTCTGTTCTGTTCCAATGAAATCATGGTTCGGCCCACCCGAGTAGCATAAAATTCGGCTTCACTGAAGCCCGAAACACTAACTACGCTTCTGACTAGCACTGTCCTTGATCGTAGTAAGTGACAATGAGACATTCCAATGGTGCTTGGCGTGGGGAATCCCCCTCCGACAGCATCCAACCATTTTTGTCCGCACAGCACCGAACCGAAACTGGCGAAAAATGGAGAAAAGTCACCCGGAGAAGTTGACCGTTTTCAATTATTAAAGAGCCAGTCGCCAGTCATAAAACTGTCACCACTGCCTAACCAACGGGGCACTGAGACTGGGAATAACTTTTAGCTTTAGCTTATGACTCGAGAAAATATTCCCGCTACTGGCCAGTTCGGGGTAAAATCTCCGAAGCAAAGAGTTCTCGTTTCGTGATGCAAAACACGATTTAAAAAGGGAGTTGGCACGGGAGACAAATTTTCGACAAACTACTGCACTGCAAACAATAAATGTGGCTTTCGGTCAGTAATTTAATTCATTTCAAAAAAATTACTGGCATATTTGACAACGGTCTGGATGAGCACTGGTTGAAATCATTCCGGGTTGGTGCAGATGCAAATTTTGCTTCAATTTTTGCCAGTGGAATGACAGGAATTTGTGTCAATAAAGAATTGTTCAACCGGCAGAGGCAAAGATCAAAGGATGGAAACTGATTGTTGCTAGTGCAGTACCGTTGTTGAGGTTGACCAAAGAAACTGTCCAAACATTTCGCTCGCATATAGATCGTTTAGGACAATTTGCTTGCCGTCATTATTCAGAGCAAAGAGTGAACGAAAATCAAACCGGATAAACTGACAGTCTCTGTAACAGTAGAACCACAAACTTCCGACCTGCGAAAACCTTCCACTGAAGTGGGTTACGCAACTTAACGCCGTAACGGAACGCCCATCGTCCGATGGGCGCGAAGGACCTAATTTCCAATTTGCAGAGCGTCATCAACAACTCAACTCGAGAGAGCTCATCGTCAACACAGAATGCCAAACTTTGTCCAAGCTGAAATATTCATGTTCTTCAACAAATTGAAAAGTGACACTGCTCTGCTCAAACACGGCTGACGGCAAAGCGAGGTGGAAAAAAAGTCAAAAAATGCAAATAACATGCTCATTTTTTTCGGGAAGATTTTTCCAGGCAACACGCGACCCCGTCCTTGTGCCAGCAGCGTTGAGCACTTCGGGGGTTGGTGACGACGGTTGGGACTAGGAGTCCGTTCCTATCTGTCTCGTCTGTAGTCAGAAGTCAGTGGCATAATTAAATTTCATTCGTTTTCCTCGGTTCCGGTCCCTGGCTCACTGGTTCTCTTGTCCTAGGAAAGGGTGCTTTTTTGTATTTTTCCATTCAGCGAAGCTTGTGGGAGTTTTTGAGTTTCGCGTGTAAACCACACGGTCGGACAGGGTTTCTCCTCGGTACATAGAGGTTGGTAGGAGGTGATGGGAGCAACAAGTGAAAAAGTGAGTGACGACGCTGACGAATGGGGCGCTGCGAACGTCTAGATGCTAGATATGACGCACGGTGATGAATGCTTTCAAACTAAGGAAAATTTAATATAGTTAATAATTAGCGGGAGGGGGAAACTCGAAGCGAAGGCTATTACATACTGCATCACGGTTGATTTTGTGGAGGCCATGCGTTATTCGGTTTGAAAAGGCTGGTTTGTTGAGAAAATAGTCGATTATATTTTGCTTTTTTCAGGAGATTTTAAAAACATTATCTATTGGTTGCATGCTAAAATCTGAAATCGATGGTGGATTTGTGCTACAAAATTCAACGCATTCAGCTATGCTGTGAATAGAATTTTAACTTTCTACAACGTGATTTAAAATCGTATTTCTAGTATTACAATAGTAACACTATTGAACAATAGGTAAATTGTCAGTTTATTTCCAACCATATCAGTGTGCTTCAGCTTCTGTCTGAGCCAATGCAAAGAGAACGAAAAAAGTTACTGGTATGCATTATCTGAAGAAGAAAGGATAACGTTATTTTTATTTTTGTGTGGTGCGACTGGCGATGGCCATTGACTTCAGGTCTTCCGCATTTCGGAAGTCACCTTCATCCAATTCGAGCATGTCTGGCACGCGGTGCTGATAACCTTCAACAAATTCGGCCTTGCAAAAAGATTTAACAGAACAACTTAACTGAACTACTAATAAAACAATGTATTTTTACATTAAAAATAATGTTAATTTGGAAATGCGGAAGTTTTTCCTTTTTTTTGTATTGTAACGACATATAATTAGCAAGGGACTGGAAGGTGAAGTATTTTTCAAATATTAAGAGCCATAGTACTCAAGGGAGAGCAAGGATTTGAAGTAAGAAAGTTTAGAAAAGCGTGGAGTAGGGTCAATGAACAAGCTTAGAGTTTCCCGGTTACTTAGCTTTTTGTCTTCTGCAGCGCAGGAGTCAGGACCTTTTGGCATTAAATGCGAATCACCTGAGTCTGCGGCATGTCCGGACAAGCGTAAAGTCAATTTAATGACCTATGCTGTCGGAGCCGACAAATCCTTGCTCTCCCTTGAGTACTATGGCCCTTAATATTTGAAAAATACTTCACCTTCCAGTCCCTTGCTAATTATATGTCGTTACAATATAAAAAAAGGAAAAAAGATTGACTCACTATAAGTCGTTAATAAAAAAGGGAAAAAAAGGAAGTTTTTCCATTTCCTGTAAAAAATGCAAAATGTGGGTTAGCCCCTTTTGGACGCCAGCCGTTCATATGGGGAAACTAGTTTCCAGGTACATCAAATGATGTTTTTGTGATAAGAATGCGGGTAGATTAACCCAATACCTCCTCCCTGAAGAACAAAACCGAAGGGAGTGACCCGATTACACGGCGATTTCTCTGTACATATCAAGGACAAACTAATACGTGCCAGTTCTGTGAACCAACGGCACATGGTCGATCTCCTGAAAGGTATGCCAGCACACAGGCTCCAATATCATTACCTGAACTACAAACGGATGCCAAATTTGTGACTCAACTCAACTCAACTCAAACTCAACCACCAGTGACGAAGCTACTACTAAGAATGGAGAGTTCACACTCGTGACCCGCAAGGACAAGAAGCTAGGGAAAACATCTGATCGCTAGCATCAAGGCAGTAATCAAGATGATGATATGGACGTAAACGACAACCAGAGAGACATGGTTGACTGCGAAGAAGTGGTTGGCGAGAAAATGAATCCAGTCATATTCAGAACTGACAATAAATATAGTACCAGGTTTTATTTATTTTGGTTGACAGGACATTTAAATCGAAGCTTACACTGGAACCTCCATTTACGAACCAACCCCGGAGTTCGTAAATTGAATATTTCTGGAGGGTTGAACAAAATTGTTCAAAACTCTGACGATAGGGATTTTTTTGGAACGGGCTTGAAAGGTAGATGACGGAAATCGATGAGTGATGCCATTTAGAAATCCTACATAAGAACTTTCGGTTGAGCAAAACTTTTTAAAATCTCAACTATATTGATATATTTGGAACGGGGTTGGCGATACCATCAATATTTTTCTCAACCAGAAGTCACCATCTAATATTTCAAAAAGTTTAGATGCGTCGGTTTCCATCATCTACTCGTTAACTTCTTTCCGAAAATATCCATATTTTTTTTGGTTTATACCAGGTATATAAGCTGAAATCCACTGAGCATATTTAGCTACCATAGAAACGTCATTTTTTTTTTTAGTGAGCTCGACACCTGTTTATATGAATCATTGTACATCATCAGTGATTTCATATAACAAATTACATTTTCCATTCCGTAATCAGGTTTAAGAGCATATGCGGGTAAGGGTGTCAGCGTGAAAAAAACAACACTTTTTGGCGATTTTTTTAGAAATTTGAGTGGAGTGAATTGATCAATACTTTTGTGCATTATAAAGTATCATTTCAAAAACATTCTGTAATTTTTCTATGCAAAAGTATCCGCAAGCGACTCGGAGGCGAAGCTTTTTGTAGAATGTCTCTGGAAAAAACACTATTTGCAGTGTGACCTGCCATTTAAAATCTATTTAACAGATTTATTTCAAACTTTGCATACACATTCTATGTAAGATATACCTAACCCCTGCGTTAAGGTTTTAAGACAATCTTCAATTCAAGAGGTTTTTGACTCAAAAAATGGCGGCATTTTTCGTGAAAGATAGTATTTTTTCTTTCGAATGGTTAAAAAAAACCCTGATTGACTAATAATAAATAAATAAATAAATAAATTAATTAATAAATTAATAAATATATAAATAAATAAATAAATAAATAAATAAATAAATAAATAAATAAAAGAATATTGATGTAACTGTTATCTTTTAGTTATTAAACTTTTAACGAAGTGATCCCTTTGCCTGTTTTGAATGGGGCCAAACATGGCTTCGAATATCATGAACTTTACTGTTTTGTCAAAAAATGAGGAGGTAATAGTACATTAAGAAGAATATTAGTACATAGTACGAATAATCTATGCAAATTTGTCAGTAGCGAAAAATTTTGAATGAGACTAAATTTTTGTGCATAAGGACACAAGAGCTTACATAAAGTATGTTTTTTTAGTGTTTCGGATTCTCGTCAGTAACAAACACCAACTCAATGCTAGTTAGATAAGTCCAAACCAGCACCAAATTGGCGCCAGTTAGACACTAAAATCCAAAAATTCATTCGGATTTCAGTGTCTATCTAGCGAATATTTGGTATTAAGTTGATGTTAGTTACTGACAAGGAGAATCCGAAATACTAAAACACTATACTTTAACTAATCAAGAAGAGTGACAGAATATGAACATATTCTAATGAATATTACTAAATAAAATATGGCCGTTTGGTCATGGATTACTGGAAACAATATTTTCCCCCATATACGAACTTTTTTTACGAAATAATCGACTTACGTAACTTTTTTTACGAACTAGATTCGAGACCAACCAAGGACTAAATTCGTAAAAAAAAAGTTTGACTACGTGCAATACCGTGTGAAGTTGTATACAATATACTCACGGTGTATTTGGTAGAACAAGTTTTTTCGAAAAAAAAATCTCTAAAACTTCAGTATGTGATAGAATGGACTTTTTTCTTTCATTTGCAACCAAATGTAAAATAATCGATCGGGAGCCCCAGAACAACTTTCTTTTAATTTTTTTTTTTGAAAATTTAGGATTTGCAATAAAACTGTTTGACATTTTTGCCACTAGGTATTGCTATAACCATTGAAGTAGTACTAAAAATTAGAATTTGATGGGAAAATTTATTATCTACAACTAAGTAGAAAACTATAAGCCGATCTAAAATCTCCCGGAAAGTTATAAAAAATTTATCAAAATTTAGGATTTGCGTAGAGTCTGGTAAAAAAACCGATTTCAAAAAATATTTTCATTTGTTAAAAATGGTTTGCTTTAATTGTATTCAGAGGAATCTGAGTGCTGACAAAGTCCCACCTTAAAGCGGAAAAAACACATAATGCCACATTCCACTAGTTCTTGCGCACCAAAGATATCTTATGACCAATGAGATAAGAGAATAATAGATACAATTTGTATTAAATAGGTACACTTTTCAAACATGTTGGGTAAAATAGTATAAAAACGGTTTTTTTCTGTCAAAATATATTCGTTTCTTCTTTTTCATTTCTTTCCTCGTTCTGGAGGATGGCTGCTGTAATGTTGAATAAACCTCCTTTTCAATCAACATCTTGCAAGATATATTTGGCTTAAATTTAAACCTTTATACTTGAACATTCGTATTTGACTAGATATTTAGTCATTTGAGAAGCCTGGTGTTGCTGTTTCCAGATTCTTGGCAGAGTTTCCAGTTTCCCGATATACGATCTTCGCTCTTATCCTATATTATGCGAGAAATATTCAATTGACAGACTCAAATTACTAGAAGAATTTACTGAATGTAAGGCTCAGTGTGATGCTTTCTTGTTCGTTTACTGTTGTGATCCGTGTTTTGCGAGTAACGCTTCCAGATTTTTTTCTCAAAAAATCATGAAACTTAGTTTTGATTTGTTTCTAAGACTTTGTGAAATGTGTTTCTTTTGGAAATAAAATGCGGATTGAGCGCAAGCGAAACCCCAAAACCCAAAGTTTTTTCTCATGCTATGATCTTTCTTTTAATGTTGGAAAGGAATAACAGGATTTTCAATCAAAAGATGCAATAAAATCCGTCACTTGTTACAATGACTCGAATTGTCTGATTAAGTTCATTCAAATAGAAGGTTTTGAATTTAAGCCAATTGTGTTCTACCAGGCAGGATCTGATCAGGAAGGGGGTAATTCCTGATTACAATAGCCATCCCTTATAAAAGAATAGAAATTATAAAGAAGACAGAACAAATAAAATCTGTTTACTATTTTAATCAACATTTTCAAAAGGTAAGTATCGAATAAGTCTGATCAATATTTCTCAACACTTCCATGTTTATAAAATATCGATGGCACCCAAGAACCGACGGAATCTGAAAATATAATTTTTCCTTTTAAAATGGAACTTTGCAAATACTTAAATTCATCTGACTACACTATTCATCTAAACCCAACATTTTTTTTCTGAGTTCTAGCAAATTGACGTTGTAACCAGTAGGCTCGCGGAAATCGGAAAATTGATAAAATGTTAATAACTTTCTCGGATGATTTACTTTTTTCTACAAAATTGTAGAAAATTAAATTTTTTATTAGATTCTCAATTTTAGTATTATTTGAATGTTTATAGTACCACCTAGTGGCAATAACTTGAACTAGTGTCCTTGTAAAACCTAATTTTTCAAGCAAAAATCTTTTAAATGAAAAATTGTTCTAGGCCCCCCGAGCGATTATTTTGCGGTCAGCTATAAATGAGAGGGAAAAGTCCGATCTTTCGTATCCTGAAGTTTCGTTGATGCCGATTTTTTTAATAAAGTTGTTCGACAAAGACACCGTGTTATTAATAAAAGTTAAGTATTTGCGGAACGAAGTGGTTGAGTAGATGACGGAAATCGATGTCTGCAGCCATTTTGGAATCCAAGATGGCTGCTTCCGGTTTAGATTAACTATCTATATCATCAGCAATGTGGGTATTTTCGAAATGGGGTTGACGAGAGTAGATGGCGGAAATCGATGTCGAGAGCCTTTTGGAAAACCATACTGGCGAGTCAACAATATAGTTATTTTCGGAGTTGGGCGGATGTGTAAATAACGGAAACCGATTCTGAAGCCATTTCATAATCCAAAGTAGCGACTTTCGGTTAAAATCAGCGGTCATTGTGTAAACCAACAAGGCGGCATCCGGCAATTTCTTTATAACCTCAACAATATGAGTATGACCGGAGTGGAAAAATAATGTAGTAGATATATAGGGATAGGTATAGTGATGATATGGTTCAAGGAAATTTTGCTCAACCGGAAGTCGCCATCTTGGCCTTCATAATGACGTACAACTTTGAATTCCCTTAATCTACTCATCAAAATTTTCAAAAATACTCCTATGGTTACGTCAAGTCATTTTCAAAAATTTCCTTTTGAATAGAGTTATAGAAAATTTCGCTCGACCGGTAGTCGCAATCTTGGTTTCCAAAATGGCACCAAACATCAATTTCCATCATCTATTTATCAAGCTCGTTCCAAAAATATCCATATGAATAGGGGTTATCGAGAATATTGCTCAATCAGAAGTCGCCATCTTGGATTTCAAAATGGTTCCATTTCAATCTACTTGTTAAGCCTAGTCCGAAAATATTCATACATACTAACATTCATTAAATTTTGTGAACTGCTTTGACGAAACGAATTGAAATAAGAATGTGAAGCTAACTTTTTTTACGAACTAATTCAATTTACGAACTCCCGGTTTGGTTCCCAAATGGAGGTTCCAGTGTATGAGCTAATGAGTTTTTTCTATGGAAATTATCAAAAAAATCCCACAAACACTTCAAGGGCGAAAGCGCAGTAACCAGACTTGTCCAGTTTGGTCAAACTTCAAAACAAACGAATTGATTCAGTGCTGAACCGATGAGGACCATTTTTGTCACACTAATGCACACTACAGATTTATTCTGCTTCAAATCACCGAAGCTGCTTCTGCTAGCGTGAAGCGAACGACAAAAACCGTTCCCTTCTCTAAGCTTGTGCATTGTCGGCTTCAGGTGAATTACTTGTTCTGGTAATTCTTTCGGATTTGTTATGATGTTTATTTAGTACAATTTAACATATGAAACTAGGATTGTTGATGAACAAAATAGGTAGTACCACTAGGGGTTTCCTTGATCAATATATTAAGGGAGGGGGGGACAGTTTAAAGGTTTCAGCGTGAAAAAACACATTCCTTGCGATTTTTTAGAACATTGCGTGAACCAAATTTATCAAAACTTTTGTACATTATAGTGTATCATTTCAAAAACACGCTTTAATTTTTATTTGCAAAAATATTGACAAACGACTCGGTGACGAAGCTTTTTATAGAACGGCTCTGGGAAAAACATGATTTCCGGTGTTACCTGCCATTCAAAAACTACTTAACCGATTTCTTTCAAACTTTGCATACACATTCTATGTTAAAAATAGCTAACCCCTAAGTTGAGTTTTTGGGATAATTTTTCATTTATGGGGGTGTTTACTCATAAAAACGCGGCATTTTTCGTGAAAAATAGTAATTTTTATTTAAAATGAGTAAAAATCCCCCTTAATTGAAAATTCATCTCAAAAACTCAACGTAAGAGTTAGGTATTTTTTACGTAGAACGTTCTACAAAAAGCTAAGTCACCGAGTCGTTTGTCGATATTTTTGCATAGAGAAATTACAGCATGTTCTTGAAATGACATACTATAATGTACAAAAGTTTCGATCAATTCGTTTCGCGCAAAGTTCTAAAGTTCTGTGATTTTTCACGCTGAAACCATTTGCATCCCCACCCCCCCCTTAAGTAATTTTTTGCGAGATTGAGTATATTGTTCTTACTTCAACGAAGACTTATTGTTTTGAAAATGACATCTCTCTGTTTTTTTTGTTTCTAAGCTAATTTGGGTACTAGTTCAGATACATCGTCTAACTAGACACCCAGATGGCGCTAGTTACTGATGAGATGAACTCAAAACATAAAAAAAAAACTCGATTTAAAAAAAAGAGGATGGAAATGAACCGGCCAATAACTGACGAATCTCCAGCCGTTTTAGTACTAAAAGGTCGCAAGAAGATGAAATTAAGTTTTGACGGCCCGCTGTTGTTCCTCGTACAATTATTAATTCAACGATGATCTATATATAAAAAGCGGAAATTCTCTCAGGACTGAAGAGTTTATTATCTTGATTGATTTACTGGATTTGGTTTGTGAAAATTACATTTTGAATGTCACAGTACACAATTCTCTATTTGTTCTAAATCGTTTTTGGACAAGGCTCAATACGCTAGGTCCACGGAGCCCTAGGTTTTTTATATATATTCACATTTAGTACAAAATAAAAATAAAACAAAAGAAAAATTTATAGTGAGAGTGTGTCGCATACCGTACCCACAGAGATCTATTTTCGCGGCGGGGAATTATTTGCTTTCTCGCCGCCAACTATACCTCGGGGGTCACTTACATCTCTGTCGTCGACGTAAGCGTTTGTGTCATCATTGTGGTTACTGTCTTGACGTTGGCGATCAGATCTTCTACTTAACTTCTTACCCTTACGAGTCACGAGTGTTAATCTTCGTCCTTGGTAGTAGCTTCGACACTGGCTCTATTGGCTGCTGAGTTTGTGGCACACGGAAACAAAATCCGCGCATAAATTCACGAGAAAAGAGCACGTTTTTGTGAACTGAACGATTTACGAAAACCGTAACCAAGTTCCTGAAATTATAAGTAACAAACCTTGTATTCATGTAACTATTTGTGTTTCAAAAATAAACTAGTTCACGCCAAAAATACACGGTGTCACACTTGAACGTATGGATCGGTTTTGTTATGATTTTATACTTTTAGTTTATACTCTAGGGATTCGCTGGTTTGTTTAAATTATATCAACTTAAATTGGCGACAGTTAATCGATGTTCATGATTTCAGCAGCTTTTTTTGCAATTTTCGTAATTTCTCATCATGTTACTGTGCTATTTTATTCATGAGTTTACTAGCGGATTTTTGTGGAAAATAGTATGATTAACGTTCATGATTTCAATATTTTAATCACGATTTTTATAATTTTCATTCACGCTAAATTTTAGTCATTAGTAGAGTGGTTCATATTCTTGATTATAAGATCTTAGTCACGATTTTGGATATGTTAGTCACGAGCGATGTGATTTAAGTTCATGATTTCATGATCATAGACTCGATTTTCGTTATTTCTGTTCACGTTATTGTAACATTTTAGTCACAAGTAGAGTGATTTATGTACGTTGGGATGTTAGGATCGATTTTGGTTACTATCGAATTTTGTCACTCGGATTAACGTGGCAATATGAACTAGATCCTACAAGTGCGACTAATTAACGGTATCTTGTTCTGTGAATTATATCACGAACACGATTTGTGGCACTATAATGTATTTTTGTGCTCAGCGCAGTTTTCTTTTCTGAACAGACATCACGACGAACCTTTTAGAATGAATAACGATGTTTGAGGTCCTAATAGTTTTCTTATATCTGCTGCTCGCGCTTATTAAGTCGCTAGCTGCTGGACATAACTTTATGGCATTTCATAAAAAAGTGCATGGAACAAAAATGATTCCACGAATGATTTGTGAAATAGTTCACGTGAAAATTTCATGACCAAGTGTAGAGTTGCACGAAATTGAAAATGATTAGGGATAATTTCTAAATATCACATGCACGCAACATAGATCGTGAATCATGTACCAGGAATCATGAACCAGTTCACGAATACGTGAATAATATTTTATGGCTTTGTGAACTATTTCACGAGCACGAACATTGAATCATGACTAATGTAATAGAGATAATGAATTAGTTCTCGAGAATTGAAGGGATTCAAATGAAATAGTTCATTTGAAATTATCCAGACTGTTTTGATTCTGTGAACTAGTTCACAACTACGAATACGAACACCAGATTATGATCAATAAACAAAGATCATGATCAAGATGTAATAAATCATGGATCAGTTCACGCCGTATGGTCGAACACTGAATAATGTTCCCAAACCCATTGATATCATCACGAAACGACCTTTAGTTTTATGAATAATATTCATAAAGTCGTGAACTATTTCACCGACGTACTAGCTCGACTGTATTATCGTCCAGATAAACGAGAATCTTTAATCCAATCGAAATTTGCAGTTCCAATTAGAAGAACAATTCTTTGTTGTTGGTTCGCCTCGTTCAGGCTTATTACGAGTCCTGTAACTATTGGAAATTTTTGCGATTCAGTGAGGTGTACAATCGGTTCTTCAACAGCGAGGTTGTGGTAAAAAAATATTTTTGTGACGACAGGTTGTTCTAAAAGCACTTGATTCGACAAAATCGAGTTAATTAATAATCGCATACCTTATTATGATCCAAAAAATATTTACGGTATATATTTTTTATATTATTTTGTTATTTGCTCAAATGTACGGAAACTCCCCAAACGTCTGTTGAATTTTCACCCGATTCCGTAGCCTTTCTCCGCACGACGGATACGCTAGGCACAAAAAAGGCTCTATTCAACTCCATAATGTCCCTATCTTCTTACAACCCCCTTTTTCACTTGTTGATCTGGGTTCGCATTTATTTTCCCTTTCGTCAGACTCCGGACCTGTTGAGCATTCGTCAGGTTTGCTGATGCCGGAGGGTGGGTGGTCCGTGCCCTGTTTTGCTTTTTCCTCGTCAAATGTGAAGGTGAAAGCGCTTGTTTGTATAGGTTTGGTTACCTGCAGCCTCCGGCGGCCGGGTGGGTGGTTGGTTGTGATCCAGTGTCTATGAGAAGCGGAAAAAAATCACGGTTTTCCTTCCCCCCCCCCTTCTCGCCGTACGGACGGTGAGTTTAATCCAACCGACACGACGAGAAGAGAGCAAGAAGTAGCAAAAAAAAGTGACAGCGAATCAGAACCTTATGAGAAGATAAACACACGCAGGTTGCGAACGATCTAGTTGAGTAATTGGAAAATTGTTTCTTGAATTACAAATGAGGCTGTCTTGGCATCAATCGGGAAGCCGACCACCCACTGGAAAATTCTGTCTTCGGCTCGTCGTCAGCGCGTTTTGCTTCTTGTTTGGGAACGTTTTTCCCTGTGATCTTTAGCCCATTATTGTACGTAGGCAGCATGGGGCGGAATTTTTCGGGTCAAAATTATGATTGAAATGGGAAAATTGAAATTCATTTGCTTTAATGGTATTCGGAGGTTTCTTGTTCCGGGGAATCTAGGATGTTAACATATTTCCAAGTAAATTTGCATTTTTCATTGGTTATGGGTTGGTTGTTTTGCATCCCCTTTCCTGCTTCCGGCAAGAGCCTTAAAAGTGGATCCCTTTGACGGTGTTGTGTGTTTTGTTGTTGTTCCAATCGTTCAGCAGTTAAGCCTCCGCTATCCCAGTACCGAGGTTTTTGTTTGTCCCTATAGGGACCCACAGGGATACCGTCACCGATAGGGGGTAGAGGAATGTCAGTAATAAAATAACTCGCTTTCAAGCAGCATTTTTATATTTAAACTGGGAATCATTATGAAACGTTAGGGAATGAAGCTGTATACACTAAGGTTTTTTTGCACGGTTTTCGCAATTAACACATTTTTTTTCTAAGTCCTTTTAAAGGCAAAAGACAAACACGATTTTTGATCAAGTTTTCCATGTCTGGAGCCATTTGGAAAACGAAGATGGCACCTTCCGGTACAGTGGAATTCTCTAAAACCCGATCAATATGGGCATTTTTGCAACAGACTTGACGAATAAACCCCAAATATCAATGTCTGAGGCCATTTGGAATACCAAGATGGCGACTTCCGGTCTCTATAACCTAATCAGTATGTATATTTTACTGAGCGCATGATAGAGATCAGTGTCAAAGGCCATTTTGAAAACCAAGATGGCGACTTCCGGTTCCGTGGAATTCGCTAATGCGCCATCAATATGAGTATTTTTGGATTGGCGAGTAGATGTCAAATATCGATGTCTGACGCCATTTCGAAGACCAAGATGGCGAGTTTGGTTTAGTAAAATTTTCAATTACCAAAACAATGTGAGAATTTTTGAAATAGCGTTGATGTCAATTCCGGAAGTCATGTCTTAATCAAAGATGGTGACTTCTATTTTAGTGGACATCTCTTACTTACTGTTCAGGCTAGAGCCTTATTGTCTCTTGCTGTATGCAGAATCCGTCTCCACTCCGTTCGGTCCATTGCTGCTTGTCGCCAGCCTCGCAGTCTTCGAAGGGTCCGTCGTCCTCTATCTGGTCGATCCACCGTACTCGCTGTGCGCTCTGTTTTCTTGTTCCTGTAGGGTCGTCCTCAAGAACCATCTTCTCCGAGTCGTCGTCCGACATTCTTACATAGTGTCCAGCCAACTGCAAATGTCCTATTTTTGCCGTATGCACGATGGATGGTTCTTCCAGCAGCTGATGCAACTCATGATTCATTCGCCTGCGCTACGTTCCGTCTTCCATCTGCACGCCACCATAGATGGTACGCAACTCCTTTCGTTCGAAAACGCCAAGGGCGTGTTGGTCCTCCACGAGCATAGTCCAGGTCTCGTGGCCGTAGAGGACCACCGGTCTAATCAGCGTCTTGTAGATAATCAACTTCGTGCGGATGCGAATTTTGTCCTCCGGAGTCCAAAGTAGGCACGATTTCCCGCCAAGATCCGTCTCTGAATTTCTCTGCTGGTATCATTATCGGCGATTACCAGTGAGCCCAAATACATGAATTCGTCGACCATCTCAATTTCGTCACCGTCAATCCAAACTCGGAATGGTAGGTTCACATTGCCGTCTCTAGAACCTCTTCCTCTCATGTATTTTGTCTTCGAAACGTTGATGGCAAGTGCAATCCTGCTGGCTTCAGCTTTCAGTACGTTTCCGACATCGCCTCAAAGTTCCGTGCCATTATATCAATGTCGTCGGCGAAGCCAAGAAGCTGGACGGACTTCCTGAAGATCGTGCCACTCGTTTCTATACCCGCTCTCCTTATTACACCTTCGAACGCAACATTGAACAGCAGGCATGATAGACCATCTCCTTGCCGTAACCCTCTTCGAGATTCAAAGGGACTCGAGAGTGTCCCTGATACTCGAACAACGCACATCACCCGATCCATCGTCGCTTTGACTAATCGTGTTAGCTTATCCGGAAAACCGTATTCGTGCATTATCCGCCATAGCTGATCTCGATCGATTGTGTCATACGCCGATTTGAAATCGATTAACAAGTGATGAGTGGGCACGTGGTAGCCGCGGCACTTCTACAGAACCTGCCGAATCGCGAATATTTGGTCCGTGGTGGCAACCCACGAATCCCGCGTGGTAGTGCCCTATGAACTCCCTTGCAAATGATGACAATCGGTGGCAAAGAATTTGGGAGAGGACCTTGTAGGCGGCGCTAAGTAGTGTGATCGCGTGGTAGTTGCAGCAATCCAACTTGTCACCCTTTTTGTAGATTGGTCAAACGACACCCTCCATCCACTCCTCCGGAAGAATTTCCTCCTCCCAAATTTTAGCGATTACCCAGTGCAGCGCTCTAGCCAGTGTTTCACCACCGTATTTTAATAGCTCGCTGGGTAGTTGATCTACACCGGCAGCTTTGTTGTTTTTCTGCCGACCGATCTCCTACTTGAGCTCTTGGAGATCAGGGGCCGGCAGCCTGTCGTCTTCTGCGCGTGCTACAAGATCCGTTGCCATACTGCCTTCGTTCTCTGCTGCTTCACCGTTCAGGTGTTCGTCATAGTACTGCTCCCACCTCTCAATCGCCTCACACTCGATCGTAAGAAGGATGCCGTCTGAGGTTCCTGCACATATCGGCTTGCAGAACCTAGCCTTTGTGCGAACTGTTCAGCTTCTCGTCGAACTTCCGTGTGTAATTTATGCGGTATAGTTGTTCCATCACTTCGCGATCTCGTTCCTCCTGTTGGCGCTTCTTTTTCCGGGGGACCGAGCTTTGCCTGTTCCGTGCTTGTTTGAATCGCTTCACATTCTGTATCGTTCCGTTCTGCAGCATCCTCGCACGTGCTGCATTCTTCTCCTCTATTAACTGCTTACATTCGTCATCGAACCAGTCGTTTCCTCGATTTTGATTCGCTATAGCAGTATGGCCGAACGGATCTTCCTCCAGTCATCTTCAACAGTATCTGCGTCCAGCTATTCTTCCGTGGGTAGTGCTGCTTCCAGACGCTGTGCGTAGTCTTGGGCAACCCTGGCGTACCGAAGTTGTGCGATGTTGGGCCTTGGCATCCGACTACGACGAGTGTTGTACACCGTTGAGAGTGTTGAGCGCATGCATACTGCAACTAGGTAATGATTCGAAACTATATTCGCACTGCGGTAGGTACTAATGTTGATGATATCAGAGAAGAATCTCCCATCGATTAGAACGTGGTCGATTTGGTTTTCGGTGCGTTGGTCAGGTGATCTCCAAGTGGATATCTTTGCGAGGGAAGAAGGTACTTCGGACTACCATGCCACGGGAGGCTGCGAAGTTCACGCATCGATGGCAGTTGTTATTCGATACGGTGTGCAAGTTGTTTGGTCCGATTACCGGTCTAAACATTGCCTCCCGTCCTAACTGAATGAAACGTAATAAACGCATCTAAATCAGTTTGAGCACTTACTTTTCTTAAGGGGGTACTCTCATTTTCGGTTTTTTTATTCAACAATAAAAAGTATATCTAGGATTTTTCAACGGCTTTTTGCAGTCCTTAGTGGGTTAAAATGACTTGTTTATTTTTAAATCCCAACGTTTCGATACCTTATTGGCGCCTTCTTCAGGTGAGAAAAAACTGATTATCCTTCTTCGCTAATATCACTGACATGTGAGTGAATGGTCAAAACATAAGGATTTTGCCTTCCCCTTTTCCAATTTTTTGACCAACCGCTTACATGCCAGTGAGGAAGTATAATCAGTTTTTCCCCTGAAAAAGGCGCAATCAAGGCGTCGAAATGTTGGGATTTAAGAACAAACCAGTTATTTTAATATAAGAACTGAAAAAGCATATTACCGATGACGATGTTCACGTCCCGTTGCGAGCAGCCGTCGTACACCTCCTCCAGCTTCGCATAGAACGCTTGCTTCTCGTCGTCAGGTCTCCCATCGTGTGGGCAGTGTACGTTGATGATGCTGTAGTAGAAGAAACGGCCTTTGATCCTCAACTTACACATCCTTGCGTTGATCGGAGTCCATCCAATCACGCGTTGACGCATTCTACCCAGCACTACAAAACCGGTTCCCAGCTCGTTGGTGGTGCCGCAGCTCAGGTAGAAAGTAGCCGCCCGGTGCCCGCTTTTCCATATCCTGTCGAAAGCTGGAAAGCAAAGTGACCTGCAGTTTCATGTTTCCAATCGTAGTCCTTATTTCGTCGCGTAGGTCTTTACCGATTGTTCCGATTCGTATTTTCTTGTGCATTGTTCGTAATGGTTAGTTTTGCAGGGCGGCTTGTTGGGCCTTCCCCAACCCCCTGTCTCGCCGGAAGACCATCGCGTCAGCTCTGTTTAGAGTCCCACGCTGACACGAGGACGATTCATCAGACGCCCCTAACATGGAGAACAGACGCTGTTTTGAGCCGCCCCTAACATGGGGAACAGACGCTCGGATGGACTCACCCTCCGAAAAAAAGGAGCCCCGGTCCCTGTCAGCATACGACCATGGTCCAACCGGGGTTGGTTACCCGATCTTTTTTATGGTTACCCGTACCCCAGCTGGCACCGCGAGAACGTAGGGACAGGAGTTACTGGGACAAGAGGCTAAGGACCACTGTGGCGAACCACTGGGTCTTTATTACGCATTCCTCAGTCATTTACCAACCAGTGGACATCTCATTCATCATAATAATACAACGAATACTTGATTTTATCTTTCCCTCTGATTTTGTCAGTTGTTTGGTTCGATTATGAGCCTCTAAAATACGTTCGATGAGCCCTAGAAAACAAACCAACTCATAGTCGAGCAAATCCATTCATGAGTACAAAAACATTTTTCGTACCAAAATCGTCAGATTTTGGTACGAAAAATGTTTTTTTCGTTTATCAAAATCTGACGAAAATGACGAGCGAGCGATGCTACTTTCTAAACCACTAGAACATTACGAAACCGAAAATGAGACAACGGCCTACGACAAAGCATGCGGGTAAATTCAATTTCATACATTCGTTTTCGCTTCGAAATTGAGAACGACATTAGTCTCTTCGATATTGCACATAGCGCTGGCCAAACGAATAGAAACTAGTAACGATATTTATTTGTCGTTCTTCTATTTGGGAGAATTACAAGCTAGCGATGATATTGGACGACTGAAGCACTATTGGTGTGCATATTTCCTGTGTTTGCGGCGTTCTAGTTGCATTTTATGATGCACATTGCTATAATTTCATTTAATGAAAATTAAAATAAAAATCAAAATTACTGATTTGAAATTAAAACGAGATTGAATTTTCGTATTGTCATAGGAAAACGAAAGTCACTACTTCTGCTACTCGCTTCCATAGAATCGAAAGAAGAAGGGGCGTTGTCTTTATTGTTTTGCTTTGTGTGAATTTAGTAACGAGAAGGCAGCGAAAATACGAAGGTGAATTCAGTGAATTTCATCGTTCATTGAATGGGTATGAGAATTTTAGGCCCTGGTGGCGCCTGCTTGCCAAGCACCGTTCAAAAATTCCCATATCGACTGGGTTTTAGAGAATTCCACTGGACCGGAAGTCGCCATCTTGGATTTCAAAAAGACCACAGAGATTGATATCTAACGTCTACTCGTCCAGCCCGTTCCAAAAATACCCATATTGATTAGATTTTGAGTGATTCTATGTGAAACCGGCCGACCACAAAATATGACCATCGTCGATTCGAACGAAACTTTGATGTTGATATTCTCTGACAATTGCAATGTTTTAAAACAAGAACAATTTTTAAAAGGGCGTAGACATTTCTACGTGCAATTATTTCAAAATTGTTTTGTTCAATTACTGTATTTTATACAGCAAAACTTTCTGAGAACGAGTTACAGGGATGAATACTTCTGTACGAAAAAATATGCACTGAAAAAATGTTGTGTCATTTTTCATAAAAACAAAAATTTGTATTAAAAATGCTATTTTTCTAGTTTTTTTATATTTTATCAACAAAATCCTAAAGAGAAAATGTACATTTTAAATATGATGGAGAACTTATCGGTGAAAAAGTTTTTCTATCAATTACTTTATATATTTTTTTTTAAATTCCATTCTGATTGACATACAAAACTGCAATTTTATTACAGGATATAATTCTAAGTATCGTTTTAAATCAAAATGCATTTAACAAAAATCTTCCAAAATGCGATAGTTTTCGAGATATTTGGAATTTTTTTCCAACATAAACAGTTAATTCGTGTGATTATGCCCTTTTTGAAAGTTATTCGTATTTCCCCATCATAAAATGTCGAAAATCTAATGTTTATCATTTTAAAGACGTAAAAGAAGCTTTTTCAGTATATTTAGACCATGGAGAAGCCTTCAATAAAAAGTTTTCCTAACAACAACTTTTGACATATTTTTATAATTCATACTATTTGCAGTATGGCCAAACGAATAGAAACTAGTAACGACTAGCAAAGATACTATTTTATTTTTGAATATGACTCCAAACGCCATTTTAAATCTAAAGGCTAATAGCAATTTTTTTTTCTAAAATGTGGTATTTATCGAGATATTTTAAATTTTGTTTTAACAAGACAATTCTTTTGTTGCAGCTGTATCGTGTAGCTTTCCGATGGCTTACACTATCGCCTTGGCGTCAAACAGAAAGTTATAGGAAATTTTATGGGTCTTTTGAAAAACTTATTGTTGTTGATGGAGAATCGCGAACAACTT
This sequence comes from Topomyia yanbarensis, assembly GCF_030247195.1. NCBI lineage: Eukaryota > Metazoa > Arthropoda > Insecta > Diptera > Culicidae > Topomyia > Topomyia yanbarensis. The sequence goes on along the minus strand of NC_080672.1, from coordinate 371,395,305 downwards.
ATGAAAAGGTCATAATAAAACAAAATAATTGTGTTGTTGAAATAAAATTAAAAATATCTTGAGAACTACCACATTTAAAAAAAATGTTCTTTGCATTTTGATTTAATATGGCGTTGAGAATCTTATTCAAAAATAAAATTGTATTTTTAACTGCAAGCAGTATGAATTATAAAAATATGTAAACAGTTGTTATTAGGAAAAATTATTTTATTCTCTATGATCCAAATACACTGAAAAAGTTTTTTTTTACTCTTTTAAAACGATAAACATTTTTAAAACGATAAGATTTTTGACATTTTATGATGGGGTAACACGAATAACTTTTAAAAAGGGCATAATCACACAAATTAACTATTTATGTTGGAAAAAAAATTCCAAATATCTCGAAAACTATCGCATTTTGGAAGATTTTTGTAAAATGCATTTTGATTTAAAACGATCTTTAGAATTATGTTCTGTAATAAAGTTATAGTTTTGTACGTCAATCAGTACGAAATTTAAAAACATGTATATAGTTATTGTTGGAAAAACTTTTTAACGGATAAGTTCTCCACCATACAATCATATTCAAAATGTTCCTTTTCTCTGTAGGTTTTTGTTAACGAAATATAAAAAAAATAGAAAAAAGGGAGTTTTTTTCAAATTTAAATTTTTAATACAAATTTTTGTTTTTATGAAAAATGACGCAACATTTTTTTCAGTGTATATTTTTTCGGATAGAAATATTCATTCCCTGTAACTCGTTCTCAGAAAGTTTCGCTGTATAAAATACAGTAATAGAACAAAAAAATGAAATTAATGCACGTAGAAATGCCTACGCCCTTTTAAAAAATTGCTCTTGAGTCAAAATAATCTTACTGATAGTAGAAATTGTTTAGTCTTCCATGCCGGTGAAAAGTGTAATGTTTCATTGGAATCTAAAATGGTCGGTAACGATTTCAAAACCGGAAATCACCATCTTGAATTTTAAAATGGTCTCAGACATCCATATTTGGCGTCTACTCGTTAATACTGTTCCGAAAACAACCATATTGTTGAAATGCAGACCAAAAGAAATTCTCAAGATCCGCCTTTTGTACTTTTCCAAAGCTCTTCTAAGAAATTAGAATAAAAGCGAAAAACCTGCTACTTGCAAAATTAGTGGCAGTGCTGCCATACTTACAATTTTCCAGTTGAAAATTAAACGTGCATTTTTCTCATTATCGCCATCGTGTTCCTCGAATATTTTTAGTTAGACTACACTATTGCTTATGTACCGTAAACCGGGGTGACATTGATCACTTTTCGGAGTAATCATTACGTATTTTTAGACACAACACATTTTTTTCAAGTTTAATATTTTTAAACCATGTACTGATGTATGGAGAACAAGATTGGATGGTTTTATCTAAAATTGTCCTCTTACAGCTATTTTTCCAAAAATGATTTGAAGTTGAAGTCCGTTTTCGTATGCCGGGGTGACTTTGATAACTTGCATGTTCACCAACATTAAGTTATTGATGTCAATGTTTTTCATTCAAATTTTTGTTTAGACTAATTCTGGAAAGATACTCATTGTTAAATAGATGTTAATGCATTATACAAAGTTTTTAATGTATTGTAGAATTCGAGTAACCAAAATTCGTTTTATTTGTGCCTAACTAGAATAAAAGATTCTGGAAACTTTTAAAATTGCTAAAATTGCTTTATTTCAGTGCTTTATCCATGTACAAAAAGTTTCATTCGTTTTAACACGTTGGAATATTGAACAATAAAAAAATGTTCCGAATTTTAGCTTAAATAATTTGAAATAATTGCCAACTAGCTTCACAAAAAATGTATTTAAAATAAACAAACTCTTAAAACTAAATTTAGCACATCCCAATCTAAAGGAAAATAAAAAAAAATGGCTTGTAATTTATTACTCGTGCTCAAATCTGAGATTTATTTGTTTTATACAAAATAGACACTTTACGAAGCTTCGTAAAAATAAGGTAAAGTCGAATTTCGGTTTTTCGTAGTTTTTGTACCCAAAAATCGAACAATATACTCAAAAAGTATAACAAATCAGTATTTTATGAGTTTAGAGTAAAAATCTTTTCAAATAAAAATGATTTGGTAGACTATTCTGGTATAATAAGCGATCTACGAAATTTTTTCGAGTGATCAAAGTCACCCCGGTTTACGACAACTCTGTACTATGATTTCGCAAAGTTATGTATTTGTATTTTCTTCGAGGCATATTTATGTTAAATAGTAGGTAAATACACAGCAAAAAAGTCGTGTAACTTTACGTCTTGCTAGATGCACATAAAAGGAGCGTCCCAATTCATATAAATTCACATGTAATTACATGCAAAAATGTGGGTTTTTCGGCTTTTCCTAGGTCATTCAGCCTAAGTTTTACATCAAAAGAGTCACAATATTGAATTTTACATATCATACTCATGTAAAATCCTAATATCGGATGGAAAAATACATCGTTACGTTGTTTACGTCAAATGTAATTTTCATTATTTCTAAGAGTGTAGTCATCATTTGATTTAGTAGACCGAACTTGACGTAATTTGCGCGTTGCGAATTAACCGCAAACATGATACAATAATGTAATTTGCAGGAAGGAGCATAAAAATATAGTTAGGACAACAGATCCGCGGAATCAATGTTTTGCGAAACGACAACGTTTACAAAAGACACCATGACACAATCTTGACGCTCTTTCAATGTCTGAATGTTGATCAGCGGTCATCGTGCGTCATATGATGGAACAGGGAAAATTTATTCCTACCTTTTCTTGTATTTACTACACGATAATCTAATGAAAACAATGCCACCTAACAATGAAATTGAAAATTTACAATTCAAACACGTTGGCCTGGAAGCTAGACTTGTCTGATTTGGTTCAAACTGGAAAATCGTACGAGGGGCGAATAATAGACTCAGTGATGGGTCGATTAAGTTTTGAATAATTTGTTTTTTTCCTCGGCAGCCCAGTGTGCATATAATGGCTGCTTATAGTCTATTTTATTATTTTATGTAATACGTATTCAATTGTATTCATTGAGTGATTTAAAAATAAAGTAAAAACCATGTGCTATAATCTTGAATCCTTGTTTTTATAAAAACAACTAATATTGAATGATTTTTTTTGCATTTTTTCAGGCTTCTCTTAACGTCGATTGCTCATACACGGTAAGTCTCTTTAAACTTGTAATTTAATTATCCAGTTAGTGTTAGCTTCTGTTGAACTTGAATTTCTCCTCTAAATTACACCTGAAACTCCAAAATTTTGACTGAAATACTCTTGAACTGTCACCGAGAAAACCCCGAACCCCCTTTTCGGTGGATTGAATCAATGAGTTTTATTAGGAAAAAATTATACCCAAAGCAACACGCAACCCAACCATCTCCCCCGAACCAACACCCTCTCTTCTACTACATTACCGAATCGCCTAAGGCCCTTGAAAAAGGACAAGCTACCTGAACAAATCGGGAGACACGAACGAAAATCAGAACCGAAGGATGAAGCCACCCGCTTAGTTTACCCAGGTTAAACGAGGTATATCATTGAGTGAGTAAATTTTGGGACCATCGTGCAACAGGTTAAGAAAACTTTAGACTGTCCTAGAAAAGATCGTACAATCAAAGAAAAGTGGGGAAAAAACTCCTGTGAAAGCTTTGCTCGCTGCAAATATTGGCTCACCGCTAAGGTGAGTGGCCCGGCCCGGCGGTTTGGAACCCAATTACATTGGAATTTATGAAAGCAGTAAAGTTCTTGCCTAATGTTTGATCAAACAACCGAGTTCAAATCTCCTCGACCGAACTGAAAGGCGTCCGTACCAGATGGGAATGACGAGCGAGTCTAATCCATCTTTTAATTAGGAAAATCTTATTCGGGATTTCCCGTCTCCCGTGAGTCAATTTTCCAATCAACTTTTCCTCCCCCAGCCGCCGCCGTGTGGCGTTTTTCTTTCTTCACCGGAAAAAAGCCGTTTCTATTATGATTGTTATTATTATTATTATTATCGAAATAGCATTATTAAGATTTTTTCCGCCAGTCGCTTTCAACCTGCTTCCCTCGCTGATCGACTTTCGAGCTTCGAAGCTTCGACTTCGGTCGACCGGAATAACGTTGAATCACGCTCGAGGGTTTTAAATTTGAATCTAATCATGCTTTCATAATGGAATATAATTTCAATAAAGTCTCTACCCGCCCCACAACCATCACCACCACCACCACCAACAGCAGCTCTTTCCTTCGTCCGATTTCCTTCTGCGAAGCAACAAATCAGCCAACCGGTGGATGAGTGGCTGAATGGGATCAGATCGGGGCTGGGCCTAGGGTTCGGTGTAGACTGCGAAAGGTAAAGTCTGTTACCTACTCTGCATCCGGTGTGGGGCCTAGTTCGTCCCGGGTATTGAAAGTAGGCATAGCAAGATAGAAGAAACGGATACATTTTCAATGGGTAGGTGTACGGAGCCTGAACCCGACTTCTTTTTCCATTGACTAGCCTAACCCAATAAGGTTGTGAATCAGGGTGATTTTTTCGCTTATTTGAGTCTACCATCGTTGGAATTTGACTAGTGTTTGACTCTTAATTTTCTTGAAGTCAGAGCAGGAATTTTTAACTGTAAAACATTTTAAACATTTGTAATTTGAAAAATATTTGTTTGACGGATCTATTCTAAAATCAAAACATTTTAGATATTATTGTCATAATTCATTATTGATTAAAAAAATGTTCAATTCGCTCTCGTTATACATCTGTTAACTGGGCGAGGGACAGAAATTGACAGTCTCCATTAACTCTGTCACCCACCGAAGCCCGATGGGCGAAGAACTTAAATCATACACCAGACGATAATAAAAATCCCGGCCCTGGTGTCTAGCGGGAAAATTGAATAGATCTCGCTTTAGAGGCGTAGTAGTGCGATAATCATGTGTTCTACTTAGGACGTCATCATTGCCCATTGATAGCATCAGAGTTGGTAAATTGGGGCAGAGTCCCAAGGGTTGCGGGTTCGAAGTATGCCTCTGGAATATTGTTTTCACATAATTGCTATCGTTTAACTCACCATTGAATCTGGTATTGGAACTTACGTCAAAACCTAAAAAATGAATTAATTGAGTAGAATTGCATTGTAAATTATTATTCAAAATTTAAAACACGTTAAGAGGTTTGAAAGTTTCTCGATAGTACTAGCCATGTAAATAGCAAAATACTTCTTAACCCTTTCATGCCCAACTTTTTTCTAGTTCAGGTAGAGTTTCAAAACTATTTTTCCTTGAAAACGGTGGGGTCAAGAAACACGAAAAGCCTTTTTTCAAAAAGATAGATGCTTCCCTCTCAGTGTTTCAAGCTGCTCAATTTTTACCTTCCAATGCTCAATACTATCCTCCAAGAATATTTACAATAGTCTAATTGCGTGGAAAACGTAGCGGATGACAGTCTAAATTGATACGATTTGTCAGTTTTCAATAATATTGCAATAGGAAGATATATGAAAAAATTATTTTCCGTCATCAACGTAAACTGTCCCTGGCAGCACTGTTCCGTCGGAATCTTATCAGACTAATTGCAATAACTTTAGTTCTAGAGCTGATCCTTGTAACTGTTAATACTCAAATGAAAGACAATAGTCCCATTTATTAGCCTTACTTGTTTTTGTGCGCAAATCTTGCCTCAATCAAAAGTTAGGGCTGTTTTAAAACGTTGTTGTCCACAAACAACATGGGCATGAATGGGTTAAGTAGCAGTTTGTATTGCGTAGCGCGATTACCAGTCACATAAACTTGTATTTGTTCATGTTTACTGACGACATCGTGTTTTCCACTACCACAATATCGGATTATTTTTGGCGTGCTGCCTTAAACATCCTAAGCTTAAAACAAGTTCAACTCCAGGTCACACCTTTCGCCGGAACGAGACCGGATACAGGCACTTAAGAGTTCATGCCAAAAATTAAAAGCTCGTTCCGTTTGAGAAAGCCGCCTTTTGACGCACATAAATCCCTCGGAAGCTTGTACCCAGCTCCCAGTACCGCAACACCCGCTCCTATGACCTACCGAAACCAGCTACACACTAGCACGGAACCACCGGGACCACCCATCGAAATCGGGTCCACGGTAGCACGGTAGCAAAAAGGTGATTAAATCATTTCGCTCGCTACCACGCGCACCGACGGCGGTGGTGTTGGCTGGCTGGTGGGTAGGTAGGTATCTATTCCGGCGAATTGGAAAGCTAATGTTCTATACTTTATAGCTTTAAGGCCTGAATAAACTGCGGTTTTTGTTTGTGCCCACCCTTTCGTTTTTGGCACAAATGATGGAGATCTACGGTGCGTAACGAGCCGTTGAATTAGCATGTTATATGAAGATATAAAACCGCAAAATCTGAGGGGTGGTTGGTTGGTTTGGAGGTAGGTAACGAGTTGGAGTCCCGACCGACAGAAAGGGTGAAGCTTTAAAATTGCCTAATTAAATTAGATCGTTGACGCGCTTCGCCCCGAATTGGGAGGGGGTTTTCGTCAGAACCGGTTAAAAAGGAACATTTGTGTGTGGTGACAATGTGAATGGAGGGGAAGCTGGAGCCCGTGGAAGGTTGGTTGGTTGGTTTGAAAGTCAGTGTCTTTGTCGTTTCTTAATGGAGCGTGTTTTCCTGTCAGCAGCCGCTATTGTTGCGTGTGTCACCAAAGTGCCACGATGACAGCATCGCAGCCATGGTGGCAATGTGGCGAAAAGCTACGCGGATGTTAGATCGGATTTATTTCCACGTACTGGGGAAGGTGTTTGTTCATTTATTTGGTCTGAGGATGAGCGGAATTAAGCATCAACTAACTATCTGCTATTATCTCATTGATGTTCTGAATTTTAAGTAGACAGTCACTTATTGATCTACAGAATTGAATATACGTTAGGTAATTACTCAGCTGAACAAGTATGTGAAAAGTTGAGCATATCCATGAAATTTAAAAAAAAAGGTTGTTGATGACAAAATTTTTAGTCACGAGCAGAATTACTGTCACCGACTCCTCCACACTTTGGCGAACCCTTTGTTCTATTCTACTTTAACCAGGGCTGTAGAGAGAAATTACGGGCCCGGGGGATCTAGCATAAGGGCCCCCTCCATCATTGTAGATTTTTTGAACACAGAAACTGTTAATCTCCAAATCTGAAAAATATATATCAGCCATGTATTTCATGGTGAAGTGTAGGAGAATAGTGCTGTTAATTTCAATGACTTTTATCATTTCAAAGGGTAGTGCGGTCAATTTTTTGTTTATTTTCCGTCGGTCTCTGTCCGCACTGTGTGCCTATCACTGACACCAGAGAGGTGACTCCAAAACCAGATATCGGTTCATCTACACCGGGACCAACGGCTCTACTTCCCTTGTGAAAAAAGACGTGACACAGAGTTTTCACCTCAGAACATCCTAACGACCTCGGTTGGGATAGAAGCCAGACCCACTGGACTGAGCAGCGGTCACGCTTACCACTTAACCACCGGCGTCGTCCATAATCAAAGTTTTGTCAAACAACAATGATTAAGGTCAAATAGCATAAAATATAGAAAAAATATTCAGCTATGCTTTCGGTTGTGCGTCATTTAATTACTGCCCTCAAATTCTGTACAACCACCTCGTCCCATTTGTTCGCCACATACAGTTTACTTTGACAGTTTTATGTCTTCTTCAGGTTCCGCTTGACGATGGACCAATATTCCTCGATAGGGCCGAGTTCTGGTGTGTTGGGAGAGTTCTTGTCCTTGGGTGCCACCAGATCCTTGTAGGCGCACTACATGTCCTTTTTCCGTAATGGCAGTATTCCACATTCGGACAAAATAGCGTGGAATAATCGTGTTGCTTCATGAAAGACGTTATTTTCATGCACTTTTTCACATAAATTTCCTTGTTGACGGGCTCGGTCGCAATGAAAATGTCACATCAAACCACAGGTACAGAAAGCCTGCCAAATCAGATATTTCTGTGTGATCTTCGACAGCTTCATACGCTTGAAAATATCGGCCACTGTTCCTCCCGGCTGCCTTTACGCTGGTGGTAGTTGATTTGGTCACTTTTAACGGTTTCACTAACTTGGCGTGCAAGTACCTCGACTTCTGGCAATACGCGAGCAAAATTTCCTTGTGTTTCTTCTCTTGCTTGGACGACACTGTCCAAGAGCAAATGTCAAATAAAAAAGCCTGCACGAAGGCAAATGAGGGTTTTTTTTCGAGTTTGTTGAATTTCATGCAAAGAAATCCGTCAAGTTTAAGCCGACCAAATTTTTATCGTAAATCCTTTTAAATATCTCTATAAAATTTTATAAAGTAGCTTTGAAAGTAGCCGATTTATCAATAATTTCATATTTAATCCAGAAGTCGGTATTGCATGGATTTTTTCGAATCTTTGTCTGGTTCCACCTAGAATTCGTTAAAAATCAACGCATTCGGCCAAGCCGGTGCGCTACAACATTGCCAGTCTCTGAAAATACAACTTCTCATTTGTTCGGTAGCGTTGCTGATTTTTTTTTTTTGGTGTCAGAGAAAACTGATTCAGGTGCTCATCGCGAGTTCTTTATTTATATATTTGGTGCAATATTATTGAAGAACTCATAATTAAAACTTTGCAGAAATTGCGGAAATAGTAGCAAAATGAAAATGTTATAAATTTTATTGAAAACAGAAAGAACATTCAATCGAAATAGAATTTAAAGAGAAAAAAATAACAAAAGGAACAAACAAGGAAAAACTAATAAATAGGTACAATGAAACAAAATGACTACAAAATGACATTAAAATAATGGAAAAAGATTAAAAATATGCAAATAGTTAAAACCTGCCAATATCAAATAAAGAAAAAGATCCAAAACGGAGAAACAACAGAAAAAGGACAAAATTAAGACAATGTAAAAATTTGAAAAATCTTGCATGTGTGAAAACAATTTGAATGAATAGCAAAATAAATCCGAATGCATAATTAAAACTATCAAACTTAACGAAGGAAATGAGAAAGAAAATTGGAAAAGCATTGCAGAAAAAAAAATATTGCAAAATGGGTAAAATAGTGAAAAACTGGCAAATAACGAAATTAAAACTAAAACATCATAGACATGGAAAACATTAAAAATTAAAAAGAAAGAAAAATGAATACAGCAAAAATATAAAAACAAGACTAAAATAACAAATATACCAATTAACGAAATGGATCCACTGAGATAATCGTAAAAATAACAATTATACAAAATGTTTGAAATATAAAAATTAGTACCACATTTGAAAATTGAAAGTATGAGAACAGCGAAATAAGAAAATGTTAAAAATGTTTCAAAACAGAAGAAACGACAAAGTACAAGAATGTAATGAAAAAAATAAATAAAATGGCAATGAAAAATTAAAAAAATGCTCAAAGTATTAAAAATAAATGGAAATAGATTGAAGAAAAAATAGAAAACAGAAACAAGTGGAAATAGCCCAAAAACAGACAATAGTGAAATCATAGAAAACATGTAAAATCCAAATTGCTTGAATGGGTATAAATGAAAATCCTAGAAGAAATTGAAAAAAACAGGAATATTATCGTGAATAAAAACAAGAGAAAATTTAAAAAATAAATAAATCTTTGAAAAATAAATGCGGAAAAAAATAAATTTTGTTGAAATGGAAAACCGAAAACATGCACAAAACACTAAAAGATCAAAATAAAGTAATAAGAAAAATAATCCACAACATCAGCTATAATGAAAAATATGGAAAAAAGGAAGATACAGAAATACTACAATAAGTTTATTTGGAAGATATGAAAAAATGCAAAGAAATAATAGAAATTAAAAGTTAAGTTAAATAAAGAAACGAACAAAACGATAGATAAAAATCAAAAATGAAAAAAAACATTAAAATATGAATCGAATTGAAAAATTGAGACAAATGCAAAATTGAGACACTTTTTAAGAAAGACACAAAAATGGTAAAAATAGAAAAAGAAAAATATGGGGCAAAATATATAAAAAAGTAAAATAAGATTGAATGAAGAAAATAGAAAGAATACAACACTTGGGTGAAATGGGAAAAGAAACAAAAAAGCAAATATGAAACAAAAGAAAAAATGCAAAAATTCATTTAAATTGAGAAAGCTTGTTAAAAATGACAAAAACTGTCGGGTTCTCGTATTTAAACAAAAATACGAAAAATTACTGTGGATCGATTTCTTCCTGGATTTTCATGTTTTTTTTTGATTTGTGGAGTTATTCAGAATTAGTTTCACAAGTCGTATTTGACCAGTCGAGCTTTCTAGAAGAAGGTTGCTGAGTTTTTTCTTATTTCTAATACATTATTTTGTAATTCATTTAGCAGCCACGACGGATTGAAATAAGTAGAAATAGAAGTCACATGTCGTCTTAAAAAAATAAAAAAATCGCAATTATACTAATCATTAAAAAAAACACTGTTTTCTTGAAACCCATACACAGATTGAAAGTTTCGAATTAATTATTAAAATACGAATCAAAATCAATTTCTAGAGTCCAGAACTTTTAACTTTAACTAAATTAATTTTTTAAATAGTTGGTCTAAATTATGAGATAATTGTTGTAAAGTATGAAATAGAAAGTAAATTTCAGTCTTTTAAAACACAATTCACACACAATAAAGATCTTGTTTTTTTGCTCACTTCGCGTTAAAATCGTTTTTGAGTTCCAAGTTTCAAAGTTTTCCTTTGATTGGCTTCATGTAGTATAAACTTTATAATGTAATAATGTACGATTAACTTTATAATAGAAATTGGAGGAAATTAAATCATATTAAATCATAATTGAATTTTCAAATAAAATGTTATTGAAAAAATATTTGACAGAATAACTCCTTCTGTTCAAAATCCGGGCCCCCTACAGGACTCCGGGCCCGGGGGGAAACACCACGTTTCCCCTCCCCTCTCGGCGGCCCTGACTCTAACCGTTACACAGCCAGTATTGAAAAGCGTGCTGGAAAACACTGCAGTTATTCTTTAGTGTTTTTCTTGCCAATTTTAATATTTGAAGCATATTACAGTATGTCACAAATATTATTACGGCTAGGCCTACTGTGCAGAGTTGGGTTTAAAGATGTTTCAATATTATACGGCAATTGAATTATTCATTTATTGAACAATTCAACCAACGAATCGTTTTGAAATTTGAATGAGGAAGAAACGAGGACAACCGTACCGACCGTTTCTGTTTATAGGGGGTTAGGATAAAACGTTGGGAATGACTTGGTTAAGAAAGTTAAAGTCACTCCTTTGGTCCTTTGGGATGGGACAGAGGTATTTACACGTTGCCCTGGCTCATTAAACATAGGTTAAAGCGCCCTTGCACGCTCTCCTCCAAACTAATGCTGGTTCGCTCTAATATTTACAAAAGCCATATAAAAATTACAGTTCAAAGTGAACCTAGAGCGGCTCTGATCCAAAAATGAAATCAGCATAAGCATACACCCGTGCTTTAAACTTTCATTGTCCTTAGGAGATTATTTCGAGAAAAAAAATGTGTTTATTTCCTAGTTTTAGTAATTAAGTATAAATAGATTGAAGTATGGCAGAATGGTTATTTTCGTTCAGTTGATGACTAACAGAAAGGAAACAAGTGAAACAAAAAGATATATGCATTATAGACGTTATCAGTTTAAAATGAAACTTTCGGATGGAACCTTAGACTCCTGACAGCAGGTTTATTGCTAAGTCTCGTTCCATGGTTATGACTGATTCGCTCTAGAACATCAGCTGTCAAACCATTGTAGTAAATATAAATCGTTGGTAGTATAGCTACTCCAGTCATCCCAGAAAACAATAGGAACCAAAACGGACTTTCAAGATGAAAGAGTTCAAATACAAATATGCGAATAATGAAGGAAGCGACTGTAGAATTCATCCTCACAAACAAAGTTCTCCGTCCAGAGACTGTGGTGTTCTTGTCCGAACTGTTCCTTTGAAATCTGCGAGCAACCGCAACTGATTAGGCACAATTTTCTTCAGACTCTTTGCATTTCACTCCCGTACGGCTGTTTACTAAACAAAAGTTAAACGCTAAACCAGAAAATCATTGCTGAACACTTAACAAAGCAAGACTAAGACCCACGACACTGCGTGCGTGACTTACATATTTTAGTCCTGCCAGCCATTCAGTCTTTGACTCGGAAAATTATCTTGATTTCAGAACCCCCGACATGGGAGCAGGACCCAATGGATCAATTCTTGGCCGAGATAGTCCAACCCGCCGGATGCCATATGGTCTCTAGGCTGGTTTTGTCCGGAGAAAGATAATAGACTGTTATCAACCTCCTAATGGAGAAGCGAACACGCTTACCATTCACCCACAGACGCCGTGTGCCGATCACGATGATAATGATGTTGTACTGTGTTTCTTGACCCCAACAATATTCAGGAAAAAATGTACCCTATATGACCTAAAATAAGACGCATGCATTGCTACTCATTGGGTCCGCCCCCTTTATGTCGGCTAAATACGTATGTTAAAAAGTCTGAGAATTACTCAAAACCTGAAATACCTACTTTCACCTCGTTTTCCTAAACAGAAAGAACTTAAGTTCTGGTTTGAAAAGGGCTTTTTCACTTGCCGGTGAAAACCCGAAATATATGGAATTTTCATTGTTCCATTACAAACGCTTTCCAGCGGATATTTATTTCCCACTGCCTCTCTCGACCGACTACAGTAATGCACGTACTTTAAAAGCCCCTTCAAAATGTGGAAACAACTATTTAATAATCCGGCCATTGTTCCACGTACCACCTTTAACTGCCCGTGGCCCTTTTTTGCCCCGTTTAATCGTCATCTCCCTCTCTCTATATCTATCTATCTCACAACGAACCAGAACTCGCGCTGTAAGCTCTTTATAACATCAATTGAAGTTGTGCGCTCGTTCATTTTCCCGCTGAAGCTAAAATTGATGAAAAAATACCCCCTCGCGTGCTCGACGTACACACACACATACACACAGCCTCTAGTAAATTGGCAGGGTGTATGAGCAGATAGGACGGTCTTACTGGCACAGCATTCAACCGGACGGACAAAAAGCGAGAGGAAATCGAGGTGACACAACCAAAATGCGCCACCCAACCAACCAGAAGTGGCAGGAAAAGTGAAAGGCCACAAAAAGTCCTCCCGCATTCCTGGCTATGGATATGGAGCAGTTTGAATCTGCGGTGCTCTGCCAGCACCGAAAGCGACGACGACGACGACGACGACGACGACGACGATGATGATGATGACGACGAAGCAGCAGACGATATCGAAATTAAAGCAACAGGCGGCAAATGCAACAGTTGGATCCATCTGGGACCAGCCAGCGAAACCGGTGGATGCTCGAGCGCTAGATGCTAGACACTGCTAGTACGGGTTCAGCCACCCAGCGATCAACCTTTCACTCTCACGCGAAACAACCCTCTACACACACAAGCATAACCGAAAAAAATACTCCAAGCAACATACGTCCTTGTTTCCGCTCAATAAACGCGGAGCAGCACTTTACGTTGAATACCTCGTTTAGAGGCGCCAGGCGTGAGAGCGAGCGGTTTCCGCCCACCATCCCAAACCGGGCCCGCTAGCACCAACTGCGGCACCAGGGAAAATCTTTACGATCTCGGCCAACCATCGTCCCTGCACCGCACCGGTAGGCAGCCGGAAGTTGGTGAAGGGCGACGCAGTGACATCGCACCGTAATACACCGTACCGGTTCGTTCCGTTCCGTGGCGTGGCGTGGCATGGCGAAGCAGAAAGAAAGCAAAATTTTAAGTGGATTTTTCCTCCCAACTTTGAGCCGGGAATGTGTTCGGCGGCTCTCCATTCGGGACGGTTTCGGTGTGTCCTCGTTTCAGCTGCCTGCTGCTCAAGGGCTGCTGCGTTTGGACCAGACGAAACCGGTCGCTAAATGGTGAGCTCCTTCTTCTTCTTCTGCTAGTTAGGTGTATACAATGGCCCACTATAAAGGCTGCGGGAAAGCAGAATGGATGGAATTTAATATGGTTGGTTGTTCGGAGCTGGAAAAATATTGGCACCGGAATTGATCAATAAGTTGGAAGGATTGAAATAGCTGATGGGCTAAGAATTCATTGTGTGTTGTGCTGGGGGCGTAGAGTCGTTTGTCCGAGTGTTTTGATTTGGGAATTGGGGAAAAGGATTGAGGAAACCCCAATCAAATCGGTGACCACCTATATTACTCCGGCATTGAAACCCCTTTCTACTGAAAGTGTGTTGCAGCTATTTTTTTAAAAAAAAAGTAGAGCTTATTTTCTTAGTTCCGTCATTTGTGGAATTTGAAATGAACATATTTCAATGCAATGATGGATAGTAATTAACTAATACATGAAGTTTAGTTAATTTCGAAAAGAGGGGAAGAGTCTAACCAGCATTCGAATCTGCATGGGATTAATAAGTAGATGAAATTTTATCGTTAAAAATAAATTGAATATTAATATGAAGCTCTTCAATTGTTTTATGGGAGGGGGTTAGATATTTTCTGTAAAAAATCGATTGCACACAGTCAGCGAGTACGAGGTCTACACCGAAATCGACGATCTCTTCCAGGTTCTCCGCTGAGCCTAGATTTAGCTGGTCTTCCATGCGGAATTCGTACTACATATCCAGTCCACTGTAGTCTGCCGTGTTGTATCACCCTTCCGATGCCAGCATGTTTGTATACTTGGTGCAGCTCGTAATTTATCAGTCTGCGCCATTCTACATTTTTCTACTGGGTCGACGAGTATGGAATTGTTCTTTTAGATACACCGAGCACTCGATAATTTGCTTCCTTCAAAGCCCATATCTCATTCCTAAGCTGACCAACAGTACGAAATTGGGGTGGACTGTACGGATTTTCAGAGGCATGTCTGGAAAACGTAGCTGTATGGATTTGTCCTGAATTTGTACGGAATTTTAGAGCTCAGTGGAAGTAGATGTACTCCCGGAACAATACAAATTCTTCCATAAATAATAAAAACAGAGCAAATAACGATGCGAGCTAGTTTCTCAGGATCTTAAAATATTGTTTTGATGGTGAAAAGAAACTAGTGAGTGAATAAAATCGATTTTTGCACATCATTTTCTGAGTTTTGGGAATGGGTGAATTTTAAGAAATTTTTTAACGCAAATAAAAAAACATGAGCCGCTGTGTGTTTAACTATCTGTCTGTGGGTTATATTTTTTGCATTCAGTGTCTAACTGGCGCCAAGTTAGGGGTTCCTAGTATCGATTATTTTTGTCTGAACCGATATGATACTGAAACCCTCAGTATCGGTAGTACCGGTAAAATACCGATACCTGAATATTTCTGGTTTCACAGAAAACGATAAAGTTTCTCTTACTTTTTGGTGACGCGACACAACTCAGCGCAATTCACTGCTCAGAGACCTAATGCAACAGTACGCTCCTTTCATTTTCACTCCATGGCTCTTAAATTATATATGAAATGTATGAAAAAGGGAAATATCGCCTACTAAAACACTGCTTAACGCCAATTGCAGAATGCCGTGATTCTGATTTCGATATTGAGTGTACGGTTCGAACGTGGTGCGTGGAGAATTCATGATCGCGTTGGAACGAGCGTTTATATGTTCGCACTTGAGACGTCGTTTATAATTTAGTGTGTTAAAGTGTTAAAACGTTGACTTAATTACCAGGACGTTTTCATATTTGCGAGATCGTGGTCTAAGGAGGGCGTGGATGATCACGAAGGACTCGAGCGTTTGTATGTTAACGTGTTTGATCACGTAGGCGAACCGCAATTGCATGTTCGTGCTGGTGTTAAAAGTAGTATTATCGCGCAGGTCTCGGGCGTTTGTATTTTAACTGGTTTGGCTCATAATCGTCTGCGTATTGCGCGAATTTTTTATATTATTTTCTTTTTTTATATTATTTTCTATTTGATTATATTGTTTTGTTTGCATTACATTTCTAATTTATTATATTGGGTGTTCAGCCACAAGTGATGACTTTTCATCCCTATTGTTTACATGATTCAGTTAATTATTATTAAGTTATAATATACTTTCGCAGTTAAGTATTTTTTTTCAGTGGGATGTTTTAAACCTACTTGTCTTCTGAATAAGGAGCTAAACAAATCTTATAAACTAACTTATAAACTATAAAGAGAGCTAATCGTTGCAATTGAAGATTGCAACGATTTTTGTCGGAATTTGCTTATACTACTGTTCGTCATAATTTCTAATGTTTCTATGTTTGCAAGTCTGTGCAACTCATTTGTGCTGAACCAGGGAGGACGCTTCAAAATCATTTTCAGAATTTTATTCTGAATTCTTTGAAGCGTTTTCTTCCTAGTAGCACAACAACTTGCCCAGATTGGAACTGCATATAGCATTGCCGGTCTAAATATTTGTTTATAAATTAATAGTTTGTGCTTTGGGCAGAGCCTAGAATTCCTATTTATAAGAGGGTATAAACATTTTATATATTTGTTGCATTTTGTTTGGATTCCTTCAATGTGATCCTTAAAAGTGAGTTTTTTATCGTAAATCAAACCCAAGTATTTAACTTGATCTGTCCACGTTAAATTCAAACCATTAAATTTAATAATATGGTTATTATTTGGTTTAAGAGAAGAAGTTCTTGGATTATGCGAATAATCATTGAAAATATTCAAGCTTCGTTGCAGTCGACTGCAGATAATACGAAGACTCCTCCCAGTGGCTGAGATGCTAGTATCATCACAGAAAAGTGACTTTTTACAGCCTGTAGGTAGATTTGGAAGATCAGAGGTAAAAATATTGTATATTATTGGTTGGACGCTTGATCCTTGAGGGACGCCTGCTTTAACGAGTAGCTTATTAGATTTACAATTCTGATAAGAAACCTGTAGGGTACGGTTAGTAAGATAATTTTTAATTATCTTTATTATGTAAATTGGAAAATTGAAATTCCACATTTTGGCAATTAAACCTTTGTGCCAAACACTGTCTAAAGCTTTTTCGGTGTCTAGAAGAGCAACTCCAATGGAATAGCTCTCTGAGATATTTGCCTTTATCATGTTAGTTACTCTCACAAGTTGATGAGTAGTTGAATGTCCAATACGAAAACCAAACTGCTCAGGAAGAAAAATAGAATTCTCATTGATATATGACATCATTCTAGTTAGGATGTTTTTTTCAAATAATTTACTAATAGAGGAGAGTAAGATAATTGGTCGATAGCTGGAGGCTTCTGCTGGGTTTTTATCTGGCTTCAAAATAGGAATAATCTTGGCATTTTTCCATCTTTCAGAGAAGTATGCTAATTCAAAACATTTGTTGAATATTTTGACCAAGTATCTCATGGTGATTTCGGGAAGGTTTTTAAGAAGAATGTTGAAAATTCCATCGTAACCTAGAGCTTTCATATTTTTTTTTATTTTTTCATGATGGATTTGATCTCATCATAGTTTGTTTCAACAATATCGTCTAGAGACAATACTTGATTTGAAACGTGTTCACACCTTCAAACTGCTGAGCAAGTTTTTGAGCTTTTTCTTCGTTTGTAAGAAGTATGTGGTCACCTTCCTTCAAAGCTGGAGTTGGGGTCTGAGGTTTCTTAAGAACCTTAGAAAGATTCCAGAAAGGTTTAGAATTTGGCTTGATTTGTTCAACCTCTTTCGCGAAATTTTCATTTCTTAAGAGTGTGAATCTGTGCTTAATTTCTTTTTGTAGATCCTGATAGATACATTTCATAGCAGGATCACGAAAACGTTGATATTGACGTCTTCGAACATTCTTCAAGCGAATCAGAAGTTGAAGATCGTCGTCAATAATAGGAGTATTAAATTTTTTCTGTGTTGTTGGTACTGATAAATTTCTAGCATCAACTATAGATATACTTAAATTTTGTAATGCCGTATCAATGTCAGCTTTATTTTTTAAATCAAGGTCATGAATAAAATTTTTCTCAATATAAGTTTTGTACCTTTCCCAATTCGCTTTATGATATTTGAACACTGAGCTAATGGGATTGGAAACAGCTTCTTGAGAAAGTGAAAAAGTTACTGGAAGATGATCAGAATCAAAGTCAGCATGTGTAATCAATTCGCTACAAAGGTGACTTTGATCTGTCAAAACCAAACCAATTGTTGATGGATTCCTTACAGACGAATAGCATGTAGGACCATTCGGGGACAAAATTGATAATAACCAGCAGAGCAATCATTAAAAAGTAGTTTACCGTTGGAATTGCTTTGAGCATTATTTCAGGCTCGGTGTTTGGCATTAAAATCACCGACTATGAAGAAGTTCGACTGATTTCTTGTAAGTTTTTGTAAGTCTCCTTTCAAGAAATTAATTTGCTCGCCTGTGCACTGAAAAGGCAAATAGGTTGCAACAATAAAAATGATACCAAGATCAGTTTCAACTTCGATACCCAAACTCTCGATCACCTTGGTGTCAAGAGACGGCGTAACGGAATGTTTGATCCTGCGATTAACCGCTATTGTGATTCCTCCGCCGAATCCAACAATTCGATCAAATCGATGAATAACAAAATTAGAGTTACTCTTCAATTTAATATTTGGTTTTAAAAAAGTTTCGGTCACAACGGCGATATGCACATTACGTATCCTCAAGAAGTTGAAAAATTCGTCTTCGCACATTTTTAATGAACGAGCATTCCAATTTAATAAATTTAAAAGATTATTTAAAGTCCTTGTCAAACTTTAATTTCATTACAATTTTGTTAGCAAATTCCCAACCCGCTTGAAAAGCTTCAAACATGGAGGTAGAATTCAACATGGCAATCATCATAGGTAACATAGACTCCTGTAGGTATTTTAATTTTTCTTCCATTACGCTACCTAGATCCATTGGACTAAAGGAAGCGTTGGGTGCAAACGCAAATGAGGGCGTGGTAGTTGTAGCCGTTATTTTGGCATTGCTACCTGCCACTGAAGCATAAGATGACACACCATTGTAGGATGGTGTGACGGAGGTAGAAAAAGTTGTTAATCTATTTTGAATCGGATTAACACGTTTGGGCGTGTTTTCTTGAAGTGTACCTGAAGAAGTAGGTACATTTTTTATTTGTTGGTTTTGTTGTCTAGAATGAGAATTTATAATTTTTTCTCGAACAGGACAATCCCAGAAATTCGATTTATGATTTTCGCTACAATTAGCGCATTTGAAACTTTTTGTGGTTTTTTTTTTCACCGGACAAGTATCTTTCGTGTGCGATTTATCACCACAGATCATACATTTGGAATCCAAATGACAATTTTTTGTGACGTGCCCAAAGTCTTGGCATCTACGACACTGGGTCAGATTTTGAATTCTGTCCCCATGTCGTCTATAATGTTCCCACTTCACTCGCACGTGGAACATAAAACGTGCTTTTTCAATTACTTTCAAATTATTAACCTCATTACGGTTAAAATGAATTAAATATAGCTCCTGGATAATTCCAGAGCGTACTGGCGTGTCATCGCCGCTAGCCTATCTCTTCATGAGAATAACTTGTGAAGGAGAAAAGCCAAGTAAATTTTTTAATTCGTTGGATATTTCATCCAAACTTTGACCTTAAGGTAGCCCTTTCAAGACAGCCTTGAATGGTCTATCTGTCTTGAAGTCATATGAATAAAATTTATATAACTTCTCCGTAAGATACTGGAGTAGTCGTTTGTGGCCAATCAATTGCTCCGCTGTAACTCGACATTCTCCTCTTCGGCCAATCTGAAAAGAGACTTTTACTTCCGGAAGGAACGTCGAAAGCTTAGTTCGAAATGCTTTGAAGTCGGAGAACATCACTGTTATAGGCGGAGGTGATTGCGTTTTCTTCTCATTGGCATTATGCGCAATGCGAGGAAATTTAGAAATTTCATCAGCTTCACATTCGGACAAAACATCGAATGAGTTGCTGCAGCCTATTGAATTTTCGGGTGGAGAAGATACCCTTTTCCGTTTAGCTTTAATTTTTGGCACAGGACCCAGGCATCTTGGAAGAATTAAATATTTCTTTAGGCTGAATTGTTCTTGAAAAATGTATTAGTCTTGAAAAAGACTGATTGAGTAGAAAAAGTAGGTAGTCTTGAAAAAGACTAATTGTCGAAAAAATATGGGTAGTCTTGAGAAAGACTGATCGAGCGAAAATATAGGTAGCCTTGAGAAAGACTGTTACTGTTGAAAAACTCTAGGTAAACCAGGAGCTATCAAGATTTGTGACCGGTTCGAACGAAGGTTCAAGGTATAGTATTGCGTGAATGATTTATGTGTACTAGTGTATACAAGTTTCATATTTTAGAATGAGAGCTCCCGGATGAGTACGATGCATGAACTCGCGAGAGCGGGTGTTTGTGTGTTGTCGTTTGAGACAGCATTTATAAACTTGTACCTTTTTATGATTGCGAGATCGTGGGTGTAGGAAGGTGTGAATGCTCGCGTTTGCAACCGGTTTTGTATCATAGCGAAAGGTAAAAGAAGCTTTCTGTTAGAGATCAATATGAAGATCTACAATTATGTTCAATAGAATATGAATAATCATTTTCCTAGTTGATATTTTAATATTAATTGTTGATACTGAAAGCACAAAGTATATTCAGAATGATATTAAATAACGTGACCTTTGAGTCATTTGGTATTAGTTTGGGTATTCGTTAGGTGGAACATTTGCTAAAAGTTTTCAGAACTAACCCTTACGAAAATCACCTCTATCCAATTACATCATATCAAGCAGGCAATGATGATAATATTCAAAGGTTGCTCCATGCAAATAAACT
This sequence comes from Topomyia yanbarensis, assembly GCF_030247195.1. Taxonomy (NCBI): domain Eukaryota; kingdom Metazoa; phylum Arthropoda; class Insecta; order Diptera; family Culicidae; genus Topomyia; species Topomyia yanbarensis. The sequence goes on along the minus strand of NC_080672.1, from coordinate 371,374,597 downwards.
CATTTTACATAACAATCTACACCACGTCACTGATCGTGTCAGCGTTAGAATAAATTCCAAAATTATGTCTTTATAGATAAGGTCGAAATCGAGATGCGACAATACGATCAGGCGCTTCGTACTTGCGATAAATCATATCATATTGCAACACAGAAAAGTGGAACAAAGTACGAAGGATACAGGGACAAACATATTTCTAGATACTCCGATGGTGATTACGTGGTAAGAGTGCGGCCTTCTTACCGGACAATATACAACACAAGACTCTACTAGATTTCAGTGCGTAGAAATTCTCGAAATCAGCAGCGTTTCGTTTCAACACAGCCCAATGTTGCAAAAGCTTTAGCCGTTGTCGCAGTGATGTTGTCGGCGAAGCAAAGTTTTTTTTGTCAAATAACACTCCCACATCACGGATAGAATCCACAGTTTTGATTCCACAGGGCCTAAGGGTATATCCGCAGCGCATTAGAGCTGTTGAGCCCCCAAAACTTATCACCTTACATTTATCGACGTTTCTTTTTTTTGATAGGGGAAACTTTGCCACTGCGACCACTATTCAGGTTATCTTTTGTAGCTGCCCGTGTTTGCTCTACATGTTACAAATTGCCCGAATCCAATGTAGTTGGAAGCGAGTTGTTCGTTTGTCCACATGTGTCGTCCCAACCGGGTAGTACATTATTAATGTAGCTGAGGATCCGTTTGGGACAGGTATGCCAAATATCGTAAGGCGTCATAAGATGCCTTCCGAAGCATTGCTCCCTTCGAAGAAATAGTACTGCACACTGGTAGAGAATATGTTCCGAGCCTTAGGGTTCGTAGTTATGGACGTTGATCTGCATTCCATTCAGCTTGCGCCACTGTTCAATATTGATTATATCTTCTAGAAGCACAACTGAGTTGAGTCCCGAAGCAATTGAACGAAAGATTTTCAGCTCATCAGCGTTGAGCAGTTTTCCAGATTTGATGTGAGTGCAGAGTTCGTTCACGAATCGTATAAAGAAAAGTGGCCCTTGCTGACTTCTTTGAGGGACACCGGACGGGGTTTCAAATACGCTTGAGGATGTGGTGCTGATTCTAACAAAAGCGGATCATTCAGGCTGCACACTGTGAGCATTTGTCTCGCAGATAAACGTTTTCTGGAATAACTTCGGAGCGTCTTCTGCTATTTATAAATATCCTGAATTTCGAGGGATTTTTTCGCAGGTTGCATTGGACTTGGTTAAGATACTCACCGTCCCAGTAGGATTTTTCTTTAGCGCAATACGAACACCACCTTCACGACGTAGATGACTATATTAGTAGCCATGCTTTTCGGTGAAAACAATAATATCGTAATCACTGGAGGCAGGAATGCCAGGTGCAAAGATTTATCTGAATTTCACAGATTTTCAATATGCTGCACAGATTGCAAAAACTGCACAGATTTCCACAGTTTTCTATTTTAATGCATAGCTTGCTTCTACAATGCACAGATTAGCACAGATTTCTCAATTTTTTACCTTGCGCTTAATTTTTGCCCCGCGCGAAAACCAAATTTTTCAAACTATCACCTGGCATCCTTGGCTGGAGGTTAGGCCAAGCAAGAAGGTCTGAGTTTTTGTTTTCATTCCACGGACGTTCTGGTAGTAGACGGATAGGACATCTTCAGAGGTCACGTTGGCGGTATGAATGGTTCGATGAGAATCGGATCTTACTTGGATGTTACCGGCACACAGTGGGAAAAAAATGGCCCCAAACCGCGACTTTTTTGAAAGGGCTTAATGACGTTTACCAGGAAAGGTGTTTTTTATGTAAAAAGGTCTGAAAATTGATTACTAGTGTTTAGAACGATCGCACGGTACGCAATGGCACTCGTTGTGCCCCAATTCTTTCTTTCGTTTGAGTTTATGTTCAAGGCTGAATATATAACCCGGAGACTATATGCGGCTGATCAAAAGCGGTAATTCTTGTGTATAAAAGCCCAGATTTTCGTTTGAATATAATTGGACTCACCGCCCGATGCATGTGTACTCGTTTTACGCCAATTCCTCCCATAACTCGAGTTAGACCTAGCTCTACATTTCAGAAAAAGGCTGAATGCGGCTGATCAAAAGAATTTTCTTCCGTTTTAAATAGTCAAAGTAATCGATTGATGATAGTTAAAATGACCAGACAAAACATGTGTGTCTGTTTTACCCCGAATTCCTCCCACAACTCAAGTGTGAAGTTAAACCTGGCTTTTCTTCTCGGAACGAGGCTGAATGCGGCTGATGAAAGGCAGTAATTCTTATGTAGAAAAGTTCGAGAAATCGATTATAGACAGTTAGAATGGTCTCCCCAAACGTTTATATTCGTTTTACCCCAATTCTTCTCCTAACTAAGTGGGACTAGCTTCTAAGTTAAACCTGGCTGTGTTTCTCGAAAAGAAGTTGACTGCGGCTTTCCAAAAGTAGTAATTCTCATGTAAAAATCTGGGGAATCGATTGAAGATAGAATGACCTAACGAAACGTGTTTACCCCTTTTTCCCCAATTCTTACCCTCATACAAGTGTGAAATTATACTTACCCCCCACTTCAGAAAATTGCTGAAAGCGGCTGATAAATAGTAATATTTTATGTTTAATAATCCAGGGTAACAATTGAAGGTAGCTAGAATGTCAACACGAAACAAGTATAGTCGTTTCACCCTAAGTTCCTCGCATAAACCAAGTGTGAAGTTAAACCTGGCTGTACTTTTCGGAAAGAGGCGAAAGGCAGCTGATGAAAAGTAGTAATTCTTATGTACAAAAAATTCTCGCTCAGCCTGTTTCCGAAATGTAATCAGGATCAGACTTCCCAAATGAACATCGAACACCATGTTCTGTGCTCATCTTAAACCCACATTTCGTGTGCAAACTCGCATGCGCTAATTCGTACCAAAACACGTACACATGTTCGTCTGCACAACCGAACCCCATGTACGTACGCGGTGTTCGTACACACAGGATCTTGACACTAGTTTTCTCTTTCTATCACTCATCATCACTCGTGGTGACTCATTCTGTTTTGTGTTTACCTTTCTTGTGTACGCACACGGTGTACGTACACGGGGTTTAAACCTAAATTTGCACATCGTTCGATTGGGTTCGGTGTTCGAGACGAACTTGTACACAAAGGCAAAGCACGTTTGAGGTTGAACGCGTGCACGAAATTTTGTACCCAGGTGCAAACTTATCGATGTTCATGGAAAGACTGGTCAGGATTAACCCTCCGGAAGTCGCGCAAATGGTTCACTGAACGAGCAGCCGCAGCTGCTCTAAGTCGATTTCGCTAGATTTTCAGAGGAGCGTGCACTCAGTGCACTAGAGCGGCTGCCGGAAGGTTAACTGAAAACATGAGATATGAGAATAAGTGGATAAGCGTGTTCCCATGTTTTGTACGGTGATTCTAATTCCACGGTGCTACAAAATAAAAATAAATTATTGTACTTTTAAAGTGATATAGTAAAGGTTGTAGGTCTGGTCAAATACAAACCAAAACTACGTTTGATCAATTTAACATACCCTCAAAATCTTGATTTATAGCAAAAAAACGATTTTCGTAACTTTCGGCGCTAAAATTTTTTAACGCGGTCATTTTTCAACCGATTTTAAATTTTTGGAGTGTTCTGGAAAGAAGAAAAAATGACATTTCCAACAATATGCTATGTTATGTTCTTTTGTTAAAAGTATTATGTGGTTTTGGGACAACAATATAAAAATTACCAGTATTTTGCTCTTTTTTCAAAATATGAAAATTGCTCAACCTTTTCATTAGAAAGCATCTTTGTTTCAATAAAATTTTTAGAAGAACATTTAGTACTGTATCTAACGACTTATTTATGATCAAAATCGGTTGAAAAATGGCAAAATAATGGTAACTTTCATATTGTTGTCCCAAAACCGCATAGTACTATTAACAAAAGGACATAACATAGCACCGTTAGAAAGAAAATTTCTTCTTTTTCCCAAAACACTCAAAAAATTTAAAATCGGTTGAATAATGATCACGTAAAAAAATATTTGTGGTATAGCAAGAACCGCGTAAGTAAATCTGAAGAAGTAAAGGGCGAACACGAAATTATTGCGACACCGAAAATGTCATGCCAATTTTCTTATGATCTTTAAAATCAAACCAAAATTTTAGGGTAGTTTTATATATATATATATATATATATATATATATATATATATATATATATATATATATATATATATATATATATATATATATATATATATATATATATATATATATATATATATATATATATATTTACTTCAAAAATCAAAAGAAAAGTTAATCGACGGAGCCTTGAGTGTAAAATTGAACGCTTTTACGCTTGATACCGTCCATCAAAGTCTTTACAGTGTCATCCGGTACCAGTTTCTCAGTTTTTTTCCATTTTATTAACATGTCCTTCTCGTCTTTGACTGTCTTCTTGCTCTTCCGAAGTTCCCGCTTCATCATTGCCCACTACTGCTCCACCGGGCGCAGCTCCGGACAGTTTGGCGGATTCATGTCCTTTGGAACAAAATGGACAGAATTGGCCTCATACCACTCCAGGACACTTTTAGAATAGTGGCATGATGCCAAATCTGGCCAAAATAGCGGAGCTTCGTCGTGCTGCTGCAAGAACGGCAAAAGGCGCTTCTCGAGGCACTCAGATTTGTAGATCTCGCCTTTGTCACGAAAGGCTCACTTCTCAGTCCGCAAGAGCAGATGGCCTGCCAAATGAGATATTTGGAGGCGAACTTCGACATTTTCTTCTTCTTAAATTTGTCGTCCACATAGAACTTGCTCTTGCCGGTGAAAAACTCCAACCCCGGAATTTGCTTAAAATCGGCTTTTATATACGTTTCGTCGTCCATCACACAGCAGCCATATTTTGTCAGCATCTTCTCGTAGAGCTTCCGTGCCCGAGTTTAAGCCTTCGATTGTTGCCGCTCATCGCAGTTTGGGAAGTTCTGTACCTTGTATGTATGTAGTCCAGCTCTCTTCTTTGCATTCTGGACGTAGCTCTGCGACATGCCGATCTTTTTAGCCAAATCACGGCTTGAGACGTTGGGATTTGCTTTAATCGTCCGCTTCACCTATCCCTCCGTCTTTTTGTTCTCCGGTCCCGGTTTTCTTCCAGCTCCTTTGCCGTGGTCCAACGTCAACCGCTCCTGGAACCGCTTCAACATTCTGGAGACTGGTGGTTGAATGGTGAATGTTAAACATTTTTCCCAACTGCCGGTGCGACAGGTCAGGAAATTCCAGGTGTTTGGAAAGAATTTGTTCTCTCGACTCGCGTTGGTTCACCTCCATTTTCATTGAATTGAAAAACACGACTTCGAGTTTGACAGCATGTAAACAATACACATCAATGAGAAAGTGTGCAAAATTTGGTTGATTTTTACCCAATGGTACAAAAGTTATGCCCTGTTGAATGTGTCGCAATAATTTCGTGTTCGCCTTTTACTCGCTGATCACTTTTTCTCAACAAACATTCTGACAGAGCTCGCCTGCCAGATCCACAGAATTTTACCAAATATAAGGGGAAAATTTCACCAGTCACGTTCCTTCGTAATTTAAGGGGGAATACGCTTTCGACTGGGCTTTTACTCGCCTGATATGGTCACCCTATTAATTGTGACATTCTACAAAGTGTCGGTTAGATTTAAAAATTGTAATCTTCCGGGAGTGCAAAAGCTAAATATCCTGTTGGATCCGAGAACCAGTTTCAGATAGGGAAATAGCGTAATATTCCCGAAATTAAACGATATAATTTTTCAACCAACGTCAGAAGCCAAACTTCGACAGAAAATCTCGTGTGTTGTTGATCCAAAGGATCAGTTTCGACCTATTTCTAAACCCAGCTAGTTGGAGCCTAATCCCAAAAACAAAATCTGAAAATGCGTATTTTACCCCGAAAACGACTAGATACATATAGTATTTGTATAGGGCACCGGTAAAGATCGTACGCAACGCCAAAGATAAACAATGAAACATTTTGGAACCAGCAAAAAAAACACGCCGGCATACGTGCCGGTATGTGGGATACTCCAAGGGATTTTACGGCTATTTATGTAAGGACAAACTCAAACCCCCTTACCAGCAGAGTGCAGAGGGACGAACCAGGCTCCCAACTTCCACCCGTGTCGGGGGTGTTGGGTGCTGGATTATGTGGGAAAACAAAAACTGTTGCTCGCCCAAATCGCAGAGGGTCAAATTATTTAAGTGTTTCTATCTCCCCGCCTGTCTGTTCCATAACCCTGCAGCAGTACCCAGTCAGTAGTGGTAGGAAAAGGATCGAGCATACACGAAATCTGTGCCCAAGTCACTCGCTCCGGTTTCGGTTGGAGTACGGGAGGGACGGGGTGTGTGTGTGTGTTCAGTCAGTTCATAAATAAAACGTTTTACTGTTAACTGACCAAAATTTATTACTTTTCCTGCTGGTCTACGTGGCGAAAGCAGGGGTGTTTTTGCTTTCGGATCCGCAACGTACGGAGAGTTCACTGCGAAATCGGGGGAAAAGAAAAACTGTTTGAATTAATTTATTATGGATTTCGCAGACAGAAAGTAAATTGCATCCGACTGAGCAAAGATGAGTAGCTAATTTGTTTGAGCGATGTTTTTATTCGTTGAACGCGAGAAGGATTTTCGCGGCAAATTGTAAACACCTGCAAAGTAAGATTGTTTGTTTGTTTTAAGTAATCCTAGCAGCAGTAGCAGCAGCAGAACTTTGTCAATGTCTAAGAACATCGGATTACGACTTAAGCTGACGGTAAATCATCGAGATGTGCAACCCAAATTGAAACTTCATAATTGGAAAAAAACATGCTCATGAGCAGATTTTTCCATGCCAAAAAAAGTGTTTAGCGCGGATTTAATCAAATTACAGCACCTGCTACCGCAGTGGATTATATCACGGAACCACTTTCCCCCGATAAGTTAATTATTTAACATTTAACATTGACGATGATAGCTCTTTAAAAACGAAATTCTTCATTTAACGATACACACGCACTTCCCTCAAATAAAAGATAAACGATTTTCATTTCTCGTTCAGCGGTCGTAAATAAACTGAGTCTTGGTCGGTTCGGTTGCACTGCGCCTGCCAGTGAACGAAACGATGATAAGTGATTGAGTGAGGTAATCGGGGTAATTGAATTGGTCGGACAGGATCCGAACCCTTGTCGCACTAAAAGGGCCTCGTACGTAATGTGTTATCGTTTTACAGCTCGGTTTCGGTCCGGCTTGTTGTGGGAAATTTCTCGAAAGGGTAGGACGACAAATCATCTTAGAAAATGAATCGATTTTTGTGGGGAGGGACTGTCACTCTCCGGTATTAGCATTTATTTTATTGATTGAAGTTGGATCTAGGGTGAAAAATGTTTACCAATTCAGTTACCTATCTGTTCGAGTAGTGGCTTCGAAAGGATAGCATCTCCGAATTGCTAGTTCCCATTTGCGGAAGATATATGAATTTTATTATTCTTAGTTTTCATCAACCCGCACTTGCATAAAAGCCACAACCTTTTCATTGAGAGTAACCTCTCCAGACCATCATATTTACGAAACTGATAAGAAACTGCACAACTGCCAGACGTGGAAAATGGGGTGGAAAAACCAACTGTTTTCTTTACTTAGCCTGATAGTTGTTTCCATGCCAAAGATAACCAAACCGCCCACCTAGTATTTGTGCTTTCTAGAGGAAGAAGAAGAGTATGTGAGAGTAGGGCATCTTTCATTCAACAAAAACAGGGAAAAACCCAAGCAAGCACCATCTCGTAAACCTTTCGTGTTTGTGCTGGCTTTCTTGCGTCGACCGCACCCACCCAAACGAAAGTTCACATATTCTCAGTCAGTTGGTTTCGGTCGTCTCCGGGCTTCTGTTTGTATTATACAAATGGATTATCATATTACGATTTAAAGCTTTTCGAGTTTTCCTCTGTCCGATATGATCCCAACCTTGTCCGGGGACCGGCGGGGAGGGGAAAGAGAGGAGGGGTTGGAAAGCTGATGCTGGAACTGAAAGATGTAGGATGCAGATAGTAACATGTTCAAGGTGGGATTTGATGGCAAGTAATGCTCGGAAGGATTTAGCCTTTCGCTTGTCTTGTGTCGTTAACTGGGGCTTCCGTTCTCGAAGCGGGAGATAATCAGTGCAACTAGCTGATCTTCCGGGAAGGGACGGAAATTGTGTTGTTGAAGTTCTTGACAATTGATGGACTTTCGATTTAGATTTAAATTGTGCGAAAAATAACTGGAAACGTTGAGTTTTGAAAAACATATTTTTTTCAATATGTTGTTTTGACACGGCATTTGCGAAAGCTTTTTACGCTGCAGTTTCTTTTTTTTACGTAACACTTTATAAAAAATTCTATAGAAAAAAATATCACTAAAATAGTCGTTTGTCTAAAACTAGAACTATAATCATTATTATCTTTTTAATCTCCTCTTATTTTTTCAGCTATTTTTATTTATTGTGATTTTATATTTTTAAGTTTATTTATTTACTTTCATTTCTGTTATTCACTTAATTTGATCTAAATCAAAATTCCAGGTAAATATTATTGGTGTATGATTAGCCTATTATGAGAGCATGAGAAGATAAAAATCATTAAATTATGATGGATGCTGCTTTTAGTAAATAGTAGATTAGTTCCATTTATAGAGGCCCGCGGTAAACCAGGATGTCTCGAACAGGAATATGAATTGGTCTACCTCGGCCTTGCAAAGCATCTACTAATAGGAATCTGGCTTAACGATATTCAGTGCACGACCAAACAACATGCTAAATGTCGTGATATCCTTATCCACAAGCACAATGATCGCCCTGTAGCCCTCTAACAAGAAGCTCTATAAGATTCATTAAAAGCGATGGGTCTTTGATATATTTCACCTGCTAGTGAAGCGTATCGTTTTTTTAGCCGAGGCCTGGAGGGCTTAGTCTCTTATACCAGTCTGTATGTGTGTGAGTTTTTTTTATAGTAAGGTTTAGAAAGCTTCAAAAGTCTGGTTAGTAGTGTATTGACATTGTGTGGGACTCACGACTTACGTTCGTGTCTAACCACTAAAACACTCCTTACTCTTTATGCTTTTCTTTCCCACGGAACTACGCTAAAGTATTACTTCGTGCGGAGTTCGTTGTGCTTTCTTCTACTCTATCGAGTAGCCTCACTTAGTTCATGAAATGGCTCGACCTTTGAGCTTTGATTTAACTCTCGACTCTTCTCTTGCTTCTTGTCTTCATCTGTTACAGTTCTCATCCCCGTGAGCCGTTTAGCTCATGTTTCCGTGAGTCACTTAGGTTCCGGCTTTATCACGATCCACTTGGATAGTTCTCGACGGTGAACTCACCCTACTACGATCGATAGTTCCCCGACGGAGGAATTTCTCCCAACACCGATACCTGCTGCTTTGAGCCGTTTAGCTCCCAGATTTATCGAGATCAACTCGGATATTATCCTACTCCGACTGAGAGTTCCACGGCAACGGAATTTCTCTCGGAACCGGTGTTTATTTCGTGAGCGAATTAGCTCTTCTTTTCGTCATGTTTCTGTTGGGTAGTCCACGGCGGTAAATCTACCCTACCGTGAATTCTCCGGTGGTAGATTGCTCCCAATACCGATGTTCGTTTCCGCGAGCCATTTAACTACCAGCTTCGTCCCGATCTACTCGATCTAGTCTCCGGTTGTAGACCAAGCCTACTCAATAGGCCAGCCAGTAGGTGCTGAGGTCCATCCAGCGATTCCGGATGGAGCGTAGCTTCCCGTTTACTGGCGCTATTCGACACGGTCTACTCAGTCTAATCCCCGGCGATGGATCTAGCTTACTCACAAGTTACCCGGTAGGGTGTCAAGGTCGATCCGACGATTCCGGTGAAGCCTGAGGTTCGGTTCGCTGTCGCCCCGACGACCCGAACCCGGTGCTATGTCGCGTACTACTCAACTGGTCCCCGGCGGTGGACCTAGTGTACAACGTCGGAGAGTTCCCCAGAGGCGGAGTTTCTCCCGAAACCCAATTTGTGGTTGCACGGCCTTGTTCTAGCCAATGGCGCTACTTTGTTGGTCCTTTCGCCAATTCCTCTGCAGCTCGGTGAGTATACTCGTAATTAATCTGTTGACAGTATCCCAGATATGCTCGTCGTAGTACATCACTTCGACGATATTGTCAACTGTCACAACAAGCATACCCCTTTGAACTTCTTCGAACCTAGGGCAGTCGAAGACCACGTGTTCCGGCATCTCTAGTACGTTTATACACAGCCGGGCAAAGGGGTGACGAAGCATGTCCAAACCGATGCAGGTAGTTCCGGAAACAGCCACGCCCGGATAAAAACTGCAGAAGTTCACCTCTCCATGCTTCCTGAGTCGGTGGGTCCATTTTCCTTTCTCAGCGTTGTCCCACTCTTGCTGCCACTTAGCCAACGATTCCGCTTGGACCAGTCTCTTTGCATTACGTGCATTTCTGGTAGCATTCCACGTCCTCAGCCAGAGTGATGCAGATGGGAATCATCCCGGCAATTACGCATACCGTTCTGTATGCACTCGCCACATGAACAGCCATTAAGCGAAGCGTGCTTGTCAACTTCGTCCGGTTCCGCTTTGAGTACAGCGTAGCAGCCCCGGCAATACCTCGGAATTGAGGATAAGACACCCGCCAGGAGATGTCTCCTGCTACCTCTTGCTCCTCCGTGATTCGGCATGATCCTTGCCAATACGTTAGTTGTCCTCGCAGCCTTCTCACCAACACAGTCGACATGGCTGTTGTAATTTAACCGATCGTCGACCATCACACGCAGGTGCTTGCTTCAGCGCACGCATCGATGGGATGGATTGTCCCCTGAAACTGATCTCGACATGCTGGATTTTTTTACGGTTGTTGACCAGCACTACCTCGGTTTTGTGGTGAACCAGCTGTAACTTTACGTCAGCCATCCAGGTTTCCACGATGTCTATTGTCTCTGCCGTCAACATCTCCAACTCCTCGTGTGTCTTGCCGGTTATCGTCGGAACAACATCATCTGCAAAGCCGACGATCTCAACTCCTCTGGGCAGTTTCAGTGTTAACAATCAGTTGTACATTATATTCCAAAGCGTTGGGCCGAGTATGGAACCCTGAGGTACTCTCGCCGTGACCCTGCTTGACCTCTTCCCGATGTTCGTTTCGTAGACCAGTACTCGGTTCTGGAAGTAACTTTTCAGAACCTTGCACAGATAGTCCGGACCGCGCATTCTGTGCGGTACTGTGTCGATCGTCCCCCCGCTAGCACTGTTGAACGCGTTCTTCACGTCTATCGTAACCACGACGCAGTAGCGGTTTCCCCTTCTCTTTTGCTTCAACACTTTCTCCGCGCTCGCAATGATTGTGCGAAGGGCGTCCACCGTCGATGTCCCTCTGCGGAACCCGAACTGTATCCGCGATAGTCCGTTCTCACTTTCAGCGTAGGTCGTCAGCCTGTTGAGGATGACTCTTTCCAGAAGTTTACCAAGAGTATCCAATAGGCCGATACGATGCTGGATCTCCTGGTGGTTTCCCTGGTTTTGGCAGCAAATCCTACTTCTGGATCTTCTATCTATCCGGGAAGTAGCCATCGTCCAGGCATTTCTGTAAGACTAGTCTGGAAACGCCAGGATTGCAGTCTTCAGTCCACGTTGGGGATACCATTTGGTCCTGGAGCTTACTTCGCTTTCAGTTCTTTTGCCACAACAAGGAAACTCGATTGTCACCAGTATTTCCACCGTCTGCATCAACGTACGGTGCAGGCGGCCATGCGGTTGGGTTGTGCTTCGGTAAAAGACCATCCACGATAATTTTCAGTTTATCAGCGCACATTTCTGCTGGCGTCATTGGACACTTGATCCTGGCCATAACGACATGGTAAGAATTGCCCCAGGGGTTAGCGTCTACTTCTCTGCACAGCTCCTTGTAGCAGGTGGACTTGCTTAGCACTATCTCGCGTTTAAAAGTGGCCATGGCCGCCCGGAATGATACCTTACACTCTTCTCTAACTGCCTCAGATCTTGCTCTCTGAACGCGTCTTCTGGCTTTTAGACAGGCAGCCCGGAGGATGCAGAGCCTTTCGTTGCACCAGTACGCCGGACGCCGGTAGTTCCTCGGCTTCATTTTCCTCGGCATTGTTACATCGCATGCTCTCGCTACTGTTTCCGACAGCTCATCGGCGCTCGGAATTGGAGTGACGCTGTCAGCAGGCAAGCAGCACTTGGTGGCCACTATGTGTGCACTGCTCACTAGCTTGCCAATTCATGTTATCCATCAGCGAAGGACTCCAGAATGTTATGTCGATGATTCAAGGCAGACAGTAACGCCTTTCGAAGTCTTCTTAATGTCCTTATGGACATTGTATCTCGCGTACACAAACTTACGGAACTCCTCCGCCAAGTGCTTCGCTGCCACTACTTTTGGCTTCTGTGGGGTGTAATTCATCCCGCTTTGCTCTGGCTGTTGATGCTGCTTCTCCTCATCGTGCTCTTGCTGAATGAGTTCAGCTGCTGGTGGTGGTGCTGATTTCACCAACCCATCTCTGGCGAACGGATTCGCCGTATCTGCTCCGTATATGTGAGTTTCTTAATTTTTTCTCCATTTTGTTGGGTCTCAACTCCGGGCCGTTATCTCCACTCGTTGTACGTAGTCGCCTCTTGTGATCCCATGATTCTCTATGAAGCAGGGAGATCATGCTAGGGTTGACACTATCCTTCATGGGGAGTAGTGTTCAGAGTCGGCGTGAAATCGGGAACGCTCCAACCGAACCTGGTACCACCAACTAAATGGTGACGAGTTTTGAACGTATCCGGAGACCTGCCGGGGTTTTGTTGGTACGGAGGCAGCCGTGCTGTTAGCCCACTCGATATTTCAAGTCGGTGTCATCCTTCCTTACTCAGGGAGTAGATCAGCACTCCTGTCAGCCTAAAGTCGCCGTTCAATTCGTGATGCGTGTCTGTCCTGTCCGTCTCTGTTCGCCGTGGCCAGTATGCCATAATCAGGATGTTACTGGTGTCAATCCTGATGTGCCGGTTGGTACTCTGGTTGGACTAGGGTGTTTTCATTGCTAAGATTTTAGATTTCGGGAATCTTAGGATCTTAGCAGAAGTGGCATAGATTCGCTTCGTTGGAGCTGCTTTCGGAATTATGGCTTCTTTAGAGGTTTAGCAGCGCCCAACCATATCCTAGCAAGGCTCACCAACTCGCAGTAGGACCGTGGGGGGGGGGTTCGTTAAGCTCCTGTCCTTCCTGTCCCTGCTGCCCCCTTTTTTTAGAGCAGTAAAAAACTTTTCAGGAAAACCCTAGACCTGAGAGAAAATGTACAAAACCCCAATGTCTCAGGGAACGGGTTTGGGCTGCCATCACCCGACCCGCTAAAAAACGACTGCTCTTGCCCAGAACCTGATTCATCCCCGGCACTACCATACAGCATTACTTCGGGGAGGGGTTTTTATGTGCATAGCACACACTCTAATTCAACACTACTTACTAGTTCTTTTCTTCCGCAGGGTTACAGCCCCACTCCTCTACACACCACCAATTCTCTACCATCCACACAGACTGGCAAGTTCTGAATGGCAGTCGGAAAGCTGGCTGTGAGTCGAGGCTTAGTACTCTTCCCCTACGAATACAGTCTGGGCGGCAAACTTCAGACTGTCTAATTCACCGAGCCCTTCGGCTCCCTTGTGCCAGTTAGCACCGTAACTCCCTTCTCGCACCATTCAGCGCCGTTTCCTCGATGAGCACCAGACTTGTTCGCGAACTACTCAGTCTAGTCCCCGGCGGTGGATCTACCTTACGCCGACGGAGAGTTCCCTGGCGAAGGAGGCTCTCCCGATACCGATTCTTCTTTTGTTTTAGCACCTCAATTTCTTGAGCCCTTTGGCTTCCTCTCGTTCCGTTTCGCTCTACTTTCCCGATGAGCCATTCAACTCCCGCCCACACTTGTTGGCTAACTACTCAGTCTAGTACCCAACAATGGCTCTAGCCTATTCTTCTGCAACCGAGCGGTAGATTTCTCCTGATTCCGATGTTCGTTTTTGTGAGCCATTTAGCTCTCCGCGTCGTCCCGATCTACTCGATCTAGTCCCCGGCGGTGGATCTAGCCTACTCAACGGGCCCTACAGTAGGTGCTGAGGTCTATCCGGCGATTCCGGGTGGAGCGTAATTTTCGGTTCACCAGCGCCCCAACGACCCACTGCTAGCTCTGCGACGCGGTCTACTCGGTCTAATCCCTGGCGGTGGATCTAGCCTACTCACGAGCTACCCGGTAGGATGTCGAGGTCGGTTCAGCGATTCCGGTGAAGCTTGACGACCGGTTCCCAGGCGCTCCGACGACCCAGCTCGGTGCTACGTCACGTACTACTCAACTGGTCCCCGGAGGTGGACCTAGTCTACACAGTTGGAGAGTTCCCCGGCGGCGGAATTTCTCTCGAAACCCGATTTGCGGCTTCTTGTTGATCTCTTCACCACTTCCTCTGCAGCTCGGAGAGTATGCTCGAGACCACTCTGTTGACAGCGTCCCAGGTATGTTCGTCACGGCACATCTCTTCGACGATATTGTCCACTGTCATACCAGGTATAGTCCTACGAACTTCTTCGAATCTAGGGCATTCGAAGACCACGTGTTCCGGTGTCTCCTGCACAGTCGCACACTCCAGGCAAAGGGGTGACGAAGCATGTCCAAACCGATGCAAGTACTTCCGGAAGCATCCGTGCCCGGACAAAAACTGCGTCAAATGGAAGTTCACCTCTCCATGCTTCCTATGTACCCAGGCCGATACATCTGGGATGAGTCGGTGGGACCACCTTCCTTTCTCCGCGTTGCCATTTAGCCAACGAGTCCGCTCGAACCAGCCTCCTAGCGTTACGTGCATTTCTCCGCTGATAGCATTCCACGTCCTCCGCCAGAGTAATGCAGATGGGGATCATCCCGGCGATAACGCATACTGCCTCCGACGATATTGTTCGGTAGGCACTCGCGACTCGTACTGCTGCCCTTCTGTATGGTAGGCACTCGCGACTCGTACTGCTGCCCTTCTGTATGTATGTGTATGTATGTATGTATATGCCAACCAATCTCACCGATTTTATCTCAAAGATGGCTGAACGGGTTAGTGTATAATGAAAGGTACAACCTTCCCATCTGTCGCTATTGATTTTTCTATTGATCGGACTTCCGGTTCCTGAGTTACGGGTGGAAGAGTACTAAAAGTCATTCAAAGTCTCTTTGGCCACATTGGCCACCATCGACAGTTCAGGAAGCTTCAGCGGAAGTTTACAAATTCAGAATAACAGTTACTTCGAGTTTTCAGTGATAGCTAGACCGATGGAACCAACCCTAGTAACAATTTAAGTTTTATGGTAGTTTTATAGCCACTCATAAAACCTAGTAACAATTTAAGTTTTATAGCACGCTAAAACCTATTCAAACAGATACGAAGATGAATGCAAAAAGGATTTTTTTTGCTAAAATAGAAGCCAAACATCTTTCATTTGCAATTCTAAGTTATTGACGTTCCATTTGGCCACATTGATCACCATAAACGGATCTGGAAGTGCCCAGGAAAAGTGGCCATCTTTCAAAATAGAAAAAACTCACATCAGTTTCTCGGAGATGGATGGGATGATTTTCAGAAACTTAGTCTCAAAAGAAAGGTATATTATCCCTATAGCTGACTAAAAATTCGGTGCGGGTACGGGTTTTATGCTTCCGGAAATATAGAATTAATCGTCCGGTCTAATAATAAATTCGCATATAAACCGGAACTAAAAATTTTATTTCGAAGGGAACAAGTTCTTAACCGATTTTTACGAACTTTATTTTATTCAGTTTATTTTGTTCGTCAAAAACATTTTACATATTATTGGTGGCAAATAAATAAACAACGATACCGTTTCAGAACGCTCAATTATTGCGATATGAGAACAGTGTTCCGAAGTTGTTTTTTACGAAGAGACACAATAATTTTACCTTTATGAACTAGTTCAGAAATGTCCCCTACTACTGGCTACTTTACCGACGGGCTGCAGCAGGCAATTCCTGTAACCCAAATTCTCCTGTATTATCTTTTTAAATATTTTTGCGACATGTTTGTTGGTTAATCCGCCCAACATTGAACCGACAAAAAACTTTCACACTGCTATTTTGACTTCATCGCCCACTAAAGGCAATATCCTCGCATCTATTTGTAAGCCAACTTCAAAGCGCTGAACATTTTTGATTTCATTTCTGTGGTTATCCCACCCACATTCGTCCCAGCGTTCTCCTCTCATTCGGCACACTTGTTGTGAACCGGTGTGGTAACAGAAAAAAACACACACCCTCACAGACATATATACGCTTATATGTGTATCCATTCAAACAGTGGTAACACAAAAAATCTAATTAAAATCTGTGCGGTTATGCAACTCTTGTACAATAAAGTTGAAATCAGAAGTTCAGTAGAAAATCATCATTATTGTCACCCCGACTGGTCCGTCCGGCAGTGGCGGCAGTGTAGTCAGTCTGTTTGTTCGTCTTTTATCCAGTTTCCACCTTGCGGCTATTGCATACTTAATGCGGTAAACTGGTGTGCAACTGCTGTGCCGTTTTTAATAATGTTAAAAGTACAAATGACTTAAATTTAAGAAGAAGTTATCCATAAATAATGGAGCTGAAATAGATTTTATTGTTCAAACATGAATCAACTACTGCGCGATAATATTTTAGAATTTATATTTGAATTTTGATAAAATTGCTACTGTCACAAAATTGTCTTTCACTATTATCTTAGCCAATGCATGAAACTGCTGACAATCAACAGAAATACTGACTTGTAATATTCAAAAATATTAAACCGCTCGTTTTTACCCCCATCTACTCAGCCCCTCGCCACGCCTCGGGCTCATCCGAGACAAAGATGTCAGGGCGCCTGGACCATACCACCCGGATTCAGTTCACCTTTCCATGGAGACGATGTTTCCCCTCCCGCCAAACCAGTTCAGCAGAGGCAAAAGCGGAAATGGCCGAGCGATTTGGCCACCGGCAATCATTTTCATCTCTGTTTCTCTGTCAACTGGAAAAGTTTAACATTTAAACGTGCTGGTGAAAATCCTTTTGCCTGCTTTGCATGCATTCCGTCCAGACGTGGAAGGTAGCGTTTTTTTCGGGAGGAGTGACTTCTGACCGGTTTTGATTTCGTACCGGAGCGCCCGGGGGGGGGGGGGGTGCTATTCTACTGTAGGTAGGACTGATGTGAGCTCATTCAGTTGAGGGTGGAGTGGGTCAGTGGCAAAGTGCTTGCGGCTATTTCCGAGTTCCGCATGGGTGTGGGAGAGGGTGCGATCAAACATTTCTTCCATCCTAACGAAGCAACATGGGTCGGTTGCTTCAATTTGCCTAATGGGTGTAGTTTGTGTCTTCCAACTTATTTAATGTCATGTTCGGACTTTTTGCGCAATTGTCCTGAGAGAATAAGGCAATAATCTGTCTAGGTGCTTTAAGCATAACCATCTAGATATAAATGGTGTTACTAGAAAGGAAAGGATATCGAAATCATTCGCTCGTTTTCACTTTTCATCGTACATATAAAAAGAAATTGGAAAGAGAGAAAATAAACTGTTCCTGATACATCAAAGCTTAAAACTCAAAACACCAACAATGTTTGTAAATAAAATATCACGCATGGAACCAACGATATAATTTTCAAGTTAATTTTCAGTCACTACGGATAGTGTTTTTCGTAAATTGGGTCATTAAATGAAGAACAAAATTATCCTTTTATTTCATAAACAGACAGAACATATCTTTCTAAATATAACAACATGTATGTTTAATCTTTAGAAATTTCATAAATGTTTTTTAATTAAAATGTTTTTTTAATCATTTAAAAAAACTAAACTCGTCCTCGTTTGACACTATCGATCTTCCTTGACAGTGAATTTAACCACGTGGGTTAGAATTTTTGACAGTTTTTCTGACCAAAGAATATGGATTAAGGTAGTTCAATGAAAGGTGTGTTCGTGATAATTCAATTTCATAAAATAATTTTTATTTATTTTCCATTGAAAAAAGCGAAAAAAAAGTTCGATTACGTGTATTTAGCGTCAGTTGCATGGGAAAAATTCAAACGAAGCATTTGGCTTAATGACCTAATTAAACAAAACTCACTCAAGCTTACCAGCGCAAACATGGCCGCAAGCCGTAGCTTTTTTAAAGAGAAAAGGGGTTGACCTGATGTCACGACAACCTTACCCGTTTCATCTAACTAACATCGTTTTTCATTTTTTTATTTTTGCGGGGACAAGGGGGGGGGGGGTAAGGTTACCGTCAAGCTACGTAACTACCAGGGGTATTTAGAGGTTTGTGACGAATTGCTACGATGGGGGAGGAGGGTGTTAAAAATCACTCAAAAATGCTACGTCATTTATGGATGATCCCTCGGAGTGGGATACGGTTATATGAAAAAGAAAACTTTTTGGGTCTCATCTAGGTCCCAGAACAACTCTGCAAATTTTATGCTCGATCGGTGAAACTATATTTTTGCGCTTACAGTTATTTTATATTTTTGTTCATACTCAATGGTCGGAGTTGCTGTGTTTTGCTTTAAACTCATTCTCGGAAGCTATTAGTACCGACATGTATACATAGTATGGAGAGTTCTTTGTCGAAAACGAAAAAAATATGTGTGTATGTGTGTGTGTCATTTAAACTCACATAATTTTTTCAGAGATGGCCGATTTACACAAACTTAGTTTGAAATGAAAGGATGCTATCATAAGCTGCTATTGAATTGTTAGTTGATTCATTATCCGGTTCCGGAGTTACGTGTTGAAGACTGCGGTCAAATAGCAAATTCCCATTAAAACATGTATCACCATGCACGGAAAAAATATTAGCAAAATCTGGAATAAAGTGTCATGAATTCTGGAAAAACCACTTTACGAAAACAGGACAATGAATAAAAAATCATGGCTTTTATAATTATGTTCAATTTCCCTTCAGTAATGCCCGCGTCAGAGCCGTAGCGTGGTCCTCTGGCGCTCTTGATGAAGTCTCAGTTTTGCGCCCCTTTGGTGTTTACTTTGGCTTTCTTTTGACGTAGGACTACGTCTTTGTTTTCAATATGCGGGTGCACTTTGCAAAATCAACAAAAATGATATGTAACGACAAGTGGTCCTATTTTAAACGCATATAATTCAGCCTCACCATAAATTTTCATATTTTTTGCACATATCGCCCTGAAATACTTCTAAGAAGAGATTCCAATAGAAAAAACCAAAGATTTTTGATATCATGGCATTAAAAATTTAAATAATGTACAACCTAGTCAACATGCGCGATAATTTACACACAGAAGATAGCGCTTCCCAAGTCCGGCACGACAGATTTGTGTACCTAGCGCGCTACGCTTCTAGGAATGACGTCATCATCGACTATTTAAAGAACGGATTTGGCCGGACAAGCTCAGTTGCCCGTTGAACGGAAAGCGGAGCAGATCATTGCGCTGCGTGTTTTCACACCCAGTGTAGCTGAGTTTAAAGTCCGTTACACTGGCTGTGGAGGTACGCTACCCAGTGCCGTCCAACACGCGACTGAATTTGTCCGTTCAAATACTATGGTTTCTTTTGTGTTGTGATTGTTTCCAGCACACTTTTATGTACAATATCGAACAACAATTTTTAAAGGCTGATCTTGTGCTATAAAGATTTAGTTCCACACATTAGTTCGGTCACGGTTTTCTGTCTTCCTTGTTCAGATCTTCTCAAATAAGTTTAATCGGATTCGATCAGCTACTACAAATAAAATTACCTGATAACCAAGAAGGTTTGGTTCAATATGTAATATTCGATGTTGATTGGTTGTGATTAAACCATACGTAAGAAATATGTTCGATTTATTATTACTATAAATGTACTAAGAAAATAAAAATTTCACATTAAGTAGTTTGTCCTACGCCAACAGCTCGTGCAACCCCATAGGGCTGCCCCTTGTAGTTTTTCGGTTCGACCTTCAAATAATCGTTTGTGTACATGGAAATAGCCCACCTACTCCCTACCTAATTCATGTTTGACTGTCTTTCATTTTATGTAAATTCCAGCCACAAACATTTTACCGCATGTATATTTAAATAATCAGTTGGCGCTAGGTGTTTGAGGGCGACGGAGGGAGTATTTATTCAGACGACTATATGAGAGTGCCAATGGCATGTCTGAAAAACAGGTGAATTTCGAATTTAATAACCGGACGCACCTCAACAAAAAAGTTCAAGCTCAATCGGACGCAATTAAGGGGTTGCGCAGAATGGCCAAAGTGCAGAAATTTTCACCCGTGGAAAAACACAAAAGGAGCCTTAGAATATTCAAAAATTGGATTCGAATTATTTATGCTAAATTGCTTAGGATTTAATGAAACGTCGAAATCTACTGCCAGCCTGAATATTGTTTTAAGATAGACTTTATGAAACTTGAAGAATCCAGGATTTGAGTTGATACTGGGGTTTGAAAAGGCAGCTTTTAATTTATTTTCTATGCCAAATGTCTTAGAACTGTATGAAACAATAGATCTTGTCACATCTCATAAAAAACTGTTTTGACAAAAGCTGCCTCTCTGGTACTTTAATTTTTTAAACTGAGATTTTTAAATAAAAATCAAAAAAACTTGTTTTTTTCGAAACATTTGGCATACAAAAAAAACTGCATTTCCAAGTTCAAGTCCCATGTCAATTCAAAAATATTCCTTGTTTCACAAAGACATTTTTTCAACCATACACAAGATCTCGACGCTTCATGGCATTGTTTTTCAATTGCGCTCAAATTTAGCATGAGAACTTTTTTCGAGATAACGATAATTTTGTCCGATTTGAAATTTCAGGAAGACTATAAATTGACCTAAATGATCCTAAAATGGACGTCGAATAAGATTCGTCGCAAAAGATCCGAGCTTACATTTAAAATAAAACATATTGAACTGGGTTCGACCGTATCCGATCTTCTTTCGGATCAAAGATAGTCCGCGAAGTATTCTAATATTCCGCAAGACGCGGATATTTTCAGCTATGCCAGTTATCTCAAAAGTTCGTCTAGATAAGCTCAGGATTGTGATATGTTGTCTAAAGCAAACAAATAACGTTATGAGCAACAAGACTTTCATGAAGAACTAGCACGTTTACATACCCGCTCACAAAGTTGAGATCGATGGTGTGGTTATCGATTCGAACTTGTTTGCTGTGTTTTCGACTGTTTGTGTTTTATTTATTTTTTCTTTAAGCTAGGAATCGGCGTTTCAGTCTGCTTTTTAATAAAGAACTCTTCTTCCAACGTTTCGGTCCTTATTGGTCCTTTCTCAAAGAATCTGCGAATTTTATTATCTATTAAGCTATTTGAAATGACAATTCAAAAAAACATTTACCGAAATTTTGGTGTTCTCTTGTCGGTTAGTTCTTGCTGAACGCATAGCTGTCAAGTTCTGCCTAACTTTAGAGTGAATCAGTACATTGACATAAAGTTGGCTAGTCTATCGATCCTAATTTTATCGTGCACTTACGTTTCTGGTTTCGGTTGATGAAACCCCTTCGTAGCACAAACACTTTTTGTATCAACGATTTTATTTTGGACCACGATTAGCGCCACTGCACAGCTTTATCAAGATGTCCGTTTACTCACGTTTGTATGTATGTTATGTCGTGTTGTTATTCGGTGTAGTTGGTGTGTGTGATCTCGCTCATCTGTTTGCTAGTTTTCCTCTCCCTCTTTGTATTGATTCTCTCTTCTCAACAGATTTAGCAGTCAGGTATATACAGCATACAAGTTGTCCGTGTCTGTCCGTTTGTTTACTGTATGTTGCGTGTTGTTGATGTGGCAGCTTTCCAGCATGGGTAGGCAGGGCCGGCGAAACACTTTTTTCCCGAGTGGGTAGTAAGATTCGGAGTGATTTCTACTTGTGAGGACGAAAATTCAGTACACCATGTCTGAACTGTAAATGTAAGTGAAAGTGAAAAATTCCCGATGGTGGCTCTTTGGAAATACCCTTTGTTAACGGGCTGTTTGACCGACGGCTCAGCGAAAATAATTTGATTGATTATTGATACTACAAATGTTCCACATTGTTTCAAATTTCGTAGCATTAATTTTCTGTTTCCTCCGATAAAATTTTTTCTTTGTGTGGGTAATGAAGCCCGCATGATGGTGTTGACTAATGGGAAGGTATCTTCGACTACAGACAGCCCCTCTGGCTCAATGGAGGTCGATTTGATTGTTTATCCGATGGCATCAATGCCGATAAATCTCCTTTCGATATAAATTATATTCATCTAATACATCAGGGCCCTGGAAGGTCTACTTCCGAACCAAAGATAACCCATTCAACATCATCGATATATTGCGTAAACTAACTAAACACTCGGCCGTGTACGAAGAAGTATCTTGTCTACGTACCCGCCTGAGGAGTAGAGATTAATGGTGTTGTCTCCAACAGGGGCCTTAATTGCGAGATATGGGGTTGGCTCCTTCCAAAACCTTTTGCTTCAGTCAGTGAAAATTTTGGTTTGCAAGCAATGCGTTCAGTGTAAATCGAGGAGTATAAGAACTTATTTTCAATCAGTCTCATGACGAGCCTTTCGCCTTTCGGATCTATTTTTCCAAACTTTGTTCCATACAGCTACCCAATGTAGAAACGTAGAAACAACGACTTATTTCTACGCTCCCTTGTCCACTAAAGAACGAGAGTCTGACAATCAACATGTTCTAATGTGCCTATAAATTTCCGAAAAAAAAATTTCCTCTCCAGAGCTGCCTCGTAAACGCCTAAGAGTTGTCGGTTGTCAAGTCCGAATCAAAGGCAGACATTGTTCCTCTGTAATTGGAACCTCAGCTGGTTCAAGAAGACTTCAACTTCCACGGTATGCCATAGGGTTGTCTTCACGTTGATAACCGATCTATCTTACTGCATGATATTCGCGACAATTTCAATATGATCGTGACTACTCCACTACCGCGGCCAAGCGTATTGGATTTATCATTGCACTCGACCACAATTAGTGTGCCTATTGATTGGACCAGCTACGCGTCTACTGTATCCGAAACAATCGAATCAAAACAAGAAATTCCCCCGGTGGAAGCATACAAAGTTTTAACTGGCTTGATTATTGACACAGATATTAAAGGTCAAATGAAACGAGATCCGGCGCCAACAGCAGTGGGCGGTCTCCCACTTCGTGATGGGTAGAGAGCACTCAATGAACGTCAGATTGAATGTCGGATCGCCCGATTTTTCCGAACATATGCAATGTTTGAAACTAAAATAAAAAACTTACTGAATACTGAAAACGCGGTTATTGGCACCGGTTTGTCGACGGATTAACGAGAAAAATGATGTTTCATCTGGTGGCTAGGTTATACGTATATTCACTAAACGGTTGATCGGAATACACGGAACCAAGAATCCTTTTTCGGCGAAAACAGCAATCCAAATAGATCTACACTAAAACATTCTCCCCACAAAACTGATGGTTTTATATTTACCCATCAACGACCATGTCCACATCGTAACATTTTCAAGGATTCGATAGAGTATTGAAAGCACTCCTTGAATTTTTTGGGGAAAATATGGGAGTTCCTTAGTTCTTTATCTGAAAAATCATATCAAATTATCTTAGTTTGTTTTTTTTTTGCATTACTCCATTCCGGGTAATGAGAAGACGAACACTTAGATTAGAATGGTAACGAGAAAAGGCAAACAGATTGGCATTAGAAGGTGATGTTCATTAAAGATCGCGTAGCGTCAACGAGCTTTTCAATATTTCGTATCAGAGGACGCTCGAAAATTGGCAAATTTCGTGAAACAATGGAAGTTTAGGAATTCCAAAGGCAAACAAGCCTTGGTTCAAGGGGATGGATAAAACTCGTGGCTTCATTCGTATGATATCTCGAGTCATGTCCAGTCATTATACGTAGCATCTCCGGTATAGTAGGGTCGTGGAGAGCGGTCCCTGCGCTTATGATGACGATTATCGCAACATAAAACATGTTGTCTGGTCGTGCGCCTAGTCCCCTATATTTTCAAGAAATTTAAATTGTAAGCCAAAAGAAATTTGCATCGCAATAAAAAAAATGAAATTATTGTGCCTCGAGAATTTCAGACGCATGCCTTTTTCGCGCAAGACAAATATGCGGTTAATTTCAGGTCGGTTCCCACGGTAAAGATGGACAAGTCTGTCTATACCAAGGGACATGCTGGCGAACTCGAGTGATTCGTAGTTATGCTGCCTAAGCTCGACCCTCATCAACAGAAGACAAAGTTATGCCCGTAAAATATTAAGCTTCTAATGACTCTGCCACTCCTAGTTTCCCGATCTATATACTTCACATCCTTGCTTTCACTTGAGTACTATGACTCGATTGAAGCGTTTTATCTATTATTTTTGCTCGGTTCAACTGGAAGTTGTAATTGAAAGCGGTGGCGTGATCGACTAGTGCTGTCTTCTCTCGTATGCTCATGATGGCTGCATCGTCGTATGTGTAACCAGTTTGTGATATTACGGAACTCCTCCTGGCATCGAGTTCAATTTTCATGGTACGACATGGGGTTATCTTCTCGATGATAATTGATCCAGCTTACTCTACGATATTTGCTACAGCTTTAAAAAAGCGCATGCAACATGGTCATGAAATTCTCACGGGAACTATTTCACAAAATCTAGAGTATTATTCATAGAATCATTCTTGTACCATGAAATATATATTCAGCTGCTAGCGACCAGCAAAAGGCACGAGCAGTAGATATAAGAAAACTATTTGGACCCAGAACATCGTTATTCATTTGATAAGGATAAGTGTAATGTTTCGATAGAAACAGAAAACTGCGCTGAGTACCAAAAATACTTTATAGAGAGACAAATCGTGTTCGTGATATAGTTCATGGAACAAGATCCCGCTTATTAGTCACACATTTAAGTTCCTTTTTAAATCGTTGCGATTTTTTTTTGTTGGAGACGGACCACTGCGACCAATATTTAGATCTATTGAGGTAATTGTCTCGATACTCCGAGTACAAAAACCTATAAAAACCAAAAAAGAACAGATCGCGATAAAGCAAAGAGAAATTACGATTATCATAATAAAACTGCTGATGTCATGAACATCAGTCACATCCCTCCTCGTGTCAAATTCGAAAGTAAGCTGTAGAAAAAAATATAATGATAACGTGCATCCTAAAATCAGGAACATAAATTAAACTGTTCGTGACAAAAATATCAAAAATCGTGACTAAGATTCTGAATTCATGAACATAAATCACTCTACTCGTGACTAAAATATCACGATAACGTGAATAAAAATTATGAAAATCGTGACAAAGTTCCCGAAATCATGAATATGAATCCCATTATCATGACTAGTACCCTGAAATCATGAGCATGAATCACTTTACTCATGACTAAAATATCACGAAATAGAAATCATGAAAATCGTGGCTAAGATCCTACAATCATGAACATAAATCACGCTACTCTGACAGAAAAATCTGATAGCTAAAACTTCATGAGAATTCACAAAAATCGCGAATAAGCTCCTGCATCATGCATCATGAACATCGTTTAATTGTCGGCTGTGTATCCCAAAATTATGAACAAGAATCATAACGAAAACTAAACATGTCCGGGAACAACCACAGTAACCCTACCAAATATTTGAATGTAACGCCATGTATATATTCGACGCGAACTGGGTTATTAGTCATAATTTCAGGAACTTGATCACGGTTTTCGTAAATCCTTCAGTTCACGACATCGTGATCTTGTTTTCATGAATTAGTGAACGGATTTTTTTTCCGTGTAGGGATGTTTAAATTATTACAATAAAAGCCCTGTTTTCGGGGTATTTTGTAATGTAATTAGTTCTTCGTAATGTCACCAGTTGACTACCTTCCCGGTGGCCGAATACCTTGGTAGCGAACCGTCGCGTCACATCCGGGCTAATCATTATCTCTATGGAGTGTGGTAGCTTTTTTTGTCGTTTCGCATCATGCTTCACAACCTTTTACACTAACTTCTTTTATGAAAGCTGCTCTTGGTGGCGAGTAGTGTGGAAACATTTACCACTCGCGCTGTTTTTTTTCCTTCTTGCTATCACACTCATAACGTGCCCTACCGCTATTCACCGGGGTTCTCTGGCGGTGTAGGTAATCATAACAACTGAATCCTTTATCCGGGTGGTGCCCCTGACAACCCGCATGACATACCTGTGTATGTATATCGAAGCAGTTTTGTGGCGTGAATTTTTCAACTTTCATAGCCTCATCGTACCGCACCGGTTGCGCAACTATCACGATATCAGGCACCTCGTAAATTGTACAATGAACCGCACATTTATTTACTTTATTTATGACGATAAGCGAAATAGACTTAGTATGCAACATATAACACACTGCTGGATTCTATGTTTTTTTCTCTCTCTCTCTCTATTTGACAGGTACGGTATATTGGATGATGTTTATCTGTTGCTAGATAGATTAACCCAACAACAAACATGCATATGGGTGAGTGAGAGAGAAATAATCTATTGATCGAATAACGTTGTTGAAAAAGTAAGGTCAATAGTGTATTTATTTTTTGTTGAGGGGGAGGTCGTTCGTATAATGACCAGTAAAGCAGAAATATGGTTTATAGTTTCTATCTATATGATGATATTTTTTAATCAAATGCTGTTCCATTGACTGTTACACGTAGTTTACTAAGGACGGGAATGACCACTTTGTTTGTAGATTAAAAGATGGCTTTTTTTGGAACCTATTAAGATAGGAACTTTGTGTCGAAGGCAAAGTTGTGGAAAATATTACTACAAAAGAAATTGACGAAGACACCATATATCTAACTGTTATAGATTTCGAGTTATGGAACATGTTATATGGAAGACCCCTTAAAATTAGTTTTTTTCGTGATAACTTTTTTAGTCATTCTCCTACGTTCTTGGAATCTTGCAAAAAGTTGTTTCCAGTTTTTTGAGGAGAGAACTACACATATAGATGTATTTGAATGTGTTCTATAAAAATTCACCATGAAAAGATGGAGCCGCTTGTCACAGTGCCCTCAAATGTTTCATTTTATACCCCTACGCTGGCATTTTGTTTTGAACATAACATTTGGGGAGAATCGAGTCGACAAACAAGTCGGCCCCTGTATGAAAATAAAAATCTAGTACTTTCAGCATCTACTGGTGTTGTTTGTTCCTTTTTGCTCCTTAACTGGCTATTTAAGGTGGAAGTTACTCTAAAACTATCGCAAAATTTGGAATATCTTTTTTAAATGCAACACATAGGAAGTTACTTTGTTTCACAAAAATAGGTAGTTCAACACCGCAACAACTTTGTGCAAGATTCCAAGAACATAGGACAATTACTAAAAAAAGTTATCATCAAAAAACTAATTTTAAGGGATCTTCCATATAACATGTTCCATAACTCGAAAACTATTAAAGTTAGATATATGATGACTTCAACAATTTCTTTTGTAGTAATATTTTCTACAACTTTGCCGAAAACACAAAGTTACTATCTTAATTGGTTAAAGGAATAAATTTCGTGTATCACTTATACGTGTATCAATAACTGACCAATATATTCCTGTAGAAGCGCAATCATAAAGGCAAGAACTTCACCGAACAAATTATACTCTTAAAGTTAACAGTTTAGACGCTAGTATTTTGAGCACGAAGACAACGTTTTATAACAGTGTGCGACGGTGGGTTTTTTCCGGTACCAATGCTCGCGAGCCATTTGGCTCCCCGCTTCTTCGCGATGTAATCTTTCGGCGATGGACGTAGCTTCCACAGCGGGCCAGCCTATAGGTCTTGAGGTCTGTTACTAATTTTCACTATAAATTTTTTGTTGAAGACGTTGAACCCCTCTGGTATAAAGACTCTCCATCTCTATCGTTTACACTCAATCCGAAGAAAATCTCTTCGAATCCTTCTCGAACCCTTGACGGACCATTGACAGGTCTCGTGCTCGATTGGAATAATACTGACAGATAAATGGGAAATAATTGATCGCGATGGCGAGTCTTTAAACTAGAAAGATTCAGTGTCGAAATTCTCCAACTAGCACCCGCATTCCCGTAGGCGTAAATCCAGTTCAGTCCGCCCGTGCTTTAGAAATACCTACAGAAGTATGTTGTCAGATACCATAGCGATAAAAAACGCATCACATATATCCGATCTATACAACGTGTGTGCCAATAGGCTCTTTACTCTACCTACCTATAATTATCCGAGGCATTTTGGCACGGGAATTCTAACCCAACGCACACACAAGCATAAAAATAACTCGACGCAGGCTAACAAACAGTGCACACACGTTACACCCTGCTTTGGTGAACTCAATCAAAGCCCAAACTACTCATCCACATTGCAGATCGTCTATACGCAACTCGAACCTGTTGCATTTCTATACTAGTTCGGGTATGCAAGGTTTCGGGTCATGGTGAAGATCGCACGATGGAATTTGCAGACGGTGCACAGTGGTCCAGAATACAAATTTAGCAGGAATTTTGAGATTTTACTTAAACTGAACCACTTAGCCTTATTGTGTTTTTGGAAAAGTTTTCGTAGTTTGTGAGCCCCTTCATTTTGTTCGAACAACAGTTAAGGTGGTTCTAATTTTACCAAGTTAAAAAAATTACTTTTTAATCATTTTAGATAAAGCCTTCAGTGAAGTTATAGAATGATAAATTTTACAAAAGTTTGCTGAAGACATGTAAGCTCTATCTGTCATACTTTTCATTGCACTATAATTTCAAAATTCAAGGTTAGAGTGTTTCTTAATGTTTCTCAGAAAAACTGTTTTATTCAAATAACTTATGCGGTATTGATTAAAAACGGAAGTAGTTTTCGGACAACTTTAAAATTATTTTAAGGCGAATAATTTGTTTTATGGCATCACATATTAAACTGTTATTATTGAAAAGTTATGAGCGCTTTTTTGTATGAAATAGGGTTCTTTGGACTACCAAAATCACCAAATAAAATTCATTTTAACTACATATAAGGTTTTGAGGTATAAAAAAGCACAAAATTGCAAACAGGATATTTTTAAAAAATTCCACAAAATTGATTTCAAAATCAATTTTTGATAATATAAATTTATGTCTTTTGAATAATAGAAGCTAGAGTTTTGGTGAATTAGAAGAAAATGTTCGGCTTCAAAATGCTGAAAAATATCTAAAGAATATGACAGAAAAAAATCAAAACAGTAAAAATTATATTAAAATTTTGGGTTTTCATGGAATGACCTTTGGTAGTAAATTTGAATCACTTTTACGGGGGACAATATAAAAGATATAATTTCATTTTCATGATAAAATTCTACACTTTACAAGACTTTTCTATTATTTTAAATAGTGGGTAGGGTTGTTCTAAATTTATAAAATTCAGATAATTAACTTTTTAATGGTAACGTTTCGCAGTCTTCCAGAAATTAGGTAAATTTGAATTTTAAAAAACTTTGTCGAAGACACTAGAACTCTATGCTTTGTACATTTTATTTAACAACAAATTTACCGAGAAAGTTAGGGTTTTTCTAAAAAATGCTTTTATAATTTTTGCACTTTAGATTTTTCATTAAGTTGACTTTAGAAATTCTTTCCGATATTTTGAAGGAGAACAGTTTGTCTCAACATACTAATGTCTAGCTTCTTTCGTTAGAAAGTTATATACACTGGAACCTCCATTTGCGATCCAAACTGGGGGTTCGTAAATTGAATTAGTTCGTAATAAAAGTGTTCGTTATTTGGGATTTAGCACGTAAAAAAATTTGCTTCGCATTTTAACTAATATTCGTTGGTTGAGCAATATTATCGATAATCCTAACAAAATGGAACAGGCTTGAGAGATGACAGATAAAGTAGATGATGAAAATGGACAATTTGAACCTTTTGGAAATCCAAGATGCCCAATAGACTGCCCAGAAAAAAAAATGAATTTTTGAAAACTCTATCGGCCCACCCCTGATTCGATTCCTAGTCCCACCAGGAGTACTTGCACCAAATTTGAAGCAAATCGGACAAGTCTAGCTACCGGACCAACGTGCCTGAAGTTTGTATGGGATTTTTCGGCAATTTACATGGAGAAAACTCACTATCTCGCATTTTCGCCGCTAGGTGGCACTGTATGTATCGTATTATCACTGTAAGTGACAATAAGAAAGATAATTTAATTGTCTACAACTTTGTCGAAGACTGCTAGTGAATTTGGCTTTGTTAAAAGAAGTTATTAAACTTTTAGTGAAGTGATGTCTGAGTCAGTTTTGCATGGGGCCTAGCAGTGCATGGTTGTGTATCAGTACTCGATTCACACGAACTATGCATTTTTGTGAAATAATCGATAGGTTTAGCTGAATAGCATGTTCAGAATAATTATACTACAAAATACGAGTTATGTTTTGGTTGGAAAATTTTAGTTCCAACTGTGACCGCATAGAGGGCGCCAACACTAACTTTTCATAGAAGAGAGATAGAATATCAAGCTGTTCGGAAGAATTATTGCAAAATGCCTGTTCTACAACTTTGTAGAAGACACCTAATTTCTATCTCTTTTCGTTTAAAAGTTAGTATTGGCGTCCTCTATATGGTAAAATGTGGAACTAAAATTTTCTAACCAGAATATGGCTCGTATTATTTACTACAATTCTTCTGAACATACCATAGAGCTAAATCTTACGATTATTTCACAAAAATGTTCAGTTCGCGCGAATCGAATACTGCTACACAACCATGCACTGCTAGGCCCCATGCAAAACTGACTCAGACAACACTTCACTAAAAGTTTAATAACTTCTTTTAACAAAGCCAAATTCACTAGCAGTCTTCGGCAAAGTTGTAGACAATTAAATTATCTTTCTTATTTTCATTTACAATGATAATACGATACATACAGTGCCACCTAGCGGCAAAAAAGCGAGTTAGTGGGTTTTCTCCATGCAAATTGTCGAAAAATCCCATACAAACTTCAGGCACGTTGGTCCGGTACCTAGACTTGTCCGATTTGTTTCAAATTTGGTGCAAGTACTCCTGGTGGGATTAGGAGTCGAATCAGGGGTGGGCCAATAGGGGTAATTTTTTTCCTGTCACTCTAATGCCCAATCCAAGATCCCATTCTGAAAATATTCATATGATTAAGGTTATAGAGAAGTCGCCATCTTGGATTCCAAAATTGCTCAAAACATCGATTTATGTTATACACTCGTCAACCCCGTTCCAAAAATACCCATATTACTGAGGTTATAGAGAATTTATCTAAACCGGAAGTCGCGATCTTGGTTTACAAAATGGCTCAAAAATCGCTATCCGTCATGCACTCGTCAACCCCATTCCGAAAATACCCAACTAACAGTTAGCTAAGAATATGTTAAACTGTATAAAACTTCATTCTGTACTGCGCGAACTCAAAAATTTTTTACGAACTTTACGGTTCGTAAAAAAGAGTTCGTTATTTCGAATTTAGTTCGTAAAAAGTTACGCAAGGTATACAAAAATATTGTATTTGCTACTTTATGTCCATTTATGTCTACAGTAAAAAGCATGATATTTCTTATGACGGTAAAGGATATATATTATAAAGTGTTCTAATCGAATCGAGGATAATGCTATTTGGAAATGTTTTGTTTTTTATGTAAAAGTTTTTTTTAAAAGTTACTTTGAAACGAAGAAAGTTTAGTATTTAGTGTATAAAATGCGCCCTAAAATAATCTTCAAATTGTCCAAAACGTACTTAGTGTTATATAAAATTTACAATAGTTATATAAATAAAATAGTTGTTTAAAGAACACCCTATAGCTTATATTTAGATTTGTCGTGCAATGGAAAGTATGAAAGATAGAGCGTGCATGTCTTCAGCATTTTTTTCTAAAATGTGTCGTTCTACAACTTCATCGAAGACAGGCAAGCTCTAGCTTGAACCGTTAAAATGTTCAATTTCAAATCTTGCCAAAATTAGACCCACTCTAGCTTCTGTTTAAATGGAAAGAAGGGCCTTTCAAAGCACAACTTTGCTAAACATATTGTAAGGATAAGATATTTTTTTTAGCAAAAATTTAATGTAAGATTTCTGCTAAATTTACATTCTGGACCACGTGTGCAAGTGGTACTGCCCAAGTAATAATTTAAGTTTTATAGCACGCTTTAAGTGCAATTTAAGTTTTATGAGCGGCTATAAAACTCCCATAAAACTTCAATTGTTACTAGGATGACATCCGAATGCTTCATACATGGTTTGGTTGCATGCTGGCAAATGTCACCACTGCCGAAGATCTACCGATTGTTGTACCGTCCGGACGTTATAGTCATGATGTTGATCGTTTGGTATGCGACCAACGAATGAATAAAACGTCTATTTATAACCTTTCGTTTTTGATTGAGCCATTTGGGTGTTTCCTATTGACGGCTCTGTCTGAAAAAAACTGCTTCCTGAATGGTCAGTTTCCTCTTTTCGCGTTCTTTTCAATTTTGCCGATTTTAAGTGCACTTATATAAAATTATTACCAATATTTAAGTTAGGCGTTTTTGAGTCGGCTAATACATAAATAATTAAAATCCATTTAGTAACAGTAACAGTAACAGAGTTATAAGCGTGCTAACCTTACGTATTTTTTTTTATTTTTTTACGTCACTCAATTAGCTAGAGATTACTGGGTAGGGAAAGTTATGAAACTTAGAGCCATAGTACTCAAGTGAGAGCAAGGATGTGAAGTAAACAGATCGGAAAACTAGAAATGGCAGAGTCATTAGAACAGGCTTAATATCGTACGGGCTTAATCTTTGCCTTCTGTTACTGAGGGTCGAGCTTAGGCAGAATAACTACGAATCACCCGAGTTCATGTGTCCTGATAAAGGTAGACGTATCTATCTTCACCGTGACAACCGGTACTCTACATAGTTTCGTTGCACAGGAGATATTTTCGAGAATTACTTCTAGCCCCAGTCTGTGTAGTCAGGCCCGACGAGAAGGGGGGTCAGGGGGGGGGGGGAACTGCTTCGGGGCCCGGGTCAATTTTGGGGGCCCGCATTTTGACTGAAAATAAAAGATGTGGGTAGAGATTGAAAAAAATTAAGATCCTAATAATATTTAGGCGAATTGAAATCTTGAAACTTGAACTAATTTTGTGAATACTGCTTAGTTCTTGATATGTTTCTTTAGTTAAAATAAAAGTTATGATCATATCCTCTAAAACGATGTTTTGCGTTGAGCACAATACTACTAGATTGAATGCTCAAAAATATATAGTTACAAAATATATTTAGAAATATATATTTAGAATAATATAAATTGAGTGTTTGATTCGAATTAAAGGATTTGGTTTAATCAGTAAATAGATTACTTTTATTCAAATAACATGTGCTTGTTTCACACAAAAAATATCAATGAATTGATATATTTTCTATCGAGCAAATGATTTAATTAAATTGCAATTTTTGGATGCATCAACCAAAATATCAATTTAATCAAATTAGCAAGGTTTGTTATCTAAATCTTTCGAAAATCAACAAAGTCCCTATTGTTTATTTTAAACAAATTTGTGAGTGAAGCAAAAATATGATATTATTGCTTAAAAATTACTGAAACTGTTAACCCCTCTATGCCCATGTTGTTTATAAACTACACCGTTTTCAAACAGCCACAACTTTGGATTTGGGAAGATTTGCTAACAGAAACACGGAAAGTTAATAACTCTATTGCCGTATCGTGGCTATTGCCGTTCATTTGAGCACTAATAGTCATATTTATTAACTGTAGAACTGAAGTCATTCTAATTAGTCTGATTCTATTCCACGGTGAAAGTTAAAATTTTGATATACCTGCGTTTTCTTGAAATAATACTGAAAACTGTTGAAACCTGTAAATTTAGATTGTCTTGGTCGTCTTTTCCATGCACTTGGACAATTGTAAGTATTTCAGGAGGCTAGTAATGAGCATCGGAAGGTAAAACTTGAATAACTTCTAGCACTGCGAGAAAAGTTACAATCCTGACCATAACAGGTTTTATTGTGTTACCTCAACATAAATTTTTGCAATAAATTTGTCCCTTCTGTCTTAAAATCATAACAGCATTCATATGAAAAATCCTTGGCAGTTACCGTTTTCGGTAAAGTTAATCTGGACTATTTTTTCTATTTGGACCGAACCGGCGTAAAGCGAACGACAAAAATTTATCTTTTGTGCATTATCTGAAAAACCAAAGAATCGTTTATTCTCGTCGTGGGGATCGATCGAGATAAAAGATCAGCAACAACAAAATACGGTGCTCTGTGTTGTGTTGCATTTTAAAAAATCAGCGCAATTAAATGCATTTTTTCCATCAAAATAGAAATCCTTGATGTATATTGCGTAGGACGTTTGTTAAGTAGACTTTTTTGCGAGGGAGTACAGTTGAGTTGATGCGAAAATGGAAATAAAATGCACTTTTTTCTAGTTTGATTCAAATTTGTTATAGATTCATAGAGTGATATACCCCTAGGGGGTCGTTGTCTTTAGTTCTGGTCGTATTAGCTCGAGTATTCATGGTGTGGAGCAATTTTTGATAATGAAAATGTACGTATATTCAATTTCACCATGTAGACAATACAGTACTGAACATTTCAATAAAATGATTCAGCCAAAAAGAATCATTTTAAATATCAACCTAAGTCATTTGTTGAATGTGATAGCTCTTGAATCGAAATGCCCTGAATATGGACCATGAAAAAATCGAGGTACGGCTACATTCTCTAGCATCGCATAAATGTTGCCATTGAGAAGGTAATGTCGTAATTCTGAGAAGTTATAATGGATACATAGAGAAATTACTTCTCAGACGTCCTCAATGGTGTATTTGTTGTAATAATGCGATTGGGCCCATTCCTTCCTTCCCTGGAAAATGAGACACAATGCAGTACAACTAAACAGACAACTCTGCATATTTAAAGGACTATTTATTACGTAACAGCGCTGTGACCAGACGGCACAACACGGAAACCATGTTCAGAAACCACTAAGGAAAATCCGTTCAGGTCATATCGACATCTGTATTAGCTGCTTCCAGTACCTTAAAATCAACAGGAAGCAACATGCAAAGAATCAAGTCAATATTAACGATGGCAACATCAACGCTCATCAAGGCTGCATAAATGATGACGATAATGACGTGTATGACAGCTCCCGCCACGAAAAAGGGCTCCAATTGTGATGGCAAATCACGCGCAAGTGGTTCTGATGGACAACCACTAATATTTGTTTATTTATTTTTTTTATTTGTTAGTCAGCCTTTTTTATCTATTAAATGAATAAAAACACATGGCTCTGTTGAGCCGACGCATTAAGGCGTGCCAAATTAATCATATAAAAATGGTTTGATTTAAAAAATACAATTTGCCTAATGGATATCCAAATGAGTAGTCATATATGTTAGGGCCCGTCAGCAATTTTAGCCCGGGTGCCCGGCGCGGCTAAGACATTTTTAATGTCAAAAAAGTTTTCGGTCTACAAGGCAACAATAACAGAAGGACGAATCCTGCTGCATCTAAAATCAATTGTCTCTGATGTGTATCCACGATGTGGATGAAGCATATATTGACTTTGAGTCTTTTTCATTTCGGTCAAACTAAACTATTTTTTCTCCACTCCACTGCTCAGTAACACGAATTGTGTTTTTGTTTTTTGGAGTTAGCGTCAATCCTGTGCTAGCTTAGTCCTGTATTCTGATGAGAGGAACTCGAAATGCCCCTGCAATAACTAATTTAATTCGTGTGTGTATTCATGACTAGAAAATTTATATAATGAGGCCATATTCTACGAATATCATGGCATACTGCATGATTCTAATGCTAAAACGTGACATGTTGAAACAGGAGAACATTATGTTTTAAGCTGCCCATATAACTACACTTTTCTTTTTTTTAAATTATCCACTCAAAAACACACCGGAAAATTAATACCTGTTGACAGCTTTCACCGATCAATCTACCCATCGAAGGGATTCTGACGGGACTCACTGCGCCATCATCCATGAGATAATAAACCATCAACCGCATCGAAAGCCGGCTAGGCTGGGTTGGAAAAGCTACCAAAATCTGTCAATTTTTCGGCCAAATATCAGTTACCCATCCACTGAGAGAGCGCACCCCGCAAAAAGCCCATAATAACAGGCAATCATCGTAATAAAGACCATGATTTATTCCTTTTCCACTTTGGCATTATATGCCTGTACGTACTTTGTTCCCTTTGCGAGAGCGGGTGGGACGGGGGTTAGAATTCCGGAAACCAGCCAGCCATCCTCAACTCAACTCGAGCTAAAAAAAAATTCTGCGGTGGGGATGATTACATATGCTAAGGGCGAACACCACGCGCTGGATTCCGGGGGTGAAAAAAAGCGTTGAACAATTCATCGTTTTTTTTCGTGTGTGAGGCACGTTCCTCACTTTGAAAGGGAAGGCTTGTGAGGTAGCATCATCGTTGTAAACAACATCATCACTGTCAGATTCATGCGTTGCCATTCGATAGGCCACTGTCGAGTTGATTCCCCTTTTCCCGAACAAGCGTTGGTAAGATGTTTTTTATAGAAAAGTTATGCAAAATAATTTGCTTCAATTATTTCTAAATAAAGTTTAGAATTTTATCCGTTGAAATGATACTAAAAAATCTGACCAATTTGAGTGTGTATCATAGGGGAAAAATACTGAGTTTATCAAACTCAAACAAGCAAACTGTTTGCCACATAATTTTACCGTCACTGGAGCAGCCTACCGTCGAACAAACAACGT
This sequence comes from Topomyia yanbarensis, assembly GCF_030247195.1. NCBI lineage: Eukaryota > Metazoa > Arthropoda > Insecta > Diptera > Culicidae > Topomyia > Topomyia yanbarensis. The sequence continues at coordinate 371,337,842 of NC_080672.1, read as the reverse complement.
GATTTGCAATGATTCACTCTGCGCGAGGGAAAAGTGGTACAGCTTTTCCGCCTCTTGGGCTTTGTTCAACTGTGGCAAGTGCTCGGCAAGGGGGGACCAGAGTTGGCTGCCGAGTGAGTGTGTACGATTTTTATTATGTGCTAAGAAGAAGGATGTTAAAGGACTTATTCATACACACTCTGCCTGTCGCCAGCATACAATAAGTGCCGGTTTTTATGTGTCTGTGCCTACGCGTTTTGATGTCTGTACGCAAGAGGGGGGTTTTCCGCCAACTCCAGCACCCATTCACAGTATCATCGCGTTGTTGGCACGAACGCGTTTGTGGCTTTTCGATTTAGTAGGTCGATTGGTGGATATAATCGGCGGCTTTTTTGCTTTTGCTGTCGATGCGGGTAAGTTCAACAGGTGTTGAGCTCTCAGCTTTGACTGTATAATCAAGTGAAAAAATTAACACTTTTCTGGTTGTTGAAACGTATTTTTTACGTGAAGAACACAAAACCTATAACTAAATTAGTTATAGAATTTTCGTTTCGAATTTGTCGAATCAGAATCCGACACTAACTTAGTGACAGGACTAAGCTAGCGCCGGATTGACGCTAGCTCCAAAAAACGGAGACACAATTTGTGTTCCTGAGCAAACCCCCAATAAAGCGAGATGTTCCGCAAGAAAAGGAGCTCATTTTAAGCTGATGAGAACTAATGAAATCGAAACATTTAGTTTGGCTTAGCCAGCCAATGCAAGATGCACCATGCTGTATTTCTCGTTAGTGGTGAATAATTTAGGTAAAAACTAATGTGTCATTAGTTCTCGTCAGCTTAAAATGAGCTTCTTTTCTTGCGAGACATTATGTGTAGCGTCAATCTGGCGCTAGCTTAGTCCTGTCACTAAGTTAGTGTCGGATTCTGATGAGACGAAGTCTTGCTGTTAAATTATATAAATTTAATTTGCATGATATTAAGAAGGACAGGCCATTCGAGGTTGTCTTGAAAGAATTATCTCAAGGTCAAGGTTTTGAATTAAACGTTCTAACATATGAAAATTGACTTTACACGTAATACTAATGAAGACAGCAGCTAAAAGTAGCTATATCTAATTCATTTTAACCTTAACCCATCCTTGAATTAATTTAGAAAACCATGCAGTACTCGCGAAAAATGAATAAATTTCACATTCAAATTACCAACCAATTTTGAGTGTGATCTTTTTCACTGCACTCCACCAACGACTTTATGAAGAAACATATAAATTTTATGAACCACGCAGCCCACATTCGGTGAAATCATCTTCATCCCCGCTGCAGCCATTGTTGGTCGTTTCTGAGTGGAAAAGCGGCCCATGGGATACAAATTGTGTGCGAAATGTCCTGTCTGCTCTCGTCGGCACTGCACACGCCGCCGCCGGTGGAAATGAATGAATCTACCCTTAGAAATAAAAAGATGTTTACAGAACAGTAAAACACAGGCAAACGACTCGAGGGTGACATAATTTTTGGCAGAAAATTTACGCTCATTTGCAGTTACTGTCATGCCTACACTGAGTGATTATGTTGACATTGACTAAGTGGGTTATTGGGGAGAGTTAGCGCTGTGTGATGTTGTTGGTGTGTTCAGAATTTCAATGCACTGCTGGAAGACGGCTGTGGATTCCATTTTTGGGAGAGGAATTTTTTAATTGTGAAGTAGAATCCTTCTAACGTTTCAATACTGGGAACACGTTTCAAAAAATTCTACTGCGATATTTTTCCAGTTTTTAAATGCGAATGACTTACATTGTACAAAAACGATTTTTCAGACATAGGAAAATGCAATATTTGAGGCAAAGCCGTTAAAAGGGAGTAACTAAGCGTTTCGTCGCATGCAGGAAGGTTATTTATACAGGCCCGCGTTTTCGTTTTACGTCAGTCGTCGCTCTCATGCCAAACGAGCAACATGTTGACTGTATTGTTCAGACGGTACAATAAATGGAAGACGCTATGGATTTCAGAGCAACGTTGGTAGTTGCACGCACTCGCGTCTAAGTGATTCAATCAAATACAAATACATTACAAATAGAGCTACCGCGTACACGTTTCAATCATTCGTCGCTCGAATACCAGACGTGCAATATTATGACGATTCAAGATTTTAAGATTCTCTGGGCGCCCGGCTACCACGAGAATTGTAAGGGCGCTTTAAAAATATTTTAGGAATATTGTGATGGCGGATTACGAGACAATGTCTGAAATTATTCTTCGTTCAAATATTTTTACAGAAGACAAACTTTCAACAGGGAAAGTAGCAAGATATAGATATGAAATAATTTTGAAGGGGAACAAAATAAGCATTAATTGTACTGAAAACCTTACTTTGAATGACGCACACTAGGACGTAAGTAGCATTGAGAGCCTCTCTTTGTTTACTTTCTCTTTCGATTATTACGACGTCACTATAACAACTTGCACTAATTTTTTGTACATTTCGAAAGCCAAAAACTGTTGGCTTGTAAAAAATATTATACAAAAAGTTTAGTAGTGAAACCGAGTAATGAGAAGAAGAGAAAGACCCCAAATAGTATCTCTCATTGTTACTTACGTCTTCTTTTAAATTTTCTCTAGAATTTAGTAAAAAAAAACCAAAGAGAGTCCTGTTTCTGTCGCTTTTTACGACACGAAAGAAATTTAAAATTAATTTACTAATTAAAAACAACAATCTGCCAAAACTATAAAATGTAGAAGATGCAAGAAACATGAGCTCCTGGGTTTGTCGCCTTTAACCCAACCATAATATGATTATTAGACCGGAAACAATGTTGACCTTTTTTCTGCACACACCAAATTCAAATTGTAATTCGTTCCCCAAACCATATGCCAAATATGGGCTTATTCTGACAACTCTAGTTCACTCACAAGAGTTCTTGGGTTTCTATAGTAGAGTAGAGTGGGGTCAAATAGGTTTGTTTTTTGGCGAGCTCGTGCGATAGTATTTTTGCACAGATTTTGACAAACAAGCATTTTTTGGAGAGGTTTTCCATCTGGCAACGTTTTGGTAATGATGATTTTATGCCTGGCTAAATATTTTTGAAGCTAAATTCAATAAGGCGAAGATACTTTTTTCGGTGTTTCTAAAATCTGGGTGTACGATATGTCACGTTCGAGGTTAAATAAAACAATGTACCCACCTAGAAAATCAGAGGTTAATATTAACGCAAATATTACTTGCATCCATTGACATCATTCAGGTAAGAAAATGAAAAAGTGGCAAATGACGTTAAAAATCATGAAACCGCGGTTGAAAAAAACATGTTTTTCAGGAGCTGCGTATTGCTTTGTACTTGCGAATGACTTCTTCGGTGTCTTCGTCGTCGCCAGAGTGTGGAATTGAAGTTGTGCATTTCGGCTCATGTGCTTGGTTAGCATTTTTTTAGATTCTTTTTCGTTCTCCTTTTGGATCATGTTTTTTCGATCATCTACTTCAACAACACCTTATATTATTATAGTGGTCACTCACGCAAAATATCCTTTCACATGAGCACATAATGTTATGAACAGAGCCTCGAATTGTTCAGAGGTTGGTCGAATACTGGTGCTATCTTGAACAGATGCAATCGTGTTTTTCATTTCCTCTTCACTTCGTTTTGGCGTTTTTCGCCCGAAATTGTGACAATTTTCCCGTAAAAATAATTCTAATTTACATTGTAGTAGTGACTTATAGTGTCCTGAAATGGCAGACCTATCGTGCCCCCAAACGTATAATATACCTTACTGAGGACAAAAGATAATGCGTTTACACAGAACAACACACGAAAACATAAGCGACGTCGTAATTAATTCAGCTAATCCGCGGTGATAACCGAAACGACAGTCGTCAACGATATTCTCTACAGTGTATATAATTCACGCAACAAGAACGACCTCTGCAATAACATATTAAAAATAACGCCCTATACTACACAAAACAAAACTTTACATGAGAATATTTTTTTACTACAAAGTCATATCAATTTGCAGTCTTCGGCAATGTTGATCCTTACAGCCACGACTATTCCTATATCTGTGCCTTTTAGGATACAAAAGATGAAACTGGAATTTTTTAGTTGATTTATTGTTTGTATTGCCGATTTTTAATATACACTGAAGTCTTTTTTTATGCGGTTTTTTTTTATGCGGATTTTTTTTATGCGACTTTTTTTATGTGGATTTTCAAAGTTATGCGGTTTTTTTTATGCGGATTTTCAAAGTTATGCGGTTTTTTTAATGCGGATTTTCAAAGTTATGCGGTTTTTTTTAATGCAGATTTTCAAAATTATGCAGTTTTTTATGCGAATTTTCAAAGTTATGCGATTCTTTTTATGCAGCTTCCTTTTAATTTCTAGGGCATCACCTGAAGCGACTTTTATCGAAAGATAGATCCTCGTGAATGCACATGCTTAAACAAAAGACATAAAATGTTCATATTTTCATTTTAGGTTATAAATTACTAGTCTTTGGGTTAAGGATATGAGAAGCATTCTTGATGCAGTGAAAATAAAAACAGAAAATGACTGAATACCTTTTTACCTTTCTCATAATAAAACTTATGCAATCGGTCGGAAATTCGACTTTTTAACCGAGGCCCGCAGAGCCGAATCTCTTATATCATTCGACTGAGTTCGGCGAGATCGGAAAAAAGTCTCTGAGCGTGTATTTTTTTACTTGGTGATAAAACTTTTACGCCGACCCGGCACACGTTCAGTAGTTAGACCATACTACCGATTTCGTCCATCGTGTGCCAGAGTGAGGGACTCTGAACAGAGAAGATAACTCTGAATCCTATTCCTCTAAACTCCACCAAAAAGTCCGACATTTGCCTGATCCCCCGAATTCCATTTAACATGACTACTTCGGGAGGAGGCGTGCTAATGCACTTCACTTGATTCCAGGTCTAGCTGGTCGTGCTAGATTTCGCTTGTCTAATAACCGCCATATCAGTCCTGCACGGCATTATATCCTACATGCCCTCCTCTCTACGTTGACCAGTTGGATGCCGTGGCCGATCCGGTGATTCCGGTTGGGGGGTGGCTTCCGGTTCACTGGTGCCCCGACGAACCTGGTGGTTTGTCGTGTTCGGTGCTACTCGGCGTAGTCCCTGACGGTGGAGCTAGCCTACCTCGGCGGAGAGTTCCCCGACGCAAGAATGTCTCACGCTACCGTTGACGGACGCGTTATTCTTCCTTAGATGCAGTCCGGCAGAATGCCGAGGTCAGTCCAGCGATTCCCGGTGGAGGATTGCGTCGGGTTCACTGATGCCTCGATGGTTCAAGCCGGCGATTCACTACGGACTACTCGGAGTAGTTTCCGACGGTGGATCTTTCCTACTCCGACGAAGAGTTCCCCGACAGTGGAAGATCTTCCGAAACCGATACTACCCGGGCAGATGCCGAGGTCGGTCCTACGATTCTGGATGGAGGGTGACTTCTCTCGAAATCGTTATCTCGATGCTGGTCGGTTAGGCGCCGAGGTCAGTCTTGTGATTCCAGGGAGTCATGGTTCCGATAGCATAAGTCATTAAGTGACTTTACGCTTGTTTGGACATGTCGCAGACTCAGGTGATTCGCATTTAATGCCAAAAGATCCTGACTCCTGCGTTGCAGAAGAAAAAGAGTTAAGTAGCCATGAAACTCTAAGCTTGCTCATGATACCCTACTCCACGCTTTTCTCTAAACTTTCTTACTTCAAATCCTTGCTCTTCCTTGAGTACTATGGCTCTTTATAATGAAAAATATTTCACACCTTATGTGTTTTTTTTTTGCGGATTTTCAAAATCATGCAGTTTTTTATGCGGATTTTCAAAGTTATGCGGTTTTTTTATGCGGATTTTCAAAGTTATGCGGTTTTCTTTTATGCGGATTTTCAAAGTTATGCGGTTTTTTTATGCGGATTTTTTTTATGCGGTACGTATCCCCCGCATAAAAAAAACTTCAGCACATACAAATTTAAAACATCTTGTGAGTAAACTAGAAGCAACCACCCAAGCTCATATTTGGCATCCGGCTAATAGAACAAAACGGCCTTTCGATTGAGAGGTGTTTCGAAAAAAAATCAATTTTTGTGACGGTCAAATGATTATGCTCATGAGGAAATATGGTTTCCATGGTAATTAATAATATCCCGATCAGAAATACATAACAAAAAAAATTCAAAACTATATCTCACGTTGTTATTTGTTATAATTTTCTGTTATTTCAACTACTAATGAGACCTACTGTATAACACATTATGTTACGAAAACTGGACTCTGTTATAATCTTGTTATTTCATTCTGATCGGGAATCGGTATATCAAGTTACTCAATACAATGAGTACAAATATGTAATGAACATGATTTAATGAATTAAAAGCAAACCAATGAACATTCGGGTGGCAGTTATATTTGTGAAGTTGGAATTTTGTTCATCACCGGTCAATAAATTAATCAAAGTATTAAAACCAAAATTTAGACAAACTTTGATCGAAATTGAAGCATTTTAAACCGTGCCCTAGAGCGATTGAAGAGTTATATGGAAAACGTGTATTTTTTCATACGTTTTATATTTTTAGAACTTTTTGCGAAAGTGATCGAAAAAATTTGAAACTTGATTGGAATCAGGAATCCACGAAAGGTTTCAAACAGAAAGTTTTCGGGTTCTTTTTTTTAATATTTGTTTCCAAAAATGTTTTTTATGCATTTTATTTTTTTTTTTGGGAACCTTTCATAGTGTTTTCGAACTTTGCCAAGCTTCAAAAATTTTCGATTGCTTTGAATAAAGTATTGAATTGTTATATAAAAAGTAGGAAAAAATACATGTATTTTCAATGTTAAACTTCTTTTGCTTTGGTCCAATTTCGTTCAAATTCCTCCAATTTCATTTTATGTATTGATTCTTTTTTTGCCCGACAATGGACAAATTCCAACATTGCAAAAACAACTGCCGCCCTAATGAACATTATAATAAAACAATTGTTCTTCGTGCTTATATGACTGAAGAAAATGAGTAACTGGTTTTCGATTCCTCTCGCAAATAAATTATTAATTCTTAACCCTAATATATAATTGAAGCCATCATTCTCCTCAGACAAAACCATGCGTTTTCTCCATGCACATTTAGCGCCCTGAGCGAGATCACATACAACCGCAGCTAGCACCCAACATATCTGATCTATTTAATTTACTTGCCAGATGCCAAGGCCAAGGTTTTTATTATCGTCTGGTGGATTTTTTAGATCATTACCCATTATACTTCGATAAGTGATACTTCGGTGGGTGACAGAGCTAATGAAGACTGTCGATTTCTGGCCCCTTGCTCAGTTAACAGAGGTATGACGCGAGCCAACCCGCTTTTCGTTAACTGTTAACTGAGCAAGGGACCAGAAATCGACAGTCTTCATTTGCTCTGTCACCCACCGAAGTACGATGGGTAATGAACTAAAAAAATAGACACCAGATGATACTAAAAATCCGGGCCTTGGTATATAGCGGGTAAATTAAATAGATCAAGTGTGTTGGCCGCTAGCTACGGTTGTGGGTGATCTCGCTATACAGGCGAGGTACGACCACCGTCGCTAGTGCGATAATCATATGATTTTCAGGGACGTCATCATATCCCAGGGACAGCATAAGGATTAATGCATTGAGCCGGAGTCTCGAAGGTTGCGGGATCGAATCTTGCGCTAGGGGAATTTTTTTCACATAATTGCTTTTGCTCCACTCTTGTAAACGATGCAGTTTACGTTAAAATCTAAGAAGTGAAAGTGAGGTTTCTGGACACGCATGAATTTAGCTTCTTTGGTTGTGACACCTGCGTTCCATATTCGCAAGCCTTTGTATCTTAAGATAATATTCTAATGAGCTGTTTTAGTGACATGTTGCCCAATCGGCCAATATATCGTCTAACAAAGATGATCAGATTTCTCGTTTGAAATCATTATCTGAACTACAAAGTTCACAAAATTTTTAAAATGCTTTCGAATCAGTGCTGAAGGAAACTATCTACCACAATAAATTTGTGTGAACATCCGTAGTGCTTAAAGCAGCTTGTCTTTTCATAGAACATCAAGACTAATTGATACTTTATTTAGATTATTCCTCTGCGAGAAAAAAAATTACTGTACATTTTAAGTATGTTAACTTCTGATTGCTAGGATACTATTTTTAAATAACATATTATTATTTTCTATTAATTTGAGAAAAATCTGTACAATCTGTATTTTGAGCAAAATTCTGTAATCTGTGAATAAAAATTTTAGTGGTAAAACTATCAGAAAATCTGTAAAACACCGAATGATCTGTATATGTGGCAACCCTGTTCTGTGGGATTTAAGTTTTTGCATGTACACGCAGGGATGCCTGATTTTTTTCAATGACCAGACAAAAATACAAAAATTTCATTCTGCCAGATTCTTAAATAATAGAACTTGATATACAACATATATCAATTGAATCACGTTCCGTGAAGACTAAACTGTGTGTCAGTTGAATTGAACCTGTTTGACAGATTCGTTTTGCTGACAATTCAGTAATTCAAATTGTCAAATTGACAGCGCAATTGCTGAATTCTCAGTATTCCGGGCTGGATTGCTGTAAATCCGGCGATTGCGCTGTCAATTTGACAATTTAAATTACTGAATTTTCAGCAAAGCGAATCTGTCAAACAGGTTCGATTCAAATTGCCGATTTTTCGGCATCTTGTATTGCTGAAACTTTCAGCTGATGAAAATTCAGCAAAAGTATGCTGAAATCGACAACCAAATTTTGGTGTGTAGTCTCCTGTCCGTACCGAGTCGATAGTTTTGACAGATTGAAATTTATTCGCGAATTGTGTTGCATGCTCTTAAAAGGGGCTATATTTTTGATGTTGCCGTGGTCGCATCATGTACACAACCCTTTAATGTTTTTACTAATTGCCAATAAAAAATTTCTATAATTTCACAACGAGATTACGAATCGCCGATCTTTAGTATCGCATAAATTCAAGAGTCAAGAAAGTGTGCATGAACCTTACAGAGATAATTGTTTTTTATTTCAGAGAAATAAATTCAATTTTATCATAAAAATTACAAATAAATTAATACCACCAAACTTCTGATACTTGTGAAAAAATAGGAAAAAAAAATTGGGATGAACTTGGGCACTTTTTGTTATAATACTAATAGGGGAACATGGGGAGACTTGACCAAGCGCAAAATTCGATTCGATTCTTAATTTTTTTTCAAAAATATTTTTATACTTGTTTCGATCCCTTAAGGTAATTTTGAAAGTTTGGAGTAAAAAATCCTTTCCTTGCAGAAAATATTACGTGATTAATAAATTTGCATTAAATGATGTAATTTTTTATCAAACTTTGTATGGACATATCTACTCAACTACTAATTACTATTAAAGGACTAATATACCATCTTAATCCTTGTGAAGCAGTGAAATGATTTTACATAAACTGGAACATTGGAATAGTTATTACTAGAATTTGCATGACATTAAAAGCAAAAACTAATGTTGGGGAGACTTGACCAAGATTTTATGGGGAGACTTGACCAAGTGGCAATTAGCTGAAGAAAGATACAAAATTCCTGATATTTATTATGCTTTGGTATCTACTGTTAATGTTAATCACGCCATAAAAAAATCCCACCTCAAACAAAAGTCTTGATATTTTAGTATTAGTATACAAAGTTAGCAATAGTAGGACGGATTTTGTGACGTGTGAACAGGCAATGCAAGCAGTGCAGTTAATCCTTAAAAAGAAATGCATTAAAAAATAGAATTTATCAAATGCAACCCTTTTATATTTTTTACTGCTACCTAAGGATCTCGACAATACGGAAAAAAATAATTACAGTATGTTTTATGTCATTATTTTTTGTTATGATTTTTCAAAATTCTCTTGGTCAAGTCTCCCCACGCCTTGGTCAAGTCTCCGCATTGCGGGGAGACTTGACCAGAAAAAACGATCACAGAAAAACTTTTGTAACTTTTCAAAAATTAAATTAAAAATTCTGCAAAAAATCATGAAGACGCGCAATAACTTTGCGCATTATATCTGAATGATTTTTGGGGGATTGAAGGCTTTTTTAGAGATTTATGCAGTTTTAACTGAAAACCTGGTCAAGTCTCCCCATGTTCCCCTACTACTTGCAAATATCGTCCTGCAGAAAATGTTCATAGTTTCAAAGTGCTAGCATATTCCAAATTACTCAATGTGATGATACTTTTTTCGAATTTAAAAAAAAAAAAAAGAATGGATGATTTACTTGGAGATTTCGATGACAATTTACTGCGCAAAACTTAAGTGTATTCTACTTCATTGCGGTTATGTCTCTGACATTACCCACCCATCTTCAGTTTTTCGATCTTGTAAAGCAGGCCTTAAGACGTCCGAATTTCCCATATATGCATTAATGTCGCAAAAAGAAAAACAGGAAGCCGAGAATATTGCTGTTCAAGATTTACGGTTTCATTCAGTTTTGTGAATAGGACACACAAGTTTTGGTATTTTTCGGGATATTTTTTAAACAAAGCTGGAAATTATAATTATTGTTTGTAAATTTTGCAAATTAATCTGTTATGCCTTTAAGGACAGTGTAACTCTAATACGAGTCCACCTGAATTTCAGAACGTTGTGCACTACGTGACATCCTGAATAAGGAAAAGTTTCTGTTTAATTTTAATATTATTCCCATGAATAAAATTCAAAGGGACTATCTGTGAGTTCAGAAACTATCCTCTAAGCTAAAGTTCGGAGCCAGTGGTTGAGTGGTAACTGTAATCGCCACCCACCCCAGTTGGTCTGGGTGATGTGAAAAAATCTGTGGGCAGGTCTTTGTTCGGAAGGGAAGTAAAGCCGTTGATCCCCGGTCCATAAGTTGATGGGTCGTTATCTAGTCCAGATAGCGGAGTCACCTCTCTGATGTCGGTCTTTGGCTTCCTGGTGGAAAATGGCTAGAACATGAAAAAGAATCACACCCCTATACTTAATAACAAACATCCTCCTCCCGTGATACTTGTGGAGTGCGCAGTAGTATATTCGGCCTCTAGCAAAAGCAAGTATCGTACTAACATTCCTTCTCTTTCCTTCCGCGATCGACGTTTGGTCCTTCGGCACCGGTATTGATCAGTAAATATTTTAGGATTACCAGGAATTGCACATTGAAAGATGTTTCGCTACTCCAAAGCATAATTATCTACTGATACCCTGTGTAGCTTCAGCTAGTTCAGTTCGATAACGGAGTAGCAGCCAGGGGTGGTCGCATAAGCTCAAGCTCAAACTCAAGCTCTTAGCTAAATTTCGGCTAGAGCCTCTGCTGAGCTTACTATCAATTCGCATTAAATCCGACAACTGCAATTCTCTAACTATACCGGAACGCGAAAACCACTTCGCTTAGCTCGCATTCCATCCCATTAGGCGAACTCTTCTCAACCACCTAGCAGTTCCCGAACGGTGGAAGGCGGTCTCATTCCATGACACGATAATCATAGTTATTCATAAATTATGTGGAAATGCGATAATTATTTGAGTCGACACCATTTAATTATTTCGCCACTCAAACAATGGTCGCCCACGATATGACTGACATAGGCTAGGAAGGAACCTGCAGTGGGGTGGGTCCAGCACATTTCGTAGTTCTCGTTTTTTTCACGACTCAATTCGCGACTAGAATTTTTATCGCCATCAACACAATGCGAATGGCAAAATGTTTTTTTTTTTCCGACATGACTGATGAAGTGGTTGGTGGAATCTATAGAGAGAAAAAAAAATACATAAGGGTTGAGCGACAGACCTATGGTGGAATTGTCGTTTGTGAACAAATTATAATGGTTGTTCGGTACGCGCGTGGGTTGGGAACATGAACACAGGGAAATTCGTGGGACTTCTTATCGGGTTCTATCGACCGCGGAGAGGGAGTACAAAAAGTGTCACACGATTATGGAAATGAGTCGTAAAAATTTGTGGCGTTCATTGGTGGCTTTGCGTGATTCGGTGAGTGAATTTGTGTGACGGTACGAGCTTGTAAATGATATGGATGTTATACAAAAAGGTACACTTGTTTTTTGAGGGAGAAAATTAAGTTAGCGTGGTACCATTTGGTTAGTTGAGATAGATAGCTTGACCCAGTTGAACGACTGAAAAAGAGTAAATAATATCAAGTGTTGAATTATCAGCGGTACATGATTGCGGAACTGAGGATACATTTCGACCTATCCAGTAGACTCTATATGAAAAGTGCATTTGATACAATAATATGTACAAGATTTGCAAATTGATCCAAGCTCCGCTGAGTATTAGTTGATTACAGCTAAATTTTATGTTTGAAAGCCATGACAGTTCAAGAGCAAAATACTCAAAAACCTTTGACGTTTCCCAAGCAATCAAATATTTGTATGAGAGAGTTGCTTAAGTTTCTCATTTTCAGTGATAATATGAACTTGAGGGCTTCAGCCTCCTGGCAGTGGCGTCATTAACTACATTTTGGCCAGTGCCTGCAACTCAAGCACAATTTCGCCTGAATCTCATAACGATATGCACTGCACGACTTTCAGTTAAACTGTTTTAATGCGGAACTTCTTAGAACATCAAGGTCTGTCGATACTTTATATTGCTTATCATTCAGCGACAAATAAAGAACACTAAAGCGTACTTTTCGGATACTTTTTGCGAAATACATTTTTTTTGCGAAATATTTTTTTTTGTTATTACTTTAGAAGAAATTTTATTTTGAGCAAATATCTGTAATGTATATAAAGAATAGTGGTAGTCCCTGGCGGTGAATCTATCCTACACTGATTGAGTGGCCTCCGTCGGTGAAATTTCCTCCGATACCGATACCCGTTTCCGTGAGGTTATTTAGCTCCGGTTTTGCTACATTCTACTCGTATAGTTCCCGGCGGTGAACTTAGCCTACTGAACGAGCCAACCAGTAGGTGCCAAGATCAGCAAGGCAATTCCAAATGGAGAGTAACTTCCGGTTCGCTGGTAGAACCAACATAATCAGCTTCCCGGTAGGGTTCCGATTCCGGTTGAAACGAGGCTTCCACTTCAATGCCACCTCGACACCCTGCTATTTGTGCATCGACGCGAACTAGTCCCCGGGAGTGGACCAAACCAACTCCACGCAGCAGCTGGTGCTTATTCGATCTGTCAGCTCGTTGTTTCGTTAACCCTTTATAAGGCCCAGCGTTTGGGGCTATTCATGGATGTTACATTAATAGAAACACGGTTCTCTCACTTATTTTAGAATATATTTACATTTATTTCGTAATAAAAACTGTTTTGAAAATATACTGGTACCGCCCGTTCGAAAACGTCAGTCTTTCTAATGTTTGATGTATTTCCAACAAGATTGGTGCAAATATAAAGACTGAATCAGAAATTGAGACCTGATTAACAGTAAATAACCCCTGGATTCTGAGGATAAGTTGAAAAATGAGACCACAGATTACAGACGTTCATTCATTCATTTTATTTTTTTTTCTTTGCAATTTTTACCACTCATAAACCAAATTTTCGGATTAAAAATAGTTGTTTTTACAAATTTTCATCACCAACTTATAGAGTATTTTTTTCGAAATTGAATTAATATTATTGTCCAAAAGGATTTTTCACCAATCTGACATTTTTCACTGTATCTCAATAAAACAGTGATAAGAGTTGCCAGACTCCCAACAAGTAGATTTCATAAGATTGGAACACTTCTAACCTCATATTCCTGCTTTATGAACGAAACGAAAAGGTGGTGTTGCGACACACCGTTCATGGACGCCCCTTACATACTGCTGTGATTTCGGTTCTACCGTCGTTATCATATGCGAACACAAAGTATGCGAAGAACATTGTGCTACTAACTGTCCGTGGACTTCTGAAACCTCATTCAGGCGATTTAGAATAGGATGTTTGATCCGCACAACGTAGGACCTAATCGCTGGCACAATCAGGTGGCAATAGAGTTGCCAGCGCCTTATAACGTGTTAACCAAAATAAAGCGTTTTATAATGCAGGATCTAAACTTCTGGAGTTTTAACAGCCTCGAAGAAGCTGTCCAACACAAAAAGCGCATCCTTTGATGTAATAATATTGGTGATTAATCTTCTAGATGTAAATATGGAGAAATAACTCTTCAAAAATAGTAAAAGGCTTAGTGTCTTCAGCAAAGTTGTTGACAACTTTGTTGAAAATATTAAGTCTACATGAATGCAGTATATCGAGAATTAAAATGAGATTTAACAAATTTTCTTACAGCTAGTTCATTTAAATATTTTATTTTACTGTATGTTTTTGAGACTACCTTCAATTGAATGTGAATTATATTGTTTATACACAGATTTATCAATTACAGTAGTATCAGATCAACCTGTTTTAATGGTTTTCTTTCACATATCGTCGATGTTGTGCTATCTTATGACCAGGCCCGAGAAGAGGGGGGGGGGGCAGCCAGGACAATTGCCCTGGGGCCCGGGTCGTATTTGGGGGCCCGGGTTTTTACCCGGAAGGTGGGCGAACACATCCGGTATTCATAGAAGAGCAAAAAATAGCAATAGGAATTTCTTTGTAATCATTAATATTAAATTGTTATAAAATGAAAGCGTAAGAAAATGAAAACTTTATTTGATAGTTGACATATGGTAAAACAAACGTTTTTAAGGGAATTGCCTATTTTGTGTACAAGTTTAAAAAACTTGCTTGAGTCGGCGGAATACGCTACAAAATATTGAGAAACCAACTCAAAGTATTTTCGAAGAAAGCAATAGAGCGTCAAACAGAAATGCGAGCGCACAGACAAACGCATCCGTCCTCTTCTACGTTCGCTTCTTTGCTGGTGGTGCCGGTTGTTGGCTTGGAGTCACTGGGCGTGATTGTTGTTGAGTGAATATTTGTTCCTGTCAGACCCGTAGGTATTGGTTTTGTAGCCATTGGTGGTTTGGCATAAGATAACGGTGTGCTGTTTAGCGTTATATTAAGCAGGGCCGGCGGAAAGCGTGGGTATTATGGGTAATACTACCCACTCGAAAATAACCGAGTGGGCAATTACCCACTCGAAATTTTGAACCATTTTAAAAAATTTAGATACGTAACGCATGTATCTCGCACTACTCACATTTGAAAACATCGATGTACCACATTTCCACTTGCATAAACGAACGTGATTTAATGTGAATGTAATGTAGGCGTGTGCATTGCGGAAAGGGAAAAATCCTTACTAATGGACCCCTCACCCTATGCTTTCTACCCACTCGGGCGTAAAGTGTTTCACCGCCCCTGACATTAGGTGGGCTTTCTTAGCGGCTTTTCCATGGTGCAGTGTCTTTTTGTAGAATTCGCATCATGGTTGCATAACCAGTATTGTCTGATGAAACATCCCATTTTCGGTTGATCCGTATGAAATCCGTATTGTTTTATACGGAAGCATTCTCAAAATGCAAAGTTACAGCTCTTATGGAAGCCACTTCTCCGTATCTTGACATAAATTTGTTAATCACGGACCCCTTAGAAGATACCTGCGTTGCTGCGGACCCCCACGGATAAACATGTATTTTATATGCTACCTATATGTTATTTTCAGTTTGTTGTTGAAATTTCAATCTGCACTCGGAAAATAATTTTTTCTTCGCAGACCCCCGGCAATGCCTTCACGGCCCCCTAGGGGTTCGCGGACCCCAGGTTGAGAATCACTGCTCTAGAGCCCTTGCTTATATATACAGGGATGATGTTGTATGTTGAGGTCGGCCAAAAAATCGAATTTTTTTTAATCTTCTATCGTTAAGGTTCTTAAGAATGTTATCTCAAATTTTTATAGAGATTGGAGTAGTAGAAGCAAAGTTATAGCGTTTTACTAACTATTTTGCTCCCTTACGGAGGCGTGGCTTATACTTTAAACGCGATTATCTCCTCATGTTTTCTCAAAAACGTCTTTGCGGTGACTACGTTTGCCGAAAAAGTTTTCAACCGATCTCAAAACTTTTTTTTTGGCTTGTTCGTAATTTAACTGTTGTGTCCTTAAACGATTTAATTTTTTTGAAAAACATTTTATATTAATGTTATGAATTTTTCAATGATTTTTTTCAGGTGAAAATAGCGTTATTTTTGGAAAAATCGTCCCTGTTTACAAAAAGAAGAATTTTTTTATCAATCGTTCAAGGACACCACAGGGGTATTTACTAATGAAATTTTTCTAGTTTTATGGTTTCAGTTAAGCTGTTGGACTGGAATCGTAGTTAGGGCAAACCCCTTTGAAAAATATGCTATAACTTCGACAATTATTAATATTTTTTATGCTCTCAAGTGGATTTTGTAAATTGGACATTGTACTACGCTAGACGTATAACATGTATTTCATAAAAATATGGCTACATATCTTTACAAAAAAAATAAATCAAACTTTTCCCTTTTTTCCCGCATCTCAACATATATAACCCCTTAAGGGGGGGGGGGGGTAACTTTTTTAGAACTTTGGGTGAAGCGAATTAATCAAAACTATATAAACTATATTATTTCAATAACATTCTGTAAATTTTTCGTGCAAAAATATCGACAAACGATTCGGCGACGAAAATTTTGGTAGAACATCTCTGGAACAAACACGATTTGCGGTGTTCACTGCCATTTAAAAACTACTTAACCGATTTATTTCAAATTTTGCATACACATTCTACGTAAAAAATACCTAACCTCTACGTTGAGTTTTTGAGATAATTTTTAATTTATAACGGAACGATTTTTAGTTTCTACTCTGAGCGAGATGAGAAGATAGACTCACCTTAATTAACCGGTGATTAAAATGGATAATTTCTGTATTTTTGTATTTTTATAGCACGTTCAAAGAGTTTTTCTTCTAAAAGTGCTATAAATGATGATGCAATAAACTTAAAATCAAAATGCGAATTCTGCACGATTTTTCGAAAAAAAAAACAATTGCGAATATAATCCACAATAGACGTTTGCGTAATTTAAACCAAACATCTAGGTGGAGTTTGCATTAAGCCAAGTATACACAAATCTTCTCACAAATCAGAGATTAAACGCGTATACCAAATTAAGACGAGGTTTTCGACTGCGGATCGAATCCCATTTCTATAGGCACTAAATCGTCAATTTAAGCAGTCGGCATGTCAAACGAATAAAGCGAGGAAGGGTGGATATGTTATCGAAAGTTATTTTTTTCTTTTGCTGTGTCGATAAAGAAGGGAAAAGTTATTTTTCAAAAAACACGGCTCTATGTTTACATTGCTGACAGCCATTAAGGCACTTTTGAACAAGCTCTATTCTGGGACACTATTTCGCCTTTTCCGACACTAAGTGTACTTTATGATCTCTATAGAACTGTAAAACCGCAAAGAATATGTTTCGTATGCGAATATAGAACATATCTAAAGCCATTAAATAATACTTCGTGGTCTCTTGGGTATATTCCTTACCCCTAACCTAACCACTTCCCCAATCCTTCGCAGCAGGGAAATCATGAAAAGACGATTCATTGCAAGTTACAATTCTCCGATTAACATGGGGAACCATTTGAGCTAGACGCTACTGATTCCTGATTCCTGAGTATTCGCAGATTGAAAAACTCGTAGCTATGGCAATTTTACCCGATTTGGATACCACGGAATAAGAATCTGTCAAAATTCACATGTCTGGCACGCTATCTGTGGATATGGCAATATGAGTCAACCGGAGACTAATAGAAACCATGAACTCACGAGGTTTCCATGGCTGAAGAGGTACTAACTCATACTGAACTTTTCACATTTCGAGAAAAACGATTTGTAGAGCTTGAGATTGAATATCTTGAACATAAAAATGGTAGAAACAATTCAGAGAAGACAATTGATGCTTCTATCTTTTCTGTATTAATCTCTCAATTATCACGAAGATCGCTTGACCATATTGAGAGTGTTTGCCAAAAATATAATGCACTCACACGTGTCATAAGTGTGTATTGATGACAAGTATGTATGACGTATCAAAATCTATGCAAATAATGTATCAATTATTAACTTTTATTCATATTTTTGGTATAATTTGGTACAATGGGTGAGATGCATTTTTACGGAAATTAGTCGGAGAATCTAGAAAAACACTAATTTATGGTTACAGTGCTGCCAAATATGCTGAAATTCCAGTTAAAAAACTAAAATTATATTTTTCTCACAATTCGTTTATTTTTTAATGTTTATGCTATTTTATTTCTCAGATATGTTTACGCAGAAAAACAACTAAAACAACAATATAACTTGAGCCAATCCCAAGACACAGTCATTTGAAGCAAAAAGCTCACAAGTTTGCAGCACGTTTATCGCTATATTCAGTAACCAAGTAGAATGTCAAAATTCTGAAAACGCCATTTTATAGAGATTTTTCAGACTAAAAGTATACCCCAAAATGGCGCTTGTCATAAGATAGCACAACAGCGACAATATGGTATAATATGTTTCGATATTCTGAATACACGGAGTATTCATGTATTCAACAAAATTAGTAATGGAATGTCTTCAACAAAGTTTTTTTTATTTTGATTATAGATGTTTTAACCTTAACCTAATTCTTTTTCAGATTAGATAAATTTCTAACTTTAACGTGGTTGGGAATCGAACCCAGGTGAACTGCATACGATGCAAGCGACTGGACAACTACTTTATGCCCGCTTCATTCAATAAAATTGTTTGAAATAGCATTTTCGAAAACTTTGCTGAAGACATTAAATCTCGATTTGTTTGTTTGAAAAATAAATTTGTTATACTTACGTCTCGGAGGATTGACCGCCGAAATTATTTTATTAGATGAGGTGCTGCTTTACGTTGTAATATTCTTCCAACAGTTTTGACAGTGACATACAAAGTTGACAGTTTTGAACTAATGTGATCGTGACAGTAAAAAATGTTTTCGAGCATTAAATTTACATTTCTTCAATATTAAAGGTCCCAAGTCCTCGTATACAAAAATTTATTAAACCATTCAATTCAACACTCAAATATACACCATTAATATCCATTAACTTGAAATGATTTTTAAATTTTTATTATATCCAGTCCTGCTTAGAGGCTATTTATATAATTGATAATACAAAAAATCAAAATACCTATAAAACCGATCCTGGCCTGCTAAAAAACAAACGGAAAACGTTACTTGTCATCATGCCAATCAAGCCTCCAAACAACCCCCCCCCCCTTCCTTCAAAAGTACGCCAGCGATAAATCCTTAGATTTCCATAAAAAAAATATTTCCCGTAAGTTTTATCTACGGATCTATGGATCCTCAGCCTTTAAATCCTTAGGGACCATTCATAAACCACGTAGACCGAAATTTGAGAATTTTGAACCCCCCTCCCCCCCTAGTAGACCTTAGTAGACTTTTACCAACCCCCCCCCCCCCCCCACGCCAAAAGTCTACGTAGACTTTTAATTTTTTTTTATTCGCGGGAAATGTGAAATTAGCAAGAAGCACATTATAATGATCAATTAAAAATTAGCGTTGAGATTTATTTCAAGCTTTTGAAATATTAAAGAAAGATTTTTCACATTGATTTTTGTCTATGATTGATCAAATCAATTAATACCTATTCAAGGTGCTTTCCAACGTTTGTGTAGCGGAATACTTCTTTCCAAGGTTAGTCACTCAAATATATGTAAAAAGATAAATTGCTATAACTAGCTCAAATTTTGGTCGAAGAGCGACCTACACCAACAATGCAGAATTGCTGAACACTTTTTGAGCCTTACTGGTGCATTCAAAATGGTTAAATTATAAGAAACAATTACAAAATAATACTGTCGATGTGTACTATCATCTAAACTAAAATAATAAAACAAACATGCACACAAATTTCACTTTTCGTGAACAAATTTCAATATTTCTAAGATAATAAGATAATCTAAATTGTCTTATTTGATTAAGGGAACGAAGCTATTTAAATCTTTCCAAAAATATTTATTTTTCTTATGTAATTAATAGTCGTATCACCTAAGAGAATTAGCGCAAAGTATCAAAGTTTAACTCCGAATATTTTCGAAGAGAAATATAGTAGACCCGGTTTGCACGGAGTTGCGTAGGGTCAAGACGTAAAATTTAACGGGTGCTTAAGATTTTGAAATCAGTGTAAATGATTGCAAGAGAAACTGATTAACTCGAGTAAACACTTTTTTGTAGAAGGTTAACTACACTACTGCTTTAACCACCGAAATCAATAAATAAAAATAAAAAAATAATCCACTTTTTGTTAAAAATCGAGTGTTTTGTTGTTACAATGCTTAACTTTGACCATTTTTTAACTTTTTATGGTTCATGCATTTAATGGTCTATGCTTGTCTGCTAACTAGTGGTGTCTCAGATGATTTCACAGCCAAAATCTTCCGTCGAGAGGAATTTTGGGCGATCGTCTTTGGAACTTTCATTTTGTATTATTCCTAGAACCAAACTATATCATAATATACGCAAGAAACAACACCGTGTGAGGTTGTCAAAAAAAAATCGTGGGTACTGGGTTGAGTGGTCGCTTAAGGCTCAAGTTACCTCAAGGCTTGGTGGTATGCGTAAGAAAAATTGTGTTCAGCTTTGCCACCAGATTATCCATTTAAACCTTTTCAAAACTCTAAAAGAAGAATATCAGTCGATTTATTAGATCATCACGATTCAATTCATGCAAAATACCTGCTGGAAAAACCATCGGCTTAGCTGGATGGTGCTTTTGAAAAAGTGGCTGTGATTTTTTATCACACTACCACACCGAGCTGGGGTACGCATCACAACTGCGCAATGAAAAAACCACAGCCACTTTTTCAGAAGCACCATTTAGCTAAGCCGATGGTTTTTCCAGCAGGTATTTTGCATGAATTGAATCGTGATGATCTAATAAATCGACTGATATTATTTTTTTAGAGTTTTAAAAAGGTTTAAATGGATAATCCGGGGGCAAAGCTGAACACAAATTTTACTACGCACACTACCAAGCGTTCAATTCTAACACATGCTTAAAAAAGGTAACTTGAACCTTAACGAGTAGTTACCTCAATAGTGTACTAGCTTTGAAGTGTCTGTATAAATACTGAATAGACCGATATATAATTAGTAATACGAGAATAAAAAATAAAAGTCTACGTAGACTTTTTCAAAGACCCCCCCCCTCCCCCCTCGTAGACAAACGTAGACTTTTGCCAGACCCCCCGCCCCCTTATGAGTCTACGTGGTTTATGAACGGCCCCTTAGATCTGCGGAGATTTCTATACATCTGATATCATATCATATATAGTGATAACTATATAGCACAATTTGTTTTGAAGTGGTCCGTTAAAGCACCGTCTTATCTAATTTACTTTGGCAATCGAACAGAATTGAATTTTGAATAAATACATTTACATTACTGAAATTCCGGAAGGCATCTTTCTTAAGAGGGTTAATTTTGACATTCCAATACGTCGCTCAAAAAGTTTTCTGTTTTTTTTAAATCGTTCAATCGTTCAAAGCAGCTACTCAAATTCGTTTGTTTGAAGAGAGTAGAGAAGTCTTCTTCGATTGAACAGAACAGAACAGTCTATATGATGACCCATGGAATTAATTTTCCATATGATCATTGACCGTTTCAATGGAGAACAAATGATTAAAAATTAACATATCACCGGTAAATATCCCGATCACAGCGACCGACTTAAATCACACTGGTCCCGTGTCCAGTCAATTCCCATTCCAACCCGATCGGCACTCAATAATAAGCCAGCTAATCTATCATCACCACAATCCATAACAGAATCCTGCGGACCTCGTGAATTATGTTCGCCTCGCCACTCGCGGCGGAAATGCCAATAAGTGGCGCATTTCCCCTATCCGGTTGGTTGAGTGCAAAACGTGCGCGATTCTTCTTTACTGCCATGGCGAAAACCTGTCTATAGAGACCCGACGACGACGACGACCAAGTACTAAGGGGCGCGGGCTGACAAGGAACGGCTCCCTCCAAGTAAGGCGGAACAGATGGTTTTTAAACGGGAGGTAATAAAGTTCGACTGAGACAACAAAAAAGTGGTGCGACAGCCAGCCCCACCAGTTTTACACAGAACTGGCAGTGGGGTGTTGCCGGTTAAGGTTAAGGTGGACGTGTATGCTGCTAGAACAGTATTACTGCAAACTATAGAAGAATTTATACCCCGGAGAAGCGAACAGGGGACAGGGGGCAGACACAAAAATGCACCAGCGCAAATAGAGATATATAGATAGTGGTTATATTGGGAAAAGTAAGCTCATAAAACACGTCATAAATATTTTCCGCGGATGTTTATAACATAATTTATGCAACGTTATTTTTGGAATATGCGTCCTTTGTCGAAGTAAAGGAAAACTGAATTAATGGTGGAAAGCTGTGAAGTTCTAATTTAAAAGAAAAGTCATTCAAATTCAATACTAATTCTTTTTTTTTGTATCCATTCCAGATCAATATTAACTCCTGCTATGGAACCAAAAGGTAAGCCAGTTTCATGCAGTACTCGCCCCATTTACATTCTGCCGACGGCCGATGAAAATTCGTGCCTATAGCCGCAGGCTTCAACAGTTACTATACATATAGCAGCGATACAACACCACCATCGCTTAAGGGCAGACCATCAAATTACCGTCGTTGACCAAAGCATTATAATTAGATTGGAAAACAACTTTACACACAAACGCACACACACAGAGCTCACAAAACACCACCATCACCACACACACATCGCAACCGAGCCTCCGACCATTTATAGGAAAATCAAACAGAGCACTTCCTGCCATTAGCCGGCTGCAGTGTATCGTGAAGCTGGAACCAAGCGGACGGAAAGTAGTCCGTTCCACTGGGCTAACTAACAGGAGGCCTACACACGCTCGGACATCCGCAGGTTATAACAACTCGATGTGACCTAATATCCGTGCCGTAACATAGTCAGGAATTTAGCATGCTTCCCAGAGGGAAGCGGCATGTTGTCGGTTTCGGACGACCAACCATGGAGTGAAGTGAAATGACTATTTAGTTAAGGTGGTGGTGACTCCTGTCCATTCACGGGACGGCACATAGGTATGCCTAGGCATGCCGATACACCGAGAGACACCCAGGTGCCCACACACGCACGCAATAAGCTACCGCAAAGCTGTGGTTAATGCCAAACCCAGTCATCCTATGGCGGTCTGACAGCTTGGCTCGCTTCAATTCAAGCCCCTTCAATCCGACAGAAAACGGCTGCGTACGAGTATTCAATAAGGTGTGTATTTTCGGGATGAAAGGGTTTCCCGCGTTGTCGGTAAACGTGGAGGAGCCTTTTGTGTGTGTGTGTGTCATTCGCGATACCACGCTGGCGGATGTGATAATAATTCATCCTGCTGCCGTGTAGGAGCATTGTTAGACTGGAGCATTTTGAGTTTACTCTTCCACTGGTCATGGCAGTTCAGCTTACTTGAGTACGAACGGCTGTTGGAAAGTTGGACAGGTTCCAGAGTTGTTAGTCAACATTCGGAGAATAGTCCGGTTTAACAAGGGACACAGTTTGATATTTTATAACTTTATGGGTTCGCTGGTTGAAAATACGGATGATATGGATTGATGGGCCGTTACGGGTCCCAACGTGCAATACTGCTCCTCTATCTTCATTGTTGATCGAATCTTTTATTAACTAAATATTCGTTTCCCAAATTCCAGGATTATTGCTTAACATTTTTTGTGATTTTTGACAATGGAGCTCTGAAAACTCAAACCTTAGATACAATGTTTCGATTCCTTATTTTAACCCATTCATGCCCATGTTGTTTGTGGACAACAACGTTTTTAAACAGCTATAACTTTTGATTGAGGCAAGATTTCCTCACAAAAACAAGTAAGACTATTGGCTTTCATTTGAGTTATAACAGTTACAAGGATCAGCTCTAGAACTGAAGTTATTGCAATTAGTCTGATTGAATTCCGATGGAGCAGTGCTGCCAGGGACATTTTACGTTGACGACGGAAAATGAATTTTTCATGTAACTTCGTTATGATGCAATATTAGTAAAAACTGATAAAACATATCAATTTAGACTATTTTTGGCTACGTTTTCCAAGCAATCGTACTATTCTGAATATTCTAGGAGAACTGTAGTGGGCATTGAAAGGTGAAAATTGAACAGCTTCTAGCACTGCAAGAGAATCACCTACCTTTATGAAAAAAGTTTTTTCGAGTTTCTTAACCCCGCCGTTTTCAAGGAAAAATAGTTTTGAAACCCTACATGCACTAGAAAAAGTTGGGCATGAAAGAGTTAATAATTCAAAGATCCCTAAGCAAGTATTAATACAAATGGTGAACATAGAGCTTCCAATGTGCGAATCAATTTTCTTTTTCGTGCCTCCCGGGAGGTAGAGGCTTCAGTAGAGTTTACATTTACAAATGATTTATGTTTTCCGGCCATGAGAGAATAATGATTTGTCGTCGTGAGTGGCGTAGCTCTTTTTAATATGTCTGTAAAAGAGTACCAAAAGCGTTTTTAGGGGAATGATTCAGATGTCTCTGACGCTGTTTGTGCGCGGAGCAGGCTTATATGGATTCTCCTACCAAAGATTACCTGACACCGTACTTCAATAGATCCTCGCATGACAAACTCGAATCGGTAACTGCACCGTCGATCTCAACTTTGTGAGCGGGCATGAAGACGTGGTAGTCCGTCATAAAAGGCTTATCGTCAATATTGCAATTTGCTTGGTTTCGACAGCATATCACAAATCTGAGCTCATCTGGGCAAACTTTCGAGATATCTGTCACGGCTGAATATTTTTTCGAAAGCTTTAGAGTACTTAGCGAATTATCTTTGATCCGAAGAAGATCAGATGAGGCTCGATCGAATTCAATGTGTATGATTCTAAATAGGAAGTTTGAGTCAGGGGCGGATCCAGAAAAAAAATTAGGGGTGGGTCCAAAATTTCGATTTTGACATGTTCATTGTACAATAAGTAAAATATAAAATTAACTATTACCAATTGTCTTTATTTTAAAGGACTTGTCCTTAATTTTGAAGAGTTTGGGAAGCGTCCTTTATTTTTCCTAAAATGCTCTTAATTTTAGTCTCAAACCCAAACCTCAAACCTATTTCAAAATTTTTCAGTTCATTGCGCTAATTTATTTTTATGTGACTCATGTCCACAGCTAACTCTTTCTAGTATATTTTTTAGCATATTTTTAGGCTCATCGTTCTTCATTATTTCAGTGCAGTACATGCATACAGTTATTTTCGGTTCAAATTCAATTTCAGTTTCAAACTGAATTGTGTTACTGTGTTGGATCTCAGCGGGATTATCGAGCAAAAATGCATTAGACGAGATTACGCAGTTCACTTATGCTCCAAAATTTAAAAGATATCACATTCTGCCTTCACATATAACAAATAAATGCTTTTGTTTGCGAATTAATTTTTGGTGTGTTTCGATTAGAGGTTTCAACCTTAAGGTCATTCGCCTCTTCGGGTTAGAAAAATCTCTTAAGAAAAACCTCTAACCCTATGTGCGGGGTTGTGATTCGAACCCAGGTAAGCTGCATACAAAGCAATCGATTTACCAACTACGCTATGCCCGTCCCCTGAATTAATTTATATTTCTTGTGAACTGAAAGCATTCGCTTCTGTGTGAAACTTTAGTAAGCTCAGAAGTGAATGAAGGAGGCGTTGAAACTGAATTCTGGCTTCGTTAAATGCACTCCGAATTGGGCAACTTTTACAACAATTATTCCGTTCTAAATGTTTTAATTATACATTCCGCTAAGTCGCTCAACAGCAGATTTTTTTTGAAGAATCACAACTTTTGAAAAAGAATCATGGCTCACTCACTCGTTTTCAAGAGTCGATTCTTTTGATCGATTCACAATTCACTCGCCCTTCTCTACTTCTAACGTTTCAAAACAAGCGATTCGTTTCAAAATTTTAACTAATTCCGTAGAATGTACAATTAGTGCAAATAACGGATTTTGTAAAAATAGTAATTATCTGCACCATAGTTGGTTCGCACTACTCGAGCGAACGATCTAACGTTGTTAGCACGGCCTCTTTGTCGTCAAATAAATTGTGACACACGTGCAACATATAAAAATTAATCAGTTTGCTTTTTCACGCCGCGCCGTAGCAGCAGTTGCCCGTCAAATGCAAATCGCTTGTTGGTTAGCCAGAGCCATCAAATTATGGGAAAGAAATCCCCAGAGGCAGAATTTGAACCTGCAACCCTTGGGACTCCAGCCCAAATTCCCAAAACTTTTATGCTATCCCTGGGATATGATGACGACCCAGAAAGAACCCACGAATCTCGCATTGGCTACAATGATCGTACCCTGCCTCTAAAGCAAGCGGTCATTTTGATCAACACATTTGATCTATTTAATTTCCCCACTAGATACCAATGCCCAGGTTCTTATTATCGTCTGGTGTCTAATCTTAGCTCATTTTTTTACTTGGGAGGTGACAGAGCTAATAAAAACTGACCATAAGAACCGAGCATGGTAAAGAGGGGGGCATGTGGCCTCTGAGAACCTCACTCAAATACGCGAAGTTATAAATAGAAGTCCCACCTGTCCGTTTGTATCATTCGTCGCTCGCCTGCCACACGAGAAACATCATGGCTATAACGTCCAGATGGTACAATGAGTGTGGTAAAACACCGTTAACCATGTTCGAATTCGCACCCGTTTCTTTACTGTGTTCAAAGCTTATCACGCGCGCGATTTGAAACAAACGAGTATAGTAATGCTATGGAAAGGATCGAGTCGTGTACACTCGATAATTTGGAAAATTAAGTTAGTAGAGTGGGTTTGGATTGAGTTTAGATCACTGCAGAGTGCGACGTGTGTGCTGCTTGTTAGTTAGCGTTGGGAAAAAATAATTTATTTTTATGTTATGTAATTCTCATGTCAAAATGTTTTGGCGGGTTTGTAGGTACCTAGGGTAATGACCCTATTGGCACACACGTTTCATATTTTGAATACACGTGATGCGTTTTTATCATTAAGGCATGATTCGGTAGGTATTTCTAAAACACGGGCGGACTCTGCTGGGTTTTTCCTTCCTTAAAGGGGGGGGGGGGGTTAGTTGAAGATTATGGTGGGTGAGGAGATTGAGTTATGTTAGAGCAGAGACGATGAATGGTTTTTGTTTTTATCACAGGTTTGCAAGCATTAGTTTTTCTTCAGATCAAATTCCTTTGGGCATATTCAGCAGTGTGGGATTTCATGTGGGAGTTTCAAAGTGGAATTAGAACGGAAAAGATCACATCTCCAGTAGAACGTTTTGATTTATTATTCCAAACAGTTTTGCTTCGAACTTTGAAACAGAAACGTGCTGCCGTTCTGTTTGTTGCTTCATTTAGATCTGTTTTGAATAAAGAGTATTCAGCTCACCAGGCCCCTGCGCAGAAATTTCTCAAGGGGAGGGTTTTGATTTGTTTTATGTTTCTTATAAAAGAAAGGTATAGAAACCCTCAAACTTTGAAGAATTTTGCCGAGAACTGGTGGGCCGAGTCTTGTGAACTAACCAACTTAGGTCAACAAATTGAGTAAATGCCTGTTATGAAAACGGAATCTTCGACAGACATCGCTACCTGCTGGCTCGTGGTAGTGTTGGATTGGTTTGTAGTAGTCAAGCCTACCGAGTAAACCTAAACCTCTTGTATCTCGCAATCCTCACCCATCCGAGACAACTGCTAGGTACTACGTCAGTTGGGATTGTGCTCATGCTCTTTTTGGTTTATGTTAATCGTTCATGTTTTTTCCATTTCTACTGTCCAACCTTTGCGATAAATTTGACCTGCTCAGATCTGCTGAAAATATTGTCGTCTGTTGAGACACAAACCGAAACGAAGGTGTCGACCATAATGATGCACATCTCTTTGCAACCACATTCGTGGTGGTGAGTGAAGCTGAGTAATCATGTAAAAAAAATTCCCCCCAGAGGCGAGATTCGAACTCGCAACCTTTGAGACTCCGGCCCAATGCACTAACCCTTATGCTATCCCTGGGTATGGTGACATGCCACCCACCCACCGGAGTACGATGGGTAATGAACTAAAAATTAGACATCAGACGATAATAAAAACCCGGGCCTTGGTATCTAGCGGGGAAATTAAATAGATCATGGGATGGGGTTGTGTGTGATTCTCGCTTTGCAGGTAGGGTACGATCACCGTCGCCAGTGGGATAATCATATGTTCTTTCTGGGATGTCACCATACCCAGGGATAGCATAAGAGTTAGTGCATTGGGCCGGAGTCTCAAAGGTTGCGAGTTCGAATCTCGCCTCCGGGGGAAATTTTTTTCACATGATTGCTCAGATTCACTCACCATTTCCGATCATTTTTCCCCGTTGGATACCACCAGTCCTAAATAATGTATTGGCAGTTAAGTCAAAAGACCAAAAATTGAATTATTAGCACATTCGTGGGGTTTCTTACCCTTCTTGGCTCTACTTGTCCCTATGTTTCTGCTTGCTAGTGCTGAGAGTTCCTCGGCTGCGGTATTTCTCCCGATACCGATGCCCATTTTCGTGAGCCCTGTAGATGTCAGTCACTCCAACGGAGAGATCATCGTCGGTGTAATTTCTCCATTGTATCAAAACTACTAATTAGATTTTTGAATATTCTTTGGTGCTTTTTTACGAGTGAAATCGTTAAGTGCGAGTCCTTGATCATGCCTGATTGAGTTGAAATTTTGCATAGAGACTTTTTTGAGTTGTCTGGTTATAAAATTCGAGAGTTACTTTTTCCATGCTGCAATTTCGGCTTTTTTACAATTGCCACCTTGATATACTGTGTCCTGAATAGATACTTACATAAAATGAGCGGTATTTGGGTATTTTTTACAAGTTTCCAATCATTGGAAATGAATATAACGGTTGGTGAAGAAATACTACCCGCGCCACGCCGCTCTAACGTGTACGTGTAACATATAAACACAGAAAAGTTCCTTTGCCCCCAACTGCAAGTGAAATGAGTAAGCCACAAAATAATTTTTGCCCATTACGGGAGAACACAATTTATTTTCACAAACCCGTCCTAGACCTACAGTACGCGAGGTGTAACAGTAGGTTAAAGTGAAAATGGATCTTGTTCTTACAGAAGTTTCACACATACAGCTACATCATACGAGACAAGTAGTACTAATAACGTTCTACTCCTTAGCCGAGGCAGAAAGTTTCGTAGGGAAGAACACCATGCAACACGACGTCAAATATGAAAACGCCAAAACCCAGATCCCCGTGTATATGGGCTTGATCTAACGGAAATTCGCCTACATGATTTGGCACCTTGTACTAGTACAGATGATATTAAAAATTCATGCCGAAGTATGGAGAAGTGGTATCCATCTCAAACGGAAATCTATTTCCCTGGCATTCTCAACGGTGTGCGAATGCCGCTTCTACCATCCTATTCAGTCTTACTTGGCTTTCGAGGGCAGATCATCTCAAGGTGTTAATTATATACAAAAATACCCTCAGCAATTACACTGGTCAGACGCCTAAGTACCAGTTCTGTAACCGGATGGCACACTACGGCAAGCCATGTACCAAAATAACTAAATAAAATTAGTCCACTACAAACAACACCATCAGCCAGCCTTCGACAGCTGCTGATACACCACAGACAGCCGGATAAACAATATTCCCCGGTATCCCCAAGGTAATGGCTAACATTCCTATGAAAGAAATAAACAAGAAAGAAGACGGCTTTAACAGAGTTACTCGAAAGCACCAAACATGTAACAGCGAAAATCAAAGCTCTAGCGACACAAATATTTTAGTCACGACTTTTGTAATTTCTATTCACGTTATCGTGATGTTATAGTCTCGAATAGAACCATTTTTGTTCATGATTTCCGGATCTTAGTCGCGATATGTGTAAATGATTCGCGGTATCTTGTTCTGTGAATTCTAACACCAACACGTTTTGTGGCTCTATAGTGTATTTCGGGGTTCACGACAGTTTTCATTTTCTGTCAAATCGATCTTTTTCAAATCTGAGCTCACTAGGTAGATTATGGACAAAAAATATCAGATGAATTGATTACTAGTATCCGCAAAGAAGGAAGTTTGGCATCGTTTAAAAATATTCATGTGTATACTTAAAAATCGCCTGTTAATGTCTTTGATCTTATATCGAAGCTGGTTCAAACAGAAGGGTTTTAGCCAGCAATCTCAATTTCAATTCTTCAGTGGCGATCAAAGCAATATTTTGTAGGATTCTGGATTGATCGGTCGAATTAACTCTACCAGAAATGGTAGGTAATATCTAATCTTGTCCAACACGACATCAATTCCGTTTTGGCCAAACGTAAGATTGTAATGATATGCCTGATCTTTGTCGTGTTGTACATGTTTGATTAAATGGTAGACGAGAAATACTTTTAATATAATTTTGATCTGCCTTGTACCACAGAGAACCTAAGCAACAATTATGGTTTTATAGCACACTACAAGTGCATTCTAAGTTTTAAGAGGGGCTCCAAGAGTGCCATGAAACCTCAATTGTTACTAGGGAACAGACATATAAGCTAGAACAAACTTTCCCAAAAAACCTGTTTAAACAATTAAATAAAAATACGTTGAAAATCACCATCGCATACAGGTTCGCACGCGTGAGAGTCACTATTGCATCCAAGTTTGCACACAAGTCCCGTATAGCGATTGCTGGTCGATCGAAGCGCCGGCCAGTGGCAAGTTGCTACTTGCTGTTGTCATTTGAAAGCGACGGTTTTATTTCTTACACAAGTTGAAAACTTTACTTGAATGTCAGTTCTCAGTGCTTGTACGCAGCTCACCTGGGTACGATTCCCAACCCCGCACATAGGGTTAGAGATTTTTCCATAAAGAGATTTCTCTAACCCGAAAAGAGGCGAATGACCCTAAGGTTAAAACTTTTAATATCAAAATAAAAAAAAGTTTGATCTGAGCATAACAATATGTACGATTCTCTCAGTTAATTGATTTTATCAGTGAACAATGATTTAACTAGGGTACTAGATTAAAGCACTACTGAGCCAGTCCTCAGAACAATTAGTATTTCGATTGTGAAAATCCAGCAGTTGATTGGTTATGAACATGTGTGTGTGTACAATCCACTCTCCACTAACCGGCAATGCTTGGAAGAGACTTGACTGCACCTATTTATTCACATTCGTATTTTTTTATCTAAAGAAGCAAACATGTTTAGCCCTGGAGATGAAAGGGCTAAACATGTTTGCCTTTAGTTTAGTACATCCAACGACTCATTTCAAGAATGCCTGGTCTTGAACGTACATTCTGAGTTCACCTTCATGTATGATAAGCCCCGCACGAATACATTCACGTCACATTCGATACGTGCAATATATTCACACTCCCGGAATGAAAAATACCTCTTCTTGATTCTGGTTGGTATTCAGTTTAAGCAAAACATTTTAATAAATAAAATATAAAACGATCTCACCAACGACTAGTGCCTTATCAATTAATTGATGACTATTCGAGAAATATCTTTTCTATCATCGATCAACCAAAGCAATGAATCTGCCAGGCATATTCAGATGGCGCTACAGACGCCCAGCGGAAATGACAGATTTTCGTTTTAGTGGCTCGAAACACGCACGTGCTAGTCAAAACTATTAGAAGCTGTGAAACAAAATATACGCAGAACTGCACTAGTTTCGTAATAATTTCACAAGCCACCCCATTATCCAACAGGATAGAAGATCTGGTGAGTGGTCAATTCGTGTCCGGGTGATTCGGTAGTGCTGACACTCTCCAGCAGCGTGTTGTGAGAAGTAACTCAATTTTCGATTTACCGAAAATCAAGAGTGGAAATAATCTGCACGTATCGACATTTTGGTCAAGACGAGTGGGAATTTTTATTCTTGCAAAATTCACAAATTTAAATCCAATTTTGTACTACCATTCATTCGAAATTGAACTATTACACAGCAAAACCGCAAGAGAGTGTTACATCTAGACATTTAAATGACCACAGACGATGCACTTATGAGCAAATAACGACGGTTCTAGCTCGTTGGATACGAGCCAATTTGCCAACTCATCCATAATACCGTCAGAGCAGAGAGCTACATCTAATACCTCTTCTCTGGCAACTGGTGCAAATGCAGTGATTTCCTGCATTAACCCTTTCATGCCCGACTTTTTTCTAGTGCATGTAGGGTTTTAAAACTATTTTTCCTTGAAAACGGTGGGGTCAAGAAACACGAAAAAGCATATTTTCATAAAGATAAGCGCTTCCATGGCAGTGCTGGATGCTGGTCAATTTTTACCTTCTAATGCTCAATACAATTCTCCTAGAATAATTACAATAGTGCAATTACTTGGAAAACGTAGCCGTAAAAAATCATTTTCCGTCGTCAAGGCAAACTGTCCCTGGCAGCACTGCTCCATCGGAATTCAATCAGACTGATTGCAATAACTTCAGTTCTAGAGCTGATCCTTGTAACTGTTAATACTCAAATTAAAGGCAATAATCACATTAATGAGCCTTACTTGTTTTTGTGAGCAAATCTCGCCTCAATTAAAAGTTTTGGCTGTTTAAAAACGGACAACAACATGGGCATGAATGGGATAAGTATAAGCAGATTTGTACTACTTCAGCATTGCATCAATTCGGTGCCTCTCAAATAGCTATCTGAGCTGCCGCAATTATGTGGTGGGCACTGCCGATCATGAGTGGCAACCCAAGTCTAACACAGTATGATACAACCTTTTTGAAATCATCAGCAGATTTATTATAAGGAAAACATGCCAAACAATAGACTTTTTTCTGTTAATGTTATCAACAGTCAAATTGACTGTGACAGCACAAATATCTCGAGTTGTGTGGTAGGAAATAAAGCATGCGCGAACAGCACAATTCACAAGTTTCAAATTAGCTAGAGACTACTGAGTATAGAAAGTTTTGAAAATTTGGAGCCCTAGTAATCAAGTGAGAGCAAGGATGTGAAATATACAGATCGCAAAACTAAAAATTTAAAAAAATCTTGCGGGCTAATCTTTTGTCT
The DNA here is from genome assembly GCF_030247195.1 of Topomyia yanbarensis. Taxonomy (NCBI): domain Eukaryota; kingdom Metazoa; phylum Arthropoda; class Insecta; order Diptera; family Culicidae; genus Topomyia; species Topomyia yanbarensis. The sequence goes on along the minus strand of NC_080672.1, from coordinate 371,304,882 downwards.
TCTGCTGGCTGGGGTCGCGCTTGGGCACCATTACTACGAACTGCTCGAGCCTACCAACATGTCTTACGGCAAAGACAGACTTGTCCCTCTTTACCATGCTCGGTTCTCATGGCCAGTCTTTATTAGCTCTGTCACCTCCCAAGTACGATGGGTAATGAGCTTAGATTAGACACCTGACGATAATAAAAACCCGGGCATTGGTATCTAGTGGAGGAAATTAAATAGATCAAATGTGTTGAGTGGCAGCTCGCTTTAGAGGCAGGGTACAATCACTGTAACCAATGCGATAATCATGTGTTCTTTCTGGGACGTCATCATATCCCAGGGATAGCATAAGGGTTTGTGCGTTTGGGCTGGAGTCCCAAGGGTTGCAGGTGCGAATTCTGCCTCTGGGGAATTTTTTTCCCATAATTGATTTCGCTCAACTTACCATTTCGATCTGTTTTCCTCTTTGGCTACCACCAAAAAGTCTTTTACAATTATCATAATTTTGCAAGTTTAATATGACAATGGTTTTTCCAAAACAAAATGATCTATATTTAGACTCAGTTCGAGTTCTTTCTAATGTCAACTAAAGGCTGATTCACACGTTGCCGAAAAAGAAGATTTTTTTGCATCAAAAATTTTAAATGTTTGCAATGGCGAATACACTCAAGCAAATCTGCGCATGGTGATCGTACCTCAAGTTAACCATCGTCTCAATACGATTTGAACATTGTCGTACTCCATCACTTTTTTCAGGTTATTATATAAAATGGATTTGTTTGAACGTTATCTATACTCTGTGAGTGATATGATGAAACTACGATGGCTTCCGTTAGTTTAAGCTCGTTGGGAAATGAAAGCTCTAGAATATCTGTGTTATTAAAATGCTTAATTGTTCTATTCTTGAGTAGGGGAACATGGGGAGACTTGACCAAGCGCAAAATTCTGTTTTTGGCTATGGTGTCTTCTATTCGATTCTTAAAATTTTTTCAAAAATATTTTTATACTTGTTTCAAACCCTTAAGTTAATTTTAAAAGTTTGGAATGAAAAAACCTTTCCTCACAGAAAATATTACCTGATTAATAAATTTGCATTAATTGATGTAATTTTTTATCAAACTTTGTATGGACATATCTACTCGACTACTAATTACTATTAATGTACTAATATACCATCTTAATCTTTGTGAAGCAGTGAAATGATTTTACATAAATTGGAACATTGGAATAGTTATTACTAGAATTTGATTGACATTGAACGCAATAACTAATGTTGGGGAGACTTGACCAAGATTTTATGGGGAGACTTGACCAAGTGGCAATTAGCTGAAGAAAGATACCAAATTCCTGATATTTATTATGCTTTGGTATCTACTGTTAATGTTAATCACGCCATAAAAAAATCCCACCTCAAACATAAGTCTTTATATTTTAGTATTAGTAAACAAAGTTAGCAATAGTAGGACTGATTTCGTGATGTGTGAACATACAATGCAAGCAGTACAGTTAATCCTAAAAAAGAAATGCATTAAAAAATCGAAATTTATCAAATGCAACCCTTTTATATATTTTACTGCTTTTTTACTGCTTTACGACAATATGGAAAAAATAATTACAGTATGTTATATGTCATTATGTTTTGTTATGATTTTTCAAAATTCTCTTGGTCAAGTCTCCCCACGCCTTGGTCAAGTCTCCCCGCAGTGGGGAGACTTGACCAAACAAAAACGATCTCAGAAAAACTTTTGTAACTTTTCGAAAATTAAATTAAAAATTCTGCATAAAATCATGAAGACGCACAATAACTTTGTACATTATATCTCAATGACTTTTGAGGGATTGAAGGCCTTTTTAGAGATTTATGCAGTTTTAGCTGAAAACCTGGTCAAGTCTCCCCATGTTCCCCTACGAGAATAATTCCATGAAATGCTAGGAAAATTGAATAAATTAATAAAATCAATTAATTACTTAACTAATTATCTTTAAAGATTAAGATTTCCGAAACAGTTAATTCCTTATTTTTTAATTCTACTGATCCTGAACTTTTTTAGGATCACGTGTTACAAAGTTACTGAACTTCTACTTGAATAACAACATACGCGGAAAAGAAACGTGCATAAATTCATGTGAAAAAGATTTCGTGAACTGAACGATTTACGAAAACCGTGATGAGATTCCTGAAATTATGAATAATAAATTTGGTATTCATGAAACTATTTCTGTTTTCAAAAAACTAGTTCGCCTCGAACATAGACATGTTGTTAGATTTGAATGTTACCGTCATGAGTATACTGTCGAATTTTTCTGTCCGAATAGCGTGTTTTATGTTCAGAATATTAAGATCTTAGTCGAGGATTATCGTAGTTTCTGTAAATAGCATCATGATATTTAAATCATGAGTAGAGTTATTTATGTTCATGATTTTAGGATCTTGTTCACGATTTTTCGTAATTTCTATTCACGTTATCGTGATATTTTAATCAGGAGTAGAGCGATTTACATTCTTGATTGCAAAATCTTCGCTACGATTTTCGTAATTTACGTGCACGTTATCGGGATATTTTATTCTTGAGCTTAGTTTCGAATGAGACACGTGGAGTGATGTGACCCATGTTCATTAAATCAGCAGTTTTATCGCGATATTCATAATTTCACTTCGCCTTATCACGATTTGTTATTTTTAAGTCATTATCCATTTTTTTATTTGAAGTAACGTGACAATATTAACTGGATCATGAAAGTATGACTGATTCGTGGTATTTTGCTTTGTGAATTATATCACAAACACGAGTTGTAAATCATTCATGTATTATGGTGGCCAGCGCAGTTTTTGTTTTCTGTCATCACCCTGAACCAAATAATTTTCATATATCTACTGCTCGTACCTATTACTGGTCGCTAGCAGCTGGATATATATCGCATTTCATGAAATAGTGCAAGGAACCAAAATGATTCCACGACTAATATTCCAAATTTTGTGAAATTGTTCAGCTGAAAATTTCACGACCATGTTACATGACATTCAAAATGATTAGGGATATGATTAGGGATAAATATCACAAGCACACAAGATATATCGAAAATCGTGAACCAGTCCATGAATTTATGAATAAATACTTCATGATTTTGTTAACTTTTTTGCAATCACGAATGATCTGTCGTGACTATTGTACTAGGCATCATGAACCAGTTCACTAATACATGAATAATATTTTACGATTTAGTGAACTATTTAACGAGCACAAAAAAAACAAATCGTGACTATTATACAATAAATCATAAACCAGTTCACGAATACATTAATAATAGTTGATGATTTTGTGAACTAATTTACGAGCATGGATATTGAATCGAGACTAATTCAAATTGGACTCCTTTCCTTGCAGATTATCTCGCACGACTAGAGGTTTGCTCAGGAACACAATTGGTGTTTCTGTTTTTGGAGCTAGCGTCAATCCGACGCTTGCTTAAAGCGCGATTTAGACGATACATCAGCTTCCGTCAACGGAACGTCACCGTTCCGTCAGGAAAAGTTAAATACGTTTCTTTTGCGCCCGTTCACACGTGCCGTACGCCAAAACGTTCCGTGCCGTTGATGTTGTGTGTGAATGCCTCCATTTAACTGCATGTAACTAATCCTGACGGAACGGTGACGTTAACGGAAGCTGATGTATCGTCTGAGTCGTCCTTAATCCTTTCACTAAGTTAGTGTCGGATTCTGATGAGCTGAAGTTGAAACACAAATCCCATAGCTAATTTGATAAAATAGCTGCCAGTTTGTGATACTGATTTAGTTCACGATGTCCGTAAATCAGATATTGCTTAGGACAGAAAATAACCACCATATAAGAAAGAAAGGTGGAAACATTTGTCATTTTTGTAAGTATTTGTTGTTGCTTGAGAAATTTAGTATGGCAAATGGTAACACCATATTTTCTTGTTTTTTCCTTCACATATCCTTTGTTTGAAGATAAAAAGACATCCGCTCTCACACATAGACAAATACTACACTCACCGTGAAAAACAACAACTATCTGTTGCTCAGCACTGCAGTAGTTAGTACTTTTTGGATAGCAACCCCCCATCCACAACAGTTGACGGGTTGGTCGGTAGCTCTAGTATATTTTTTTGTTCAACTGACCAACCAAGCCCCCCGGTTGCAGTTATTCGATGCCACTAGACAAACTAGCTGCCTGTTGTCGTTGATGATGATGATGATGATGATGATGATGATGCTGATGATGTTGAAAAAGCCGGTGGTAAAATGTGCGGTCATGTTTCGTGGTTTTGGGAAATTTATTGCATGCTTTCCCGCATGTGGTTGGACCTGTTGAGCTGAGGTTTCACTTCATACATTGTAGGTATTATTATTGCTATTGTATTTCCGAACAGGGACCATTTTTTGCTACTTACCACAGCCATCAAATTAATGCTTTTTTGTTGAATGCATTAAAAAGCTTCTCGAAACAATATCAGTTTGCCGTGCTAATTGAGTTACTATAGGTTTTGATTGATGCGTGAAAAGAATTACCAGCTTACATCAGCTGGTCATGCAATCCGGCAATAAAGCCAACAAAAACAATGCCAAATTTTAAATTAATTAAATTCGAGGAATATTTACAACATTTTCAGTACGAAGTAAATAATCGGTGATATTTATACTCTCCCAGGAAATCGGTAATCTAATCGTTCCATTGTACTTCAAAAAATCACCCCCTTTTACGAAGTAAGTGAAAAACAATTCCTGACCTCGATGCTTCCAAACCTTTTACCATCTCTCAGGTGTCGGTAATACTCTACTTCAACCGCTAGTCACGATTCGGGCCTTATGAGCTTATAAAGCCTCCCCGGAGAATGCTGTCAAAAGCATAGCAAAAGAAATGGAAAGCGAATCCTCCCCCAGACCCGTCCTTCCCCGAAATTATTCCTTTCATTTTTAGCCGATCCAGCAGCGCGTGGGCGGCAGTCAAAAATACACAAATTAATTCTCATCATGCAAATGGCCTGCCATCTGAGCAACGTCTTCCGTAGATCGGATTCGGGCTGAGATTGGCCCCGGAAATCCCCGGAACATGCCTTTCTAATGTTTTCCCACCTCGGATCCTTAATCCAACATTCACGGTTCAGTGCCTTCTACCGACCGGCACAATCCGTCGACTTAGCGAAGGAAAGCGGTTCCCATGTGGCAAGGAAAAACCCGCCCCTTTATTCACAGTTCATTATTTTCATTCTGTGGCCATTCGCTAAATTAAATTTTACAATTAACTTCATCTTAATCTAAATTTAAGAGAACATCACAACCCCTGCCTCCTGCCCGACCGCGCCATCCGTCGAAAAAGTGCGATCTTAAGCCAAATGAGCCCCACAGAGCGAAGCTGAACGATTCTGGTCGTAAAATTAAATCACCGGGAAAAATTTTGTGTTCCCCGGCTCTCGCTTCTGATGAAGAAAAACGACACAATCAGCTAGAAAAGGTGCACCTTTAGTGGACAAATTAGTGGCGGGTGTGTATAGTGAGACCGCTACCCCCCTCCCCCCCTCTCTTCAATCTTTCGAACGAACTAAGGTTTAGCCCAACGCGTGTGGGTACCGCCGGAAAAGGCGACCAGGATAATGAAGATGGATGTTTCCGGTACCCGGAAACTGTCTTCGCTGCAACCGCCCAACCGAAGTCTCGTCCAAAAGCAACCGTTCTTCCACTGGCTAGTGGTAGTGGTGGTGGTGGTCGTTGTCAGAATAATCCAAGGAGTGCTTTGTTGCCCGGATTTTACAAAGATGCTCTCCGGGCTCTATCCGGGATCACTTTCCTGTACACTTTCATGGATTGACGGTGGTACGGCGGCATGGGACGGGTAAACATTTGGTTTATTCTTTCCCATTTCGCTTGACGGTACTAAAAAAAAGAGTTCATTTTAATTAAAATCAGAGCCATAATGTACACGAATTCGGAGCGGGGATTCGGCTTATGTTGTTGTCTGCGGTCGGTGTCCGTGGGGTATTAAATTTGGACACTAATTGTCATAGATTGAAAATTATGTTCGGGATGATGGGTCTTCTCGGAAATTGATGTGTTGTGGAGATGGATTTTTGAAGTTTTTTTTTGAAAGATTATCTTCCTTCTAGTTTACATTTTTGTAAAAGTTAGAACGACAGTTTGTACAAATTGGAAATGCTGTATTTCACAGTCACATTTTGTTATCACTCTGTATGAAGTTTGTCGAACGAAAGTCATCCAGGGCTAGCGAAAGAGGTTGAACCCACGTGTGAAGTAAAAGAGTTCAAATAGGGCTTTTAGCAGCCCGGCAGTCAACTTATTATAGATGTGTCGACAATACCGATTTCAAACATTGCGGGCAGTGGTCAACTATTTTCGTCCGTGTCCCATATCACCTATTTTTATAAAGAGATTCATCAATAGCGCTATCTTTGAAAATAAACCGCCTTGGTTATACAACAATTTTTTCCGATCTTATTTTAATGCAAATAATTAAGCAGTCTTTATTATATTATATTCAGAACTGCACATATTTTTACGCATTTAATTTTAAATGCTCTTTGATTTGATGGGATGGGAACACGTATCCACCGGTTGATACCAATCGAGCTGACATTTCTTTGTACTGAGCAAACTAATTTCTTTGTTTGTTTAAGGTTTTTTTTGATCAACTTTCTTTGTTTGTTTAAAGTTTCTTCGAGCAGATAGGAAATCTAATCCACTGGACATTTAATGCGCGTGGGCAATACGTATGGTCTTGTTTGAGTGAATGATGACTTTTAAATTATGTATGTGGGTAGAGAATTGACAATTCGCAAGAAGAATCCAAAAGCAGTTACCAATTTGCGGCAGTCATATCAGCACGAAGAACAAATGTTTTATTGTCATACTCATTGGTTTACTTGGTTTAGTAAACTCCATTCAATCATCAATCAATTATTTTAGCTTTTCTCATTGTATTGAGTACTTTCGTATGTTATGGAGTATTTTTGTCATGGCAACTATAAAAATATTATAGCTTTATTATAGACGCAAAAGGTGACAAGTTAGTTTCTTTTTGTTCTTATTGTCTCCAATCCTATTCTAGTAATTGGCGTGAAAAACCGCGCACATTGTATATTAGACATACAAAGTTAATCGTTTCAGCTATTTCGGTAGTGCTTATTTTATACCGTTCAAAATGCGCCTCAGCGTAGCACCGAATGAAAATGTCTACAGACACTAAAAGTAATTTCTTTTCATCATACTGTATTGTTTTTGAAATTTCGTGTTTCGCCGGAATGAAGAAGTATGGAATAACAAAATCATTCACCTTTGATTCAATTACACATATGCATCACTCTCGACTGTCCGGAGCTGAAGTTGCTTTTTTTACAAAACGAGCATTTCAAAATTAATTCAACAAACGATAAATCTATCAAATTCTCGGCAGCCGGCTTCCCAGAACAATAAACACATGATAACACCTCTTAGAGTAGATCGGTTTATTAAGATTTGTATAACTCTTTACCCGGTCCTATTAACGCAAACGTGGAGATGGAGAGGTATACACGGTCTTCACGACTTTTGTTACACTAACATTCCTTTTCTTCCCCGATGACTGTAATGACGTAGCCGGCACCGTTATTGGCATTTCAAAGTAAAGAACTCTTGGCGTGCACATTGAGGATGGGTAGCTACTCGGAGTAGTAACTACGCATTGTACGGTCATCATGCTCATACTCATGCTCATGTATTGCCAATACCGATTTCACTTTGAAAGTGGATTGGCATACAAAAACTTAGAGCAGGAGAACTCGTGAGAGAAAATGACTATTTTTCCAGGACTCGGTGGATAAACTAGATACAGGTTCTAAATGTACTGCTCGAATTGTTAAGCAGGTGAAGAGCGCTACCCAACGTTTCACCTCACTTCGACCTTGTTTTATGAGAAGTGGACCAAAGTAGTCGACTCCAGTATAACAAAATGCTCGAACGTATGGTGTGGATCTTGCGAGAGGGAGCGGTGCCATCCTCGGAATTTGTGGTTTCGCTTTATACACCTTACACCAATTGCAAAGCCTTCGAACGCTTTTGAAAGCCACTCGTAGCCTCGATACGTGATACCTCTGCTTCATCTCGTTGACTGCGGTTTCGTTGCTGTGATGTTTGTATTGTCGATGATACCAATCGACTATGAGGTGTGTACCATATCGATTTTTGGGCAGAATGATAGGAAATCGTACGGTAGATGATCGGCGTTTGCCATCCTAGTTTCCATACGTAAAACTCCGCGATCGTCCAAGAACGGTGAAAGTTTGATGAGTTTACTGTTCGAATCCAAACGTTCACGCTTCTCCAAGGGTACCTTCTGATTCCTACTAATGACGAGAATCTCGTCGGCATACTCCTCGAACTGTATTTGCTTCCAGATTGTTCTCTCTGCTGTCAGTATTTCCTCCCTGCTCAACCACTTCGATGTTTCGGATGATTTGCCATGCACTCTACGCTGAAGAATATTGATGAATCTGTACACGTAAGCAACCGCACGAACCAATCGTTCCCATTTGGAAAATCTTCCGAAATTCAATAGCTGCTGCATACGGATTCCTCAGTGAGCGTGTACTGGACGGAGTTCTTCAGTTGTACCAGCAGGAGGAAAAACCTGGTCTGGCCAGAATTCCGAAAGGCGGTTTATGAACTCTGGAGCTTTGAACCAACGACTGTTACTATCGATTCTAGGGCCCTTTCCCCATTTCGTGGCATCGTCAGCGACATTCCATTTTGATGAAACCCAGCGCCATTTATCCACGGAAGTATGATCCAAAACTTCCGAAACTCTAAACGCCCCGTATTGACAATATTTCCGCACGTCCGACCGTAGCCAAGACAATACCGTGCTAGAATCGGTCCACATCACCTGCCGTTTAACTTTTATGGTGTGATTTTCCACAATATACTTCGCCATTCGAGCTCCTATGACGGCTGCTTGAAGCTCCAGTTTTGGGATGGACAATGGTTTCAAAGGAGCCACTTTCGTCTTGGCAGCAACGAGGGAACAGCGAATTTCCCCTCGATCTACCATTCTAAAGTAGGATACACAAGCATAAGCATCTTCACTGGCATCCACAAACGTGTGAAGTTCGATGTCGTCATAGCTTCGTGGATCATAGCCGGGAAAATAGCACCGAGAAATAGATATTTCCTTAAGTCGTTGCAGGAGTAGGGTCCAGCGCTGCCAGTGAGCAAGTATTTCGTCAGGAATGCGATCATCCCAGGAAATACCTGACCGCCAAATATTTTGGAAAAGTATTTTTCCGTGAACTACGAAAGGTGCCACCAATCCGAGTGCATCGAAAATGCTCATGACGACCCGCAGCACCTGACGTTTCGTAGGAGTAACATTTCCGTCGAGCAATGACTGGATCTCTTCCTTAAAAAGTCCGTCGAATACGAAGATGTCGTGTTCTGGTATCCAGACCATTCCCAATACACGTTCATAATCCTGGGCTTTGTCCGACCTGAAGCTCTTGATTGGTTCCGCTTTGTGGTCCCCAACCCGTGCTAGAACGTCACTAGAATTTGACAACCAATTTCGTATATCGAATCCAGCTTTCGAATGGACTAACTTAACCTGCTCTGCCAACACTACAGCTTCGTCGATGGTGTCCACGCTGTCCAGATAGTCGTCAACATAGTGGTTTTTAATGATAGCGTTGACTGCTCGCGGAAACTGTTTGGCGTACTCCTCAGCATTTTTGTTTTTAACATACTGGGCTGCGCAAGGTGAGCAGGTGGAACAGAATGTCGCTACATCCAACACGAAGACTTGTGATGGATGTTTCGGATCATCTCTCTACAAGAACCGCTGTGCTTGTCGATCCTCTGGTCGTAGTTGCACCTGGTGGAACATCTCCCTTATGCCCGCAATTAAAGCAACCTGCCGTTGTCTATACATATACAACACCGATGGGAGAGAAGTAAGCAGATCGGGACCTGATAACAGCATTGAGTTGAAGGATTGATTCCCAACCTTCGCAGCAGCATCCCGTACTAACCGGACTTTCGCTGGTTTTCGAGGATTGACGACTACGCTGAATGGTAAATACCAAACCCGCTTGTGATCTGAGCCGCCAAGCTGGTGGCTCTATGTGCATAGCCCTTGCTTTGGTACTCGCTGATAAGTACTTTCACTTTCGCGTACAACTCAGGATTTGCAAACAAACGACGCTCTAAGCATTGAAGCCTACGTTCAGCCATGGGCCTACTGTTGTTGAACTCGACGTAATTGTGTTCCCAAAGCAAGCCTGTTTGGCAGCGGCCTGAAGCGGTTCGAATTGTCGTCCGTTCTAAAATTTCCCTTGCACGTTTATCTCCTTCACCTTCCAACATAGGAGCAACTGCTACACCCGCGCATTCTACAGAAAAGAATCGCTTAACCATATCATGGAGCTCTTCGTCCGGCATTCGGGCACACACGTGTAACTGACGATGTGCTCTGGATGCTACGTCTTCTGATACCTTCCCGTAGATTGTCCAGCCAAGCCTTGTTTTAGCAGCAATCGGTTCATCCTGACCACCTTCTCGTAATTTCAGCACTGCTTTCAAATGCGAATTATCCAAACCGATAAGGATTCCAGGTGATGCTTGCACATAACTACGGACTGGTAATCCTCGAATATGTGCATATTTTTCGGCAAACCTTTCGACAGCCAGCGTTTGAACTGGTAGGTTCAAATTCTTCACAGTGTGAACCCCCTTCATTTCGTACCGCTTTTGGGTCGTAGCCCCTGAGATGCTCAGCCCAACCAGCCGAGAACTGTTCTCGATTCTCTCGATACCGTTGGTCCATTGTAGACAAAGCGGATGTACATCACCTGATACTCCTAGATCTTCAACTATCCTTGAGTCAATTAGGGTTGTAGATGAGCCATCATCTAAAAAGGCGTAAGTGTCAATGGATTTACCACCTCCATAGAGAGTGACAGGAATTATTCTGAATAGAACTGTATGCTCAAGTTGTTGGTGAATCGCAACTGTCGAATTCTTTTTTGAGGTATCGTCGACCTTCGATGATACATCTGGTTTACCTGGATGCAGTAGCCGCTCCTGACAGCCATTAGATCCACAAACTGATGCCTTGCATGGGAATTTCCCATGGGCCATTAAACACCGTCGACATATATGACGCTGCTGTACTGCTTTCCAACGATCAACCAAACTCATTTTTCGAAATAGCTCACATTCCCTTGATTTATGCCCTGACCTCTCACAGATTAGGCACGGCTTCACCAAGATATCCCTTCTATCACCATGTTTACGTTCGTTGTACTGCCTTTTCTCTTTCTCGGCTCCCTCGATCGCGTGGGTATTAACAAACATCTTTTCCTTTGGGTGCCTTTTATCCAACTTCGCTGCATGAGAACCATCAACCACGTGCGTAAAAGTTACATCGCTGGCAGCCGACACTAGATTGGCCATGTAGCTACCGAACGTACAGTGTTTTCAAGGTGTTGATTACTATTGGACCTGATGAGGGGTTCATCAAGCTTCTCACTGCCTCCATAGCATTTCCTCGCAGACATCGTTGAAGACGCATCATATTTTCTCCATTGGAAAATCCGCACATCTCGGTTGAATTCTGGTAGCTATTCAGGAAGAGTGGCCAATCGACAGGATCGTCCGAAAAAATTGGAAGCTCTTTGGGAACGACATGCCTTGCCGCAAGCTGCTGACTGTTTGGACCGTTGAAGAGCTGACGCTGTACTGCAGCAGCCGAATGTACAATTGGAGAAACCACTGGCGATAGATAACTAGACACAGTTTGCACGGAGGGACGAGTAGAGTTCACCAGAGTCCGAGGGGTGCTTATATTTAATGGTTGAAATACCGCTGAAACATTAAGGGGTCGTGAGATGGGTGTGTATGGTAATGTCAATGGCGTTAGTTCATCAATTAATGAGATCTGATATGCGGCATGAGCGGTCGTGTGAATTGGTGATGCGGTCGTATAATTCACTTGAGCCACAGTCGCTGTACTCACCAGTGCCTGACTTACCGGAACATTGATAAGAGCTTGCTGCTCGATCGTTGGATTTTCACGTGTCACTTGATCGTAATTATTTATGCCAGCTTGCTTACTTGATAAAAAGCGCTGTCTGCTCTCGTATAGGGCTGGATTACCTGCTGTCACGAAGCTCTGGAACTGCACTGATGAAAGTTGCTGACGATGATGCTGGATTGGCTGTCCGACTTGCTCTTCAATCGCTTGCCTCTTTGTCAACTGCATCTGGGTACTCTGGACATCTGCCTGTCGTGACGACCCTCGTAAGCGTAGTTGTAGAACTTCCATCCTTTGCTGGAGTTCCTTAAGTTCGTTGGTCAGGTCGCTTTCTGTTGGTTGCGGGGATAATATGCGGCTCGCTTTGGAAACAGGAGCCATTACTGTCGTTCTGCCATCGAGTTTATCTTTCATAGGTACTGGCATCGCGACGTTCAGATCAGAGTCAGCGCGATCGATGGAAATCGGTGGTACTAACGGAAAGCTTTTTGGAATAGTTCCAGTTCGAGACTGAAGGTTGGTGGGGGTTTGCATATTCCCAGTACCAACACTTGGCTCTGTACCCAATCCATTATCCTCCGTGCACCACGACTTGACCGTGCACTTCTCACACTATCCTGTTCTTCTTGTTCATTAAGCTGTGCGAACAGCACTTCATATTTTTTCACGAGATATTCCTGCTCCAATCGAAGTGCTTTACTTCGTAAAGCCTTTTCTCGTTCCTCTTCATCTGCCAGTTGACGAGACTGCATTTGCTTTTTCTCTTCGAGGAGCTGTAGCTCGAGCGCAGTCCTAGCAGCTCGTGTGCTAGATGAAGATGACCTTCCGGATTTGCTACCGTACGTGATTAAAGGAACGGTAGCGCAGGCCTTACAAATGAAATGACGATCATTCGCAGCGATGCTATCGTTGACGTTAGCACAAGAGAAATGATCAGACATCTTTCACATTCCACCATTTTGCCTGCATCGGGAAGACCGCATGGGCATCGGTTCGCCATCGCATTGGCTGTATTTCTTCCTTCGTGGTAATTTGTCCTACCAAATAGCCAACGATCTGAAATCCGACCGATTTCTAACCATAGAAATCTAAAAGTTTGTTGGTAGAGGCGAGAGGATTCTTTCGGATCCGTATAGCGAAACTTAGGTATTAGGTTAGAGTTTGCTTTTAGGTGTAATTTTATAAATTTTGATTATGATTACAAATTCAATTTTAATTCATTATATTTTAGAATGACTTACATTTCTAGTCCTTAATTTTAATCTGTCTGTCCTCTGTCCAACAATTTTACCGAAAACCGTACTAATTTTAGCTCGTAAGAAAAAAAATATTGTAGCGTTGACAACTGTCGTTTCATATCTGATCAGTTCACTAGATTGTGACTGACCGCCTATATCACCTAGGTAGGGACAATTGCAACGGTTTATATGTGTGAGTTTCTTATCTCCTTATCAACCATAGGGTGACCGGCATCTGGAGAGCGGCTGTTCCGAATAGTATTCAAAATATTGAGATGTCGAGTCTTTATACCAAAAATCCAGTGTCTTCAAGGGTAGGCACTAGTCCAATTGGAACCACAGCTGACAGCTGAAAACCTATTCCATCGAACGAAAATCGATTCTCCGCAGTTCTCTTTCTAAGAAAAAAAGGGCGACACTTCGCGAGCTAATTTGATCTAGTCCTAACCTCAAGATTGAACCAGTACCTCATTGAGTAAAATTTTAATGTGTAATTAACCAAACAATAGTCACAGTCCTTCTGGAAGTTATAACAGTGGTTTTGTCCTTCGAGACCATTCATAAAATTTACAAAGCAGATGGCGAGCACACTAAATAACAGTGCTGTTGGATGCTTTTTAATAACTTCAACGTATCATGCAAATTGATAAAAGTTCTCAATGACGATACAGTTTCGTATACTGTTGACAGAACTCCAACGAAAATAAAATATTTTCATATACAGCTAGATTCTTAAATTTTTGGTTCAGTTGCGACTACGTGCAAATGTATTCAGGAATTACTGAGAGCATGCTAAATGAATCTGGCAACAATGGTCACTTGTTAGTTCACATTTTTCGCCGAGCTTCCAAGGAAAATTAATAAGAACGAGAAGCCTGTTGTCACCTTTTCTCTTGCTTGTTAAACAGCTCTTTTATTAAACATGTGAGTTCCTGAATGTTTAATTATAGGGGTCCTTACACGAGAATTTTAAAAAACGATTTTGAGCAATATGCTATCTAAAATTCCACAAAACTTCGCTGTTTACATTAATTTTTATATGCATTTGCAAGCAATGTCTGTGTGGATATGTGTGTGTATGTATGTGTCAAATAATGTCACTAAATTTTCTCAGAGATGGATGAACCGATTTGCACAAGCTTAGTTTCAAATAAATGGAATAACGTTCGCATAAGCAGCTATTGAATTTTTAGTTGATCCGACTTTCAGTTCCGGAGTTACGAATTGAAGAGTATGATCACACAGCAAAATCCCATATAAATTGGTAACGTCATGGTGTCACAATGATGTAATACACATTCAAATAGATTCAGTCTAGTTCACTTATGACCAATCAAAGTAGCTTTGACCACCTACGACGCACAGACGAGTAATTGGAGTCGAATCCTGGCCAAAATTAATTGCTGCTGCAATTATTGTTATTATGTCTTAATATGAACTAAAAATAGACAATTACTAGTTTTTGGGACAATTTGGCATCTACCCACCTACCAGTGCAGAGGCCAATATTCTATATCCATTCGAATACTAGTAATTTCTAGGTGATCTTTGTGAATACATTTGTTTTTCCAGTTGCATAAACATTTGATCAGTGGGAAAGGAAGAAGAAAAGGGACGCCTGTGCATATTTTCATAGAGATACATTTTGGCAAACATAATATTTGGCCCTACAGCATTTCGGTGCACCTCAAATTAGTAAAAACTTCCAAATTTTCAAATCGCTTGGGTGGATCGGACAAGATCGGAAGAGTTCGAATATTTTTTGTATAGCTGAAATCTTGTTTTGTAATACTGCTTCAGCAACTTTGCCGGATCTAGCCGTATAATGTAACTTTTTTATCGTTAAAATTTGGAATAAAATGTTCAAAAAAGGTATTTTTTAAAGTTGATGCAATACATAGCAAGGCTACTTTTTTAGTTAGTTTTAAGCTGAAGTTAAAAAAACGGCTGTGTTGAACTACGTTTGTAATAATATTGTCTAATTTAATACAGTCATCATCACTAGAAAGCGATTTTGCTTAATATATTACGAAAACGATTAAAATATCACCATTGGGCATACATGCAAAAATTCTTTAATAATTTTTGATATACTCCTAATTTTGCCACGTTATACAGTAGGTTCTTAGGTATGTAAAAAAAATATTACGAAATCGAAAATCGAAAAAAATTATTTTGGTTTTTGGCCAAGATTTTGTTCTAGTTACTCCTCTGTGCGACGGCTCTTGATACCCCCGGTAAGCTCGCAAAGTTCCTAAGCTAATATCACACTTATTTTCCAGCGAACTCTTAACCGATTTTTATAAACTTGAATTCAAATGAAAGATATAATACTTCCATTGACTGCTATTGAATTGCTATTCATTCAGTACTGACTTTTAGTTCCGGAGTCACAGCTTGGTTATTGCTGTCACACAGGAGTTTCTCATACACAATTATAATACCTCATAGGTTAAAAGTCAATTGAAATCAAATTACTTCGATTCACAGATTTAGATCACTTATGGTGAATCAAAGGTTATTCGAATATATTGCCCACTACCGATAATTCCGGAAGTCCCGGGTAGCGGTCATATTCCAGAGCTAAAGCCACTTCGGTGATGACTAAACCATTTTTCACCAACCTAGTCTCCAATAGAGGGTATAAAAAGCAGTTCTGTGTTGAACTCTCCATCTACCCAACCTCACTCCTGCATTCCCTACATTAACCCCGTATCCCAAAATAAGTTCGGTGGTTCCCGACGCATCCACCCCTACCACTAACTATAGCCCTTTTCTTCCCCACAACACCGCATTTCGAAATATGTTAAAATGAATACAACGTTGAACTCACGCTGATTAAGCTAATTAAATATTACAATTTTGTTTGTTTCAAGTGTGTCAGCGTCGACAATATGTGTAAAATAAATGTAATAGACACTTCCAGAATGTTTTATTGAACGTAACAAGGTCTTAAATCATAGTTTGGATAAATGAGAAAGGCACAATTGCACTGCTAGGTGGAATAAAACAATTTTTTATAGATGCTTTTAGATTATAGGGGTTTTCCAACTTGTTTTCCGTTTTTGCCTTTCTCAATAGAAAGGTATTGCAATTGCTCTGAAAACCGACTGTTTAACGGAGGCCCGGAGGGCCGAGTGACATATACCATTCGATTCAGTTCGTCGAGTTCGGCAAATGTCTGTGTGTGTGTATGTATGTGTGTATGTATGTATGTGTGTGTGTATGTGTGTGTGTATGTGACCAAAAATGTCACTCATTTTTCTCAGAGATGGCTGAACCGATTTTGACAAACTTAGTCTCAAATGAAAGGTGCAACGTTCCCATAGGCTGCTATTGAATTTCTAATGGATCCGACTTCCGGTTCCGGAATTACAGGGTGATAAGTACGAACACGCAGAAAATGTCGATTTTAATAAATTCTGCAATGAATGTATAAAGATGAAAATTTTTCCAAAATATGACCACAACTGCTTCGATTTGTAGTATTAGGTCACTAACATCCATTCAAAATCTATTTGGCCACATTGGCCACCATCCTCGGTTCCGGAAGCCCCGGCGGAAGTATATAAATTCAGAATAACAGTCACATCGGTTTCTCGGAGATAGCTAGACCGATTCGACTAAACTTGGCCTCAAATGAAAGGTATTGCGTCCCCGTAAATGGCTATTTAATTTCATCCCGATCCGACTTCCGGTTCCGGAGTTACAGGTTGTGGCGTGCGATCACATAGCAAATTGTGATTCAAACCGATACTCCGATGAAAGCAAAAAAGGTAAAAATTTCGCTAAAATGTCTCTCAAACAACTTAAATTTGCTGTTCTAGGTCACCGACGGCCAACCAAACTTTCGTTGACTACATTGACCACCATAGACGGTTCCGGAGGTGCCCGGGAAAAGCGGCCATCTTTCAAAATTTACGAACTCACATCAGTTTCCCGGAAATGGTTGGGCCGATTTTCACAAACTTAGTCCCAAATGATAGCTATAATATCCCCATAGATGTCTATAAAATTTCGTACTGATCGCTTATATGGGTCCGGAAATATAGACTAAATCGTCCGGTCACATATGAAATTCCCATATAAGCCGGAACTCAATTTTTTTTTCAAATGGGGGACCTCATGAAATTTCAGAAATCGAATTCGTATTTTTGATGCCAAACATCTTTAAAATGCATGAAACGTCGAGATTTTATGTTATCTCGAAAAATTTTTTTTTATAAAAATCGACTTTTTGGGACTTTGCCGATTTCGCACCTTTTTCAGTTCAATATTACCGTGGCTGTTTTTTCTTTTTCAAAATTTTAGAACTCGAATAATGATATTTTCCTGTATATAGTTGTCATGTGATGTATAATAATAAAATGTAATATATGCATTTAAAAGCTTTTAATGAACATAAACAACGCACACATTCTCGTGATTCATGATTGAGAAAGGCACAATTGCACCGCTAGGTGGATTAAAATAGGTTTTTGTTAAGTGACACAGCAATTTTTTTTCTAGGACATGCAAAGGGAAAATGTAGAACAAAGCAATAATGTAGGAGTGAAATTAAGCAAGTTATGGGAACGTTTGTCAATTTCCCGGAAGGTACAAACGAGGCATACAAGCGGTTTGAACGTGAATTTGGCCATCAAACGCAATGCTTGAAAAATCAGACTACCTAGCAACCGAATCGTACCGTAAGGCAAAAAATTACTACAGTCAAAACGTGGGTTAGAAATCATTCAGGTAGGGAGCTACCAAATTGGACCTCAAATAGCTTCTGGGACAGAATTTGGGTATTACAAGGGGTTGCGAAGATTATTCCGAGAAATATAGTTATATTTGCTGATAAACGTATCTGGCAGGGAATCTGCAATTGTGGCCGGAAAACTTCGATGTTCACCAGAATCAATATTCAGCAGGTCTTACCAGGGCCCTGATAAGATTTAGTCCTATTGGACGGGTTGCCACTATATTGGAAACAGTGGTGGATCCAGCGGTAGGGTTATAGGGTCCGGACCGCTCCCGAAATTTTTGAACTTGTTGAGAAATTTTTAACAGTTTCAATTTTATTTTAGTTTCAAACTCAAAATCATTCCAAACTATATTTGACCACTAATACTGATAAGGTTTCAATAAGGTTATTGCGTAATACAAATTGTACAATGTTCATTTTAGAATCAAAATTTCAGGCCGCAACCGATTTTTTTCTGGAATTCCCCTGATTGGGAATGTACATCTGATAACGATGTGGACGTCACTAAGAAAATGACCCCCTCAAACTATTCATAATACTGTCAATGTAATTAGGAATGTATTGAGGTATCATCAAAACTAAGCTGAAGAAGAGTGGGAAAATTCTAAGGATGCTAAGCTGCCGGTTAGGTTGATCAGCAGTGTGTATAGAAGTTGATTACATTTTTAATCCCAAAGTTTGAAATATTATTCCAAAGGGAAAAAATTGCTTTAATCTGGGAATATCTTTGAACTAAAATAAATACATAATATTTTCTTTTGATAACCAAGCAAATTCTGAAATACTTCCGATTAAAAGCATACCGATTCTTAATTGACAGGGCATCACATTTTCTTCAGAAAAGCATATCCCATGTCGTGCCTAATAGTGTCACTCTCAAACAATAATCGATCCAAACAATCTAATCACTTTTCTAACAGCAATCTATTCAGTTGAAAAATTCACCTCCACCAAACTTCCTGTAAAGTAGGACACCCCGAACGAATTGGAACTACATATCTATATAGACACATGTGGAAAGTCAATGTGTGATTTTATGATGCCTTTTCGTCTCGTCACACACACACATCCCACAAGTGAGTGAGTGCAGTAAGTGAAACCGGATTCCTGCACTTACCACAAGACGTAACGAAGAAAAAAAAAGAAAAAGAAAAGCTAGAACGCCGGAGAAAAGAAGGTGGAAACCCCAACGGAACCAACGACCATTCCCAGTGTGCCAAAAAGGGGGGGGGGACGATTCGGCAGTGGCTGGCAGAAGCCAGAAACCCTTATCAGTTTTTCTGCTAGACTGACTCCCATAACAAACAAAATATCATGGGTCTTCTTTCGCTCCATCACGCGAGATCTTCTGACACCATCACCTCGTATTCTGCCGTTGCCATCGCTCACCGAAATGGGCTTGGCAGGGTTTAGGGCGGGGAGGGGGGGGGGGGGTGGTGAGATGGTTTGTCGGGAGTACCACCTATGTGCTAACCGAAAAAAACGATCTACACGCTTCGGTGAACTTGTTGTGTTATGGCGAGAAGTTGAAGTGGATGCAAGTGTGGATGGTGGAACTCACTACGCATTAGGGGGAAGGGGGACGTACCTACGTACGAAATATTCTGCTTTTGCACATTTGATGGATGTCAGTGATCTTGAGCGATGATGATGCTGATGATGATGGCGGTGTTTAGCCTGCATGTGTGTGTGTGTGTCCTGACAACAACCGAAAGAATTTGATGGTGAAATGGGAATATCTGTCACGCCATGTACCCCTAAGTTGTTTGAAAGTTCACTCAATCAATCATTGCTGAAAAATTCTGTCTCGAGTTTATTAATTTTACATGCATACACTCGCTCGATATTGTGATCGCCCAGCACCAACGCCGTACAAACCATTTGGTATGCATTAACATATACATGTGCTACGGGGGAGACCATTATGCAGTTGGGGTTATCGCCACTGTGAATACTCCGATAATTAACGGGTTCCATTCACACCACACACCACGTACAACGATGGAAACGGAATTATCCCCCTTCCCACCGTCCGCATTGCCCATTGATGATAGTGATAATGCTGTCGGGTTGACAGGACAGTACTAGACTCGAGCAAGGGAAAATGATAAATGGGCTTGGCTGGCTGACATGTGCGAGTGCGAGTGTGTGTATTTGCTTTGCTCGCCTGTGGCTTGGTTTCGACTGGTTCCGTTAGATAAAATATTTCATTACATGATCCTTCAGTGTCGGCCCCCGGAATTAATTTAAATATTTTTATTCGAATTTCCATTGTTTCTAACCAATATTGATACCCTGAAGTGTATACATCAATCCGCATTGCAAACGATCCGGTTGGTACAAACTGTTAACAAAAATCTGAGATGACTGAATCTCGGTTGGGATGACTATGAATAAAGAAGTTAGATTTAAATGTTTCGAGTTCCACTCGTCAATAACTGACACTAACTTGGTGTCAGTTATACATTAAATCCAAACAGTTCACACATATATAAACACCTAAAGCAACTGGGTGGTACCGAATGATGTCTCGGTTAGCCAAACAGTGGAACACGAAACATTCAAAGCCAACTCTTTTAAGTTAGATTTTGTTCCCTTAAGCATAAATTGGTACATCTAATTTATTTTCCTTTAGAAAAAAATGAAGGTTGCATGTCTGTGCTATAACGAGTGATCAGATTTCTGACAGCTCATTTGCAACCACAGCTGCAAAGTCCTGTAAAGAGTTTGGTTTGTTTTCATAACGGAATACCCAACCTCAACCGATGTTTGCAAGGCAAAATATTTTGTTTTCTTCTCGAAATAAGTCAGCGCCTTTTCTTTTTAGAGGGAATAGAAAGGTATACATCAATTTTAAGGTTATATGTTTGTTGTGCTGTCTTCAAATTACAAAAAAAACTATTATTTATTTCTCTTGTGATGCAGTATCTGGGAGTGTAATGTTTGTTTTACACAGTCAAACACATAACCTCAAAGTCTGTTAAAAATTGTATTAAATTACATTCAGACAAATCAATCAAGTTCGATACCTTTAGACATGTCAATCTAGCACGCGTGGTTCGATTCTTGTGCACTAATTCATTCAGAACGCTAATCCTCTATTCACAATAGATATGACACCGCTTGATCCCGTTTCCACAGCCGCTGTGATTGAACGTCTATAGCATCACAACCGGGCGGCCAGTTTGTTTTGACAAGAATCTGCACCCGAGGGGGAATAATTGTCACGTAGAATAAATAATTCGTGCTATTTTTATCGTTTGAGGAATTATTTGTTTTTCTCTGTTGCGGGAGAAGAACACGGCTGGGCGGCATGCAGTATTTGGTGTCAGACAAACCAGCCGACTAACCGCTCGACCGCACGTCCCAGCCCTGTCCTAGTCCTAGTAGTCTACCGACAGAACCGAAGTGATACAATCGGTGGATGTTTATTGTGAACCATCTCTGACATCATTCAGAGAAACGCACAAAAAGAACGATTTCGACACTATCCTTTTTGCGTTGTGGAAGAAATGGAAAGACACGCACAGTGAGCTAAAGTTGGTCAAAACTTTGGACGAATTTAATTCAGGATTTGGAGAATTTATTCTATTGTTTCCCAAATATCAGTGGAGTGAACAAGAGTCATCAAATTATAGTAATTTGATGGCTCTTGTTCAGAAGATGACACTAACTTAGTGACAGGACTAAGGTAGTGCCGGATTGACGTGTGGTATCCGGCGGGCTGAAATCTCACCTTTTGCAGGAAGCAAAAGCTTTCGTACGTTCAAGAACCGTATTTTCATGAATGAAACTTCTATGTTTCGAAAGCTACTTAACCCCGTCTTCGTAGCTTACAACAAAATGGCATGACATATCCACGCTGAATGCCTCGTGTATATAAACTTGTGAATAGTACTGTCGACGCATATCTTTTATCTGACCTCAAACTTGTGATATTTGTGCTGTCACAAGCTCAAGGCTCCGAAAATGGCAACCACAGGCAAATTTTTTTTATCGAATTTTGCGTCAAACTGTCTTTTTCCGTATGTTTATAACCTCTTATATTAAACAAAATGAATTTTGAGCCCAGAACAAATTTCCATATCTGTCATTTATAAAAGATTGTTTATGCTTCTTCCATGACCTGAAAATGACTAAAAGACCGTAAGGAGATAAAAAGGTAAACAAATTCCATATTTTCAACTTTTTGCCTGGATCCACATTTTTCCATCGTAGTCTAATTTAAATTTGATGATATTACTTGAAATTTGAGATGAATATGGATTAATGCTTATTTTTAATTGTGAAGTAATGGAAAACAAATAACTTGTAACGTGACAGATCAAAAATTCGTTTTGTGGACCAAACCAACAGCTTGCATACAATGTCTAACCTGCATTTTTTCTTACTACTTTGGGTCTACTTTTTGAAACTGTATTGTGAATACCTTAAAGTTTTATTCATTTTTGAGAAAACACAGTTGATCTTACAGATCGAGATCGTGACAGATGTTTTCTGCTGTAAAGTAATTGCATCAAGTTTGATTCAATTACAAAAATGGTGATTATCTTCGATTATGATGAAACTTTTTACGTTTCATCTATATGAGAGACTAAGTATTTTGAATGGTTCAATAAACAATTTTTATTCAAGAGTAATATTTAAAAAGGGCTTATGATATCTTGAATGCACAACTTTCAAAATATATTGTTCGAAAATCGCCATTTGTACAGCAAAACTATATGATAGCGCGTTATAGGGAATTAATTCTTTTGTGTGAATTTTGTTTTTGGCGATATTTTTGAAAAATAAGAGACAATAATAGTTGAAAAATACAATGACAAAAAAATCAATGATTTTCTTTGTTAACGCAAGCTTAAAAATAGAAAAAACGGTAATTGCATTATGAAGAAGTTATTAGTAATTAAAGCATTTTTCACAACGACTAAGTATGCTTCTAAATTTTCTAATATTTTTATTTTCCAATCATAAATATAATTTTCTTATACAATATTAATACTACATATCATTTTGAAGCAAAATGCTCTCAAAAAAAATTTCCGAAATATTTTGTTCATTTAAAAAAAATCTAGTGGTGAAAATACGCCCTTTTAATAAGTTGCTCACAAATATCAAGTGCTAAAAAACATAACGCGTTTAAAATTTAATTAAATGAAAAAGGTTAAAAATATAGCATTGTGGAGAAAATAACAGTAAATGATTTTATAACAAAAACTTGAAACATATTTCGAAAATCTTCAAATTTTCAATATTAATTTAATATTTTCTGTAAATAATTTAGTTATAGAACGTATTTCAGAAATATTTTTCCAATTCAACATGCTCATGAAAAATTGTTCTTCAAAATGCAGATGTTTTAACTTATTTTAGATTATCTTTCGACAAAATGTGTTACTTCGTGAAATTACGACCTTTTCATAAGTTAATTATATTTGTTAATCAAAACCAGTATGTTTTTCAAAATAAACATGAAAATTCCCGTTAATACTCAGTTCCCAAATCAAGGATGATCTGTGTACAACTGCCTCGATATACTTGCTTCAATAAAAATACAGAACTGTAACGTGACAGATTCTGGTTGTAACGCGACAGACCATTGAGAATACTCCATAAAATCGAAAAAAAGTTTTTCTTCAGGAAAACTATATTTCAAACTCTTCTCTGTTTTCCAGGCTTCAACTTAAAACTGTGTTCATGCAAATTTGGGAGCCGACGGAACAGACTTTTTCAATTTAGTCGGGCAACCTCCAAACTCACTGCGAAAATTGTGTAACGTGACAGACGTATAAAAATGATAATAAAGCGAAAACTGTTTATGATAGAAAATAACTTTCTCTAGAAAAAATGTGCAGCTTAGTGACCTTAATAATGTGCAATTGTGATAGAATCTGATTTTATCGTTTTTGCAGACTTATCTTATGAAATATACGTAAACTTGTAACGTGACCATGTGACTGTTGATAACATAAACATGAAATACGTCTATTGTTCGACATATTCGCCGCCTAATGAATCATCACCTGCTGATGATTTCAAAAGGGTTGTATCATACTGTGGCAGAAATGGGTTTTCTTTCATAATCGGCGGTGATTCATATGTCCACCACATTATTTGAGGCAGCTCAGATATCAATATAAGAGGCACCGAATTGATGGAATACTCAAGCAGTACAAATCTGCCCATACTTAATGTAGGAAATCGCCTAACATTTGCACGAGCTGGCGGAGAAGAGGTGTTAGATGTAACTCTCTGCTCTGATAGTATTACGCATGAGTTGGCAAACTGGCTCGTACCAAATAAGCTCAAAAGTTCTTTATCTGATCATAAGTACATCATTACAGAGGTAGAAACCTCTTGCGGTTCTACGGTGCGATAATTAAATTTTGAATTAATGGTAGAAAAAATTGGATTTAATTGTGTGGACTTTGATTGTCATTTTCCAATCGTTTTTATCAAACCGTTGATGCTTTTTGGATTTTCGGGAATCGAAAATTGAGTCACTTCCCACAACATCAGCTGTGAATACTAGTAGTTACGAGAATCGTGCTCCTTCTAAATCGTAAAAAATGGGAAAAACGTTGAAAAAGGGTTATAAACTGAACTATGCCTTCAAATGTCACGACGATAGTTTATAAACCTACATCGGTTTTGTTGAAACTCAAAAAATCGAAATTTTTTTTAGTATTCATCCATATCGGAGCACTAGATTTTGAATTACAGCCGTTTGCAGCGCGCTGGTTCTTCCACGCATGAAGTTAACACAAAACTTTAAACGGAATGAAGTTTTTTGAAAAGTACCGTTGCGGTGAACGTGATATCTCAAAGATTATTCATCCGATTTTCATAATTATTTTTTAGATTTGTTTGTATTTAGATTCTCGTGTACTTAAATGGTTCCTTTTTCATCAAAAAATTTTGGATCCTTTGCAATGAATTTTTGTTTAAAATTTTGTACACCGAAAAACTCATTTTTTTGGCCAACGCGTTTTTTTGTAAGAAAAAAAAATTATTGGCAAACCGATCCGTTCAAGTACACCACAATTAATTTTTCTTCAATAATCTTTTTAGTTTTTGGATTTTTGTTGAGCAGTTCGGCTTGGAGAGCGTTCACCGCAAACCTCTGCAAAAACAGGCTTCGGGGGATGTGCCATAACTCCGACAACCTTGATTATTTTTTAAGTA
The DNA here is from genome assembly GCF_030247195.1 of Topomyia yanbarensis. NCBI lineage: Eukaryota > Metazoa > Arthropoda > Insecta > Diptera > Culicidae > Topomyia > Topomyia yanbarensis. The sequence continues at coordinate 371,279,692 of NC_080672.1, read as the reverse complement.
AACTGTTTTTTTTCGCTTTCGCAAATAAAATTTTCATAAAACGCTTTGAAAAAATTACGAACTTAGCTCACTTTTCACCACAACTTCTTAAATAACCCCTTAAGTACGTTGGGGCAATTCTTGATTCAAAAACTTAACTGGACAGCTTACATCGATTTCAGAATGAAGAAAGCTTGCATGGCCTTCGGCCAATGTAGTCGAGCTTTCGGCAAATCTTGGGGACTCCAACCCAAATACATTCAGTGGATCTATCCAACAATTGGTAGACCAATACTGGCGTACAGGTGGCTTGAATCAAAGTTAAATTATCTTCAGAGGATGATGTAGATGGCGATGACAGGTGCGTTCTCGACAACACCTACTGCTGCTCTAGAGGCACTCTTGAAACAAGAAGTTTTTTCTTGTGCATTCAGTGTTAAGGTTGCTGGGCTCTGGAGCCCAATAGATCTTGTAACTAGCCACACAAGTTGGTTACTTGGGAAGAGTATATACTTGTTCCCAGTGAGGTTACACTCACATGCAGTTTTCCGTTTAAAATCTTCAATGTGAGAATTCCTTCTCGTGAGGAATGGCTCTCTGGCTGAATGGAGCGACAAGAATTCGTTATACGAAGGGCCGAGCCGGTGCTGGTGTCTATTGCCGCGGAATGAGATTAAACCAATTTCATTCGCTTGGTAGATACTGTTCCGCATTCCAATGAGAAATCTTCGCGATTCTGTGTGACGTACAATCGGCACTTCAACTGGGGATTAGTGGTAAATGAATCTATTTTTGCTCTGACAGTTAGCCGGCCCTGAAAGCACTTGTTTCGGCAGATTCGAGAATTTGTAATCGCATGCCTGACTCAAATCGAAGAACTTAATATTTCAAATGCTATCTACCTTCCATGAGTACCCGGTCATTCCGGTATTACTGGAAATCAATGGGAGGACGACTTGGCTAAAGCGGGCGCTGCAACTGACTTCGTTGGTCTAATCATACCAACCATTGACGTTGCTTGCAAACTCTCGTTCAAACAAAAACTTTTCTGTCGGATGTGAGTCCGAAAATGTCAATGAATTTGCTTCATTTTTCCAAGCACAATTGCACTGTTCCAGTCACTGGCACGGATGGACGTTGCAAACTCAATTATCGCACGGCTACTATTAAGCGTGCTGAGCATTATTCGTGAGACCTTTGTGAATTCGATTACGGAACTTCAGATCATTTGATGTGTAACTGGCCTGTATCCAAATCCAAGAATTTTTTGTTCTCCCAACATAGTGTTGTATAACAGTTTTTTTTTATAAAATAGGCATTCATTACCCGTCGAATGGGTAAATTGATTTTAGTGTGTTTTAGTCGGAATCAACTAAACCGACCAAAACAATATACGAGAGTGAGCAGGTCTCATTCGTTTCAGAACTTTGAAAAGATAAGTCTTTTAATCGAAAGTGCCATAAAGAGAAATCCAAAGTGTTACTTATCAGAAAGTTCAAATGACTTACCTGTTTCTTTGCAACGAATTATCTGCTGCGGTTGACCCTGTTCATCTTGCTGCTGCGTTGGTGAAGTGTCCGCTGGTTTTTACTGCGGTGTTTTCCTGCGGGAAGAAGTTCGGATAGTTCACCTGAGCAAATACTCATGGGTTCAAACACCACATAGCCCCTTGAAAAGATCTTAAACATGGTCCGTGCCAAAATTCGCAACCGTCAAGACACCATAAAATGGTTTCGATAACCCATAAATACAGTAATATGTGGTATTTTATATGGAATCTACCGGACCATGGTGATGGTGTTTTCATGGGTTGAACCCATTTCAAACACCCATGTCAAACCCCATGAGCATGGGTGTATTATGGGCTTTTCGTTTGCTCGGGCAGGTCCCCCAAAAACCCGAAGATTTCACATAGATGAACCTATGTACAGAGGCAATATCTCTTCGGGGTGTAGTCGTTCTGATATCTCAAAATCCCCTCATCGAGAAGTGTATTTTCTTTCCTTGGGAGTGAAGAATACTTCCGTATTGTCTATGTTCTCTGTGTCGTCATTTTTATTCCCTTAACCTTGCCACTTCCCTAATCCTTCCCATCAGGAAATAATAAAAAGACAAATCACGGCAAGGCACAAATCTCTAATAAATATGAGGAACGTGCCATTTGAGCCGGTCGCTACTGATTTCTGATCCTGGGCACACTGCTTGCCAATGCGTGTGTTGCGCTCCTTCCTTGGTTGGAAATCATTTTCTGCTTTGCCTTCTGTTGCTGGTTGATCATTCAATCTGCTTCGTTCCTCGCTCGTGTATCCCTGTCGACGTCGCTAGGACAGTTTTGGTTTTCACTGTTGGGTGTTATGTTGATACTTTTTGTGCTTCTGAGTCATTCTGGTATAGCTGTCTTCTTTATTGCTTATCATTTCGCTAGTAACGCTAGCTGTTGGATTGGGGATACCGAGGATTATTGCACGGCTTTCTGTATTGTACTGCCAGATGCCGAAAGTTATGGATTTGGCGCATGGCTTACCGTAGTGTACCATTTGGTTACATAACTGGCACGTTCTCAACACTCCAGCACCAAGTTTCTCCAGGTATTGTTTAATGCACTCTGAGCTAGTGCGCGGTATTGAATCAAGTAGCAGCGAGCTAAAACCAGTAGTTATCGTGAAACCCACAAACGGTCAATACAAGGAACGTGCAATATCATAATTCCTCCCGTCACCAAGACCGGCGAGTCTCGTGGGTAATATGGGTAGTACTACCCATCTGAAAATAACCGAGAGGGTACATACCCACTCGAAACTTTGAAACAAACTACAGCCTGAGAATAGCTACGTATGTGTCAGGCGCAAACAATGCACCTGTCTGAAATTCTCGAAGTATGTACCATAATTTCATTTTTTTTAACCAATCTGTTTATTCAACCCAGCATGTATGCGTTAGCTTGACGATGCCCGATATTTCTACAAACAGTGAACAAATCGATGAATTAGCCATCGAAGGATACGTGTTCTCACAGTTGAAAGTTTTTAATATTCAGTCCGCGATACCAGAGATTTTTATCTGTACAACACTAACTTGAACCTCTGGATTAAATATAGTGACGTGGAAATATCTGCTAGTTTCTGAAATTTCCGAGACTAGGAGCAGCTTACTACGGCAGTTCATGTCCCGCGTCACAACAAGCCGAACAGGTAGTCAAACCCAGCTCAAAAGAATAAAGTTTGGAAGAATTTTCACTGACTGAAGCTATTGAAGAAGCTAACACCACAGCGGAGACTACACCATCAATCTCTACTTCCTGGGCGGGTACGTATAAAGATACTTCTTCGTGAAAATCTCGCAGCAAGCAATCATATTTACCTGTTCGGTTCATACCCTACGTTTATTTGGTAGAACCATATTGGTCACGGCCGAGTATTGTTTAGGTAAATCACACAATATATCGATGATGTTGAAGGGCTTACCTTTCGACCGGAAGTAGACAATCCAGGGATCAGTTGTATTTGATGGATACTATTTGTATAGAAAAGGAAACTTATCGACATTATTTTGCCATCTGGGAAAATATTCAAATTAACCTTCATTGAATATTAGGGTCGTTGGAGATGTTTTCCCATTAGCCAACACCAGTGGCTTAGCCGGGGGGAGGTTAAACCCCCCCCCCCAAACCAAAATTAATTGGATTGAAAAAAAAATTGAAGCTGACGAATTTAATTTAATATTCCACAAAATATTTTTGGAAAAATATTCTCTGATCACTACATTGAGAACTGTGTTTAAAGCGTCATGAGAACTTTTGGAAAATTGTGGGAAGGGGATCTTGTAACTTATCTCTTAACCAAAATCCCATAGTTGTCAAATTACTTCAATCTAAAATAAAATAACTGTCTGAATTATTATGAGCTCATTTTTGGAAAGATGCTTCAAAATATGGATTAGAGACAATTTTTCGAATGGGAATCTAAATTTGAATAGGTTGATTGCATATAAAACATAAACTTGTTTTAACGAAAACTTGCATACATTTCAACATTTGCTGAAAATGTATTTTTTTAGATTGTGTAGAGTTTAGACAACAATTCAATATGGTTAACAACAAGAATAACATTTCAGAAGCTAGTTGAAATCTGGTGTAATTTTGTCTCTAGCAGGTCAGAATCGGTTTTATGAGCATTGGATTTTTGTTGTATTATCAACTATATGAATAGCCTCTTAGCAGGATGCAATGAATGGCGTACTAAAATTTTGTGTGCTACGTACTGCAAGTTGTGAGGTTGACTAATGAAGAAAAGTAAAATTAATGCTCGATAAATTTTTAACGGTCACGATCACATTCATTCGAAACTGCCAAATTTCGATGTTAAGTAACATTGAAGAATTTCAAAACGTAAAACTGTTCATCTGCTGATAGAATACTTTTGACGGTTAATCCTCCTAGAAGTAATTATAGCGAAGAATTACTCTTCAAGCAAATTTAGGTCGAGACTTAATGTCTTCAGCAAAGTTTTCGAAAGTGCTATTTCAAACAACTTTGTCAAAGACATAAATATCCCACATACTCAGAGTATCGAAATATAGTAGTAGAAAACCTTTACAACAAGCTATTCTGAAATTACTGTATTTGATAAATCTCTTCTGCGGTAATTAAATAATAAATTCACATTGCGTTCAAGGTGCCTTTGAAGCTTACAAAAAAATAAGAGAACTGATAAGAACGAATAATTCCCAGATATTAGAAGGACTCAAAAACACAAAGAGTGATTCCATTTTCAGGAGCTAGCATCAATTCGGCGCTAGCTTACTCCGCCCACCAAGTTAGTGTCGGATTCTGATGAGATGAAGTCGAAACGCAAGTTTCAGTTCCATCCATCCATAATTTAGTTATAGGTGGTTTTGTGTTCTCAACTCGCAATGATTGTTTCAAACAATTTTATCCGTAGCGCAGAAAAAAATAGTTTTCACCTAAATTTTTCTTCACTAAGGAGAAATATAGCATGCTCAGTCCATTTATATCCCTATATGTTGAATTCATGTAGCCTTCATATTTTCAACAAAATTGTTTGAAATGACATTATCAAAAACTTTGCTGAAGGCACCATGTCTCTTAATATTTTTGAAAAATTAATTCACCATAATTACCTCTATGAGAATTAATCACTAAAATTTCTATATCAAAGCAGGCGCTGTTTTATGTTGATAACTTCCCGAAGTTGTCAAACCTTCAAAGTCAAGGATTATTATATTAGGTGATCTTGAACGTTGAAAATTTTTTAGATCATTTATCCCACTTTAAAAGATCGCAATTTTCGACTTCATTGCCATATTATACAAGAAAATAATCTATAGAGGTTTGAAAACTATTCCATGTTGATCCTTCTTGTTTGTAGACTGGAATGACGTCTGTTAGACTACTTATGTTTTTGAGTTTTCAATAATTTATCAAACTCATATTAAATTTTAAGATTTTTTCAAAAAATTTGCTATTTTCATCAAAACCCCCTCCAAACCAAATTTCTGGCTACGCCACTGGCCAACACTAACATGCGGGCTTCAATATGTGCGAAAAGAAGGTTTTATCGAAGAGAACGGGAAATTAATGCAACCAAATTTAGAACAAGGGAGAAATTGGTGTTCAGCTGTAGTATCAGTAAACTGCAAACACATTTGCGCTGACAGCCTATTGACAGAGGTTATTTTCAAATAGCCAATAGCTATTATCCGGTAATTTTTATTTTCACTTGTACACGCGATGTCTGAGCTTCCATCATTACGGATAGAAATAACTCCGAGAACAATAACACAAACTAGACCAAAACAAAAACTGAATGTTCTCGGTCGAGATCTAGCACGGTTATGACAGTTTCATTCGAATAAACGCTTTTCGAAAGATTTTATGTGCTTGTAATGCAGGTGTGTATATTGCGAAACTGGGATATTTTTGTAGTAATGTACAGACCTCAACCATATGCTTGTTCTACTACCCATTCGGGTTAAAAGTGCCCGTCATGGGAAGATGAGGATATGGAGAAACAAGAAGTTGGGGTTTAATCGGTAGATTTACGACAAAGTACCGCAATACGCCTCCGGCACCACCGCAAGCCATCAGGCAGTGGTGTCTTTTGAAGATTCCCTCTCGAAAAAAAAACAATTGGTCAATGTGAGACGATTGGTGTACAAGATTTGATCCTCTGAGCCACGGAAAAAATCTTCAGTATTTGAGTGGTATGTTTCTTTTATAAATAGAAGGTAAAAAATCTAAGCATAGCTTGTTACACTAAGCCGGTATTGGTGACTACTGTCGTAAAATGAGATTAGATCTCTCCCATTCGCTTGGTAAATACTGCATAGTAGTACAAGTGAAAAGCTTTGTGATTCTGCGTGGCGTACACCCGGAACTTCAATAAGCAATTTGCCGAAAAATAATTTATTTTGCTCTGACAGTCAGCTTGCCTCAAAAGCACTTAGTTTGACAGATTCGAGATCAAAATTTGTTATCGCATATCGAACTCAAATCCAAGAACTCCAATGCTACAACGTCTCCATCGTACGCGCATGGATTTTCACAACCTATGGCTTTTCAGAATGGTGTACATTAAGCATGAATAAATAATTTGGTACGAAAGTTACTTATATAAATTTGAGCGAACTTAAACACCAATTTAATCGTTCTAATTTGTCCAAAAGTAAATAGCAAAATAAGATTGGTAATTCGACACATGGCTCTCAATTATTTAAAAACATAAAAAATAACAGTTTATGTGTATTTCTTAAAGTTTTGTTCTTTCTCAACAGTTTCACCTCTGGTATGATTTCATTGCTAGTAAAGGATTGTCTTAAACTACATACGCCATTTTCAAGATTTAATCTTGGATTAGGGCAGAGACCGTCTAGACCCAAGACCCGATGAAAAATACATTACCTTTCATCTCGAAAACATTGGCTTAATGTCATCCAAATTTTGACGGATCTTCCCTACTCTCTAGTTTAACCACCAAACGGCCACATTCTTCACCACTATGCACCTGTCAGCAGCTCGAAAGCAGTGAATATTGATCTTTTCCCGCTGATGGCGGCCAGATTTCGTCGGGACAAATCACCCTGTCGTGCTGGGATGAGTGCGACGACACAAGTATACACCTATAGTGGTGCGAGTAGCACCGGAAGCACTAGATACCAAGACCAACTCAGAAGTCCCGGAACGTGCCTGTAGCCAAATGATTGATGATACCGGGCAGCAGCGTTTTTTTCATCGTTTCTAACCCCTCCCCACCTCTTGAGTCATTCCAACCAAACACCGATTTTTCCAAAGAGCCCCGAGCGGGCGAGCATTCGAACCGAAAGGAAAACAGGATTACACGGACTATTGTTGGCCCACCCGAACACTCGCCGGTCACACGGCGGATCGGGGTCACGGATGGACGCCGGAAAGGGATAATTGAATTTTTATTGATGGTATTTTTTGCTCGATGATACTTTTTTGATGAAGTGCCTCTAAGTTCGGATGAAAACAAATCGGGAAAAGGTGGTTCAATTACAATAATTGCCGTTTGGTGAGATGTGATGGATGTCAGAAGGCGGTTCGTCGGGCATTTCAATTTTATTATGTTTAAATCAGTTGAAAGCTGGGTAACTGCAAAATTTGCAACTTTCAACACAGGCAAGAATACTTAGCCTAGCCACTTATTCGAATGTACCGTCGCTTGGTGCACGTTAAACTAACGCTCGACATTTACAAGCTAAGCAGTTTAAACCCTTAAAGACTTCGGCAGATAGTTGACTTACTGCTCTCTTATTCCACGTTTTAAAACCATTTTATCAAACGATCTATAGTTCCATAATGGTGTTCCACTCATCCTCACATCATTCACTATCATATTACGCAAAACAAAATTATTCCTGTACCGGTTCAATATTTGCTGAGATCCATTCCCGAGCGCACACCTACACACACTCGGCAAAAGTTTGTCGTAGTTCGGGACGTGCCGAAAGTGCGTTTTCCTCCCGGTTCGTTTCCCTCACCCACCACCACACAGTTCCGTTAACCGCTCTGTAGGACTAACTTTTGCAATAAATATCAATTTGGCAGGATTGGCTGCTGCTGCCTACCGCGGTTCGATCCATGCCTCCTCAGGCTTACCCTGTGCTGGATACAAGATACCGCGTTTACACCAGAGTCTATGTATACGGACAGTTTGTCAAACGGAAGGGATCGTTTGTAATACAAATTTCGCTGAAGGCCATCACGAAATCAATTGAAATCGGATAGTAGGTATCGGATGTGCGGACCAGGGTGGGGGGGGGGACTGGTTCGAGTAAGAAAAACTTTTGCTGTCTTCCGTAGGTTTTGGCTGGGTTTGCTGAGGATATTTTTGTTGTTTCGAATTGGAAAGAGTTTCGGTTTATCTCTTTAACGAACGGTTATCTGCAGCGATTTTATTCTTCCTGCATCGAATTAGCTTTCACGTGGGTTTTTCGGGCTTCTCATCCGCTGGAAGATTATTAAATTCATTAACCCTCCGGAAGTCGCGCTTATGGCCCACTGAACGAGCAGCCGCTGGTGCCCTAAGACGATTTCGCTAGATTTTCAGCGCAGCGTGCACTCAGTACACTAGCGCGACTGCCGGAAGGTTAAACTGTCAAACTTATTAGGCTTGAGATTTTTCACGTTATTGAAGAGTCAATGGCTCAATAAAACTTCGAAATAGGTTTAATAAAAAAAACGCTTTTAATCCACCTAACAGTGTGATGGGACATTTCTTATAACTCTTATCACTCTCTTCGGATATTATATCGATTGAGAATATTTAGAACTTTATGTTTCACGATGTTTTTGATAACACATGCAGAGAACTAAGAACTGAAACTGCAGTTCTTGGTATCACACTACCTCGGAAGTGAATGCGTGCATAGTTTAAACTTTACTTCGATATCGACTTTTTCTAAAAGTGACTTCCCAGTAGTATCTTTGATTTGAATTATTATCCTAATGCCAAAGAACAAATAAAAAACTCTCGCAACCCGTTAAGAAAAATCATCATCACTGGAATTTTTGTTTCCACGAAACTTTTCGATAACCTTCCGTCCCTTGTGTTAGTGCACTGGGTGCACGCTGCTCTGAAAATCTAACGAAATCGACTTAGGGCACTAGCGGGTCTCATTCCGAGCCATTTGCGCGATTTTCAGTGGTTTAAATCTGTAAAGAATTCTAAAAACTAACTGCTAGGGTTACTGCACCTTAATTCATCTTAGCTCCTCTATTCATCTCACCCATTTGACCACATTAGTTAAAGCAGTATCTGCTATCTCTATTCAATGCATTAGCTCAAATGGTAGAATGAATAAAGATACGTTGTACTCGACTTTTCGCTTCGCTCAAACGCAAGCATTTTACGTTTTCCAAGCGAAAATTTTAACTGTTATGCTTCTTCGGAACGAAACAAAGATGATGATACCTATTTAAGCGTAATCCAGTCACTCTAAGTCGAGTTATCAACGAAACAGTGTGATATCCTGACTAATGAGATGAATAAGGGCTCGTTTACCCTATTCCATAATTTTCAGTTCAGCAATTCGGGAAATCGTGCTCACCGCTAGCCATAAAAAATAATCTGCGTTGTGGAGCGACTCCGTTTACTAAAGCTATTAATAATTCTCAAATACTTTTTAATTTTTACAACCTTATTAGGGAAAGTTGTTTAATAAGCCTTTGTAATATTGTGTAGGAAAAAGGCTAAACATTTCTGTATTTTCTCAATCCGCAACATATAAGCCCTTAAGTATACCAATTAATTTAGGAAGCCCTTTTAATATAAACTATCGCACGAATGACGTTCAACAAAATTTTAGAAGAAGTCGATAAAATAACCCCTTGAAAACTACCAAAAAATTGGTGTAGTTCGATGCAATTGAAAAAAATATCCTCAAAAATGGGATGTACCTATTAATGTGGGACACAGTGAATAATAAATACAGTAAAAACTCGTTTTTATCAACCTCATTGTGTTTCAAGCTGACATTGACTAAATCGGGACATACTTATTTCTTTCTTTATAATAAACTGAAGCTGTTAAAATATTTTCCCCTTCCCTTGATCTAGTCTGATAGCTATTTCTGATTATATAATATAAATTTCTCTTAAAGGGAACTTCTAGCGCAAATTTAAAAAAAATGATTTTTTATTTTTGCATATTTGCATTTTTAAGGTAAGAAAAATATGCTCAAGAATGGATTTACCCTAATTCAACCTTGTTCGTCTGCTGGAGCCCATCATTATTTATTTATTTTCGTCAAGCACATGTAGACTACATAGAATGGTATTACAATATTTGCTTATATACTATACATTATTTCTACGATTAAGTTCAAATTTAATTGGTTTTCTGGACATGGAACGGTCGATTATTGCACAATTTTCATAATAATGACGCATCATTCTATTGATGGGGCAATTTTTAGCATAATTTGTCCTAAAAGATTGTTCTTGGAATAAATTACGAGTTCTTAGTTGACGGCTAGGTACATAAAATTTGATTTGCGAGAGTAATGATGCGGATTGTACACGTTGAGAAATAATGTCGTTGATAAAGCAAATCATGACAAACTCGCGGCGTTCTTTGAGTGTTTGTATGTTAATGAGCATACTACGTGTTTTATACGATGGAAGAGAAAATGTCGTCTAGTTTAGTTTACGAAGTGCAAACATATTTACATATGAAACTGACAAAATCGGCAGTAGACTAAGGGCTAATCAAATGACCCCATTTCACTGTATTATAATAGATAGGCAGTATTCGAAGAAGTTTCTTGTGGACGAGTGTAGAACGACTTTGTTTCTACTTACTTAGGGTCAGTGGCGTAACTAGAAATTCGGTTTGGTGATAATCGAACTTAATCTCCAAATGGCATAACTCCGAAACCGTCATATTTGAAGTTTTGAAATTATGGAGAATTATTTTTCAAAAAATAGTAACAGAATTCGTTTCTTTAGCGAATTTGTTGAGACTATCATTTAAAACAATTTTATTGCAGGAATGAATACTACGCGTAGGGAGTATATCGAGTTTTAAAATGATATTTACGAAATGTTCCTTAATCTTTTTTTTCTATCTTAAACAACTTTATTGCGAGCTTCACAAACTCAAGCTTTGGATGTAAAATTTATTGTTTATAAGTAGTAGAAGATGATAAACAGTAAAATCATAATAATTTATTTTAAAGGTACAAATAGCCTAAAATATGTTGTTACTCTGAACAAACGGAGCCTTCATGTCTTCAACAAAGTGGTTTGTAATAGCACTCCCCAAAATTTTGCTGAAAACATTAAGTCTCGGACTAGAACTGTTTGAAGAGTAAATTCTCCATAAATACTTCTTGAAGGATATAACGCCAAAGTTATTTTATCAGCTGATGTGCTGTTTAACGTTTGTAAAATTCATCGAAGATACTAAATCTCCGAAATTGGCGGTTGCAAAATGATGTAATCTTGACCTTAAATTACTGTTTGCGAACATTTATGTCACCTATTCATATAACTGGTAATACATTGTTGTAAATTAAAAGCTCATCAAAATTGATCAGGACCAGCTAGAGTCGAACGGAAAACGCCATTTTTCATAAGTTTTACACTACTTTCGGAAAGTGTCATCCTCGCTATTAAATATTACGTTTTCGTCTTAACTCTAAGCATTCTCAAAATAAAGGCATGTTCAGCAAATTCAACAGTGAGCTCAAGATGAGTTTCTATTCAAATGTTTTCATGCAGGCATTTGATATTGATGTGATTAGACAGCTGTTAGATCAAGACCAATAGATCAGTCAGGATTTCATTCCCACAACTTTTCAAAAGTTCTCATGATGTTTAAAACGGATACTTATTATTGTAGTATTGAATGAAGTCAGTCAGCATCAATGAATTATTCTCATCAATCCAATTATATTTTTGGGTGGGGGCAGAGGGTGGGGTTGAATCCTGGAGCCTTCTCTTGGCTACGCCGTTGCTTAGAGTTATTTATATAGCTTTTCATTTTTCAAGATATGTTTCAGATCGATCCGATGTTTGTAACTTAGAAACTTTGCAGTCATCAGGTTCGCGCAAATGATAATTTATGCATCCATGTAGACAACTTGGAATTGTTCGGCGGTTATTTCTAGCGATTGTAGATGGGAAAAGGAAATACGAAATTCGTTTTATCGAAATAATATTTGGCTAATTTATATTATATTGAACAATAAATAGGCGACAAAGAGTATTCCACAAACTAAGTTTTAAAAGTTTTAAAGTAAACAAAACAGATATTTGATGTCTTCAGTAAAGTTATTCGCAAAAGTAAGAGCTATAAATTAGCTGAAGACATCATTTCAATACAATCACTTCCAAGAAAATTTATGAAAATATCTCACTCGTAGATGGATTAATCTGCAAAAAAATAAAACCAAAAGAAAGGCCATATTGCATCCATTTAATTCTTCGAAGATACTATTGACCTAGAATTAGCCGTTTTGGCGTTAAAAATAGATTGCATGTTTTTGGTCTTATTTGTGGCTATGAGAAATGATAAAAATGTTTCGTTCATATTTAATGATAAATATCTCTTTTGATAATAGGTCGATTTCAACAATCTATAGCTCGTTCGAAAGGTATTCGTATAGGCTGTCCAAAGATATATAAAAAGTGTTTATCTATGTCGTCAATTTCGACAGATAATTTTAAAAAAACTGCAAAAGCACCATTTTTACACTTTCAAACATTCATATCTTGGGAACTAAACATCAGGATCAAAAGCAAATTAATAGCGTTCTGTCTGGGTGATAGGTCTTTTATTTAAAATTGGTTTTGAAAAGATCGGTTCAGCCATTGCTGAGAAACACGAACGAGAGTTTGTCCGTTACATACACACACAGACACACACAGACATTGTCCCAAATCGTCGATCTGAGTCGATTGGTATATAAGAATCGGGCCTCTGGGCCTCGGAAAAAAAATCTCGAAAGTTTGAGCGAATTCTACACATTTCTTTTATAAGAAATGTAAATATTCGCAATGCATCTCAACCATTTCATGCCCAATTTTTTTCTAGCGCATATAAGGCTCCAAGACTATTTTCCTTCAGACTGTTGAGCTTGAGTTTGCGCGACCACCCTTGGCTGCTACTCCGTTATCGATATAGACTAGCTGAAGTTGAACAAGTTGCTTGGAGGTAGCGAAACATCTTTCAATGCGCAACTCCTGGTAATCCCAAAGTGTTTATTGATCCGTCCAGGCCCGAACATAGATCGCGGAAGGACAGAGAAGGAATGTTAGTCTGATACTTGCTTTAACAAAAGACCGTATATACTACTCCGCAACTCCACACCTACCACGGGGGAGGATATTTGTTAGTGAATATAGGGGTTTGGGTAAAAGATATTATGACAAGCGCTCGCGATTTAAGATGTTTGAAGTCTCTGGGTGCCTCGCCACCAGAAGATTTAGTAACTGCCCAAATTCACCATAGAGAAGCATTGAAACGATGAGAAAATATAAAATTCTCGCATGGGCGGGCGAATTCCAATGGGTTTTCAGCCAACGATACAAAGGCTAAAGCTGAACTCATTGTACTCAAGCTCAGTGGCGGGGCGAGTTTTTTTGCCGGTCGGTGCAGGAAATTAAATCTGCCGCCCCTTTTATGGCGAACGTATCAAAAGAGTTCAATTATTTCCCATCTTTGCATGTGTAACAAATATGATGAACCTTTTAGCAAAATTCCAAACATCCGAATGCTGATTGAGTAATTAGGCCGAATGCTATTCTATTTATCTGAATAACCATAATAGATAAATCTATAGATACGTACTAAATAATAACGAATCTGATTTTAGTCATAAATTACTACATAAATTAATTATTCTTTAGTTTACAATATTCATAGTTATTAAATGCTCTGTGAACATTTTCCTTCTTTTTAACATGAGCTGTTCTTTCTGTATATTTCTACATGAAAATTGTGAAATTGTGAAATTAATAGGGTCCAATTTCAGCAAGAGATATTTCTTTCAACTATAACCAAATATGTTTTTTCCGGATGTATTTTGGACTTTCAAGCATTTTTTTCGATTGCATACAAATCGACGTTAAACCATGGGGGTCCACTACAACATGGTGTGATTTTGAAGGGGTCCGTGGTACGAATAAAGTTGAGAATTTTTCGGGGCATTGAAATACACCGGCCTATAGCTTGGAGAGTAGTACCAGTAGAAGATTTTTGGTCTTCAGTAAAGATCTTCACAAATCAAGCTCTTCAACATTTCTAATGGCTGTATTATGTTTTTTATACCTTCTAGAGGTAGCAAATAACACACTTCAAGAGGGATTAACAACTGCAACTATTTCACCAAAACGAAAGTATTAGATCATCTTACAATATTTTAAAATACTTGACTGTTATACATTTTGCTGTTCTCGTGTGAATAATTTATCGCAGGGTATTGTCAAAAATACTGTGAAATGGTTTGACAAAAAAAGTCCTACATGTACGCATACATCTTAGGGCGTATTTTTTGTACATAAAACAAATTTTTTCATGAAATATTTTTTTATTTGATTATCAGGAGTGAGAATTTTTTGAGCACTACGGATAATCGAAACTGGACTGTAGCTTAGAAATTTGTTTGATCTGCTGAATTTCTCGCCTCAAAAAATGATTCCAATGTTATCAACAAAGTTTTAAAGAAGTTTAAAGATATTTGAACTATTTATTTTAATTTGGTTTTTTAGGGGGTGGGCGTAGCGTAGTTGGTAAATCGATTGCCTTGTACGCAGCGCACCTGGCACATTGGCGGAAAAGGCGAATGACCTTATATATTCCTTTTTTTTCGTTCCTTTTCAATGGTGCAATTATATACAAATTCATTTTTAGTTTGATACGTAATGCTAATTTCTTGCTTTAGGAATCTCGTTGACATTTTATTGTATATCCAATCAGAAAATACATTTTGTATTATGAACTGTTCATAATTGGTCAGAAAACTGATTAATCAATATCTTGTTCTAGGAATATTTGGTCGGTGTTAGGTCAGACCGGACTAAGTGACAGTGCATTGATTTCAAGAAAAACGCGTTTAAAGTTTGAATCGTAGCATCCTTTACATTATAATTGGAAAATATTATTTAGCATAATTCTTGTTGATTGTTTCATATTTCAAAGCTGGTAAAAGTGGAATGTAGATGAAGAAATTCTTTATCCAGTGCTATCATTAACTCATTTTTTGATGTATTGCGACTTGGTCCGGTCTGACTTAACACCGACCATTTGTTCTTTCCTGTTTAATTATATTTATTTAAACGATTCAACATATTCAAAATAACCTAAAAATGTAAATATACTTTAAACATTCGCTTAATTTTTTGCGATTTTTTGGAACTTTGCGTGATGCGAATTGATCAAAACTTTTGTACATTAAAGTCTATCATTTCAATAACATGCTGTAATTATTCTATGCAAAAATATCGACAAACGACTCGGTGATGAAACTTTTTGTACGGTGTAACCTGCCATTCCAAAACTACTTAACTGATTTCTTTCAAACTTTGCATACACATTAGAGTGTCAAGAAAACAAATAACCCCTATAGGCCCACCTCTCAGTCGATTCCTAAAGGGCGAACACGAAATTATTGCGACACATTCAACAGGGCATAACTTTTTTACAATTGGGTAAAAATCAACCAAATTTTGCACATTTTCTCATTGATGTGTATTGTTTACATGCTGTCAAACTCGAAGTCGTGTTTTTCGATTCAACGAAAATGGAGGTGAACCAACGCGAGTCGAGAGAACAAATTCTTTCCAAACACCTGGAATTTCCTGACCTGTGGCACCGGCTGTTGGGAAAAATGTTGAACATTCACCATTCAACCGTCTCCAGAGTGTTGAAGCGGTTCCAGGAGCGGTTGACGTTGAACCACGGCAAAGGAACTGGAAGAAAACCGGGACCGGAGAACAAAAAGACGGAGGGATAGGTGAAGCGGACGAATAAAAGCAAATCCCAACGTCTCAAGCCGTGATTTGGCTAAAAAGATCAGCATGTCGCAGAGCTACGTCCAGAATGCAAAGAAGAGAGCTGGACTACATACATACAAGATACAAAACTTCTCAAACCGCTATGAGCGGCAACAATCGACGGCTAAAACTCGGGCACGGAAGCTCTACGAGAAGATGCTGACAAAATATGGCTGCTGTGTGATGGACGACGAAACGTATATAAAAGCCGATTTTAAGCAAATTCCGGGGTTGGAGTTTTTCACCGACAAGAGCAAATTCTATGTGGACGACAAATTTAAGAAGAAGAAAATGTCGAAGTTCGCCTCCAAATATCTCATTTGGCAGGCCATCTGCTCTTGCGGACTGAGGAGTGAGCCTTTCGTGACAAAGGGCACAGTAAATGGCGAGATCTACAAGTCTGAGTGCCTCGAGAAGCGCCTTTTACCGTTCTTGCAGCAGCACGACGAAGCTCCGCTATTTTGGCCAGATTTGGCATCATACCACTATTCTAAAAGTGTCCTGGAGTGGTATGAGGCCAATTCTGTCCATTTTGTTCCAAAGGACATGAATCCGCCAAACTGTCCGGAGCTGCGCCCGGTGGAGCAGTACTGGGCAATGATGAAGCGGGAACTTCGGAAGAGCAAGAAGACAGTCAAAGACGAGAAGGACATGTTAAGAAAATGGAAAAAAAACTGAGAAACTGGTACCGGATGACACTGTAAAGACTTTGATGAAGGGCATCAAGCGAAAATGCGTTCAATTTTACACTCAAGGCTCCATCGATTAACTTTTCTTTTGATTTTTGAAGTAAATATATGTATAAAACTACCCTAAAATTTTGGTTTGATTTTAAACATTATAAGAAAATTGGCATGACATTTTCGGTGTCGCAATAATTTCGTGTTCGCCCTTTAGTCCAACCAGGAGTACTTGCTCCAAATTTGAAGCAAATCAGACAAGTCTAGCTACCGGACCAACGTGCCTGAAGTTTGTATGGGCTTTTTCGACAATTTACCTGGAGAAAACCCACTAGCTCGCATTTTCGCCGCTAGGTGGCACTGTGTGCATCGTATTATTACTATAAGTGAAAATAAGATATACAATATAATTATCTACATAACGCAAACCTGCCTTATCAAATAAACGAATTGAAAAAAAAAAAATATAATTATCTACAACTTTGTCGAAGACTGCTAGTCAATTCGGCTTTGTTAAAAGAAGTCATTAAACTTTTAACGAAATGATGTCTGAGTCAGTTTTGCATGGGGCCTAGCAGTGCATAGTTGTGTATCAGTACTCGATTCCCACGAACTAAACATTTTTGTGAAATAATGGTTAGGTTTAGCTCAATAGCATGTTCAGAAGAATGATAGTAAATAATACGAGTCATGTTTTGGTTAGAAGATTTTAGTTCTATATGTTACCGCATAGAGGGCGCCAACACTAACTTTTCAACGTAGAGAGATAAAGATTAGGTGCCTTCTACAAAGTTGCAGAAGAGACATTTTTTAGTAATTCTGCTAACATCCGATATTCTATCTCTTCTCTGTGAAAAGTTAGTGTTAGCGCCCTCTATTAGGTCACAGGTGGAACTAATTTTTTTTAAACCAAAACATAACTTGTATCATATACTGCAATTCTTCTGAACATACTATTCAGTTAATTCTAACCATTATTTCACAAAAATGTTTAGTTCGTGGGAATCGAGTACTGATACACAACCATGTACTGCTAGGCCCCATGCAAAACTGACTCATAAAAAAACTTCTTTAAAAGTTTAATAACTTCTTTCAACAAAGCCGGATTGACTAGCAGTCTTCGACAAAATTGTAGATAATTATATTGTATATCTTATTTTCACTTACAGTCATAATACGATGCACACAGTGCCACCTAGCGGCGAAAATGCGAGCTAGTGGGTTTTCTCCATGTAAATTGTCGAAAAATCCCATACAAACTTCAGGCACGTTGGTCCGGTAGCTAGACTTGTCTGATTGGCTTCAAAATTGTTACAAGTACTCCTGGTGGGACTAGGAATCGACTCAGGATTTTGAGTTTTCAAAAATTCATTATTTTTCTGGGCAGTCTAATACACATTGTATGTAAAAATACCTAACTCCTATGTTGAGTTTTCGAGTTAACTTTTCAATGAAAGGGGGTTTTTACTCATTTTAAATAAAAATTTCTATTTTTCACAAAAAATCCACAATTCCGAAAATGTCATATTGATTGGGTTATAGCGAATTTCGCTAAATCGGAAGTCGCCATCTTGGATTTCAAAATGACTTCAAAGATCAATTTCTGGCACCTACTCTCCAAGAACATTCCGAAAATGCCAATATTGTTAGGGTGCGGGCCATAAGGAGCCTTCCAGACCCGTCTCTTCCATCGTTCCGAAAATCTTCTAAGTCTTTTGCATTCAAAGACTTAGAATATTTTTTGCAAAAACCGTGTTAATTGCGAAATCCGCGCAAAATAAAAACTACCAAAATTCTTCTAAGTTCTTTGCATTTGAAAGG
This sequence comes from Topomyia yanbarensis, assembly GCF_030247195.1. NCBI lineage: Eukaryota > Metazoa > Arthropoda > Insecta > Diptera > Culicidae > Topomyia > Topomyia yanbarensis. The sequence goes on along the minus strand of NC_080672.1, from coordinate 371,261,176 downwards.
ACTTAATATTTTTTTTCGGAAAAAAGTCTAAGTCTTTTGCATTTAGAAGGACTTAAAATATTTTTGCAAAAACCGCGTTAATTGAAAAATCCGCTTAAAAAAACCTCATAAAAAACCGCGCAGAACAAACGCCTAAAAGACCTGAGTGTAAGAATATAAACCTTTTAAATCAGACATAAAAATAAATCAAATAAATTCTATTACCATAGATGAAATAAGGAATGAGAAAATAGTCCAACTGTCGAATTATATTTAGCTGGATTTGATATCCTACTAATAAACTTAACTACTCCAACTTCAAATGCTTAGCCCAGTTTTAGACTCGAAACAAATGAGGTAAATTCATAAAACAAAAAAAATCTTACCCCGATGTGTTCTATTTTGATGTAAACTTTTCTCTGGGTATCTTTAACGTAAAACCCGGAACAGTCCATATCGAAGAAAACAGCACATCATCATAAAAATCCTGGAAACAATCTCCCTCCTTTTCCTGATCGAGTAACGCAGTTCACTTAACTAGATCATCTTCATAAGTGAAAGTTTGGATGAACAATATTAAACCCTTTCTATTCTGTAGTTCAATAAACGAAATATTTCCTCCCCCCCACACCCTCAACGAATGCAGTTCATTATAGGACCATTCCAATCTGTTAGCATTGTCCAGAAGGACAAGCCATATATTTGATAAAACCCTTTGGTGGAAATTCCCCGAACGACGCTCATCATTGTCCGGCATTCGGTTGGTCGGTCGGTCGGATACCATTGAGGCTGTTCCCCCGGCCGAACCATCCAGAATGTGGTGATGTGCGTATCCCGGTGAGGCCGATAAAGTATGCAACAAACGTACGAGAATGAAAAAAAAAATATTTTCTGCTCCATTCACAGTTTAATGAATTAAATTAAAGCTTCTATTGTTTCCGAACCGAGAGTCATGATGATTCTCGGTTCGGTCGTTTTGCCAATGTGAGTGTGTGTGTGTACAATGCAGCCATCGATGCCGGTTGAATCCCTTCTGTCGAGCATTCGTTTTATTAGGCAGGTTATTTAACCGGAATTGTTCCGGTGTAACATTTCTGGCGCCACATCCAAATTGGCTTCCGCCTTTCTCCCCTTCGACTTCCATCTGCTTCGTTCCGTTGCGTTGTGCTACGAACCTGTATGGAACCTGAATCCGCTCCGCTAGATAGGTCGGAAAATGGAAGTGGGATTTTCTGCTTTGGTAACTCGAAACTCAAAAGTGCACAACACGTCGGAAGCCCTCGTCTCTCGTCTCGCGTTCATCCGTCGGTCCATCGATTGGACTGGTGGAGAAGGAAGAGACTAACCGTGGTGTGTTTGTGATGTGCCACAGTCGAGAGGCTGTTGCTATTCATTAACATCATCATTATTGGCACTGAGTTTCCAGCCCCTTGCCATGTCGTTTTGCTGCCTGCTGCATTCCACTGCTGCCACGTGTCGGCTGGAATCTACAATTGACTCTTCATTTGCGACTCCTTTCAGACTGATCGATGGACATAGCAGCAGGTGATGGAGTGATTTTGCGCGTGATGGGGGGGGGGGGGACTGGACGAGGGATGGGCGGAGCACACACTCTGCAAACATATGTTGTTGATCGCAACGTAGCCTTTGTAGGTTTGATGCTGCCGGCATACATTTGGGTTACTAATTAAATTATTTAAATTATATTTCCTTAATTATATGGGAAGGCACATTTGCTGGAGTTTCGTGCGGGAATCCTTTTTATATTATATTATTTGTATGCAAATAAATTTGCTTTCCGGCTCAGTGCATACCGTGAGTAGCGTAATTATTCTGGGCTTACCGTTAAATTGGAAGCTAATGAGCAGCAGCGAGTTGTTGGTTATAATTTGTGGCCATAGTGCTAGGAATGCGTTGTTTAGCCGGGTGGATTTAGAACTTTACCAATGTACTGTGATAATAATTAAATATTACGCTGTAATTGGGAAGTATTTGTGGAACTGTTGTAACAAATTCAGAAAAAATTGTTTTCCTCTAATTTACCTATATCGTTATTATCATGGTCGAATTTAGGCGTTGTTCCGAAAAATAAATGCATTTTTGTCGCATTTTATCAGCATCCCAGCCAGCTCTTTAACACTGGATATTGAGCACAAGATTCTTCCCAGAAGCCCATCGATCACTCAATAAGTTCCTTCTTTGGAGAGGTGGGACTTCTGCTGCCTACACAAACTAGTTTCTAAACAAAATAGTAATGAGTTTATGGTCCAATAATGTGTACGTGAATTCAATCCATATCGCAGTGGCCGGTAGTGCTTTTATGAAAGACATTTGTTTGCGTCTATTTACATGCCTTTATCCCCAGCTGCAAACATGTTCAAGCCTGGATATGGAAGGTAATAGCTTTATTGTACATCCAAAGACCCATTTCAAGAATACCTGTTCCTAAACGCACATTACGAGGTCGCCGTCGTATACAATAAGCCCCGAACACTTAGCATAATAATTTTTGTGTGTAAATATGATCAGTAGTATTTTTAATAACAACGTGATGCATATTTCATTGTTCTATGCTATATTTCCCCTTAATGGAAAACAATTTAGGTAAACACTATTTTTTCTCCATTAAGGAGAAAATTGTTTAAAACCATCTTTGCGCACGAAAAGCAAAAAATCTATAAGAAAATTAACTACGGAATATCCGCTTCGACTTCGTCTCATCAGAATCCGACATTAACTTAGTGACAAGTTTACTTTAAGTTGTTTGACGACTGTTGTTAATTATTCTGAGGATGTTATCGGCTGAATCAGTCAAAATAAAACGCCAAAAACGAAGTATTGCTTCTTAATCCGACAGTTTCGGTGATTTTATTTCACCTTTATGAAGGAGTCTATAAAATGAAACTATTTCTGTTACTGTTGTCTGTTTGTCTGTGTTTTTTTGTACTCTCTGAAACGGTTCGTTTTTTTGTTAAGTGTGTTTGTGTCCAACATAGGTTGTCCGGTGTGTGTTTACAATGGCGTCCTTCTATAGCTAATTTAGTTTCAATGAAAAAAACAATATATATTTTATCCTGTACAAAAGTTGTACTTACAGTACATACGCGTATTTTTACTGCACCGCACTTTAAAATAATCGGTGTTTAAAAGCTCATTTTGTTTTAGTGCCTTTATAGTGACAAGACTAAGCACCAAATTGACGCTATCTCCAAACAATGGAGATACACTTTCTTATCCTAAGCAAATCCCTGGTCAAACGTGATGTCGCACAATTTCTGCATTTTCTTGCGGGACATCACGCTTGACTAGGGGTACGTTTGCTCAGGAACACATACTGTGTTTCCGTGATTTGAGGCTAGCACCAATCCGGCGCCAGCATAGTCCTGTCACTAACTTAGTGTCGGATTCTGATGACAATGAAATCGAAACGGAAATTCCATAACTAATTTATTCTATTGATTTTATTATTTTTTAATAGTGCGCAATTTTTCATTTTATTCATTAAATGCGATCTGTTTATTTTTACTTCTTTTATTAATTTCATCAATTCGATTCGTTTTTTATTTATTTTGTTCATTTTTTACTTCTATTGATTTCATCTATTTTATTCATTATTCTTTTCTTTCATTTTATGCATTTTATGCCTTTTTTGCATTTTATGCCTTTTTTTGCATTTTATGCCTTTTTTGCATTTTATGCTTTTTTGCATTTTATGCCTTTTTTGCATTTTATGCCTTTTTTGCATTTTATGCCTTTTTTGCATTTTATGCCTTTTTTGCATTTTATGCCTTTTTTGCATTTTATGCCTTTTTTGCATTTAATGCCTTTTTTGCATTTCATGCATTTTATGCATTTTATGCATTTTATGCATTTTATGCATTTTATGCATTTTATGCATTTTATGCATTTTATGCATTTTATGCATTTTATGCATTTTATGCATTTTATGCATTTTATGCATTTTCTGTATTTTGCGCATTTTATGCATTTTATACATTTTATGCATTTTATGCATTTTGCCCATTCTCTGTATTTTGCGCGTTTTATGCATTTTGCGCATTTTATGCATTTTGCGCATTTTATGCATTTTGCGCATTTTGCGCATTTTATGCATTTTGCGCATTTTGCGCATTTTATGCATTTTGCGCATTTTATACATTTTGCGCATTTTATGCATTTTGCGCATTTTATGCATTTTATGCATTTTGCGCATTTTATGCATTTTGCGCATTTTATTCATTTTGTACATTTTATGCATTTTGCGTATTTTATGCATTTTGCGCATTTTATACATTTTGCCCATTTTCTGCATTTTATGTATTTTGCGCGTTTTATGCATTTTGCGCATTTTATGCATTTTGCGCATTTTATGCATTTTGCGCATTTTATACATTTTGCGCATTTTATGCATTTTGCGCATTTTATGCATTTTGCGCATTTTATTCATTTTGTGCATTTTATGCATTTTGCGCATTTTATGCATTTTGCGCATTTTATTCATTTTGCGCATTTTATTCATTTTGCGCATTTTATGCAATTTAGGCCCTTACACAACCAGTATCGAATTTTATTAATTTTATTCTTATTATTACCCATTTAATTAAAATTAATTTTATTAATTTTATTCTTTTATTACTTGATTAGTTTTATTTTACCAATGTTTATAATCATATTCAGTTTGGTAATATTATTTTATTAGGTCTATTCATTTTGAGGGTTATGTCTTATTAATTCATTCTGTTTATTTTAATTCTATTTATTTTATTCAAACCATCCATTTTAATCATTTTATTAATTTCTTTAATTTTTTTGCTTCATTTCATTGATTTTGATCATTTTATTAATCTATACAATTAATTACAGTTATTAATTTTGTTATTTTATTATATTATTCGCATTATAAATTTTATTACTTCTAACTTTTTTTTTATTTTATACGCTTCGTTTATTTTTTTTTGTATGATTCATTTATTTAATTCATTTCATTAATTTGAGTCACTTTTTTATTTTTATTCATTTTGTTCATTTTATTAATTTGAGTAATTATATTATTTTATTCATTTAAATAATGTTATTAATTTAATTCATGGAGTGCATATGGTCTTGTATTTCTTTAGTTAATTCATTTATTTAATTTATGGGTCATTACATGTCAGATTTACAACCAAAATTTTGATTTCTTCCAAAAAATTTTCTTGTATTCTTTAGCTAAAAATAATTGACACGTATTTTTTGTTCTGGCTGAATATGTTATTTTTTTTCAAGTTATTAGTTTTTAAACTTTTGAAGTTTAATAAATTGAACATTTTTCAATCACTGATAACTCGTAAACGATTCGATATATTGGAAAAATATTAAATAAAAAAGTTGCGTTTTTCAATGAGCTTACCGAAAAATTTCACAAAAAAATATTTTTTGTTATATAACTTATGAAATTTGCAATTATTTGAAACAAATTGAATTTTTTCAAAGTTGGACCAAATTTTTTTACTTATTATATTTTTTAAATATTAAGAATCATGTTAAAAAAATTGTGTAAAAATTTGGGAATGGATATCAAAATACTATTACAATTATAAACTTAAAACAAAACAATTTTACACTAAACGCCCAGTGATAAGCCTGTTATAATTGAAATATCTCGTAAAATACTTCGAGTTCCATTCTGAGATTTTTATACAATCTTCTCGATATAATTTTAAATTATTTGAAAAAGCAAAAAAAAAATTTGTGCTGTCCTAAAAAAATTAATTACTTCTGAAATTTGCAGAATACATAATTACATAACAAAAACAAATATTTAAAAAAAAATCCGGGGAGATCTTGCAAAACCCAACTTTTATTATGTTTTTTTCCACTTATCTAATAATTTCTAAGTTATCAGGGGTTAAAAAACGTCCAATTTTATTAAAAAAAAATTATTTTTAGTAAAATATTTTATAAAGTTCCACAACTCATAACTTGAAAAACGTACCAAATTCAGCCAAAGCTTAAAGTTCGTGTCAATAATTTTTAGCTAAAGAATGCAAAAAAAATGTAGGGAACTAAAATTGGAGTTGTAAATGTGGCGTGGAATGACTCGCATTCTGCAAATTTAAGACATTTTTGGTGGTATCCAAGCGTTAGAAGCAAATAATTTTTTTTAAGCCGCCCTGAAAACAATTTTTTTTGATAACATAAGTATATTAAGAGGATTATGCGAGAACTTCAGAATGGAACTTGAAGTATTTTACGAGATATTTCAATTATAACAGATTTATCACTGGGAATTTAGTGTAAAATTGCCTTGTTTTAAGTTTATAATTGTAATATCTCACAAAGTAATTTGATATCCACTCCCAAATTTTTACACAATATTTCTAACACAATTTTTAATATTTAAAGAATATAATAAGTAAAAAAAATTGGTCCAACTTTGAAAAAAATCAATTTGTTTCAAATAATTGCAAATTTTATAAGTTATATAACAAAAAATATTTTCTTTTAATTTTTTTTTCGGTATTCTCATTTGAAAACGGAACTTTCTTTATTTAATATTTTTCTCAATATATCGCATCGTTTCCGAGTTATCAGTGATTGCAAAATGTTCAATTTATTAAAGTTCAAAAGTTCAAAAACTAATAACTTGGAAAAAATATCATATTCAGCCAGGACAAAAAAAATTATTTTTTGCAATTGCCACTAAAATATGTCACGTTATCTGAACCTTGGGCTAAACACGATATACTGAAATTAATCATCACTCAAATCTTATCACTTTCATCAAATGTAGCTCTACATCCGATTACACCTGCTCGCTTATAGGAACCCCGCAGTTCAATAGTGCCCGGAGGCCCCGTGTTGTCTTAAGACGACTCTGGAGCAAATAGCATTCCTCAACAGAGTTGTAGGCAGTAAAACTATCTTCCGGAATCTCAATTCTACTTACTTCGAGACTTGATCGATTTGGCTGAAAATTGAACCAAACGCACTTGGCGGGTACCGTAATCGATTTAGGAGTGGGAGGAGTAAAAAATAGTTCCATCCGGAGTTCAGATTGAATGCAACCAATTCCATGGAGAATCTCACCACACTAGCTTGAGAAACAGAATGGAACGAGCATCCCTTCCGTCTATCATTTTCCAGCGAAATACACACGCGCACTCATACATACAAACACGGACATACATACAGCAAACAGCATCATCAGCACACAAAGCGCAACAGGAAGTGAGGAATTTTGTTACGGAAGTTTTCCCTTTTTATTAGGTTTTCTGCCTTGCTTGACTGGCTTCCCAAACCAGCGAACGAAGGAACGAACGAAAGGACGACCATCCGACCGACCGACCGACCAACCAACAGCCTGTTGCTTGCTGCTCAACAGTTCCTACATTGTATGTTGGCTGCTGCGAAAGCGCGCAACGGTGGAGCTGCTGCGAAGCTAAGGGTTCCCTTGTCGCCCAATTTTCCGTCCGCAACAGTCAATTGCATGAAAGCACCCTACGACCGACCGACCGACCGACCATCCTCTGCCGCGTCCACGATTGTACCCGAAGGCACACAAGGGAAAATTTAAGTGAAATAAAAATAAAATAAGTAGCTTCTAAGTATTTGACATTGTCGGAACAGTAGCGCAGCGCTAGCCGTAAAGAAGTTCCTGAGCAGGACCATTGACGGTACCGACGGGGAGCAACAACAAAAAAAAGTAGAAGCCCGCAGACAAAAGAAACATGTTTCCCTCATTTCGTGTTATTGCTTGGGTCGGTCTGTTTTTTTTCTGCCCGTGGCCGTATTTCTTCGCGGTGATGCTTTTTTGACTTTTTGATGGGCGTGCGAAAGACCGAGAGTTGCTTCTTTGCTTTTTTTTCTTGCTTGTTGTTGCCACCGACCGACTGTGGGGTTTCGTTTCGGTTGGCACAGTTGGCAGCCGATGGATAGGTACCTACGCGATTTTCTGTGGTTTTGGGAAGGGAAGCTCAGGTCCCTGCTTGCTTTGATGTTGTTTTTTTCATTTGATACGGTGTGTTGTCTTCATATAACAGAAGTGCGAACAAACTGAACAGGTCTAGGAGTTGAGTTACATAGGATGTCATCGTTACATAGTCGATGAGGTCGGGAGGTGACATCGAGAATTTGGAATCGAAAATAACGAATGGGACTGAGGAGAAAAGGCCGGATTTATTTTTCAATAATTAATTGCCGGATCTAAGAAATCACTTTTCTGGAGGTTGGAAGGTGATTAGGTTTTTTATAATGGATTTTAGCTTCAATTATTTATTCTTTAGGTTGACGATTTCAAAAAAGTTTCAACATAAAAAGTACATGTCTTTAATGAATTTATTGATGTTCTGTCAAATTAAGGCGCATTGCTTTCTGTGTAGCTCAAAAACAGGTTAGGATTCAATAAATTTCACCAACTAACATAACTTGTTTAGTAGTGAATAAAAGTAAGGTTTCCAATTTTGGTTTGGCATCAATCTGGTCAGTCAGTCAATGTCAAAATCTAAAGAGACATAGTCGAAATGCAAATCTCTCCACATGATAAAATTTTGTCACTGAGAACTGACATACAAGTAAAGTTTTCAATATGTGTAAAAATAAAACTGTCGTTTTGAAATGCCACCAGCAAGTAGCAACTTGCCACTAGCAGGCGCTACGATTGGCCAGCAAACGCTATACGGGCGTTGCGTGCAAATTTGGATACAATGGTGATTGATGCATGCGAATCTGTATGCGGTGGTGATTTTTAACGTATTTCTATTTGAATGTTTACCCAGGTTTTCAAGAAAGTTTGTTTTAGCTTATATGTCTGTTCTCTGTGGTTTTGTTTTGTGCTTTTCAAGTTTAAAATAGTATTAATGAATCTTTTCATTGTGTTCTCCAAAAAATACAAGATGACAGATTTTTTTGGCTTTTTCTACTCAAAAATGTGAATAACTTTAAACTAAATTTCATAATATGCGTCCATTACAGTCAAATATTAATTGAAAAATAAACAACCACGCGCCTCCTTTGCAGCCTTTCATTCGAAGGAAACGCTTGGTACTTAGTATGCATTGCAATTTATCACAATAAGTAACACCGCCGCCCGCTCCGGTACAACAATACATACCGGCAGTTAAACAAATCAGTGTGCAATAGCACTCATTTACAAGTGGCTTCGCTGCATCCCACACTCGCACATGTGATGTACCTTTTCGGGATTACGGCTAATTATACAAAGGGATGAAAATAATTCCATTTTAACGATCCACTAATTAAAACTAGGTTTTTTCACCGACCGCATCACAGAGCACTCCAGCTCTTACACACACACATACACACACACACTCACACGTGCGCATAGACAATTGCACGCGACACCGAGTGGCTCATCAGTGCCATTCATTCGAGTGTCCCCTGCTCTCGCCCAGGAGACAATAAAAACCACGACTGAAATTCCCGCAACAATTAAAAACCCAACCTCAGCCGGTGTGTCGGAACCTCCCGCCCTAGTACCTACTGCGGATACCAACCAAGTTCCCGCACCACTGCGCTACTCTACTACGAGTTGTGCATTCGAAATTTAAAATAAATTACAAACTCATTATATTCATGTTTTTGCCGTTTCCGCACTGTAGCGTCGGCAAAAGAAGCAGGAGTTCTCCTTTTTATCTGTGTGTTTTTTTATTCTTTCGTCTTTTTTACAGTTTGATGTGTTATTATGGCTCATGATTGCAACCCACCACCGCTACCGGGAAAACCGAAAGATAAATGCTGCTTCATAAGTTTGGTAAGTAAACCGGGGAAAACAAAGTGAACTTTTGAAGTAAACACTTTTGTTATTATTGTTTTTTGTCGGAAACGGAGAGATACGTGCCCTCGTTGCGTCCTCTTTATCGGGGCTAATTTTTCTCTCGTCTGTTCTGTCGATTTAATTGTGTTTCTTTTTCAATTTTGATTTTTGTATTCTAGAAATACAATGCCAATATCCGTGATTCATTCGTTCGTGTATTTCGCTGACTCATTAACGAAGCGGGACATACGGAACAAATAGAACAAATTTGAACCAAATAAATTCAGGAAAATTATTTAGGATTTTCTGGACATATTGAAAGCAGAACAATGAGAAATCTTGATTTTCAAGGTTGACAAAAAGAAATTGATTGTCAAAAAAATAAAGAACGCAGCTTGAACATTTTGATGTGGTTTAATCATTTGTGCCCCATTTTATTGAAATTGAAAAAAAATTCCACCGAAAGTATTTTTCTGGAATGATCTACGATCTAGTTTGATGAAACTAGGCAGTGGTCAGCTATTTTCGTCCGCGACCCTATCACTTATTTTTATAAAGTGATTCATCAGCAGTGCTATCTTTGAAAGTGAATCACCCCGATTATACAACAATTTTTTTCTGGTCTTGTTTTAATGCAGATAATTAAGCAGTCTTAATTTATTTTTATTTCTCCTAAAGGTTTATTTGACACGGCTTAATGCGTTAGCACAACTGAGCCGTGGATCTTTTAAGTTTTTGCAATAAGGCCATTACAAATCTTTTTCAAAAATTGAATCACTCACCCCCCCCCCCCCCTCTTCACCATCAAAATCGCTGAAAAAATCAGGAGGCAAATAATTTTTTTTTTATAATAATCAAAATTGAACAAATTGTTGCGTTTTATGAAACACATCATTGAAAACTATTATGGTAGTTTTGGAAATTGTCATCCCATGATTTTTTTTATATTGACCATTCTCGGGTAGATCGACGCACAGTGGCACAACGAGTGACAAAACACTAAAAATCAATGTATTGTAATTCTTTTGTAATTATTTATTTTATTTTTCTCTCAGTTGTAATAAAAGTATCTCAAAATTTGAAGCAAGTGATGCCGAGGATTTCTGTTTAATTCAATTCATTAGAATTGTTAGTACCTTAGAACTTCAACTTGCGATATCTCAAGAAGTACATGGCCGATCGGAGTAATTTAAGGTTCTTTGTAAAGAAGAATAGATATGCTAAATTATAGATGTGAGTTTTTCGTGCAGAAATGATTTACGTTTGTTCTGCATCAAGAAAAAGCAATTGAGAAATTTAATGTCATGTCAGTAATTTATCATTATACGTCCTCCAATTTTTGAGATTGTCTCCCATGGGTCACTTATCACGTATCTGACTCAAAATTTATCTTGCGCATTTTGCGCCGCAGTTATTGCATCTATATTTATGAAAATACCCATATGGAGATGCCCTGTAATTAATAAATCTCCTTTCAAATTGGTTGGCTAATTCATCACTGAAAAATTAATGTTTTGCCTTTCTCCTATAGAAAGGCTATGCAATCGCTCTGAAAACCGACTTTTTAACCGAGGCCCGGAGGGCTATACCATTCGAATCAGTTCGTCGAGTTAGGCAAATGTCTGTGCGTATGTGTGTGTGTGCGTGTATGTATGTATGTGACCAAAAAGAAGCACATCGGTTACTCAGGAATGGTTGAGCCGATTTCTTCAAACTTAGTCTCAAATGAAAGGTACAACGTTCCCATAGGCTAGCTATTAAATTTCATTTAATTCCGACTTCCGGTACCGGAGTTACAGGTTGAAGAGTGGGGTCACGCATGAAATTCCCATATAAATCGGAATCAGCATGGTATCTAAAAGATGCAAAACTTCATGAAATGTGTTCGAAAATGTTTGAATTTATAGTTTCAGTTCACTAATGCCCAATCAAACCCACGTTGACCACATTGGACAACTTGGGCGGAAACGGAAGCTTCGGGAAAGTAGTTATGTTCCTAAGGTGAATTCACACCTCATTTTTCACAAAATCAGTCTCAAATGAAAGCTAGAATATTCATATTGAATGCTATTAAATTTCCTTTGAATTGGAGCTCTGGTTTCTGTGTTACGGGTTAAAGTATGCGGCCACATGCGAAATTTCCATATAGACAGGTAATCAATATATGTTTAAATGATGCAAAAATAATTAAAATGAGTTACAAATTGCCTAAAATTGTTGGCCGACACTCTTATACCATTCAACTCACTTCGTTGACTTCGGAAAACGTGTGTATTCGTATGTGTGTATTCGTATGTGTTTATGTCTGTGTGTGACCAACAATTGCGCATCGGTTACTTGGAGATGACCGAACCGATTTTCTCAAAACAAGTCTCAAATGGAAGGTATAATATGCAGATTGGTGCAGTATCGCCCCCCATTTACCCTAACACTTCCATCTTTCATCAAACCCCCTCCTTGGCCACCCTTGCACTCGCGTTAGGGATTTGCAAAAAACACTCATTTTTGCGATCTCAAAGGCCTCCTATTGTGACAAATAGCAAAGTAAGCTCAGATGCCAAATTTCACATCATTTGGTCAATTTTAGACATCCGCCCACTTTGCTAGTAGTTTTTGACATTGGTTTCATGGGAAAATACAGTGTGTCTCACATTTATACGTTCACCCTAATTTCTCAGAATAACTTTTTTTCTGTTCAAACAAACTGCACCAATTTTATAGCGTTTGCTTTGAAGCTTAATCAACGATGTTTCTCGAAATTTAGAAGTCCTGGTGCGTTTTGTTCGTTTGTTATGGCAGTTTAAGTGAAAAAAGTGATGTCCCATATTTAAAAGTTCACCTTACTTTTTTGCCTTTCTCATATAGCTTCTCAAGTTCGTGGCTGTCGATCCTTTGTATGTATGTGCAAATCTTACTGAATATGTAATGGATATTTCCACCATGACCATGGTCCATGGATTCGCACACGAAAAAAAAAAATTCATGAACGTAAGGTCATGATTTCGTGAACTGAACATTTTACGGAAACCATGACCAAGTCCTGAAATTATGAATAATTAACTTCGAATTCTTGAAACTATTTGTGTTTTCAAAAAACTAGTTTGCCCCGAATATATACATGGCGTCACATTAGAATGTTTGGTTAGGGTACTGTTATTGTTTCCTGGACATGTTTAGTTTTAGTTGTGATTCTAGTTCATGATTGGAGAATATACAGCCGACAGTTAAACGATGTTCATGATTTCAAGAGCTTATTCGCGATTCTGGTGATTACTCATCACGTATTGTGCTATCGTATTCATGAGTTTACCATCGCATTTTTCTGTCAGACTAGCGGGACTAAAGTTCATGATTTCAGGACCTTAGGCGCGACTTTTGTTATGTCTATTCACGTTATCGTGATGTTTTAGTTATGAGTGTTCATATCGCTCAGAAATACTTCTAAGAATAGATTCCAATAGATAAACCCAAAGATTTTTGATATCATGGCATTAAAATTTTAAATAATGTTCAACATAGTTAAAATACCACGCATTTGCACACAAAAGGCTGCGCTTCCCTAGCCTGGCACGACAGATTTATGTACCTAACGCGCAACGCTTCTATGAATGACGTCATCATCGACTATTTAAATAGCAGATTTGGTCGGGCATGCTCAATTACCTCTTGGACAGCAGGCAGAACAGAGCACTGCGCTGCATGCTCCCACAGCCAGTGTAGCAGAGGCTAGCGTCGTGGTACTAGTTGTCTCTTTCGTACCACCCATCATCACCAGCGTTGACTCACTATGCTTGGTGCGTATCTTCCATTCGTGCACGGACACGATGTACTGGCACAGCTTTTTGATTCAAGCACGGTACACCGTTCGCTTGGGTTTATTGTTTGAGGCGAATGTGTAGGTATATCCAAGTTTTGCGTGTATGATAGAAATCTGAGCTTTCGTTGCGCGAAGCGAAAACTTTCGGTTTTTCTTTGTGTTGTCGTCCCCATGACAGGCTAAAGAGACGAAAACTTTCTTAGCAGCAAATTCACGCGAATGGATAGAAGAAAGTGCAACGAAGGTTTATTATTTACGTTTCATCAATTTATTGATTCCACGAGATTCATTTCCACTCAACCTATCCCACTTTGATTCTACCAATACATAGGTACTACAAAGCCTATTTATGAATGGATGCACTGTTACTCAAAAAATCGCTGCAAAAAATGCATCTAATTCCATCCATAAAACTATTTTCAATTCTTGTATATGTTGCTTCGATATATGATTATGACCACTGCATTCGCTACATTTATGTGTACTTTAGGAAAATTACAATAACGGCAAAATAAAACTATAAAGCTTGACCTATACAAGAACTGTGACTGTATTGTCTAAAACATGATTTTTAAGCATCGGTCTGGTTATTTACCGTACACAATAGAAAACTTTAAAATTTTAAAGCAGTTCCAGATATTAGTTCGGTTTTCCATCGCAGTTTTCTGGCTGCTTTCTTTAATCGGATTCGATCGCTCATTGTAAATAAAATGACCTGATGAGCAAGACGGTTTGATTAATGAAGTGAACTGTAGAAAGAAATGTTTGATTAATTATTAATCCAAATGTAATAAGAAATTAAATATTTCACGTATTGCAGTCCTGCGTCTGCAATTCGTACAACCCCATAGGGCTGTCCCTTGTAGTTTTTTAAAGGGTTTTATGCAATTATTATTCGAACAAGCGAAAAACAGTTTTGTGGCAGTACTACCGAAGATAGAAAAAATATGTTGGATTAAAAAAAATTCAAGATTGTGATTGTAAAGAAAAATTCAAGATTGTCGTGGCTCCTTCCCCGAAGCGTGTTTTTTGGCAGGGGCTTGCGGTGAACGCTCTCCAAGGCGAACCGCTTAACTGAAATGTATTAATGTGTACTTCAGCGGATCGGCTTGCCAATAAAAAAAATCCTACAAAATTCCATCTTGTCCAAAAAATTGAGTTCTGTAATGTTTAAAATTTTCAAATTCATTGAAAGGATTCAAATTTTTTTTGGATGAAAAAGGAATTGTTCATGTACACAAGAGTGTAAATACAAACAATCCAAAAAAAGTTTTTAAAAATTATCAATGATCAAAATATTGCGATTTTGTAGGTTACAGCGCCCGAAAATGTTGCCTTCTTTTAGGCGGGCGGGAAATTGATTGGTTGAATGGTTCAAAAACGAGAATGCCCGTAGATTCGAAAAATCTTGTACCGAGAAAGCCGCCATTTTGGACACCATTTTTGACACCATACACTCGAAAATGTTTATTTATAGATGAAACCTTAATAGACATTTTGCAGAATAGCTCACATGTCTAAGTCATTTTAATGCTTCAAAAAAAATTATTAAACATTAAAGCAACATGAAACAAGCAAAATACGATTCAACTACATAGTTTAGTCATCAGACCCTATGGTTTAATAATATTTTAATTGCATTTGTATAGCTTTCAAATACAATACCGCCTTGACATGAGGGGGGAAAGTTACAGAAAATTTTATTGGCCTTTTAAAAAACCTATTGTTGTTAATGGAGAAACGTGAATAATTTATGAATAGGTCGCAATAAAACAAAATAATTGTGTTGTTAAACCAAATTTAAAATAACTCAAGAACTACTACATTTCAGCATTTTTTATGAGCATTTTGATTTAAAATTGCGTTTCTAATCATGTTCAAAAAAAAAAAATTATACTTTTGACTGCAAATAGTATGAATTATAAAATTATGTCAAAAGTTGCTGTTGGGAAAACTTTTTTATTGAAAGCTCCTCCATGATCCAAATACACTGAAAATGTTTCTTTTAAGTCGTTAAAATGATTAACAATAGATTGTTAACATTTGATGGGCTAACACGAACAACTTATTAACTTGTTAAATGAATTTTGATTTGAAATGATAGGGGAACATGGGGAGACTTGACCAAGCGCAAAATTCTATTTTCGGCTATGGCGTCTTCTATTCGATTCTTAACTTTTTTTCAAAAATATTTTTATACTTGTTTCGATCCCTTAAGGTAATTTTGAAAGTTTGGAGTAAAAAATCGTTTCCTTGCAGAAAATATTACGTGATTAATAAATTTGCATTAAATGATGTAATTTTTTTATCAAACTTTGTATGGACATATCTACTCGACTACTAATTACTATTAAAGGACTAATATACCATCTTAATCCTTGTGAAGCAGTGAAATGATTTTACATAAACTGGAACATTGGAATAGTTATTACTAGAATTCGCATGAAATTGAACGCAATAACTAATGTTGGGGAGACTTGACCAAGATTTTATGGGGAGACTTGACCAAGTGGCGATCAGCTGAAGAAAGATACAAAATTCCTAATATTTATTATGCTTTGGTACCTACTGTTAATGTTAATCACGCCATAAAAGAAATCCCACCCCAAACATAAGTCTTTATATTTTAAAATTTGTAAGCAAAGTTAGCAATAGTAGGACTGATTTCGTGACGTGTGAACATGCAATGCAAGCAGTACAGTTAACCCTTAAAAAGATATGCATTTAAAAAATCAAAATTTATCAAATGCAACTCTTTTATATTTTTTACTGCTACCTAAGGATCTCGACAATAGGGAAAAAAAATAATTACTGTACGTTTTATGTTATTATTTTTTGTTATGATTTTTCAAAATTCTCTTGGTCAAGTCTCCCCACGCCTTGGTCAAGTCTCCCCGCAATGGGGAGACTTGACCACAAAAAACGATCACAGAAAAACTTTTGTAACTTTTCAAAAATTAAATTAAAAATTCTGCAAAAAATCATGAAGACGCGCAATAACTTTGCGCATTATATCTGGATGATTTTTGGGGGATTGAAGGCTTTTTTAGAGATTTATGCAGTTTTAGCTGAAAACCTGGTCAAGTCTCCCCATGTTCCCCTACTTAAAATTATATTCTGTAATAACATTATAGTTTTATATGTCAATTAGTATGAAATTTAAAAACATGTATAAAGCTATTGTCAAATAAAACTTTTTTACCGATTAGTTATCCATCATACAAAATTGTTCTTTTCTCTTTAAGTTGACAATACATAAAAAATTTAAAAGAAATGTTTTTTTGCAGTTTTAATTTTTAACATAAATTTTTGTTTTTGTGAAAAATCACACAACATTTTTTTCATTGTAAATTTTTTTCATGAAAG
This sequence comes from Topomyia yanbarensis, assembly GCF_030247195.1. Taxonomy (NCBI): domain Eukaryota; kingdom Metazoa; phylum Arthropoda; class Insecta; order Diptera; family Culicidae; genus Topomyia; species Topomyia yanbarensis. The sequence goes on along the minus strand of NC_080672.1, from coordinate 371,244,260 downwards.
AGTATTCATTCCCTGTAACTCGTTCTCAGATAGTTTTGCTGTACCAAATAGAGTTCTCGAACAAACAAAAACTGAAATTAATGTACTTAGGAGCGTCTATACTCTTTTGAAAAATTGCTCTTGAGTCAACATAATCTTATTGACTGTGGAAAATGTTAAATCTTTCATACCGGTGAAACCTGGTCGGTCACGATTTTAGAGATTTTCGGACAGATCTTCATGGGATTCTTGATATATATGTCACGAGTTGTTTGATTTATATTTATATACATTAATATGAAAAATACAGTAATTTGCCCAGGTTCAGAACTTTGGCAACCCTTAGACATACCAAGGCTTCTCATGGAGTATAAAGAAGTGTAAAGAGACAGTCATGATGATTTCTCAATAGATTGTCAATCAACGTATCAGACAAGTGTCCTTGTGCGAACTTTAATACCTGTAGCCGATTGTAATGGAGGCACACTGACTCCATTCCACAAGCACAAGTCGTCGCTGTTGTGCTATCTTATGTCAAGCACATTTCGAGAAAAATGATTATTAAAGTTTGAGATTGAATATCTTGATACTTATAAATGGTAGAAACAATTCATAGAAGACAATTAATGCTTCTGTCTATTCTGTATTCATCTTTCAAGTATTACGAAGATCGTTTGACTATATTGCGACTTTTTACTAAAAATGTAAACAAAAGTCGCTCTAACACGTGTCATAAGTGTGTATTGATGACAAAATTTGTGTGTATCAATTATAAACATTTATTCATATCTTTGGCTTACTTTGATCTATAAACAATCGGTTCGATGCATTTTGAAGGAAATGAGTCAGGGAATTTAGAAAAATAGTAGTTTTGGTTACAGTTTTGCCAAATATGCTATATCAATCCAGTATAAAACTTAAAGTGCATTTTTCTCATAATTCGTGTGCTTTTATTTTGAAAATAATTATGTCATTTTGTTTCTCAGACAGTTTTACATAGAAAAATATCTTATACATCAAGATAACTCGTGCCAATCCCCACTTACAGTCATTTTAAACAAAAATCACAGAATTTCTCAGCACGTTTCTCGCTACATCTCAGTAACCAAGCATAATGTCAAAATTCTGAAAACGCCACTTTGTAAAGATTTTTTAAACAACTAATGTGGCATTTTTAATTCAGTTTACTCCAAAATGGCGTTTGTCATAAGATAACACAACAGTGACGAAGTATTGTTCGACAATAAATTTTTACGGTGGCAATTATTTTTATCCTTTTGTGTATACTATTGCAAGATTTAAAATGACTTTTACAAACTATATTCGAAGTTCAAAATTAATGCAAAAATTAGAATAACTCCATACTTTTCCAAGCAAATATTATAGAACCAAACTTTCTAGTAACGATTTTGTGAGGTAAAGCCCTACATCTGGTTGATTATGCGACGCGACAATTTCCATAAATCTGGGTTGTTGACAAACGAGATATCATTCGTTACTTCGATCTTCAATTTAGTGTTCAAATCACGCTATTATTTTTAACCCTATACTTCTCATATGATTTTTTCCAGTATTAAATCATCCACCACTTACCCAATTCCGTTCGTAATATGCTCCAGCTTTGGAAAAACTCGCATCGCAAACAGGTGAAATTCCTGCGAAGGATGTTTTCCCCTCGGAGATTCATTCCTGCCGTACCGACGAAACACACGGTCGACTCGTCTCCATTCACAGACCCAGACAAATGTAATTATAATTTGCATGCAAATTAACGTAATTTGAGCGCTTTACAACTCCCTCACAAACACGCTCACCAAAACTCTACCAGGGACTGGCAGTGAAACAGCCCGGGGGCACCAGGCAGAAGTGTGTAGCTAGCAACCGAGGAGGTGCTCCGTCGACCGGGACAAGTCTCGCTCGCTCGCTAAACATTTCCCCGTCCTATACCTTTGACTTTGGCACAAAGTTTCCCCCTCGGGAGTATTGTTGCGGTGAACCGTCAAGTGGAGCCAGGATGAAAAGGAAAAGTAGCTTTTCCACAATTTGATTCTTCTGTTCTTCATTTGGTTCCTCCACTCCCACAAAGGGGATGCGGCTTTTCATCTGCACTGTTCTAACGGGGGTGGGACGATCCGGACGCGGGGTACCGTTTGTTTGTTATGAATGAATGAGGATAATGTGTCTTGTGCAGGGTAAACAAAAATGAAGATGAAAATGAAAAACGTGTACGGAAGTAAATTGTTCTGGCTTGTCTGCGAGGAGAAGTAGGGCGCGCTTCGAGCTTACAGAAGTGCGTGTATTGAATCAGATGGCGGAAAGAGGAGGATGAGGAGCGGTGTTCTTCCCGACGGGATATTGATGTCCGCTATCCATCTTGCTTATTGTTGTACCCTGCTCAATGACAAAAGGACCCGTGTTATGGTGGTTTATGACTGATTTCCTGGGGCAAGTGTTTGCACGAAATCATGACAGATAATGAGGTTATGTTAACTGCAAACAATCGTTCGGCTATTTGTGCTACACGACCCAACGTTGGTTGGAAGCTGTGCACAATCTTTGCGGAATCCGATTCAAGTTTCCCACGGAAGGGAGTTTCTGTTCCTTCCTCATGGCAAGTTAGCATTGTATTTGGCAAACATGAAATTTAGTTAGGGGGTAAACTTTTACACCTATGCAATAATAGTGGTCTTATTGCCCATAGCGTACTACACTGATGTAATAAAAATAACCCTATCTCTACAACTATATTGTAGAGCATTTTACGCCAGTACCAATCATAACACGGTTGGTTAATTATCGACTGCGATCCGCAGCGGAAAGTATATAATATCCTACTCCACTCCAACCTACCGGGCCGGCAGTAAAGACTCATTTACACGCCAAATTAAGCTAAGGGTACTTGAATATCCTGTTCCTGTCAATAAAACCTCCCCTTTCCACGTTTACGCTTTTCCAAGCCCGCCAAACAACCGGTTTACAGTTCGAGCCGGCTGCCGCTTTGGTGTCGGCTTGTTAGAGGTGTCAAAAATTGTGCGGAAAGGTGCCCGAAAGCCAAACAGCTTAATTTTCACCTCACCTCCTTCTTGTGTCTCGAACTGCCACCCCTTCCGTTACTCCCTACTGTCCGTCTGTCAGCCACAAACGAACGGAGGCACTTTTGATAAAAGGAGCGATTTTTTCCGCCACGTCACTCCGAAAGGAGAAACCCGAAATGTGTTCCGTCACCCTGCCTGGGCGCCACCACCCACTCAGGCGATCAGCTATAGGAGCGTAGCTTTCTAGCTTACGCCGCCGTCCTACTCTCGCCTGCCTGTCTGTGCTGTGGTGGCGGATGGTAGCGAAAAGAAGAGCGAGAATTCGTTTCACGGTGGTGCAGGAATATTAAGATAAAGTCAGCGGAGGAGTGGACGGGGGAAACAAAACTTATTAAATTAATTTAATGGAGGCAATTAAGCGTGGCGGGTGGACCATTATGAGGCTATATATTTGGCGGTTTGTGATAAAAGAATGGGCAACACAGACTGGCAAACGGGAGCGGAGAAACGTGAGTTGAAAGGGAAAGGGACTATGTACCTGGCAGGGTTACTTTGGCGTGGTTCGGTTATGGCGAATGCACCCTAGGTAATGATTGTTATATTATGAGACTAATATTTAGTGCTGAATTGCATTATATCGTTTTTTAGTAAACTAAACATATACAAAATATTGTAAAGGAGGACGGCACCAGTGCAGTGGTTGAGCGGTAAGCTTGACCGCCACCCATCCCCTTTGGTCTGGGTTCAATCCCAGTCGAGCTCGTCGAGATTTTTTTGAGATGAAAAAATCTGTGGCCATATCTTCTTACGGAAGGGAAGATAATCCGTTGGTCCCCGGTCCACGAGTCGATGGGTCGTGGTCCCCAGATAGTGGAGTCACCTCTCTAGTGTCGGTCTATGGGTAGTATGGGTAGTACTACTCACTTGAAAATAACCGAGTGGGGAAATACCCACTCGAAAGTTTGGAACAAACTAAAACCTGAAATTAACCGCATATTCGTCTTGCGTACAAATGCATGCATCTGAAATTCTCAATGCACAAGAGTTTCATTTTTTATGGAGCTACAAATTTTGTTTGGCCTACAATTTAAATTTCTTGAAAATTTTAACTTATTTTTTTTGTAATACTAAGGGGAATATAATTTGACACATCTACATCATAAAACAAGGAATTCAGATCGATATGCAGAAAAAATATTGGTGCATTTTTATTCAGTCTAAAGGATGTAGTTAGAAATATTTTCAAAGGCTAGATATACATTTTGTTATTTTTTAGCACGAACTATTATTTGACAATTGAAACAAGGAGAAACATTATTAGGCTTATTATAAGGAAGGCAAAAGATATACACAAGAGGAATTGATTTTAACATCAGCGTAGCAGAGACGGTATCAGGGAAAGTCAAGGGCGGACAAAAATGTTAGGGAAAAGAAGAAATTAAACTTGGTAAACGGAAAAATACTATAGGGCGTCATGAACCGGATCACCGACTGCCCTCCTTAGATCCGCTGGGAATTCTTTTAGAACCAGATTTCCAGGTGGCTGTTAGCACATCAACCTCATGAGAAGACAAACGAGGCCGAAGGGATTCGTTTAATGGATATCTGGCGCTAGGGCACTAGGCGCACGACCAGACAACATGTTTAATGTTGCGATAATCGTGACACTAAGCGTTGAGACCTCTCTCCACGACCTCACTACACCGGAGATGCTCATCCAACGTATAATGACTGGACATGACCCGTGATATCATCCGAATGAAGTCACAAGCCTTATTCATCCCCTAACCATGGCTTATTTGTTCCTTTGCGATTTCTAAACTTCCACAACGTTCATAAAAAATCCTTAAGAAAGGAAAAAATAAAGAATCACGTCCAAACAAGGAATATATAAAATTCCATCAACGGCTGAATTTGTCGTTAGCTTCTGCCGATAGGCTTTGAGGGCAGTTATCAACATGCCCCTCCATAGCTCTTTCACTGCCAACTGTCTGGTGGCGACTGAGTTAGGAAATGGGGGCAAACAGTGATAATCAATATCTCAAGCCTTGAGCGCAGTCCACTGGACCTAAAAATAGACAACAAGAGTGATTTGACCCGATCGGTGAGAGGGAGAGGTGACGATCTGCTTATAGGAGACATTGGGGGTCGATGGGTCAATTAGGAGGTATTGGAAGGCTGCAGCGGTGATCACGAAAACTGTTGGGAACGTGTGATGGCATTATCACAGTTCCTCGATGGCGGGGTGGTTAACGCACTCAACTAGAGACTGGGAGATCGCAGGTTCGATTCCTACTTGAGGACATATCTTTTCTCAGTGTTTCCAATAAAGGTGAATTTTCACCGTTTCTTCATTCTCACCGTTCCGGTCATTCTTTCTCTGTCTGTTTTCCAGTGGACACGTTCATAAAAAATCCTTAAGAAAGGAAAAAAACAAAGATTCACGTCCAACCAAGGAATATACAAACTTCCATTGTTCCACGAAATTTGCCAATTTTCGAGCGTCCTCTGACAAGAAATACCGAAAAACTCCTTGAAGCTACGCGATCATCTTCTAATGCCTAACTGTACGCCTTTTCTCATTACCATTCCAATCTAAGTGTCCACCTTCTCATTACCTGGAATGAAGCAATGCAAAAGAATTCAAACTAAGGTAGTCGGATATGATTTTTCAGATAAAGAACTAAGAAACTCCCCCGTTTTTTTTGCTACAGGAATTGCAAGGAGTGCTTTCCATGCTCCATCGAATGGACAGTATCCTTGGAACTGTAACGATGTGGACATGGTCCTTGGTGGGTAAATATAAAACCATCAGTTTTGTGGGGAGAATGTATGCAGAACAGCCTCTTTTATGATCACCCTCACCACTACTGTCATAATAATTAGCATAGACGCAATACATAGCTGTCATCATCGAACGAAAGCTACAGTGATATGGGCACTACAATGTTTAGCGCGAGCATCTTTGTGTGTGCAAAGAACAATCGTTGCGTTTAAATAATGTATTATTATTTCATCGGGAAACATAAATTGTTTGAGTGTAGATCTATATGAAATGCTGTTGTCGCCGAAAAAGGATCCTTGATTTTGCGTATTCCGATCAACGGTTGAATAGAATTTATGCATCGTAGGACATAGCGATCAGATGAAACATTATTTCTCTCGTTAATCCGTTTACAAATCGGTGCCAATAACCGCATTTTCAGCATACATTAAGTTGGTAGAGTAGTCATGATCATATTGAAATCGACGCGAATATCATGTAGTAAGATAGAAAGATTATCAACATGATGACAACCCTATGACATACCGTGGGAGTTGAAGTCTTCCTGAACCAGATGAGGTGTGATGTATAAGGGAACAATGTCTGCCTTTGATTCGGATTTGACAACCGATAACTTCAATATCTGGAACCGAGGATTAACTCGGCCCTGGCGAAAAATATTAAAATTGTGGAAGATCTACGTCAGAAGTTAACCAAATACTTCATGTTAAACCTAGAAAAATCATGAGAATGAAATTTAGGGACACTTAGGGTTTTTGAAGTCCCATGAAGAAATGCCTGTTAGTTTCTAATATTTCCGAGAGGAGGAGCCACTTACTTCGGTATTAGCATCCATCAAAGGACACTCTAAGGCCTTTACGAGGTAGCTTAGGAGAGGAAATGATTTTCTTTTTTCGAAAATTTATAGGTACATTAGAACATGTTCTCTCAATGTGATTGTCAGACTCTCGCTCTTCAGTGAACAAGGGAGCGCAGAAACTAGTTGTGGTTTCTATGTTTCTTCATTGGGTAGCGGTATGGTCCAATTGTTCGCAATTAGGGCATGCCCTGAGGCACAAAAAGGTGAACAGATAGACGAGCCCCGTTCAAAAGAACAATGTTTGGAAGAGTAGATCCGGCGAAAGTCACATGAGACTGATAGAAAATAAGTTCTTATACTCCTCGATTTATGCTGAACGCATTTGCTCGTAAACACTCACATACACACATACATACAGACATTTGCCGATCTCGACGAACTGAATCCGGGCCTCGGTTGGTAAATCGATTTTTTCAGTGATTGCATAGCCTTTCGTTATAAGAGAAAGGCCAAAAGCGAAAAAATTTAGAGATTTTCTACACTATTGAGTAAATGAAAATATGTTATCTACAGAAAGAAATATATATTGCATGCATCTAAACTACGTGTTTGGTGATGTGGTTCGCGTGAATTGAATTTCTTCAAAAACTACATGTTTCAGTTTATTATTTTAGGCTAGTTGAGCATTAAATAGTTGTTGAACAGTATGTTTGAGAAAGAGGTCCATCCATAAGAGATTGTCGTCCCTGTTTCTGAAAACAGCGAATCCGATTCGTAATAGACGAGTGATACTCACCATCCTCACGAGCCAGACCGACAGTTCGAGCGAGTTTCAAACTCAAAATCATTTCGAACTTAATTTTTTGATGGTTTTCATTAAACGCAGTTATTGCCTATTACGTAATTTGTTCATTTCAAAATCGAAATTTCAGACCCACTAAGAAATGTTGTTCTGGATCCGCCCCTACTTGAAGCAAAACTATTAATTAGCATAAGTAGAATTAGCCGAAGACTACACACTAAGAAGACTGATATCTCTTTCCTTCCCCCATACAAACGAGAAGCGTCAGAGGTTACAGCGCCTCTATTGGAGGAAGGTAGGAAGCTTAATGTAAAAGTTTATGTGTGTGCGTGTGTGCATCACTATGGGAAGTACCACCTTTACTCGCAAGTGGCGTTACTGTTACTGTCTCCAAATTTTGGACAGAGTTGCCGCTCTTCTTGATATGCAGTGTTCGTATTAACTCAATGTTGTCTTTCGGCTAACTATTTTATCATGCGGGGATGTAAGTGTGAAGGGGATGATAACCCACAGCCTATCTTGGTATGCTTACTGGGTGAAGGTGATTGGGATGAGAGAGGAGTGGGTCGTTTGAGGTGGGTGGCTTGATGGGGGGGGGGGGCTTGATGAAAGGGGACTTGATTAGGGCAGGGAGGTTTAAAGAAGGGTGGTACGTAATGTGGGGGTAGGGGGGATGCAACCAACCAACATATACCCAACCAACGCACCACATACTGGGACCAAAAGGCCAAGGGCAAGGAGCTTATAGAAAAACCCCTCCTCTGCATCGGCCCCGTCCGCCGATGTTCCGGACCCCATTGACATGACTTCGGCGGCTGCCGGTTCAGGGAACCCAACCACCTCCCAGCTAAGTTCATACCACCTTTCCAACCGACAAAACCCTTTTTCAAGGAGATATCGAACTGCCGGCGTTTGGCTGACCACATCCTCCAGCAAACGATAGCAGACACTACGCACAACGCAACAAACAACGCCTGCCGACCTCCCTGCAATACACCCTGCGGTCATTAGAAGGACAGTACGCCGGTCCACTCACCAACGCGTGCACGAAATTTTGTACACAGGTGTAAACTTGTCCAAGTTCATGGGCAGACTGTGCTCACACGATAAAAGTCGGCGACTATCCCAGCAGCATGCTGGTTAAGTGCAGACAGCTAGTTCACCGAAGATACTCACATCACACTCAAATCTTCACCGACGGCTCCAAAGCGGCTGACGGTACAGGAGCGGGGAGCAGCGATTTGGGCAGGGCCGGCGGAACACGTGGGTAGTATGGGAAGTTCTACCCACTCTAAAATTACCGAGGGGGGGGGGGGGAAGTACCCACTCGAAAGTTTGGAACAAACCAATACCTGAGATTAATCACGTGTGTTTCGCGCACAAAATGCATGCATCTGCAATTCTCGATGTTCAGCAATATCATATATTTATTTAGATATCAATTTCTTTGCTATTTAAATTTCTTGAAAATATGGGATTTGTTTGAAATTTGAAATTCTTTTTTATATGCATACTAAGGGGAATACATTTTGACACATTTTGGAATTCAGAACGATATACAAAAAATGCAATTTTATTTAGACTAAAGGATTAAAATTTGCAATTTTTTAACAAGAACTATTATTTGATTAAAAATTGAATCAAGGAGCTTTTAATATGGAAGTAAAAAGACATACCCAAAAGGGATTAATTTCAACATAAGAGTAGTAGAAACCACATCAAAGAAGTGAAGAGAAAGCGAACAATAATGACAGGCAAAAAAAAAGAAATTAAACTTGCAGCTTTTTGGCAAACGGAAGATCATTGTGAGGACATCATGAACCGGGTCGCTGACTGGCCTCCTTGGATCCGCTGGAAACTCCTTTGGGATAAGATTTCCAGGTAGCTTTTAGCGTGTCAACCAAAAGGGAAGAAGTAAATAAATTTGGATTTATCGCGTCTAAAACTATGTGTATGAGAGATATATAGGGAAGATCGGGAATAGCCAGCATATCTCGGACTGGAACAAGGCCGAAGGGATTCATTCTAATCCGCCTTCTCATTACCATGCCTTATCTAAGTGTCCTCTTTCTCATTACCCGGAATGGAGCAATGCGCAAAAACTCAATCTAATATATGGGTCATTCCACGTCAGATTTACAACTAATTTTTTTCAAAAAAAAAAATTCTTGCATTCTTTAGCTAAAAATAATTGACACGAATTTTTTGATTTGGCTGAATATGATATTTTTTCAAGTTATTAATTTTTAAACTTTTGAAGTTTGAGCATTTTTCAATCATTGAGAACTATGAAAACATTTCGATATATGGAAAAAAATATTAACTAAAAAAGGTTGCGTTTTTAAATAAGCTCACCGAAAAAAAATTACATTTTTTTGTTTTGTTACTATGATTCAATTGCTGGCGTCGGCGGTAAAACATGATGATGAGTTATATTCTACCATACACTGATAAAATAAATTCATAAATAGAACGAAAATGATCATACAATGCACGAATTCATTCGTCGTTTTCTGCAACGAAGCATTTTCGTGCATTGTAAAAAGGCGCTTTCGTTTATTTCACCAACTGCACTTGCACAAATATTTACATGTTTAGTGTACATTGCAAGAAACTTTTCGTCGATGATGAAACTATTTCTGGTAAATGTTACGAAATGTTTCGTTTTTATTGAATGTTTGTATATAGCACGAACGATTTCGTTCGTCGCACGATTACATTTCGTTCATCCAACGGAAGTTTTCGTATATTTTACATATTATTTTTTCATCCGATCTTTTATAATCGATGTTCCACAAAATCGATTTTTTTTTTAAATTTAAGAGATCGATCTGGCAAAATCGATTTTATTTCATGACTATTATGGGCAGTGTAGCCACAATTAAATCTATACTAGGTGTCGAAAAATCTTTTCTATATGTTCTTTTCTATAGGAAAATTTATACCGGATTCTGTACCAAAGCAACAACAAAATTTCTTAAAAGAATCGTTTGAAGTATTTTTTTGTGATTCGGGATGGCGAATCAGATGCTGAATTTTTTGTGAATAATTCTTTTGGGGATGCTTTGGCCAAAACCGTGAATAGCTCAAAACCAAATTTCTTGTGATGATGAAGAATCTATTTCGTCAATAGCAAGAATTTTTTGATAAAATCAAGGGACTGCCCTTTCAATGATCAACCCTGGGGATAAACTGTTTCGAACAAATCAAATTATGGTCTAATCAATTAAGTAAATGTAATTTACACATAGATTTTTACAATTAGCGGTGGCATGTAGACACTACTTGCACGGCACATAAACCTAATGTGTGTATTTACAAGCAATATTAATCTTACACTCACATTGTATAGCTATAAGGCACATGAAAGTGTTTGAAGCAAATAGAAATAGGTAGGGCAAATAGGTATTGACAAACGTCTGCAAAATGCTGTGATAACTCAAGATGGTACCAAGTAAGGTATTTACATACGTAAAGTGAGTTTTGGTTTTACGATAGGCAGAATCGACATTGAGTAAATACTGCATCATGTTAAAAAAATCATGTTTTCCTCCAGCTGTCACATGTAAAACTATTAGCCAATTTAAACATTTAAAATTACTCACCTACAGTATTTATAATGGTGTTGAAATGCTCTATATCGCTGTAAAGCTTATTCTGAAAACGTACAATGTCGGTTAGTCCGATTCCTTCATGAAAATAATCCAACCAAAAAGCAATTGATGAAAATAATCCAACCAAAAGGCGTTGAGCGTACTAATTCCGTTACAGATTGTAAAGTACTCTATACACAGACTCTAGTATGTACTCACATGCATACCCTTTTTCTTTTTTTTTTTTTTACAATGGAGAAGACCTTTATGTCCTAGCCCAGTACACGTGCTATTGGTAGGGTCCAATCTACCGCACGGGGTGCACTGGGGGCGTGTCGGACTCGAATGGTGACCAGCCATTAATACCGACTAAACTCCATTGGGCTCCGCCATCATTCCTCCCAGGAACTACCTCTCGGTATTACTTCTGGGGGGATGGCTGTACTAAATGTACTCATTCACTCTCACTCACGCGTTCATACATCCTGTATGAGGCTTACTTGGGTGCTCTCTCAATCGCACTTTGATTCACTCTCAAACACTCCCACATGAGGCTGACTTGTGTGCTCACCTTACTCATTCCTTGCTAGGCTGACTTTTGTGCTAGCCTCTCCCAACCTGTGAGGCTGACTTTTATGCTCACCCTTAACATGCAATGTGAGACCTTATGCAGATTATAGTGCTCTATGCAACTGATTTCACTCACACTACTAGGGCTTTTGTTTTCCTCCAGCTGTCATATGTAAAACTGTCAATTTAAACGTTTTAAATAGCTTTCCTAAAGTATTTTTGATGGCATTTAAATGTACTGTGTCGCTGTAAAACTTATTCCGGAGACATGCAATATCATGACGGGATCATCATGCAAATAATCCGACAGAAAAGCTATTTTCGATTTGTTTTCCTTCAGCTATCGGAACATTACAACAGGTGGAGGAAAACAAATCGTTGAACGCAATAATACAGTTACAGATTGTCAAGTACTCTATTAAGATTTCTAACAGCTCATTCACAACCACAGAAGCAAACTCGAACTAGAGAAGTTTGGTTTGTTTTGCCCATGAAATACCTAACCTCAACCGGTTTTTGCAGAGCAAAATGTTTTGTTTTCTTCACGAAATAATTCACCGCTTTTTCTTTTTTTAACGGTGGTTCCAGTACAAAGAAGCTCCGGAGTAAACAGGAGCAAAAACCCTTGCTCCTTTTAATTCCAGTTTGCTACCCTAAGAAGAAAAAAGAGAAGAAGAGAGTACAGGAACGATTTTTTCCTGTTTGCTCCGGACTATTTCTATTTTCTTCCGGTACTGGAACGAAACTTATCTCGATTCTGTTTTGTATTTATCAAATCTGTCACTTTTCGCTTTCTTATTCTCTTCTTTCCTTTGAGGCAGACCCTTGTATAAAATATAGAAAAACTTCGTAATATTTGGGAATATCGTTATGATGGGCGGAGATACCAGGTATATTTTTCAAATTTCTTACTATTTGATAAAAAGACTTTATTTGCCTCTAACCCAGTTAAACTCATTCCGGAACCGGTTCGGATTTCTGAATGGAGTCATAATGGATTCCAAATCAAATGCAACAACCGATTCCGACTTAATCGGTTTCAGAATCGGTTATGGCATTTGATTTGGAATCCATACTGACTCCATTCAGGATACCGAATCAAATTCCGAATGGTTTGACCGGGAACGACCAGGATCTGAAATCGGTTGTTGATGTTGAGCCACAATTCTGCCGGCAATCGTTGAGATATACACCAGATATACAAAAATGTTTTAGAAATGTAAAAAAAATTACATTTTACATGCCTTCAAAATAAAGACCATCTGGCATCACTGATGGGTATTAAAAAAATCGATTTTGCCATATCGATATTTTAATCCAGGGATGAAAAAATCGATTTGTAGTAAAATCTAGGTTCTAGACTAAGTCTTGTTCTTTGTTCTACCACACAAAATATAAAAATAGAAAATATAATATTTGTGCAACAAATATTCAAAAAGTACCAACTCTTCTCAGTTACGTGTGGTTCTAGACACCTGAGAATGGCCAAGTGGGGCGAAGGAGGTCCTCGTTGGATTGTAGAGGAACGACTGGATCCAACGAATGTAAACAATTGGCACTGGACGAAGAAAAATGCTACCCCGCGGTTTAAGGATAAACTAAATGCCTTGCTTCGGGGCTACGTCATCAGAGTCGCTGGCCAGAAGTACAAAATCGTTGAAAGTCGAAAAGTTAGACGGCGAAGCAGTGGCCAACAATCGGAAAGGAAAGCTAAACATTCTCTAGGAGTGGAATATTGTGCTGAAATGAAGTGAAATGGTCGATGATGAGGATGTAATCGGGAAGGATAAAATTCCGAATCTCACGGAGGAAAATGACAGACGAGATCGAACTGACGGTCTCAGTGGATGCTTCGAAGAAGATTAAAGTTTTTACGTATATGTTGGACGTGGCGAGCTTCAAAAACAAGCATTAAAACGAAACTGCCAAAGGACTACGTTTTTCGATGAAGGCAAGGAGAACGGGAACCCGCTGATAAGGAACCCCTGTTTGCCAGCGGTTTCTTTAAACAGAAAATTGGGCTACAGACTGTGACTAGTGATGATAAAGTCGGCTGCGAGCTGGACGCTGGAGTTATGTCAAATCGGATCTCTTTAAAATCGGAGTATATCGATCATGAACCGACCAAAGGGCCGAAGACGAAATGATATCGAATCGAGAAAAATAGCTTTGATAATTCGCTTCAAAAAATTAAATCGTATTTTACAGTGTTTGCATACTGCGCTTTCAAATGTATTGAAACACTTCAAAACAATACTAGTTTTCGGAAGCATTACAAAAATATTTTACATAATAACGTTTTCGTAGATAAAATTGAAAAAAATATATTTCGCCGAGTGTTGTTATGAAATGTTGATTAGGCCATTTTTGAGTCGCCCTCTTATTTTGACCATTCACAATTTCGCCCTGCAGTGTCGCCAGAAAACAAAAACCAAATGTGGGTTTCGCCATGCTCGCCGGAGGGGAAAATTTGTTATTCTTCCCGGGCGTATCAAGCAGTTGGTTTTTGTTTAGGGCGACTCTGCTTACGGGCTTTGTAAACAATGATGCTTTCAATTTCGCTCGTACACACTACCTTAGAAATGCAGAGGCGTAATCCGCCTGGAGGCTTGTTTACAGTCGAAAGTGGGTTCCGCATGGTCTATGCCGGCGTCGGCGGTAAAACATGATGATGAGTTATGTTCTACCATAGACCATGCGGTAGACTTGGGTGAAACGCCCAACTCCTACTCTGCAGAAGGCAAAAAATTCTTCACATTTCCTTTCGATCATGCCCATATGCGCCTGCCTAGTTCTAGTTTTCCGTTCTAAGTTTATAACTGATTCGCTCTAGAATACCTATCCGTCTTTCAATTTCATTGCTTTCGTTTCTCTTAGTCTCAAATTTGCCGAAAATAGCCAACAAAATCGATACAGTAATATCGTATTTCATAAAATATCTCGTTTGACTACTGATACCGAATCGCAATAAACCTACAAAAGTTGTTTCGTGGTATTTACGAAAAATTCGTAATAAAAATAAAAACCGTGTCCATAGAACTACGAATGGTTTATCATATGTACGAAAAATTCGTATATTTTACGAAAGTTTTCTGCACAAAACCCATTCGTAGCAGATTTACGAATTCATTCTATCAGTGTAGACCATGCGGTAGACTTGGGTGCAACGCCCAACTCCTACTTAGCAGAAGGCAAAGAATTATTCACATTTCCTTTCGATATTGTCCATATGAGCCTGCCTAGTCCTAGTTTCCCGTTCTAATTTTATAACTGATTCGCTCTAGAATACCTATCCGTCTTTCAATTTCATTGCTTTCGTTTCTCTTAGTCTCCAATTTGCCGAAAATAGCCAACAAAATCGATACAGAAGTCTTATTAAAGCATTGTTTCTCCTACATCATCATCATTACCATCATCGTCATCATCAAGGCCGAACAATCCGGGTAATTCGAGGGTACATGGTTATTTGATTCACTAAAACACTTCAAACTTTTACATTAAACGCGCAATAGATGTTCCAAAAACAGAATAATTATTTTCTAAAACAACATATGAAAGCATCTTAATACCTGAAAATATTCAGAAATGAAAAGGCTGACAGTTTGAACTTACTACTACTCAAAAATATCATCGCCAAAAATAATAATCATAAAGTTAACCCTTATCATGAAATTCCGACGCACATCGTACAGACAGTACAAAAAAAAACTACGAGCAACCCAAAACTGAAGAACAATCACCCACTTGAGTGAAAATTACGGTGCAACTGTTCACCCTGTTACGAGATCCTAAAGGGCGCTTCCACAGCTCGTTAGAACTCAAACCATGCCAATAATACGAGGGAGAGAGTACATACCAGGGAAGGTAGGATCGAACACAAGACCGTGTTGGAGCATTGCAATAACTCAAGCCATAATGTAACCGGATATGTGTAGCAAAGGAGAAGAGGTTCTTCGCGCGTTGGTTGTTTCCCCCGGGGGGAAATTGTTCGTCGAGCTTTGACCGGCGCTCAACGGTACGGCGGCGGTAGTACAGTTACTCTAATGGTGTCGCCTCCTGGATAGTCCCGCGCAACACTAGCTTCCTCTCGCCGACGCCGGTCGCCGACCATCGGCCCGTACGGGAGCGGGATTGTTAGACGTGTAATTCAGGAAGCAGAAAGAAAGCAAATACTATACGACACCGGATATCAGTTTAAATAAATTATAATTAACCTCAGCGTCGTCATCGTCGTGCTATGGTCGTCCTGGTCGTTACCGCGGTGCCACGATGCGATGCCAGGGCGGCCCTGAATTGGCCATCTTCACTCTTGCAGCCAGCAGTAGGAGTCGCACACGGTCGATCTGGCCGAGCAGCTTATTATTATTATTGGCCACTGGGAACCTTTTACACCCGAGATAGGTTCGTTTGCTGTCAGCAGAAAAATATCGCATCCCGTTGAAAATATCGGATGATTCGAGAATGCGTCTAGCTCTAATAAATGAGAAAATATTAATCTCCGCTGAGTGCTTATCTCTGTGGGTTGACGGGGCACGGGGGTTTTCGGTCTAGGCGAAGAAACGGTTTTTTTGACAGGCGACTCCAACGTGGTTTCTTGATTCCTATGCTCGTTCGAAGTACCTTGGAAAAAGAAAATTATTTACTAGATCGGTTGAACGGGAAGTGATCGTTTTTCTGTTTAAATTTAGCAACAACCGTGGCAATTCGTCAATCAAAGTTGAAGTATCTTCTTGTTTTACAATAATGTGTAATACTACGTTCAAACTACGTGTTAAAACGTGTTTTAACGCTATCTTGATGACATTTTTCTTGTTGCTAATTATTATAACAGGTTTTAACTCTGTAGTGTGAACCTAGTATAATACTACGTTCACACTACGAGTTAAAACGTGTTTTAACGCTATCTTGATGACGTTTTTCTTGTTGCCAATTATTAAAACATGTTTTAACTCTGTAGTGTGAACATAGTATAAGTTTACTCTGAAGATTCGAGGAAAATGTATATTTTCAATATTTTACGATACATAGTGTAATTATATTTAATCAATTTCAAACGAATTATAGTTTACATATATTTATATCGCAATTCTAAACCATATAAACAAAAGCGTCGTAAAGTCATCTATTGTGATTGAAAGCCTAATGTATTGAATAAGAAATGCAATATAAACCGAAAAGGATTGCACAATAAAATATTATGAAAAAATAACCTTACCAAAACAAGCAACTAATCAAAATAGAAACTCACCCGACATCATCAAAACACTAACGCCACCATTTGTATTTTTTCTTTCAACTTGACAGATACACGAGCGAACGAGCAAAAACTGTCGCCGTAAAAACTTGGTTGGCCACGCGTATTCTTGGGTTATTAACACACTGTTTATGTTGTTATTGCTTGAGAATACACGTAGTTGACAAGTGTTCCACATCGATAACTGACATCAAAGGACTTCTCTCGCTCCTCTAGCAGTGTAGCATCATCATTCCAACAAAGTAGTGAAAAGTGAGAAAGAGAACCATCCGCATCCAACCTTATGTCGGCCATCATAACGCCATAACGATAATCGTTGATTAACATCGCCTTCCGCTCGTTATCATGGCAATCTGATGCCGGCGACGATCAATTATTATTGTAACAGCTCTCTAGCAAGGGCAACAAACAGGCAGGCCGGCGAGGGTGGCGAAGGGGAGAAAAGGTCAGAAAATCAAACGTTTCGAACGAGTCGCCAAGCCCACGGAACGGTGAAAATTGAGTGGGTGGGTTTTTCCAACGCGCCTGAGAAAGGCAACAGCTGCCCGCGGATCACTGTGGATACAGTCTGCCTATACTATAGTAAATTGTAGGTACCTACGTAATGCTCATCCGGTCGTGGCAGTCATTCAGCGATTCAGTCGACAGTGAACACAGTTGCTGCTGCTGCCTCGTAGACTGTTCCTACCTGATACGTGTAGATAGGCACGAGGCACTTTTCGCCAATGTTCGGTTCGCTCGGTGGAACGCTTGAATGGGTATGCTAAACGATAAGCACAGTTCATCCCATGCTCAATGACGTTTCAAGAGTGGCTGATTCTACGGAATTATGGCAGCTAGGCGCTTCCTTGGTGACACAACTGGATGATCCCAGCGATTTTAATAAATGATGGTTCGTTGGAGATTTGCCTTCCAAATTTACGCTCCGAACCAAGCGGAGTGAATTGAAGCCGTGAATAACTAGTGCGAACGAGCAGAACAAATTAGGTGTTTGAAATAGTTTAACAGATAGTTGACCTTTGAAGTTTATTGAGTGTTGCATGTCGGCAGGAGTGATTTAGGCGCTAATGTTTCTGTGAAAATTGTTTAGTATTGCAAAAGTGACCATCAATCTCGTTTTTAATTCTCGGACAACATGTTTATTGTATATTTCAAAAACCTTTTGAGATTCTTAAAAATACACTACAAATTAACAGCGTTTTCTTTTTTACACGGGGTTACACTGGTGTAGTGAAAAAAACAGGGAAATACTGACTACATCCAAGTTTGAATAAGTGTGACGTCGAATACATTGGTGTAGTGCAAAGTCAAAATCAAAATAGCAATAAAACACAAACACGGTTGCAAGGTTTTTTACTCATTTCAAATAAAAAAAATTATTTTTCACGAAAATCTCCGCCTTTGTAACTTTTTTTTACTGTGTATCCCGGTAAAGCTCAGTAGCAAGAGCCCCCTCGAACTGGGTCTCAGGGTCGGCTTACTACTGGGTAATCGGAGGGGTTTCGCGGACAACTGTGCAGGGTACTATCAATTGACTAAACTAGGTTGTGAAATAAACAAATTGAAAATGTAATCTAAACTTCGGAAAACTATTTTATTAATGAAAACTTTACCTTTAAAATATTTACTTTTATTTATTTTTTTATTTTTCATACGTTTATTTGACACGGCATTTGCAAAAGCTTTTTACGCCAGTTTCTTTTTTTACATAGCACGTTACAAAAATCCTTAAGACTAATTTTAACTATACTAGTACTTTGTCTAAAACTAACACTGAAATCACTTTATTGTTTGCTTTTTTCCTTACATTGTTGTATTTCATAATGATCTAGTATTTTCGGGTGTATTTATTTACTTTTTTCTGTTATTGTCTAAATTTAAAACTAAATATTCTAGGACACTTTAATTGGTGAATGATTAGCCTTGGATGAGAGTATGAGGAGATGAATTTAATTAAATTTTGACAGACGCTGTTTTTAGAAAATGATAGATAAGTTCCATGTATAGAGGATCGCGATACGCCAGGATGTCTCTAACAGGAACATGGATTGGTCTTCCTCGGACTTGTAAAGAATCTACTAATTGTGATCTGGCTTCACGATATTCAGTGCAGGACCAAACAACATGCTCAATGTCATGGTAACCTTCTCCACAAGCACAATGATTACCCTCAGCGAGCCCAATACGACGGAGATGCGCATCTAAAGCATAATGATTGGACATGAGCCTAGGCATCACACGGATGAAGTCCCGACTTACATCCAATCCTTTGAACCATGCCTTCATTAATACTTTAGGGATAATTGAGTGTAGCCATCGTCCCATATCTCCATTGTCCCAAGATGTTTGCCAACTAGCAAGTGTCCTCTGTCGAGAAGCGCTATAAAATTCATTGTAAGCGATGGGTCTTTCATATATTTCACCATCTAGTGCACCAATCTTGGCTAAATTATCAGCTTTCTCATTGCCCGCAATAGAGCAATGGGCGGGGAGCCACACTAGGGTAAATTTATAACATTTTCTTGTCAGGTTACTCAGAGATTCTCGTATCTTCCCCAAAAAGAATGGATCGTGATTATCAATCCTCTTTGAGCGTAGAGCTGCAATTGTGCTGAGACTATCAGTGAGGATAAAGTAATGGTTCGGGGGTAAAGTATTAATTATTTGAAAACTATAGTGAACTGCTGCTAGTTCCGCTATATAAACAGAGGCGGGTTCTGCAAGTTTGAGAGAAATTGAAAAATTATTGTTGAAAATACCGAAACCAGTGGCCTCACTGATTCGTGACCCATCAGTGTAAAACATTTTAAGGCAGTCTATGTGTTGATATTTACTTGTGAATATTTTAGGGATCTCCCGCGAGCGTAGATGATCCGGAATTCCACGAATCTCTGCTTGCATGGACGTGTCGAAGAATAAAGTGGATTCAGGAATATCTAGTATATTGACGTATGTGGGAACATACCTAGCAGGCGTTATTTCTTGTGACATGTGATTGAAATACACTGTCATGAATCTGGTTTGGGGTTGAAGCTCGACAAGTCTTTCAAAATTATCAATTACCAGTGGGTTCATAACCTCACATCGAATAAGTAAACGAGAAGAAAGATCCCAGAATCGGTCTTTTAAAGGAAGAACTCCCGCTAGTACTTCAAGACTCATCGTATGGGTCGACTGCATGCAACCTAAGGCAATTCGTAAACAGCGATACTGTATCCGTTCCAGTTTAATAATGTGAGTGTTCGCAGCTGAACGGAAACAGATGCACCCATATTCCATTACTGAAAGTATTGTTGTTTGATACAATCTTATCATGTCACTTGGATGAGAACCCCACCATGATCCAGTTATTGTTCGCAGAAAATTTATCCTTTGTTGGCATTTCGTTATTAGATACCTAATGTGGCCTCCCCATGTGCCTTTAGAATCGAACCAAATTCCAAGGTATTTAAAAGTCAGGACTTGGGCTATCGTTCTACCAACCAACTGAAGCTGAAGCTGAGCCGGATCACGCTTCCTTGAGAAAACGACCAACTCTGTTTTCTCCGTAGAGAAATCGATGCCCAGTTTTAAAGCCCAAATTGATAAATTATCCAAGCTATCTTGCAATGGTTGTTGTAAATTTATAGCTTTTGGTCCTGTGGCAGAAACCACCCCATCATCTGCAAGTTGTCTTAAAGTGCATGGGCTGACAATACAATTATCAATGTCATTCACGTAAAAATTATAGAGAAGGGGGCTTAGACAAGAGCCTTGTGGGAGGCCCATGTAACTTATTCTGAGTGTCGCCAAATCGCCATATGAAAAATGCATGTGCTTTTCTGACAATAAATTGTATAAATAATTATTTAATATCGGTGAAAGACCACATTGATGTAGCTTCTCCGAGAGAACATCAATGGAGACTGAGTCGAATGCTCCTTTTATGTCTAAGAACACAGACGCCATTTGTTCTTTTTTTGCGTAAGCGAGTTGGATTTCTGACGAAAGTAGCGCCAGACAATCATTCGTTCCCTTTCCTCTCCGAAAACCAAACTGGGTATCTGATAGCAAGCCGTTCGCCTCAACCCAATTGTCGAGACGTCGTAGGATAATTTTTTCCAACAATTTCCTGATGCAGGATAGCATTGCAATCGGTCGATACGAGTTATGATCGGAGGCTGGTTTTCCCGGTTTTGGAATAGCGATAACTCTCACTTGTCTCCAGTCGTGCGGGACAATGTTCTGCTCAAGAAGCTTATTGAATAAATTCAACAAGCGTCTTTTTGCTAGGTCAGGCAGATTCTTCACCAAGTTGAATTTAATTCTGTCTAGTCCCGGAGCATTATTGTTGCATGAGAGGAGTGCAATTGAGAATTCCATCATTGTCAAAGGCGAATCTATGAAATCGTTACTTGTGGGAGCATCGCGAGTGATTTTCTGCGCAGGAGCAGAATCGGGACAAATTTTCTTGGCAAAATTAAATATCCAACGATTCGAAAAATCTTCGCTTTCATTAGTCACGTTTCGATTCCTCATTCTTCTGGCTGTGTTCCAAAGAGTACTCATTGATGTTTCTCTTGACAAGCCATTAACGAAGTGTCTCCAATAACTAGATTTTTTGGCATGAAATAATTTTCAAAGTTCTCACGTATACCCCCTTTCTGTTTCATAATTTCTTTGTAGGCAACTTGTTTAGCTTTATATGCATCAGAGCACTCTTTGTCCCACCAAGGATTAGGGGGCCGTCTATTTATTGTCATTCCAGGATTGCATTTCGTTTGGGCTTGTTCTGCTGCTTCAATAATTAAACCCGCTAAGAATTCATATTCTTCGGTAGGGGGTAGCTCTTCTGTCGAAGCAAGAGAAGTGGAAATTAATGTTTCGTATGTTTTCCAATCAATATTTCGTGTTAAGTCATAAGGAACATTGATTGAATTCGTAAGGCCTAATTCACTGTTAATTGAAACAACGATTGGCAAATGATCGCTACCGTGAGGATCAGGTACAACCTTCCACGTGCAATCTAACCGAAGTGATGTCGAGCACAGAGATAGATCTAATGCACTTGGACGTGCAGGAGGTCTGGGGATGCGTGTTGTTTCGCCAGTATTTAAAACTGTCATATTAAATTCGTCACAAACATTGTATATCAAAGAGGATCGATTATCATTGTAGAGGGAACCCCACAATACTCCGTGCGAGTTGAAGTCTCCCAGTATCAGACGCGGAGCAGCCATCGATTCCACTACCTCAAAAATTTGACGTTGTCCAATTTGAACTTTGGGAGGTATATATATAGAAGCGATAGACATGTCTTTGCCTTTAATATTCGTTTGGACTGCTACAGCCTCAATGCCAGCAATCATGGGGATGGTAATTCTATAGAAAGAATAGCACTTTTTAATTCCTAGAAGCACTCCTCCATACGGGGTGTCTCGGTCTAGGCGAATAATGTTGAAATCATTTAAGTTGAAATTAATGTTTGAGGTAAGCCATGTTTCACATAGAGCAAAAGCATCGCATTTTAAATTATGCAGTAAAATTTTTAAGGAATCAATTTTAGGTATGATACTTCTGCAATTCCACTGTAAAACAGTGATGGAATCTTTCATTGGAGGAGGTGAATTACCCATTGAAAGATACAATCGCTGCAAGGATGGGCCATTGAGCAATCAGCTGCTCTAAAAATGTTCTAATTGTTGGGAGGAAAGCTGAAAGTATACTCTTTAGTGGTTCAGAAATATTGAATGCTTTAAAAATCCAATCAACAATTTCAGAAAATTTCAATAATCCAATAATCCTCAGAGGAAGTCGAAATTTTATTATTTCCAGTAATGGTGTTCTGTTTGGATTGTACGTTCCCAAAACCGGGCGGAATTGATTTCGGTTTTGAATCGGAATTTTTCGGTTTTGGGCGCAGTTTATCTATTGGTGGAGAAATTTTAAGGCCCTTGCTTGGCAGCTTGGGAAAAGAAGACTGTTTTCTTTTTCTGGAATTTCCGGGTAAAACAAATGATGTACCTTCGCACGCTCCGTCAGAGTCAGACTGTTCCGAAAATAGAGATGCGTAAGTGTTTTCTAAGAAGATGGGTTTAGGGGTAGCATTTTTCAACATTTCTGCATAGGAGCGCTTAGACCTCTCCTTCAAGGATCGTTTAATTTTATCCTCACGCAATTTATAAATGGGGCATGCAGGGAGCTCATGTGAGTTTTCTCCGCACATTAAACATTTTTCTGAATTTTCATTGCATGTATCCTCTTGATGAGAACCCCCACATTTGCCACACCGTGCCTTATTGGAACAGTAAGTGGCTGTGTGGCCAAGCTGTTTGCAATTAAGGCAATTCATTACACGAGGGATAAAAAGGCGAACAGGGAGACGAATCTTATCGATAATGACATAGTTGGGCAGCGCAGACCCAGCGAAAGTCACTCGAAATGAGTCAGACAGTCGATAAACTTTTTTATCTCCTTCGTGTGATACTGAATGCAATTGCTTGCATTCAAGTATTTTTACGTCTTTAAGTATGGTGTCTTTGAAACGACCAACCCCATGCTTAACTAAGTCATCAACAGTCAAACTCGATTCTGTGATGACCCCATCAATTTCAATTTCCTTTGAAGGAATATACGCTCTATATTCACGCGTAAAAAGCTCGCAAGAAGCAATTGCATTGGCTTGTTTGAGACAACCAACGACAATGCGTATTTTATCTTTATTAACTTTGACGATCTCTTTTACATCCGAGAAGTCAAATCTTTAGAAATTTGAATGATATTTAGCGCCTTTGCTTTACGCCTAATAAATACAATCCATGGTCCCGTTGACGACTCTGGGTAAATTTTAATTCTAGTCGGATTTACATTTTCAGCATAAGGCTTAGGGGGAGGGTCTGTTACTCGTTCTCCCATCTCTTCATCCATTTTACCTAGTAAGAAAAACTATCACAAAAAGGAATGAAAAATATACCTGTTATCTGCTATCTATTAGGTGACGAAGACACCGGTAGAACACACCTCATGTGTTACGTTGTAAACTCGGTGCCCGTTGTTTGACAATGTGACACTTGCTGTCCTTCTTCGTCGCGTTGCTTCTTCAGTAGAGAAATAGTCCTACCTGCAACACTTCAAAACTCTCTCCGATTAAGCTGCTCGTCGGTATCACCACCACAAGCGCGCTTTCTCCGTTTCCACCACCTCGGTAGACAAATGTGGCTACCTGTGGCTTGCTGCGAAAATCCCACTGTCGATGCGGCACTTTTCGGTGCCACTTGTTTTCCTTATTCGTCGTACCACTTCTGCGGTAGACAAATAGAGAAAATGGGTCTACCTGTGACGCTTCCCTCTCGTCGATTAGAATTGCCCGACGACACCAATACACTATATTTTTTTCTGTGTGTACAGGCACGATCACTGTCGATTTCTGCCACCGCAGTAGACAAATTCGTCTACCCGCGGTTTGCTGTCAAAATACCACTTGTCGAGGATGCCGTTGACCACGCCTCCGACGTATCAACTGTCGACTCACACTTAACAAACTCGTCTCTCACTCTCTCTCCCACAATAACGCATACAGCGTCTCGCACTCCGTCACTCTCTCGAGAACAAAACCTTCCACCTGGAGGCACAACCGTCTCGGTCGGTTGCAAAAACTGTTATGTTTACTTTTATTTAACTATTGCTTGTGTGTGAGTGTGTATGTGGGTTGTGGGTTTATACTGGTACGTACCGCTGCTGTTGCTGAAGGTTGCTGGTGGTTCGGGGTCGTCCTGTGAGCGCTCGCGTGGTTGCTGCTGACGACGATGGGGTTCGGGAACTGGTGACAATGGTGGCTGCTGTTTCTCGTTGGTGGGTTGGCGGGTTCTTGTCGGCGTTTGTGCAGTCTAATGGCGGCTGCTGCCGTCTTCCCTCATTGACTAGTATCGACAGGCCCATGACGATACCGGAGTGACCGTGCCGAGAGGAGTAAGTCCTCCGTAGCGGTTATGGCCCAAGGCCAGAGGACGATCGCTGGTCTTTGACGGGTTAGACGTAGCAAGCATCCAGGGCTTGCTAGGCCGAATCGTGTGCTGCCGGGTGGTGATGATCGGGTCACCCAAGGCATGGAAAATTGTTTAAAAAAACCAAAAGGTCCTGAGGGAGTTCAGGGAACGGGTATTAGTCCAACTCCTAGTAGCTAGCTTTAGATCAATTCGGATCAACTCTTCATTTTACCTGAACGAATATCTATCTCCTCACGTATCAGTACACTGATAACAGTATGTTAATTTACTCAACTTTATGGTCTTAAGCACGCGAACGCCAGATTACTTCTGATCTCTGGCGGGGTTCCCGTAGGATGTTTTAACCCTAGCGTAGCGTAATATTTTGGCGGTTTTTCGTTACCTTCTGTGGGCGAGCGTTGGGTGTGTCGCGCTACTATTTTTCGCCTGCCGTATAACAGCTTTCCTCCCCTTTCGTTATCTGTTATACGGATTGGTGTTCACTGCTTTTAACACCCACTTGTACCCACAGTGTTGCTTTAATGTGTTAACAATAATTTGTGTTGTTTTAATTCCTACTAATCCTACTTTTATCAATTAACAATTAACAAACAATTTATTATTTACATTTTATACTACTAAACCTACTAATAATTAACCCTTTTACATTTAGTGACGTGACAGCACAACTAAACATTTAGGCACATATTTAAAACAAATAGTGGGCTTTGTAACAAACGGTTACACCTTTTTATGAGTAAAAACCCCTTTTTTCGAAAAATTATCTCAAAAACTCAACTCAATGAAATGTAGCATCCGACTACAGAGCGAAAGTATTCTTTTGATCTCGAAAAAATATCTCGGCGGCCATGTTTAACTCAGCAATTTGGTCATCGATGACCGACTGTTGAGCATTGTTGAATTTCGAAACACGCCTATTAGTTTCGTTCCAGTACACACACTGAGAAACAAAAATATGCATAGTTAGCATACTTTCTATTCCCGTCTCTTTTCTTCTGCTGTGATTTTTATGAATTTTCATGCATATACTTCTAGAAAGCATTCAATGAGTGGATAGACCGAATATGTCCAATGTATAAAATTTATAGCAGAGGAAACGAGAGGCAGATAGAAAAGTATGCTATCGATGCATAAATAAAATTCTGCGTGCAGAAGCTGTTCTGGATACAGACACTTTATACACAGAATAGCGAAGTGTCAAAAATTGCATCCGGACTGTCAAAAAGTGCAGCCAAACGAGCATGGTGATTTTGAGAGGGAAAGTGCAAGAGAAAGCCCATGCAAAGCTTTTAGGAGCTTCCGTGAAGCCAGTTTACGTTCATGGTTGCTAGTTTTACTGTTTCTCTCTCCGCAAGTCTGTTATATAAAGTGTCTGTAGTTCTGGAGTAAACAGGAGCAAAAAATACTTGCTCCTTTTTATTCCGGTGTGCTACCACAAGTGGAAAAAAGAGGAGAAGAGAATACAGGAACGGGTTTCTACCTATTTGCTCCGTACTTCCAGTTTCTCCTATAGTTACTATACTGGTATCTCTTATTTCAGGAAGAAAACACTGGCATCCCATGCAAATGTTCAAACCCTAGCTTAGTAATTTCATTGTTAATTGAAGAAATAATGTAGTTTAATACTTGTGCGAAAATCTTTCGGTGCTACAGAAAAAATAACGTTTATTTTCGTTTCTTTATGTCCGATAACACAAGAAAGATTAAAATAATTATCACCATAATCACAATACCTTTTCCATATACACCCAAAGAGAACATGTTTTGTGACGTCATGCTCGATTGGCTCCGCTCATTGTTTCCGCCTAACGATGAATATTTTTTTGATTAAATTTAACGTATATTTAAAATAAAACGACTGGAAAAAAAGTATATTTAATATTAAGAGCCACAGTCCTAAAAGACGTTCCTGACTCCTGCAGTAGAACACAAAGGGTTACGTCGTCAGCAAATTATAAACATGCTCATATGACTTCATTGCATGCTGTTCAAAATTTTCTTCCTTCATCGTCTCGCTCGTTACAAGATAAAAACAAAAAAAATAACTCACTCTTACCCGTTTAGAAAAAGAAAAAAAGTGAATCGTTGCAAGAAGATCCACCCTTTGATCGGCGATTTGGTCTTTAATGTGGATAAAACGGTTGTACAATGTCGCGACACGGATCTAATGTCGCGTCTCAGGATCCCGAAGCTGCAGCATTCTTTTAAGTTGATAAGCTTCAGGTCATGAATGGTAGCGTGCTTCCAATTCACTTGGAATTTGTGCAGAACCTGGAAGTATTCTGTGCTGCAGTGGCAACCGTAACATGTTTAGGATACCGACTTGCACCTAGAGGCGATCCGTTTCGACATCACCGGGAAAAGCCAGCACCTCCAAGGTAGCGGAGATTGGAGAGTCGGATCTCGAACAACCTTGCTGCTATTAAAAGGCTGACCGCGTACGGAGACGGCAAAATATCGGCGAAATTATATATGATCATTGCACCTCCTGAGCTTCGCATGTTGGGAGCTCACCAGCTGACGAAAAAACACGACACACTAATGCAACAATAGAGTGTCTTATCAAAATAGCTAAGGCGTTACACCTCTATGACCAAATTAACAATAGGAAGGCCAATTTCAGCGCAGGTCTACCGCATATCAGCGATGTCAATAGCTTTTGAACTAGTATTTGGGAGACCCCCGTACAATACCGCAATAGTTGGTCTGGATTCAATCCCAGCCAGGGTCGTTGAGATTTTTCTAAGGTGAAAAAATCTGAGGTCACGCCTACCTTCGGAAGGGAAGTAAAACCGTTGGTCCCCGGTCGCGGGGCGATATCTTGTCCAGATAGTGGGAGTCACCTATCTGGTGTCGGTGTTTGGCCTCGTAGCGGAAGTAGGCCGACGGAGAATAACTAGAACTAGAATTGAGATGAACTGACCTGGAAAATCTAGAGAGAACATTGAGGAGGACGTTTAGAACTAGCGAGAAAGCGCCATTCTCAGTCGGCGCTGGAAAGTTTCACATTGCCACGGGATGAAGGAGGACAAGGAATAGTCGACATCCAGGCACTATGTGTAACGCAGGTGCTACGACTGCGAGAATACTTCGTGGAAAATGCCAAACGCCACTGAATATATCAAGCAGTTTGTGCTGGGAACCACATATATTGCGCAAGCGAACTACAATCTTAACCCTCCGGAAGTTGTGCAAATGGCTCACTGAACGAGCACCCGCTGGAGCCCATAGACAATTTCGCTAGATTTTCAATGCCAGAAAATTAACTGCAATTTGCAGACTACGGAGGAGAAAATTGGAGAGTGGAGGCAGAAAGCTATGCAAGGTGCCCATCCACACCAGCTGGAGCAGCCGTACGTCTACAAGGCTGCATCTAACCTGTGGTTCAAGCGAGGTAAGCTCTCTTTAGTGATCGAGTCCGACATGATAATGCCGTCGAGGAATTGCAGGAGGTATGTTTGCTACCAAGACATCAGGCATATATGCCGGGTGTGCTATTCACCGCACGAGACCACATTATGGCAGGTTCGTGCGTACTAGTCAACGCATCCTATACCGACCGTTACATCGGCGCTGCTAAGATTTTGCACCTGCAACATGGTCTATTGGAAGAGATTGTGCTGAACTACCTTTATCTGTCTGTCTGTACCTGGTATGGCTAATGCCCGTTTCAAGCTGTACTGGGAAGTGGAAACGCACTGTTGCATCGGACCAATTCCTACACCACAACCGGCCAGATATACGAGTCTATGACAAGGCTCGACATCGCCGTTCCATTGGATCACAATCTGGTAGATGCTCACGGTGGAAGATATCGCCCACTGGCCGTTTACTGGCTGGTAAACCACCAACACAAACATGAGCCGTGCAGCGTTGCGGCGGGTAAATTTCGGGTCAATACTAATTAACACAGTATAAACTATACAAATAGATCTCCTTATTGCTTTTTATTTGATTAATCATTAATTTCGTTCCTTTCTTTCTAGTATCTATTTCATATATAAGAAACATGCAAGGTGCGGCGGAAACGTTTGGGGGGCAAAGCCCCCCTTGCCCTTTAGGTTGCTACGGCTCTACCTGCCTGCAGCATATCAAATGTAGACTGTCAGGGACCATCCATAAATGACGTAGCATTACATGGGGGAGGGGGGAGTTTTGTATTTTGTGATGATGTGTGACGACAGGAAAGGTACGGGGTCATGTCATGCTACGTAGCTTTTTTAAAGGGGAATAACTAACATAGTTTTTCATTTAAAAAAAAAATCGGTGTCAAGGGGGGGGACAGTTACCGTCAAGCTACGTAATTACCAGGGGTATTTAGAGGTTTGTGACGAAATGCTACGATGGGGGGGGGGGGGGGGGGGGGTGTTGAAAATCACTCAAAAATGCCATTTATGGATGATCCCTCAGAGTAAAATCAAGTAGTCGGCGCAGATCCGCTCTGCTTTCACTCTGACATCATCCCTTTGATTTGCGGCAAACAGGTCTCTCGCATCTCGCATTCAAATGTCATCTCTAGCCTCAGCTCAGCTTCTCGCCGTCACTCTGTAAGCATCCTGACAAACCTATTCTCACATATACTAGAGTCTGTGGTATTATAGATCCCGTACAGAGAATTATGCAACACTACCTACCTCTTCATTGTTCCTGGCACCCACAGTTTTTGCTGTAACTTTGAGTGACTTCGACCCGGTTACACAGTAGAGTGTATTGAAAACCTACTGTTTCGTGGCTTATAGCACTCCATTCATAATATTATTCCATGTAATTTATTTTATATTGTTACAAAAAGGTATTATAAACTGAATACACTGCAGTGTCTTGTTTAGGTGATTGAAATATTTCACCATGATATTCCACTTAACCCTGAGCGGCTTTTCTCCAGAATCCTGAATAAATATTCAGAGCAAGAAAACGTAAATATACGGATAAGGATTCAATCGAAATTCTGAGGCAGATTCCATTGGAATTCTTAAAAGCATTCTATTAAAATTCCGAAAAAGATCCAACAGAATCCTGAGCAACATGTCTTCAGTATTCCAAGAGAGTACCAGAATCCGCTCAACCGAAGTCAAATGACATTTATGCACTTCTAGTTTTAATCTAAAAATGATGCTTATTTGGCAACATTGCCGTTCAAAACTAGTATTTTCACATGATTCCTTGAACATTTTCCTTCTAAAATCATTTCGCTAATTGATTGTAGTGGCAACAGTGCCGGAGATATAATCACAAGAAACACAATTTTTTAACAATTTGTCAAATTTAAGTGTTCCCCTGGACCGAGGGGTGGATCAATCGACACAATACTTTGGCTTATTATATATTGGTTCTAAACGAACTATCTCTTCAAACTTAGTTATATTTCCTGAAGATCGATTTCAAGGTTTGGTTTTTTGGTCACCTTGCGCGGAATGACCAATATATACGTGAACCCGGAGCTATTCGGACAAATCGCCATTTTAGGTTGACAGATGCATCACTCCATGGCAGAGCTAGGTGACGATTTGCAAAATTTTAAGTTTTTTATCCTTATACAATGTATCCAGAGCGTCATTTTATTACAATGGAATTATGTTTACTTATGAAATATTTATTAGAGAAACTCCTTAAGAAGCAAAAAAATGTGTTACAGAAACTTAATTTGGTTAGTGACAGCTGTCGTTTGGCTCATCATGTATTTTCTTTACCGTAGCGCGCGCAATTGTGTGCGTAGCCGCAGGCCGCTGAGCGTTGGTTGATGGAATAGGGGGTCCGAATAGCCCCGTACGCTCATTTCGCACAAAAGATGTGAGCGTCTTTAAAATATCTGTGTTTCCACCCAAACAAAAATCATTCCATAAAATAGGAGCCTGAAGCATTCCAAAATACGTACTTGTTATTTTTTCCACCTTTAATTGTTGCTTTAAACACGGTTTGATGAATGATGACAATTGTCTTTGCTAAACGGTAGACGGTAAATAACTTGGCGCCCTTCGTGAGCGAAGGATTTTACAAAATTCTGTTTTGTTACAAAATGATGACAATATTCGCTTAAATTGCTGATTTTGAATGGTTTTTTGGCCTAAAAACAGAAATATTTTCCACATAAAAATCTTCTTCGTTCACGAAGAAGTCATAGAAATGATAGGGTCCAGGTTTCAAATCGATTAGCGTAGCAGTTGCCGAAAAATCGTGGTCACCGCTAAACCGTTTTCGAAAATGCACGATTTTATGGATAATTGCGTTTGAAGTTTCAAGTCAATACTGTGCAATGTTAAAATGAGTTTTAGGCGATCTGCATAGAGTTACCTATTTCGGCTCCATGCTGACCATCTTCTGATTCCGCAGCAATGTGAAGAATGTGATTTTGATGTTGATGACGTGTCATTCTTCCCTCTTTAGTGATCCCTAGCCTAGTCCTCCTTTGTAACAAACTGATCATCAAATCCGTAACATCCATCGTTGAAAACCCAGACGGGAAATGAAAGATACGATTTCGACTGGTGAAACTTCTTCAGGAAGAATCATTGGACTAATTTTCTAGAGAAGTTGATTATAACTCACGATACTGTTTTTCGTGGATCACTAACACTAATGTACATTCTGACAAACGTGATTGCCAATTTTGCCGTTTTGGGAATAGGGGAACATGGGGAGACTTGACCAGGTTTTCAGCTAAACCTGCATAAATCTCTAAAGAAGCCTTTAATCCCCCAAAAGTCATTGTGGTATAATGTGCAAAGTTATTGTACGTGCTCATGATTTTTTGCAGAATTTTTAATTTCATTTTTCAAAAATTTTAAAACTTTTTACGCGATATTTTTTTTTTGGTCAAGTCTCCCCACTGCCCGATCAGAAACACATAACAGAAATATTTCTAAACTGTAAATTTCTGTTATTTTAACTACTAACGAGACCTAATTTATAACACAATATTTTACACAAATTGTGTTTTGTTATAATCTTGTTATTTCATTCTGATCGGGTGTAGGGAGACTTGACCAAGGCCTGGGTAGACTTGACCAAAAAAAATTTAGAGGTCATAACAAAAAGTAAAAACTTAAAACATGCTGTATTAATTTTTTACATATTGCCGAAATCCTTAGGGAGCAGTAAAAAATATAGAAGGGTTTCATTTCATAAATTTCGATTTTTTTTAAATTCATTTCTTTTTAAGGATTAACTGCACTGCTTACATTGCATGTTCACGCGTCAAAAAATCAGTCATATTGTTGCTACATTTGTTGACTAATACTAAAATATATAGACTGTTGTTTGAGGTAGGATTTTTTTGTGGCGTGATTAACATTAACAGCAGATACCAAAGCATGATAAATATCAGGAATTTTGCATCTTTCTTCAGCTTATTGCCACCTGGTCAAGTCTCCCCATAAAATCTTGGTCAAGTCTCCCCAACATTAGCTATTGTGTTCAATGTCGTGCAAATTTTAGTAACAACTATTCCAATGTTCCGATTTATGTAAAATATAGAATTATTTCACTGCTAATGAATAAGATGATATATGAGTACTTTTTTTTTTTTATTCATTTCGTTTATTTGATAGGCACAAATGCGTTAGCTTGGCGGTGCCAAATTCTTTTGTTTTTACATTTTGTATATTTTAAAACTAGGAGGTTACAATGTTGAAATATGTTTTTAAAAAAGAAAAATTTTACATCTATCTTAAGACTAGAAATAAGATTCTATATACAAGAGAGGGGGCGAAAGATTTTTTTTTATGAAAAAATTTTAAAACAAGGAATTCAATAGTAATAATTTTTAGGAAATATTTACAGTTATCTTAAAACTAACAATATAGTTTGGTACACAAAAGGGGGAACAAATATTTATGAGAAAATTCGCAGGTGTTTTAAGACTAGGGATACAATTCTATTTACAAGATGGGGGACAATAGTTTTAACAAAGAGGTAAAATTACAACTATCTTAAAACTAGGAATACAGAATACAAATTTGAACTTTTTTAGCGGAGACTTATGCTTGGTCAAGATATTCAGAGGGGGGCTGTAGAAGCAGTTGTATCAAGGACAGGGGAGAGAAAGCGTAGATGGTGACCGGGAGAGAAGAGCAAAACTTGCAACTTTCGCTCAAACGGGAGATCAGCGAAAGATTACCGCCTCAGTCTAGTAGGTCGGATTGGCGGATGGTATTCTTCGGACCCGCGGGGAATCCTTCAAAAGTCATCGGACCTTGAGTCGCTCTCGCTTCAGTTTCCGTAGTGGTAAGTGCGACGGCGGTTACATAGTTGCAGTCTGGAGCTGATCGGTCCCACAAGGCAAGAGAAAGCTTCTAAAACGAGAAATAAAAAGAGAGGGGCTAAATGGGGATATTTGTCGTTTTTATGAAAGTATAAATAAGGGACATATAGGGGAAATCACGATTTGCCAGTATATCTCGGACTGGGACATTGGGTGGTCTACCTCGGGCCCGAAGGGAATCCTTTAACTGAGACCTGGCGTCCAAGTACCCGGCGCATACCCAGACAACGTGCTCGATGTCGTGATAGCCCTCGTCACAAGCGCACAGACTACTCTCCGCAAGCCCAATACGCCGCAGATGCGCATCCAAGGTGTAGTGGTTGGACATAAGTCGGGACATTACACGAATAAAATCCCGACCCACATCCATCCCCCTGAACCAAGGCTTCGTTGATACCTTTGGGATAATGGAATGTAGCCATCGTCCAAGTTCACCATTGCTCCACGAGGTTTGCCAACTGTTGAGTGTCCTCTGACGACAAATACTAAAAAATTCGTTGAAGCAGATTGGTCTTTCGTATATGTCACCATTTAATGCGCCCACCTTTGCTAATGAGTCGGCCTTTTCATTTCCCGGGATAGAGCAATGAGAGGGGACCCAAACAAAGGTAATTTGATAAGATTTTTCAGATAACGTACACAAGGACTCCCGTATCTTCCCCAGGAAATATGGGAATTGCTTTTTGGGCTTCATCGCACGAAGAGCCTCGATGGAGCTGAGGCTGTCCGAAATGATGAAGTAGTGATCTGTGGGCAGAGTGTCGATGATCCCAAGAGTGTACTGAATTGCAGCTAACTCTGCGACGTAAACTGAAGCGGGATCATTGAGCTTGAATGAAGCGGTGATAGTATTGTTGAAGATACCGAAGCCAGTGGACCCATCGAGATTTGATCCGTCAGTGTAAAACATTTTGTCACAGTCGACTTCTTGGAATTTATTATAAAATATATTGGGGATCACCTGCGGGCGTATATGGTCCGGGATTCCACGAATCTCTTCCTTCATGGATGTGTCGAAGAATACAGTAGAATCAGAAGTATCTAGGAAACGAACACGGCTGGGAGTATATGAAGAAGGATTAATGCTCTGTGCCATGTAGTCGAAGTACAAGGCCATAAATCGGGTTTGAGAATTAAGCTCGACGAGCCTCTCGAAGTTTTCAATCACCAACGGGTTCAGAATGTCGCATCGGATGAGCAATCGATATGAGAGTTCCCAAAATCGATTTTTTAGCGGAAGAACGCCCGCCAGCACTTCGAGACTCATCGTATGGGTCGAGTGCATGCAACCCAAGGCAATGCGCAAGCAACGATACTGGATTCTCTCCAGTTTGATGAAGTGTATGTTCGCAGCGGAGCGGAAACAGAAACTCCCGTACTCCATCACCGACAATATCGTTGTTTGGTATAACCTGATCAGGTCTCCTGGGTGAGCACCCCACCATGTTCCAGTTATTGTTCGGAGAAAATTGATCCTTTGTTGGCATTTCTGTTTCAGATACCTAATGTGACATCCCCAGGTACCTTTAGAGTCGAACCAGACCCCGAGATATTTAAATGTGAAAACCTGGTTGATCGTTGCACCCATCAATAGAAGCTGGAGTTGCGCCGGCTCACGCTTCCTAGAAAAAACAACCAACTCAGTTTTCTCCGTGGAGAACTCAATACCCAGCTGAAGAGCCCAAGCAGACAAATTGTCCAAGGTATTTTGTAATGGTCCTTGCAAGTCGGCAGCTTTGGGCCCTGTAACAGAGACCACCCCGTCGTCTGCAAGTTGCCTTAGCGTGCATGAATTGGCAAGACAATCGTCAATGTCATTCACGTAGAAATTGTAGAGCAGGGGACTTAGACATGAGCCCTGGGGAAGACCCATGTAGCTAAATCGCGATGTTGTTAAATCGCCATGCGAAAAGTGCATGTGCTTTTCAGACAACAGGTTTAGCAAAAAGTTATTTAAAATTGGCGAAAGACCATGCTGGTGCAGCTTCTCTGACAGAATGTTGATAGAAACTGAGTCAAAAGCCCCCTTAATATCCAAGAAGACTGATGCCATCTGCTCTTTGTTAGCATAGGCCATTTGGATTTCTGTAGAAAGCAACGCAAGGCAATCGTTCGTCCCTTTGCCTTTGCGGAAGCCAAATTGTGTATCTGACAGTAAGCCATTTGCTTCAACCCAATTGTCGAGGCGAAACAAGATCATTTTCTCGAACAACTTCCGAATACAGGACAGCATTGCAATCGGTCGATACGAGTTGTGGTCGGAGGCTGGTTTTCCTGGTTTTTGGATGGCGATGACCTTCACTTGCCTCCATTTATAAGGGACAATGTTACCCTCAAGAAACTTGTTAAATAAATTCAACAAGCGCCTTTTTGCAGTGTCAGGCAGATTCTTCAGCAAGTTGAATTTGATTCTGTCTAACCCTGGGGCGTTATTGTTGCATGATAAGAGAGCAAGTGAGAACTCCACCATCGAAAACGGTGTTTCGTTCGCGGTATCGTGAGGAGACGCGGCGCGGCACGTTTTCTGTACCGGGACAGAGTCCGGACAGATTTTCTTGGCGAAAGCGAATATCCAACGGTTTGAATATTCCACGTTCTCGTTGGTACTATTACGGTTACGCATACGTCGAGCCGTACCCCAAAGAGTGCTCATCGCTGTTTCTCTCGTTAACCCGTCGACGAACCGGCGCCAATAACTGCGTTTTTTGGCTTTCATTAGGCTCTTCATTCGCCTTTCTAACGACGCGTACTGTTGATAGCTAGCGGGTAACCCGTCTTCCCGGAAGGTCTTATATGCAGTGGACTTTTCCGCGTACAGCTCTGAGCACTCTTTATCCCACCACAGGGTGTGAGACCGTCCATGGGTATTCGCGCTGGGTACTGGTTTAGTCTGAGCTTGATTCGCACTGTCGAGAATCAAGCCAGCCAAAAACCTGTACTCTTCCTCCGGAGGAAGTTCTTGAGTGGATTCGATTTTAACGGATATCGCGGTCGCGTAACTCTTCCAATCAATGTTCCGTGTGAGGTCATACGATACATTGATTGTTTCCGATGGTCTTGAACCGTTAGCAATTGAAATCACGATAGGCAAATGGTCGCTACCGTGGGGATCAGGGATCACCTTCCACATGCAATCTAACTGTAGCGATGTCGAGCAAAGCGACAAATCCAACGCGCTTGCGCGTGCTGGTGGTGTAGGAATCCGCGTCATTTCTCCCGTGTTTAAGATGGTCATGTTGAAATTATCGCAAAGATCTTGGATTAATGTTGATCTATTATCATCATGAAGACAGCCCCATACCGTACCGTGCGAGTTAAAGTCTCCCAGAACTAGCCGCGGTGCCGGTAAGGATTCCGTGATATTACAAAGCGTTCGGTGCCCTACCGAGGCTCTAGGAGGAATGTAGATGGAAGCAATGCAAAGGTCTTTACCTTTGATTAAAACTTGACAAGCGACAATTTCAATGCCTGGTGTCGAAGGGAGGTTAATTCGGTTGAAAGAATAGCACTTTTTGATCCCCAAAAGTACTCCTCCATAGGGGTTTTCTCGATCCAGACGAATTATATTAAAGTCGTGGAAGTTGAGATTTATATCGGAAGTTAACCAAGTTTCACATAATGCGAAAGCATCACATTTTAAACTATTTAGTAAAAATTTAAAGGAATCGATTTTCGGGAGGATACTTCTGCTGTTCCACTGTAGAACAGTGATCGAATCGGTGACCTCGTTCGATGACTTAGCCATCGAAGGATACGATCGCTGCAAGGAGGGGCCATTTAGTAGTCAACTGCTTCAAAAATGTTTGCACTATAGGGAGAAAACGTATCAGAAGGCTTTTAAGAGGATCAGTAACATTGAAAGCTGTGAAAATTAAGTCCACTATGTCAGAAAATTTCATTAGTCCGCTACTGGACTGAGTATCTGTTTGAAAAAAGGGGACACTTGGGGTTTTTGGTGTCCCTGGAAGTGGTGGGTACTCCTTGTTAGAATTAAGATTTCCAAGTCCTGGAGCAAATTGCTTCGGCTTTTGTGCATCACTTCCGTTGGATTTATTGATTGCGGTTGGCGCACTCTGAGTGGACGACACCTTGGCACCCTTACGAGGCAATGTAGGTGAGGCTAGATTTCTCCTCTTCCTGGATTCCCCTGGGTTAACCAATGATGTTCCCTCTTGTGGGTCGTCAGATTCTTGCTCAACGCCAGCCAAAAGAGCAAAGGAATTTTCGGAAGGGACAGATGGCGAAGCATTCTTTAGCATTTCTGCATAAGAGTGCCTCGAGCGATCCTTAAGGGAGCGCTTAATTTTATCCCCGCGCTGCTTGTACGCCGGGCATGACTTAAGAGCATGCGGAGGGCCCCCGCAGTAAATACACTTCTCAGTTTCTCCACCGCAAGCGTCATCCTCATGCTCTCCCTCGCATTTGCCGCACCGTTTTTTATTGCCACAATAAGTGGCTGTGTGGCCCAGTTGCTTGCAATTGCTGCAGTTCATTACCCGCGGTACAAATAGGCGAACAGGTAGGCGAACCTTATCCAGGAGGACATAGTTGGGAAGAGCAGATCCGGAGAAAGTCACCCGAATCGAGTCTGACGGAGAATAAGTTGTCTTATCATCTTCAGTTTTTGCGGAATACAATTGCTTGCATTCCAGAATTTTCACCTTTTGAAGTGAAGGGTCCTTAAAGCAGCCAACCCCGTACTTCAACAGGTCTTCGCACTTTAGACCCGGTTCGGCGACGACCCCATCGATCTCCACAACTCTACAAGGCACATACACTTTGAATTGCTTCGTAAAACGCTCGCTGCGAGCAATCTGGTTTGCCTGGTCGAGGTCATTTACCATAACGCGTATCTTATTAGCTCGAACACGTGTTATCTGAGCCACGGACGGGTAGTTGGCAGTCAGCTCCCGTGAGACTTCTAGAATATTGGGCGATTTCGTGTTGGGCCGGAAATACACCACCCAGGGTCCAGTCGAACTGGCTGGGTATGTCTTAATACGGGGAGGACTGGGGGAATCAGGGGAGGGAGCAATTTCGGGTTTATCCGGTATATCCATGGGAATATCATTCCCATCCAATGTTACTTCGCCCTCGGCCATTTAGGCACGAGGATAACACGTGGTGTAAACGAGAGATGAAACTTATATTCAGGGGAAAGGGCAGAAGTAGAGACCGATCGGGGAAAGGGAAATGAAAGAAAAAAAAATACTTAGCTTATATAGCGGCGATTCCGGCTATTCTGGTATTCACTTCACCAGCCTGGGCACCGGCGAACAAAGACTGCCTCGAACAATGGTTGACCTTCACTGACAATTTATTCTTGTTCACCTTATGCACAGCACCAGAAAACGAACTGCTTCGATCGAGAGCTCGGAGAGTTATGTATATGAGTACTTTAATAGTAATTAGTAGTCGAGTAGATATGCCCATACAAAGTTTGATAAAAATTACATAATTTAATGCAAATTTATTAATTACGGAATATTTTCTATAAGGAAAGGATTTTTCATTCCAAACTTTCAAAATTACCTCAAGAGATCGAAACAATGATAAAAATATTTTTGAAAAAAATTTAAGAACCGAATAGAAGACGCCATAGCCAAAAATCGAATCTTGCGCTTGGTTAAGTCTCCCCATGCTCCCCTAACCCTAAACGAGCGAAAACTGATCTGTCACTCTCATCTTTTGAAAATTTGTAAAAACATCCTTCACAGAAAGTACATTTCGAATTTCTCGACCAAATGAAGTAGATATAACCCCTCAATGGTGTAGATCCGGAATTTGGCAAAATATATTTCTTAGGAATTACAACCTTCTATTGGAACATATTTTATTACGACAACTTCAATATAGTTTTCTTGCCACAGGAACAGATCTCTTGCCAAATCAGTTTGTTTTGCGAAACATACTTGAATCGGCTTGCAAACTTCTCGAGAACCGCAGCCATGTAGAATTTGAGCTCCGGAATTTGTTTGAAATCGGTTTTCGCTTAACATTCATCATCGATCAAAACACATCCATCGAGTTTCGTCCAGCTCTGGTCATGTTGCTTGTATGAGTGCATACAACTAAAGCTGAAACATTTGCATGGGTTGCCGAAATTTTATTTCTGGGATAAGAGCTGCCGATTTTTAGCATTTTGTGTCCGTCTAACTGTTAATATAGTTACTACACACACGTCTTGTCTCAGGATTCGCCTACTCTCTCTCTCTCTCTCTTCTAGGGCTGTGATCCATTTGGCGATTGTTTTTTAACATTTGGTTTAAATGAGACAGCTCGATTGATATTTCCTCTCGAATGGTTAAATTTAACTATGAGAGCGTCCCTTTCATACGGCTACAGATTGCTAGTTACTGGAAATTTATACCTATGCAAGGCTGTGAGTTATTGGAAATTGGCAGCAGTAGAGGCAACATTTGATGTAATAATAATTGTTCTCTGTTAAAATTGTAAATATGGCTGCCGGACGATCGAACCTATTGACCGATTCCTGTAACTCTTCACAATCATTAAAGGTTTCAATACTCATGAACATTTTGACATCAATAAACGTATAGTAAACGTGTATCTGGAGGAAGTAGGCGGAATACGTTACTGATAAACAATGAAAATAACAAAGGACCCAGAGTATTGTCCTGAATTGTAACTTAATCAGCCAAATATAGAAGCACCCAGTTTAACGGCCTTCATATGGGTACGTAAATATGAGCTCAACCAACCGATTAAATTCGCAGACGCTTGTTTACTTTGGTCATAAAAATTCCGTGATCAACTCGATCAAATGCAGCTTTGGTCCGTTTCGTGCCGATATCAAATGAAATTTGAACTATTAAAAGATTGCAGCATTTTCTTCCACCTTTTCTGTCATCAAACGCCCTTTTTAGAACTAACATACGAGAATTTAATAAATAAGTCCGAACATTTTTGCTGAAAATATATTGGATTTTGGTATTTACAACTGCATAGATAAACTGAAAACAAAAACCAAAACAATCTTTCAGAAAATCGTGAAAAAGTTCTATATTTCAATTAATCATTTTTTCGCCCCTCATGAATCGCAGTTTTTGTACTGCGCGCATTAGGACGAATCACTCAACAATAAAAGATAGGTTATTCCACAAGAAACTACCGTGGAAACAAAATAGAATCGAACACAAGAGGAACTGGTTTAAAAAAAATCGTTAAAATTCTAAGGGACCATTCATAAATTACGTAAAACAAAAATTGCCTAAAATTGACTCCCCCTCCTCACACGTAACAAATTTTCACAAATTCCTCTAGCCCCCCTCCCCTATTACGCAACAAATTCCTTGAAAAAAATTCAATTGCGGTATTTCCTTTCGCGGTACTACAAGAGTCCATGAAAATTTTAATTTTCAATCAGAAGATCAACAAGTTTTCAACGTTTTGCGCTCATGAACTTTTCTCTCTAATAATTCCATTAAGCAAACAGTACATATTCCCCGACATATATTTATGGCTGATAAGATTAATCATCTCCACATAAAATAACAATTCTCTCTTGCTCCAACGAAATGATTAAAATTCAAGTGATAAAATTGAACGCAAAAAACAAAACAAAAACATTTTATTCAACCGACTTGAACTGTCCCTTCTGGAAATAGCTGGTCAGTGTTCCATCATCGGCAAACGCGGCCAGCTCCTGCGGGATCACGTTGGAGTCCTCGATTCCGGTACAGGGACGGCACATGCACTCCAGTGGAGCCTTCGTGGAAACCTACATCCATCCGTAATGGTTCCGATTAGTTCGGATGAATAGGATGAAAATAAAAGCAAAAGTGATCAATTAGTTCGCTGTTATCCACATTTCGGTACAATAATACCATGCACATGCTTAGATTTCACATCACGACCAAAAAAATTACGAATACACAAAACTGCTAACTGGAGACTCGTTAAAACTATATTTAAATTCCCATTATGATGCAAACAGCTCACATTTCATCGGGACATTATTCATCCAACCTACCGCTGCAACTGCTGTTTAGTGTTCAAAAACCTGAAAATCGACTGATTTAATTATATTCCAGAGGGTGCAAGTTTTTCCAACCGGAGAATACTGAACCAAGTTGGTTCTGTTCGGTTTCAAACCTATTCGCAGGCCAGGTGGCAAAATGCTGGAAAGAGACAGTGTAATATTAATTTACGTCGAACGCTGAACCTGGCAGAGGTTTTTCTGGTTAACCCAACAATTCCGACCAACCAGCCAGCCAGCCAACCAACCTCTATAAAACCTGCGGAATAAATTAGTTTTTATGGCTTGATAATAAATTAGCATACAGCGCTTTACGGTTATCATCCCGTTTTATATGTAGGTATGTATGTACATATTTCCGGCAGCCCGCCCGGTCTTCGAAACCCGCCGCCACACCGCGCCGTATCAAATGGCACAAACCGCGAGCGACTAGTTCAGCAACCAACCAACCAACGGGTGCAACGTGTTTATTTTGAGCTGGCATTTACTCACCATTACCCTCCTTCTGGGCATTCAGGCCTCCGGGTAGCACAATGCAGGTCAGCACCTTGAGCAGGATGGGCAGCAGAGAAGGCTTCATCTAGCGGGCGAAGGTGCAAAAAATACAGTTTCTCATTAGGTTGGGTTTTTTTCTGCTGTGTTGCTAACGGATTTCTAAATATTCGTTTAGGTTGGTACAACTGTGCAAATTATTAATTGCTTTACAACCATAAAATAAAAAAAAATTGACGCCTATCCGGCTAGAACATTCTATCGATTCGGGTAGAACTCACTAGTCTTTTTTCCCAAAATACTAGTTTCACAAGACTTCCTAATTTTTCATGAATAATTCATTCTAAACACTAATGAAACTGTGGAATAAGCCGCTGGGTAAGTAGTGTAATTGAATTGTCCTCCAAAATCAAATTATTTCAAGAATAAGTCAGCAAGCGATTCACTTGACTGAGTGCAAATAA
This sequence comes from Topomyia yanbarensis, assembly GCF_030247195.1. NCBI lineage: Eukaryota > Metazoa > Arthropoda > Insecta > Diptera > Culicidae > Topomyia > Topomyia yanbarensis. The sequence goes on along the minus strand of NC_080672.1, from coordinate 371,202,243 downwards.
AGAGTATATATTCAAAGTCGTATAAGCGCCATTTCTATTTTTTTACTGGACAGGAAAACGCTCGCATTTTTCATTTTTAATATCAAAATCAAAAGCTTGTCATTGCTTGTTCATTATAAGGTCACACGAGACTTATTAAAGTTTGAAACGATTTCGATTCAAATTGAGGAAAATACGACTACTTGAAATTTGAACACGTATAAGTCGAGATCGTTCAAAGTCGTATATCAACCATTAGTGTCACGAAGTGGATACCAGAGAAATAAGCTTCGTGCATATTTCTTTATTTATTTTTGTGAATTCGTTGGTCGATATTTCGAGATTTTCGATAAAACGAATTTCACTTGGTACTACTTTGCCAATGAGACGAGATTCGAGTGTATATGCAATATATCTTAGGACAAACTTTTTCAATTAATAATATCGTTAAATACCACAGAAAACGACTTAGGTCTTTGAAAATCACTTTCGCTGGAATGCGTTTTCCCAAAGCCGCCGTGTACTCCTTGCCGCTGATGCGGCGTTTCTAGTGTTTCTCGAGCCAACCAGAATTCCGACCGATTTGGCTCGGGACCAATACAATCACAGTAATCGACCGAATTAGCCCTCATACGAACAGAGCCAAAGTTGGCACATACATGTACAGCTGCTGGAGTTCGCCATTTTACCGTTTAGTATCTTTACGGTAATATTGGCTTAATACCGCAATGCGCAACTGCATGTTTTATTACCGAAATGATAATAGAATCTTACCCAAAAGTAACAGAAACTTACTCGTCGGATTTAGGGTGTGTATACAAATCAATGCCATCACTGCCAAATTACGTAACGAATGAAATTTTCTTTAAGTCACGTAAATAATATAAACAAAAAAAATCACTGCCAAAACCCCATAGTCAAGGTAGACGCAATAGATTTTCGGCAGTAGCGGTGTCACCTCGCATACAGTTAAACCGTGTAAAACTTGCACCCGTTTCTTTGCTCCCCACTCCACCATGCGAACCGAAATCCTGCATGTACACAAATGATTGTACCGTCCGGACGATACAACCATGATGTTGCTAGTCTAACATTCGAACAATGAATATTTAAAATGGACGCGCGGCACCTCTATTTGTAAGCTATCCGTATTCGATTGAGTCACTTAGGTGCGAGTGCGTGAATATTCCAACGTTGCTGAAAATTCCTTAGCCTCTACCGCTTCTTGCACCGTCTGGACTGTACTAGTCAACACGTTGCTCGTTTGGCAAGTGAGCATTGACTGATTCAAAACGAGCACGCCTCACCTGTATAATTAAATTTCCCGTATGTGATGAAACGCTTAGAAGCTGCTTTTTGCGGCTCTGCCTGAAATTGGCTCGCTATTTTCGTATCTTCTTCGTCGTTTTCGAAGGATTCTCTAAAAATCCGTTTATGCTTTATTGAAAGTAGTTGTACATTTTGCGAACACGAACAACAATCGGATAGTGAAAAATTATTGCGATTTTGTTCAGTAACAAAAGTCATTCGCATTTAAAAATTGGGAATATTTCTCAGCAGAAATTTTTGAAACGGGGCAGCAGTATTGAAACGTTAGAAGTTTTCTACGCCAAAAAGATGAATGAGTAATGTCTGTGCATAACCGAAGTGTCGTGACTACACTTCGGGATGTTTATTCAAATTTAATCATATTCAAGATCACACAAACTAAATAATGAAGTCAGTCTACGAAACCGGCCGCATCCTAATAATCATCTTCTCTCCGTGTGTTGATATGCAATCTCCCGAAAAAACAACACCCTTGAATAATCTTCTTCAAATTAAATATAAAATTCTTTCTGTTCAAGATATGCGGCTTGATGCATGAAATTAGCATGAAACCAATCACGAACGAGCTTCGGTCGGATGTTTTAAAACCGTTTTATCCGTGTATATGCCACTTTCCACCCATTGTAAATGAACATAATGGCCCCTGCTAGTCACACGGAACGACACAAACTAATTGAAGCATAATCCACCAGCAGTGCACAGCTCACAAATGTTTCGTTCTCGGTATTGTACAATCCTTCCAAGAAAAGTTCCGTTAGCTTCGTACAGCTCAAAACAAATAATAATAGAAACAAATCTGTGGTGTAACTATTATGGTTTTCGATTGATTGACACCGATGTAGTGGAGTGCACTGAAACTGCACCATTTTTGCACTTTCTAGCAGAAGTGCAGAAAACTGGGTATGGTCTTGACACTTCTTCTAGAAAGTGCAAAACCAGTGCAATCCACTACACTACTGTGTAAAACTTTCCATCATTTTAGTATTCGGTTGGTGCTCCTTATTGGCGGCTCTAACCGGGATGAGCTGTAAATCTTCTCCATTTCCGAAACGTTTTCAAAAGATTTTTCATAGTTTTTCGTTATTAAGGGAGGGGTAAGGGTTTTGGGGTAAGGGTGAATATTTGGGTGCAATATCACGTGCAAGGAATTTTGCGTGGATTTTAACGTGAATTTATCCTTGGAATGGAATCAGGAAATTAAAGTGAAATTCCACAGACTTTTACGCGAAATTTTGCGTGGAATGAGGCGCAAAATTTCACTTTCAATTTTTAGTGGGATTACATGTGAAAGTTTGCGTAAATTTTATTCCAAATTTTTGAATTTCAGGTGGAATTCCACCAGAAATTTTACATTGAAACAGCCCATAGAAATCGTGCAAGGAATTTTATGTGCAATTACGCGTAAAATTTAACGTGACATCGCCCATACAGTTTTACGTGGTGTTTCGTGTGGGATTTCACCTGAAATTTAACGTGAAATTCTAAGTAAATTACCACGTAAAATTTCACATAAAATGTTGTGTGATTTTCACATGGAAATTGATGTGAAATTTCATGTTTTTTTATGTGAAATATTACGTGGCATTTCACGTGGAATCGTCAATTGAATTTCGTATGGAGCTTTGCGTGGTAATTTACTTGAAATTTCACGCGGCATATCACGCGAAATTTAACATAGAATTTCTCGTAAAATTTAACGTCGAATTTCACGTGAAAACCGCCTTCGAGAACCGGTACATCACGTGTCATTTCACTTGTGATTTTGCTTAGAACTAAACGTAGAATTTCGTGAGGATTTGCACGTGATATTTCACATGAATTTTACGTAAAATCTCACGTGAAATTTCGCGTTTTTTTTCGAGCGAAATTTCAATGAATGAATATGTTGGAATAATGCCGCCAGGCGGCGCTAGAGCCCGTAAATTTTTTCGACCACCTGTATCCCAAATTGCTGATTTTTTAGCATGTCTGTATCTTCGGCCAACTTTTTCAACCTACTGTATCTGAAGTTTCCGATTTTTAGAAGGCCAATGTTTTCGGCTAATTAGATCATGAGAGCAAAAGGTGGTTCGTTGATTTTTTTTTTGATTCTGTCGCGTGGCAGCACCACTGAGCCTACCATTTATTCAACCTACTCTATACAAAGTTACTGATTTTAATCAGGTCGGTGTTTTCGACAAAGTAGCTCTCAGAAAATCAGAACCATACGAATTGATATACCGAGCAGTTTAAGATTCTGGCAGAATTTGTAGCGCGTACTAGTGCGAATACTTTTGAAGCTCAGCGTCTATCGTTAAATGAAGAAATGATCCGTTTAATCAAACAAAAATAATTTCATTTTAACATGCGATTTTTCGTGAAGTACTTTAACCTCAGAAACTTTAGAAAGTTGATTTTCTTGCTTGATCCGAAAAACCTGTCGGTAAATTAGAAGAAGAAAATATAAATCCAAGTAAGTAGAAACAAAGTCGTTCTAATATTTTTTATTGTAGCGAACTACAGAAATATTTCACAAATTTAAAGTGAAATGTCGTGTGCAATTTTACGTGACATTACACATAGAGTTTCCACCTAAAATTTTAGGTGGGATTCCACATGAAATCGGGCAATTCTACAAATTTTTTTTTCTTTAAATTCCAAGTGAAATTTTACGTTACGTTTAACGCCAAACACCGTGTATTTCCACGCAAAATTCCATATGAAACTCAAGTTCAATTTCACGTCGAATTCTACGCGTGATTTCATAAGAAATTCTAAGTGAAATTTCACTTGAAATCCCATAGGCAGTTTCTGTAGACGATTTCAAATTCCAAAAGCGCAATTTCACTGAAATATTCAGCATATTTCCACGCGAATACCACTTAAAAGTGGCTTTTCAGTGGAATTTTACGCAAAATTCACATGAAATTTGGGATTTCGTGTGAAATTTCACAAAAAAATGCATGGGTGGCTTCAGTAGGCGATGTCACGTGAAATTCTAAGCGAAATTTTGCATGAAATTTTGCGTCAACTACAACGTGAATTTCCACGTTAAATTCCATGTGATACTGTACGTGAAATTCCACATGACAATCCACGTCCCAAGCAGCACTTGTAACAAGCAACGACAGCGATTAGTTGCATAAGCAAAGGCTTTTACACGTGCGATTTTTGGGTTGCTAAACCAGCGCAATAATGGTTGCCTTTATGTAACGAATTATGTTGCTGCAACTGCTAGTCAACAACTGGTGTTGCTCGGGGTGTAATATGACATGAAAATCAAAGTGAAATTTCTCATGAAGCGATTTCACGATAAATCACACGTAAAGTTTTAAGTGAAATTTCACACAGGAATTCCAAATGAAAATCTACGTGAAGTCTCACGTGTAGTTCAACGCGTAATTTTACGTAAAATCGATTGAACGATTTGTATGGGCTGTTTCACGCAAAATATCACATGCAATTCCACGTGAAATTTCACGCATAATGCCAAGTGAAATTTCACGGAAATTGGCGCGTAAAACTTTTTGTATAATTCTACGTGAAATCTCACGCGAAAAAACGCACAATCTATCTATCTATCTATCTACCTATCTATATGTATAAAAGTCAATGTTTGTATGTATATGATTTATGGACTCCCAAACGACTTAACCGATTGCCGTCAAAATTTATACACAGTAGGCATTTGTTCTGGAGCGTGTTTGTGTGCTATTGGTTTAGGACTATCTGCCCGCCAGATGGCGCTTCGGAACAAATTGTGTTTCCTCCTATTTCGTTGATAGCCGCAGCAACGTGCGATGGGTATTAGCTAAGTTCTATATAAAATTCGACAGGTAATTCCACGCAAAATACCAGGCAAAATTTCACGTGAAGCTCCATAAATGATTTTCGTAGGCGATTTCATGTAAATTTTCACCTCAAATTCTACGTAAAATTCTACATTATATAACATTCCACGTAATATTTCGCTTTAATTTCCACGCGAAAATCCACATGAAATGAAACCGCTGATTTTACGTGAAATTCTAGGTAATACTTTGCATTTAATCCCAGGCGAAATCTCACGTAAAGTCTAACGTTAATTTCCTCGTGACACGAAATTTCGCGGGAACTTTTATGTGGAATTTTACGTATAATTTCACTTGAAATTCCATGAATGTTTCACGTTAAATTTCACGTGAAATTCCACGCGTGACTACTCTTAAAATTCACGCGAAATTTAACGTGAAATCCAACGCTAAATTCCACCGGCGATTTCACGTGTAATTCCAAGTAAAATTTCACGTTAAATACCAAGTTAAATATCACGTGAATATCCGTTCGAAATTCCACGTGGAATTTCCAGGGCAATTCCAATGGGCTGTTTAAGGGATTATATACAAAGTTGGAACTCAAAAAATCGAAAAAAAAATATTGAATATTCTGAAAGTATATACTTTTGAAAATATTTGTGCGAAATTTGATCCAGATCGGAGCACCAGATTTCAAATTACAGCCGTTCGCATCGCGCAGGTTCTTCCGCGAATGAAGTTAACACAAAACTTTAAACGCAATTATCTCGGAACTAGGTTTCTTGAGAAGTACCGTTGCCGAGAACGTGATATCTCAAAAACTGTTAATCCGATCATATTTTTTTTAATTATTTGATCGTGTAGTTGGACGGTTCCTTTTGTATCCAAAAACTATCGATTCTTCGCAATAAATTTTTGTTAAAAATTTTGAACACCAAAAACACAATATTTTGGTCAGCATATTTTTTGCAAGAAAAAAAATTTATTGGAAAACCGATCCGTTCAAGTACACCACAATACATTTGTCTTCATTTTTTTTTTACTTTTTTGATTTCTGTGGAACGATTTACCTTGGAGAGCGTTCACCGCAAACCTTTGCCAAAAACACGTTTCGGGGGATAAGCCATAACTCCACCAATCTTGTTTTTTTTATTCAACCCGTTTTTTTTCGAAATTCGATAATACACCGAACGAACTGACTTTTCCTTTTTCAAATAAAATTAGCATAAAACACTTTAAAAAAAATCCCGAAATTGGCTCACTTTTTCACCACAGCTTGGTATATAACCCCTTAACATGAAATTTAAAATGAAATTCCTCTTAAAATTTTACATAAAATTTCACGTCCAATTCAACGTAAATTTTATTAACGTGGAATTTCACATAAAATTTTACGTAACACACCAGGATGAATATCACGTAGTGATTCCACGTTAAATTCAATTAGAAATTTCACCAAAAGTACCACGTGAAATTTCACTTGAATTGCCATGCGACATATTACGCAAATTGCACGTGAAATTTCCAATGAAATTTAAAGTAAAATTCCACGCAAATTGACGCGCTGTCACGCAAAATTTCATGTGAAATTCTGTGGGTAATTCCTCGCAGAACTCCATGTGAAAATTCACGTGGAATTGATACGCGAAATTTCACCGGGAAATTCACGAGAAATTTCACGTGAACTTTTACCTGAAATTTCACCTAAAGTTTCACGTGTCATTCCTCTCTAAACTCCCCGTGGAACTCTCGAGGAGATTTCACGATAAATTTCATGAAAATTTCACGTAAATTTCAACGTGAAATTTTAGGTAAACTTTCATGTAGAAATTACCTTTAATTTTTCCGAAAATATTAGAAATTTCGCGTAAAACTCCTTGGGCGATTAATATGATTCACTTGAACTTCTACGTAAAATTCACGTTCAATTACACGAGGAATTTCATGTGAAATTTTACGCTAAATTCCATAGTAAATACTCCGGGTGCAATTCCACACGAAAATCTACTTGAAACCCACCGGAGAATTCACGTCAAATTCCACATAAAAAAATTCCACAGGAAATATCATCACGTAAATTTCTGCGTAAAATTCATCGTGAAATTTTTTGTTAAGTTTCATCTAAAATTCTACATGAAATTCCACGTAAACTTTACTGCTACGTTCAGCTTAAAATTCTAAATGAAATTCCACCTAAAATTCTACACAGAAAAAAATATTTTGTAATTTTAAGTTTATTTTCATGCACATATTTGGAGTTTTTACCATTTTTTTTGTTAACCATTTTTGTTAACGACCTATCGAGTCAATTTGTCAACAGTTGTTACGGCATTTAATTAACAAGGGACTGGAAGGTGAAGTATATTTTTCAATATCTAGAGCCATAGTACTCAAGGGAGTCAAGGGGTTGAAGGGAGAAAGATTAGAAAAGCGTGGAAGGATCATATATGCCCTAACTTTTTGTCGGTTCCGACAGCATGAAGTAACAAGTTACTTTACGCTTGTTCGGACATGCTGTAGACTCAGGTGATTCGCATTTCTAATGCCAAAAGACCCTGACTCCTACGGTAGCAGACAAAAAGTTAAGTCGCCGGTGAGCTCTAAGCTTGCATATATGATCCTTCCACGCTTTTCTAAACTTTCTCCCTTCAACCCCTTGCTCTCCCTTGAGTACTATGGCTCTGAATATTGAAAAATATACTTCACCTTCCAATCCCTTGCTAATTAAATGCCGTAACAACTGTTGACATATTTGGAGCATGAATATAAATGTAAAATTAAGTTCCACCACAAATACACACGACTTATCGTGCTTTCTTCAACGAATTTTATTATAATTTTACACGTGGATTGAAAATTGCAGTTTCTTTAAACGAAAAACCAGTGCGCTTCAATGTATTTTTACACGAATACTTCTGTAAAATGAATGACATGTAATATTACACGAATGAAAATGTAAAATTGTATGCTGTTTGATGCTCCAATTGGTTTTAACGTACTTTTAAATCAAATTTTTTTTGTGTGTTTACATTCGTATTGATTTACATGTCGTTTAAATTTCATTATTTTTTGGTGTGTATGTTAATTTCTACGGTAAATCTATGTTAAATCCACGCGAAATTCCTCGTAAAATTTCACGTGGTAAATTATGGTCAATTGCAAAGGGAATTTCACGTGGAAATCCAGGTGAAATCTCCCGTGGAATTTTACGTGAAACTTCACGTGAAATCTGCCGTGGAATTTAATGTAGAATTATTAATGGATTTTCACGTGGAATTCCATTTATTTTCCATAAAAAAAAACTTCTGTTGAACATAAGTTTCTCTTTTACAAATTGTGTGTATAACTTGAGAATCGGATCTTATATAAAAATTAAATTACGCCATTCAATTTAGAATTTAAATATACACAAAGCGTAGCTCCTTACCTGATATATTTCCTTTTTTCCTAATTTCCAATTCCACTAGATTCAGCAATTTTTTTTAACTGATGGTGCAAAAAATTTTCGCAGAGCGCTAAACGCAAATCCGGACGAAATAGTGACAAACGAAACAAGCCATTTTGGGTCATTTTCCTTCTACTCTCCGAAAAACAATATGAGATCTCAGCACACTCAAGTTGATCAAATTTAAACAGTGTAATAATATTGAAAGATATCGATAAATACATGATATATACCGAAAATAAGCACCTCTGTGTTGTATTGTATTATCACTTTCGTCGAATGTAATTCTGATTACACCTGTTTGAATATAGCTTCCTAATTGCTGGTAGTTAATATACTAACCCTAACTTAGCATCTTTTTGTTACTGTCTTAGAAATAGCTCGTAGTATCAAGTTTTCTTTTTCTACCATAGGATATTTTGGGTATATCATTATTTTTATTCTTTTCGTTGCCACTGTCGACCATCTGTTTTATCGGGATTAGATAATAATTTCATCAGATCCAAGCAGTAATTTTACGTTGTTTGCAGTAATGTCAAGTATAGTCTAATGTTTCTGTTTTTTTTTTTAAAGTGGCCTTCGCACACTAAAAAAAGTAAATATGTTGACATCATGTGAAAAAACATTGAATGGATTCGATCTTCTCTTGAAACACATAAAATGCACACGGTTGCCATTTCAATATCTAATCGAGAAGGGAATATGGTTTTCAAATGGAATTCATGTGAAAAGCACATCAACATCATAAGTAATACCACTGACTAATATTTCCAAATGAATTACACGTGAATATCACTTCGTGTTACCCATAGATTCAATTAGCAAAAGAACCGTTTTACATACAGAAATGCATTACATGTTTTTCATGCGAAAGTCATGTGGAAAATTTATACTTTAAGACTTAATAGTGTTACAATCAATATTCAACGGGAAATATGTCATATTCAAGTGAAATTTGTTTGAATGAAATTTGAAACACCACTTGAAATTCGTTTTAACAAATTTCTATGTGAGATTCAAAGTAAAATCATTCAACTTACTTTTTAACCTGAAAATGAACATGAATGTGATGTTTAATTTCATATGGATTTATCGTATGAATTACTTTTAGTTTAGACTATTATGTGCACGTCTTGAAAAAACTAGTAAATATGACTGATATTAACTAAATGTTGCATCATTTGAAAACTTTTCGGTACTTCTCACTAAGACTAACTACCGCGATCTATGAGCACTTGTAGAGAGTAATACGCTCCTTTAGGTAATCAAAAAACAATAACTAATGCTTTTTAATGAAATTTACAATATGCTTTTGATATAATCCATACATCGCAGAACGAAGTTAAACATCGCAATATAAAATAAAACATTCCTATCACATCAAATCAATCAGCTTTGGCGAAAGGTTGATCTAATTTGTTTCTTGCTAAGTAACCTTCTCAAAATCACAGACAAGCACTCACCACCGCAGATTAAGTTTCCAGCAATGAAATCACAATCGACCACTTAACCTGCCGGTTCCAACAGACAAACACACACACACCTTCGCACCACTACGTTCGACCACGTACCCTGTGCCACGAAGCCTAGAGCGACCTGTACAGAGTCGCACAATCGGATTCTATCCGGAAGCTAATACCGGCAGCACTCAGCACAATGGAAAAGCCGACGAAACACTGATATTGAGCCGGTGCATGCATTTCACTATTTATAATTCCGTCAGAAATTCAATTTTCCTATAGCATCAGCAAATCCTCAGGATGCCATAGACGAGTGAGCTTGGTTGGGGCTTGCCATGTTTACTGTAAGTAGTTTTTGTTTTTTTTTTTGTGTTCTCTTTTTCTCCGGTGCTCAACCGTGGACCCTGGGCCATATGACCACCGCTGAGGAAATGTTGCAATTTACAAGCTGTAAACACGTAATGTACTTTAGGTCTCCATCTCAACGGCATCTGGTGAATGGGGGGGGGGGGGTGCTCCATAGCCCTATTTATGGTACGGAAAAGAGCTCAGAGCCGATTGTTGAAAAAACAAAGGATTTTATGTTTCGAATTCTTCTCATCAGTAGCTAACGGACGAATTGTTGTGAACACTTTGTCTGATTGGAAGGTTTTTGTATTTGGGTATGACACGTTATTGGAAATATACAATGTGTAAGCCAGAGCCGTCTTAAGACCACTCGGAGCCCCTGTACACCATTGAACGAAGGAGTCCCTGTAGTTGAACAGACGTAAACAGAACAAGACAAGAACATTCGATGAGTATGATTAATTGTCACAATTGTCATTCTTCGTACTTCATGATTAATGAAGGCTGTTTTCGAAAACAATGCGCTCGGTTATGTATAACTGCGTAAATATTACAACATGTATTATATATGCAATTATATGTCATCGGATGCCACTTTTCATTGATAGATGGGTGTGCATTCCTAGTTTAGAAGTCTATCGCTGAGGTATAACACTTTTTGATAAATTAAATGCTGACAAAATACGGGAATAATTCAGAAAAATAATAATAAAAATAACTAAATTGAAATCGTCCAGAATTTTTTTGGTCTGGCAAGCAATCTGCAGTAGCAGAGTTCGTTCGTTTGTTCCATTTGACGATGCATTATAATAGGGCTGAAATGACACTACGACAAGCTACGAAAACCAAGTAACAATACGCCAAAAATACAACTTTTAAAAATATATCTTGATAACGATTTCAACACGAAGATGTCTTTAAACGAATGTATTTATTAAAAATAAATCTTTATTTTTAAACTACTGAGGTTACAAGAGTGATTTTCTTCACATTTAAAATGTGAGCAGTACTACGTTCCTGGTGTGATGAAACTAAGCACAATGTGGCTTTGTAAAAGCCACATTTTGTTTTTTAATAAAAATTCCACTTCGCTAATAAAAGTTTTTCAAATCAATCAATATTGTGATGGCTTCAGATGATTTAGAATTAGGATGATTTATTTTCAAGCCTGGCTATTCTTGCCGCAACAGAAATAATATTTTCCAGATGCTTTTGCACTATCATTGATATTGATCAGTAATTTGATTATTCTTAATGCTCTCGTTCGAGCTCAACCCAACCCAGAACTCGCCAATAGAAATATTTTCATTGTTTACAACTTTAATTATTAATTCCCCTACACTGTGCTGGTTCAAGCCTCTGTCCAGCTCCCCATAGAAGCTAAATTCACTCGGAATGCTATCGGTTTCAGAAGCATTTACAATCTTCCACCACCGATCGCCTCGCCTACACTACCACCTAATGTTTGTTTGCTTGCGAAAATCTTGATCCCTTGTCCAAGCATTTATCATAAGCACATACCTATGCACACAGCGAGCGAGTAACAACGACGGTGCAATATTCCGTCCGGAAAATCGGATCTCACCTGCTGTGCATAATTTTGCCACTCGACATCCGGTCTATGTTTAAGAGGGTGTGTTTGTGTGCGTTTGTGATTATTTGGGTAGGTTAATCTTCGTACTGGAATGAACTGTTCATTTCTCGTCATCATCATCTTTGTACTGCTGATGTGCAACGTCACTTAATCGACTGGTGAGTGCCACTAACTGGAGAGAAACGAAGCAAAATGTCTACCGTTCTCGATGCTTGATTTTTCGGTGAACTGCCTATTTTGACTTGGGCTGAGAAATTTGAATAACCCCTACCGGCGAGATTTGTTAGAAGTGTTTCTTAATTCGTATAAGTGATTAAAGATTAATTTTATTTATAAACGTTGTGACATCTTTCTAGAAATATCTGATTAAAAAATCGGTTTTGTTGAAAAATGGTTTTATTTGACCATGAATTTAATAGTCCCTCATGTATTACTCTTGGCTAATATGAACTGACAAATCCAGGGCCAAAAGGACAAACTGCCTGGGTTCGAATTAGTCATGGTTATGCGTTAACGCTCCAAAACTTAAGACACAACTTGTGTCGCTGGGCAACAGCTAGCCAAGCGTGATGTCTTGTAAGAAAAAAAAAGTTCTGTTAAAGCTGATGATCGGTGAAATTGAAAAATGGTTCGGCCTAGCATGTCAATGGACTATGCTATATCTCTTCATTAGGAAAAAAGTTGTCTGTGATTTTTTAGTGTCATTCGATTGGATGTCGATTGCTGCTAAATCACACGTAGGCCAAACTATCTTAATAGTATAAATATTGCTGCAACCAGAAGCAACTTTTCGAAGAAGTTGAACTTCGGTGTGTCATTATCTACTTGGAACCAGTTAGACGAAAAATACAAACAGCTCACAGAATATATGTGGACGTACAGAAGCTCTGGTTTGTTGACGAGAACACGAAAACGAGCTTTTTTCTTTTGGTTTAAGGGTTAAACATTTTAAAGTAGAATACATCTGTCGTCTCCTAGTGTCAAAATATTCGGCCGGAAACTCGGTAATATAATTGTTTCAGTGAATTGATTACCGAACGGGATACTATAAAAATTCGCAGGAAAATTTTACTGAACCCGGTGAATCAAACGTGATGTGTAAATTTAGCCATTTGAAAAGAGATGCAAGCGAAATTTAATAACGTGATGCACCAACAAATAGTCCTACGTCAACACCGGATTGTGTCCCAAACATTACCCAACCCTAATTTTACATTCAATCTTAAGCGGGATTTCACGCGAAATTCACGTGAAACAGCCTAAGGAAATCGGAATGTTACGTGGATGTTACGTGGAATTTCAGATAAAACATAACAAAGAATTTCACCAGGAATTTTACGAAGAATTCTACGTAGAATTTTATGTGAAGTTTCACGTCAAATTTCAATTTAATTTAACATTTCACGTAAAATTTTTCTTAGCAATTCCAGTTAAATTTCTCATGACATTTCACGTGAAATTATACGTGGAATTTCACGTGAATTTGCCGGTGGAATTTCATGTACTTCAATCGCACGAAGATTTAACGTCAAATTTCACATGAAATTTGTCGTGTAATTGCATGTGAAATTTAGCATTGAATTTTACGCGGAAATTCGCGTGAAATTTGACGTGAAACAACCCATCTGAATTGCTCGAGGAATTTTACGCCGAAATTTTGGATATTTTCGGGAAAATTAAAGGGAATTTCTACCAGATAGTTTATTTGAAATTTCATGTGAAATTTTCATAAAATTCAAGGTGAAATCGCCTCGCGAATTTCACAAGGAGTTTTGAGTGGAATGTCACGTGAAATTTTATGTGAAATACAAGGTAAAAGTTTACGTGAGTTTTCATGTGAAATTGGCATTATTAACGGAGTTTTGCGTGAAATTCGGCCTTCGAAAACCGTTCATAGAATTGGAATTTTACATAAAATTTTGCATGGAAATTACCCACAAAATTTCACGCGGAATATCATGTGGGATTGCACGTGGGATTTTGCGTAGTAGAACGTTATTTTGCGTGGAGTTTTACGTAAAGTTTGATTTGAAATTTCACTTAGAATTTTAAGTAATATTTCACACTGAAATTCAAGTAAAATTTGACGTGTTATTCTACGTGAAAGTTCTTGTTGAAATTTACGTGGAAATTTATACTTGGAATTACTTCGTGAAATTTCATCTGGTATTTTACGTTAAATTTTATCTGAAATTCCACGTTAAAATTCCCGTTGAATTTCATGTGGAATTTTTTGTAAAAATTTCACGGCGAATTTTATATTAAATTTAACGTGCAAAAACCCATAGAAATCGCCCCAGAATTTTTACGTGCAATTTCGAGTAGAAATTCACGTGAAATTTCACGTGGTAATTTACGTGAAATAAGCGCTGGAAAATTGGAAATTTTACTTTAGTTTACGTGAAATTACGCGCGGAATTTCACGTGGAACTTTGTGTAAAATTGTCTATGGTATTTGACCTGGAATTTCGTGTGGAATTTGACGTGAAATTACATGTAAAATGCAGCGTGAAAGTTCACGTAAAATTTCGCGTCGCCTGGAAATTAACATGGAATTTTATGCGTTATTTTACGTAGAATTTCACGAGGAATGATGTGAAATATTACGTAGAATTTTTCGTGAAAACAGCGTTTTTATTTCATGTGGAATTTAGCGTGAAAATTTATGTGAAATACCACCTGGAAATTTGCATGCAATGTAACGTGAATTTCATGTAGAATATGACGCGAAATATTACGTGAAATGGCCTACGGATATTGTTCTTGGAATTTCACGAGACATTTCGCCTGGAATTCTGCGTGAAAGTACCTGCACAATTTATGTGGAATCTTGTGGGATGTAGCAAGCGACATTCCACGGGAAATATCGCCCGCTATTTCACGTGAAATTTGACTTGAAATTTCACGTAGAATTTTACGTTATATGTCACACAGAAATTCAAGTGAAATTTCACGTGGTACGTGAAATTTCTAAGTGAATTTTATGTAGAATCGCCCGTGGAATTTAACGTGGACTAGCTACGTGAAATTTTAGCTAGTACAGTGAAGACCCGTTTTGTCAGCCCCTTGGCGAATTTTAAGCTGATAAAACAGGGACATTGATAATATCGGGGCGTCTATTTTTCTGTATTTTTAATAAAACGAAGCTCTTAAAATATTCTTCTTTGGTCCTTAGATATAGCCTCGCAACTTTTTTTGATTATTTACTTTAAGTTCCCCTTAAGCGGGTCTGACAGCCCAAATTTTTTAAAAAAATTAATATTTTTTTAGCATTTTTCGGATCTCTAAGATAAGAAATATATGCCCAAGAAAGGATTTGCTCGAATTCAACTTGGTTCATCTGCTAGAGCTCATCAAACTACCAACTGATAAAATCGGGTCTCCACTACATGAAGTTTTATGTGAAATTCAACGTTATAAAATTTACGTTAAATTCACATGCAATTTCACGTGGAATTTTATGTAAAATGTTATGAATTCCATGCCCACATAAACTGCCCTGGGAGTTCCACGTGGAATTTCGAGGGGAAATTCAGGTGAGATTTCGCGTGGTGTTCCGTCACAAAAAAATTTACGTGGAATTACACGTGAAATCAGCGGTTTTACGCTAGGTTTCACGTGCCATTTAACGTGCAAACGACCAAGCTAAACAAAACGTCGCCATTTTTAAATTTAATCAAACGCGAAGTAACGCTTTGGTAAAAAAAAATCCGTTGCAGTGTTCAAGACAATTGCAGGACTAGTGTTACGATACTATTGATCACAAAACAATTCTTTCTATAATCGCTATTCCGGCTAGAATTTTAACTGTTTGGCTGGGTACTAATACAATCACAAAAATCATCAGTATTTACATATACAACTTTCGAAGCATATCATTCCACCATTTATTATCTTTACTATAATTGGGGTTTATTGTCGAAATGTGCAGTTGGATGGTTTATTATTAAAAATATAAAAGAATCTGCACGAAAGTTATCTCTCATATTTTGTGTGTAAAAGCCTGGGAATGTTTTTGCCTTTCTCATATAGAAAGGTTATGCAATCACTCTGAAAAACGTCAACCTAATCCCGGCCCGGAGGGCCGAGTGTCATATCCCATTCGACTCAGTTCGTCGAGATCGGAAAAAGTCTGTATGTGTGTGTGTATGTGTGTATGTATGTGTGTGTATGTGTGTGTGTGTATGTGTGTGTGTGTATGTATGTGCGTATGTGTCAAATAATGTCACTCATTTTTCTCAGAGATGGCTGGACCGATTTGCCCAAACTTAGTCTCAAATGAAAGGTGCAACCTTCCCATCGGCTGCTATTGAATTTTGGATAGATCGGAATTCTGGTTCCGGAATTACGGGTTTCAGAGTGCGGCCACACAGAAATTTCGCATAAAAACTATAGGAAAAATTAAAAATAGAATTTTTATTTTTGATGCTAAATGTATTCAAGGTGCATAAAACGTCGAGATTTGATGCAAACACGAAAAAAAATTGACGAAGATTCACGTTTTTGGATTTTGCACATTTTTGCCTTTCTCATATAGAAAGGTTATGCAATCACTCTGAAAAACGTCAACCTAATCCCGGCCCGGAGGGCCGAGTGTCATATCCCATTCGACTCAGTTCGTCGAGATCGGAAAAAGTCTGTATGTGTGTGTGTATGTGTGTATGTATGTGTGTGTGTGTGTGTGTGTATGTATGTGCGTATGTGTCAAATAATGTCACTCATTTTTCTCAGAGATGGCTGGACCGATTTGCCCAAACTTAGTCTCAAATGAAAGGTGCAACCTTCCCATCGGCTGCTATTGAATTTTGGATAGATCGGAATTCTGGTTCCGGAATTACGGGTTTCAGAGTGCGGCCACACAGAAATTTCGCATAAAAACTATAGGAAAAATTAAAAATAGAATTTTTATTTTTGATGCTAAATGTATTCAAGGTGCATAAAACGTCGAGATTTGATGCAAACACGAAAAAAATTTGACGAAGATTCACGTTTTTGGATTTTGCACATTTTTGCTTTTCTCATATAGAAAGGTTATGCAATCACTCTGAAAAACGTCAACCTAATCCCGGCCCGGAGGGCCGAGTGTCATATCCCATTCGACTCAGTTCGTCGAGATCGGAAAAAGTCTGTATGTGTGTGTGTATGTGTGTATGTATGTGTGTGTGTATGTGTGTGTGTGTATGTGTGTGTGTGTGTATGTATGTGCGTATGTGTCAAATAATGTCACTCATTTTTCTCAGAGATGGCTGGACCGATTTGCCCAAACTTAGTCTCAAATGAAAGGTGCAACCTTCCCATCGGCTGCTATTGAATTTTGGATAGATCGGAATTCTGGTTCCGGAATTACGGGTTTCAGAGTGCGGCCACACAGAAATTTCGCATAAAAACTATAGGAAAAATTAAAAATAGAATTTTTATTTTTGATGCTAAATGTATTCAAGGTGCATAAAACGTCGAGATTTGATGCAAACACGAAAAAAATTTGACGAAGATTCACGTTTTTGGATTTTGCACATTTTTGCCTTTCTCATATAGAAAGGTTATGCAATCACTCTGAAAAACGTCAACCTAATCCCTAATAAAATTTTTGCCTTTCTCAATAGAAAGGTATTGCAATTGCTCTGAAAACCGACTTTTTAACGGAGGCCCGGAGGGCCGAGTGACATATACCATTTTTTCAACTCGCATAAGGTTTCTGGATTTTAACAGGGGCGTAGTTGATGGTTTACGGAGAGGGGTTACACCCCCCCCCCCCTCTACTGTTCACTCCCCTCCTTTAAAAATCTCCTTAAATCACCGCTCAGACCACCACCTCATACCCCTCCCTTTCAACCCCATCATCTTTAAACCACCACTATATTACAAAGCATACCAATTTAAGCTGGGGAGTCGTTTATTCATGGGACTTTCGCCCTCTTCACATACCCATCCCCGCATGACAAAATGAGTTAGCAAGCAGATAACATTGATCTAATGCTGATTAGGCTAATGGAGTATGATATTTTTTTGTTTCAAGTGTTTCACCGTCGACACGTAGCTCATCAAGTTCGTGGCTGGCATGCCATTGTGTATAAGTGCAAGGTGTACTAAGAATGTAATGGGCATTTCCACGATTATGTTGAACATAAAAAGCCTCCGTGCCATAGTTTAGAGAAATGAGAAAGGCACAATTGCACCGCTAGGTGGATTAAAACAGGTTTTTTAACATCGAATTTGTAACATTGGTCGAAAAACCTCAAAAATCACAGTATATTGAATTATATTGAAACTGAACAAATTCGAAAGCTTTGACAACAGTTAGAACAACTACTTAACTGACGAAATGTGGTAAATAGATATATATATATATATATATATATATATATATATATATATATATATATATATATATATATATATATATATATATATATATATATATATATATATATATATATATATATATATATATATATATATATATATATATATATATATATATATATATATATATATATATATATATATATATATATATATATATATATATATATATATATATATATATATATATATATATATATATATATATATATATATATATATATATATATATATATATATATATATACGAATACATTGCACATACAAAATCTCTGACCGGCAAATTGCCAAGCACTTTTTTTACGTGTTGATTGTTGAGAATCCTGCGATAATTTAAAATGACTCGACATACATCAAAAGCTTCATACATGCAGTGAGATTGCAAATTTTTAAAAATGAATCAATGGTTATACAACTGACCACGCTTGTTCATTAAACCCCTACCACTACCCATATATTCGTCAGATTGATTGGAAGTGCCGCACATAACGGATTGGACGTTGTGCACTAATTTTGAATTTTAATTGCGCATTCGAAAGATCATTTGCTTGCAACCGGATTAACCTTTTCGCGGCCATGCTGGTTATTGCCTGTGGAAACAACACTCCAGTTATAGGTTGGCGGAATGGATTTATTAGTTTTTACTTTAAATCGATTGGTTTAGATTTGCAATGATCAAACCCACACTGTTCTCTCATTTTTCACAAGGTCGCAGATATTGCAATAAGTGTTTACATATCTACAAACATAATTGTGAAATCTTTCAATTGTTTAAAAAATAACAGAAGTATTCATCATTTCTTAATAATTTAAGCGCGTCATTTTTAGAGGATGCACTTGTTAGCCATTTCCTGCAGTTCTAGTTGAAAAGTTGTGCCAATTTTCAAATAACTGAAACGTCTTCAAAATTTTCACGAATGTTATGGATGTGTTAAAAAAACACCTATTACAAATCTGACACCTTGTGGAAAATGAAGGAATTACTTCAGGATTTTTACTCAGTACAAAAATATAAAATATGAAGTTCTGGTTATCATGACGTTGTCGAGTCTGGACCTTACATTATTAAAAGAATCTTATGCTCATTTTTTTACTCTTACTTCAAAATGCCCAATGACATGCAACAAATTATAGCTCTTTTATGTAGTATATCCTAAGAAGGCATTTTCGGATTCTGTTGGTCCAAGGAAAAACTTGGTTATTAAAGGGTTATTAATGAAATCCGCACGGCTAGCGCTACGAATTCGTGAGAGGTGTCAAACATCAACATGTCATAATTATCACAAGCTATTCATTCGTGCCGGTAGATACATAAAAAAATTTAAGAGCTTTTTTGAATATTGTGAATCGTACTAGATGCAAGAAATGTTCACCTCATTGATCGTGTGGTTATATTAATTTCACTTAATAATTAGTGCAATGTAGCTTACTTGTTATTTAAATGTCAAGTTATTCGGAAATGTGGGAATAACAAACCTACGGCATGTTTAATTTTGGGCCCTAAATTTTTTTGTTTCAGAAGTTCTGCAGCCTCTGTTTATTTACGAATGACGCCATCATCATGCCCGAACAGAATTCATTTAGTCTTGTTCTGTAATGGATATTTTTCGGCTTATCAGGCAAAATAAACAGTGAAAACAACAATATTGTTATTACTTTCAACGTTTCGATGGATTTATTCCACCTTTATCAAGGATTCTAAAAAGAGTTACGAGTTACTGGAGTGTACATTTTGATTTTAAACTCATCAAATTTTTGTTGTTGTTATCTTGTTAAGGTTTGTGGAAAAGGTGAATGAGAGAGATGTTCCATGTGGTATGGAAATAAACATGAATAAACATTATGACCGAATATATTTTTAACGAAATTGTCGGCCCTAAACTGCGCGGCGTTTGACGCGAGACGATTAATCTCACCTCACTCTATGTGACTTTTCTTTCCCAACCCAATTCCGAGGAGTCACATCAGGTGACGTGAGACGTCCATTTAACCCAGCCCGGGGATAACTTGACAGCTCCCATCTTATAAGCAAATTTTGTGGTGATTTGGTGATGTCATGGCGGCTCGATTGGAGCAAAATTTGAAAAAGGCGCATCATATCCCATGTATTTTTTATATCTGTAAAAAAAAACAATTTAAGCATTTCTATCATCAAATATATTTCACTGTTCAAATTAGAAACTGTCCTCATTTCACCATGCCTAAACAGAAACATAGATTCCATTTGGAATTTAAAAAATCCAAAATAAAATAAATCGATTTTCGGAAATACAAGAAGATGACTTTCGAAATCAAGCCACTTCCACTTATATTGGAATTTCGGAAAAACTTCCGGATCGAATCAACATCTCCCCAGGCATGAAATCCTCCGGTAGATTTCTATCAAACTGGAGCCGAGTAAAATGCCAGAATAATTCTGAACGGATCCGTACCAAAACCATCGCAATTTGTGTCTTCCGGACAGCATTATTGCAAAAGTCGAACAAAACGCTGACAGGAGCCGAACAAAATTCTACATTCCTGGCAGAATTCTTGCTGAAAACGAGCACTACCGGTTTGCTGCCAGAATTCTGATAAAAGCACACAAATTCTATACAAAACTAATTTTGCTAAATGTGTAGAAAATCCTAAATATATTGTTTATTTTTCCAATCAAAATACTACACTCTTAGAAAAAATGAAAATTACATTTGACGTAAACAACGCAGCGACATATTTTACTGTCCGATAATTGCTGACAGTTTCCAGTTAGGGATACATTTATTCTCTGATAATAGTTTTCTCTATCCACATTTTGGAATACGCTTTTTCTAAATGTTGTTCTAGCCACATTGACGGCGTTCATAACACAAGTAACGAAACACGCTTTTCTCTTGAAACTTTTTCGTTTCGTTGTTCGTAGTACTCGTACAGAGAAGGCATACTAGCGCCACCATTAAATTGGTGGTGCATATATGAAACAAGCTCTATCTGTCAAGTTGTCCCTGGGCTGATTTACCCCAGACGGATACAGGTGTGCACATTTTTTCTGTGTGTGAGTGCGGTTGTCATTTTTCATTGATGAAGCCGAAAAACAAGAGGATATAAAGACGAAAAGTACAAACAAGTGACGTAGTGGGCCTTTCTGTTGCCATAAGTTTTGTTTCGGTTCGGTCAACGTTAATTTTATCGGTTTTTTTCGAGGTAAAAGGTGTTCCTAAATGTTCTAATCGGTAGATCCTAGGTGAAGCTCGGCCTTTTCTCACTTTTCATCGTGCGTCATAGAATCAGGATACTCGTTCGGATGTTTATGTTCACTTCAAGGGCCCCGGCCGCCATGCTTAATTTTACAAGTATAGAACTAATACACTCAACAGTGTCAAATGGTTCCACCTTTCTCTCATCTTGGATTTAACCGCAATGGGGAACAGCGATGTCAGATATACGGAAATTTCCGTGGATCTACGGATTGGAAGGTTTCCTACGACATTCATCCGACAAAAAAAGTAAAGTTCATTTTCTTGCTCGCAAATATTGGTTTGAAATTTTATAGAAGAGAACCACAAACTTCAAGTTTTTGGCCCATATATTAATTATTCGATGTCTCGGATCCCGATGGCTTATCTTATAATTCGTTTGTTTTATACAGCTCAATTTGCTAGCTTTACTGAACCGCGTGTCTTTTATATATTCACAAGATGCAAAAAGAAAAATAAAACGAGTAATGATTATCCAGTAAGGAATCGATCACTGCTGCCAATACGTCCCAAGGGTTGCAGGCTCGATTTCTGCTTCGGGGGGGTACCTTTTCACATAATTGTGATTTCTGTTTCTGTTTTCCACACCACTGAATACCACTAAAAAGCAACCAAGTATTAATGTTTTTCCTCTCATTTGATACTGCTGAATGTGTTAGCATAGCAGCCGTGGCTCCTTTATGATTTTTACAATATGTAAAAATAAAAATTTGCTTTAAAAATACCTGCTGCTGCGTGTTGAGATCGTCTTCCTTGGCGGTGAAACATTAGTTGCGTTGTCTGCCACAACTTGGAGGTCATTCGATCTGCCTTCTAGCGCTTTTTTGTTCACGTCCATGTAGTCATCGGTACTGCAATCATGTTGCTCATGCCCGGTCAAAAAATGCGGACGAGCATGGTCAGGCGATTTAAATAGTTTGACGTTTGACTCAACTCGCTTGTGCTAATTGCCCCTAAGAACAAATGCTATTTGCGAATGCGATTCAAAGACAATTTCAAAACTTAGACAAATTTTCTGGCGGCTGAAATGGACTTGGTTGTTTTTTTTTGCGTTTTTCAAACATGGCGGTTCATGTTTGGCTTAAGCTTAAAATTGTTTTTTTTTAATAATTGGCGTGTTCACGCTTGTATTTTGTTTGTCTAGTGCACTTCATTTAGCCAACGAATGTGGGAAATTGTGGAATCGTGTGTAAATATAGTGGAACAAGAACTCTGACTCAAAGTCTATGAAAGTCAGATTGTGGCAAGTTTTGGTGTGCAATACCAATTTCACCATTATTTTTTTCTGTAGTTTGGTGATGATTACCTAGTATACTGATAAGTTTATGTAGGTAGATAATGAATAAATATTCTTTGTAATTTTCATATTAGGCAATTAGGGGCGATTAAATGGCGCGTTCCCTGGAGGCGATTTAAGGGCGGGTAGAGCGGCAAAAAAATGACAGCGGCAAATCGCCCAAATGTTGCGTTTGAAATAGCCTCCTAATTGCCAGCAACTTGCTGGCAAATTGAAGGGCAATTAGCGCATCCGATTTGGCAAATAGCCCCCCGTTAGCCAGCAACTTGCCCTTTTTGACTGGGTTGTCGGAAGTTCTTATTTGTTTGTTGTGTTCAAGGGTCGCTGTTTTAATTCCGTCTTTATCGACATTTGATTCTTTATTGGTGGTGTTGGTTGTTGTTTTGGAAGAATTTGGTGCAATTGTTGTTACTTAGCTGGTGGTAGTGACATACCCTTTAGTGGTACTGGGTCCGATCGTTGTTGAGTTAGTCTTTGTTACAGACCGGTCCGCATTTGACAACGTGTTCTAAGTTCTTGTGCTTTTGCAAATTTCGTCGCACGGGTAAATTTGATTACATGCCCTGCTATGACTACGGAGGGGTTTTTAGCTTTTCGATTGAGTAAGATGAGAAATCAGATGAAATGACCCGATAACGCTGCAAAAAGCTGATTATGGCATACGGCTGGATGAGTAAAAGTTTAACAAAACAATAAACAGAGAGATTTGGATTGAAGTCAGGCGATATGATTTCAAATTTATTGTTCGATATAGCGCTCGAAGGAACGATACCAAGATTTGATGTGAAAATTAATCCCAAGATGCAATTGGTGAGGCAACAGATGATTTTCTGCTGCGCAAGTAGGCTCAACGGGCAATGACAAGCCACATGCACGAGACTGCACGAACAACCACTAATATTCCAGACTGGGAGTGACAGCATCAAAAAAACAGCGCTGGATTATTGGTTTCAGAAAAAAACAACTATTTTTTTAGATGAAACAGTGATCAATCGGTTTTCCGTGCACATACAGATTTTCTGATCCGTTGATGGTGATTGCAATTCAACGTGTTTTGGGCTCTTTCGGATGTTGTACAAAAATTGCAAAAGACAACATTTCGGGTTCTCTGAACGATAAATTAATTTCTAGTGTGAACATCACGATTCAGTCACAGACTAACAGACATAACACTCAAAAACAAAGCTTCGTCCGCATTAACGGTCATTTTAAAGATATTTGTAGTTGGGACTGTGGCCACATTTGAAATTATGGTGCCACTGACATATGAACAAGCATATGGGTGATAGACCACTAGTGAAAAATTGTTCCCAAACCTGAGGGGTAACCCACCAGTAAATGAGTGTTTGGGACTGTGAATAAAAGGTGGAGCTAGTGTTCTGGGAAAATTGTCGGATCGATGTTTTTTGAGGGAATTCCCTCATAGTGTTATGTCTGTTAGTCTGTGGTTCAGTTGTGGAAATACACAATAAACACCTCGGTTCTAGCAATCTACCGTAATTTGTTTCATTTCACAGAATCGTACACATGTATATGATCGGAATGACCCCGACCGTTCTTGTCGGAAGCAAATGAGCGCAGTTCGCTGAACTAGACACACTCCATCGACAAGTATGTGACGTTTCTCGAGCCCATTTGTTGGAGTCCCGGAGTTGTGTTCAGTTCATTCCGATCACCGTGTGTATTTCCCAAATTCTCGGCAGCCGGCTGCTCAGAGCAATCATTACATTATAACTCCATTGACACACTTACTAACAGCTCTCCCCTTCCCGTGATACATGCGAAAATGCAGAGGATTCCTCGGTCTCTAGCAGCGACTTGTATCGGACTAACATTCCTATCTTTCCCAGAAGATCTGCATTCGGATGTGGCCGGCGTCGGTATTGATCAGCATGCAGGGATCAATATAGATTGCACAGTGTGGCTGATCTCGTTATTCCCAAGCATGTTGTTCCACTGAGCATTTTGCAAGCTCAGTTGGTCCTGATCAATAAAAAAGTAGTAACCACGGGCGATCTCTTATGCTTATGTTAATCGAATCGTAATCGGACATCCCTAAATGAAGTGTCATGCGGACGACTGTGTGTGGAAGATGGTTCAAATTCCAAGTAAACCTTATTCAATATATTCAAAATATGATATAACACAACATGCTTTGGAAAGCATTCAAGTTGATATTCATTGCAATAAAACAAATTTATTATTGTTATTGTTATTTATCAGTGTGCAATCGGGCTGAATCAACAACCTATTTCTGCAACCTATGTGCATTAACTGTACACCTACCGTCTCTCCGTTGCACTTGACAGTGTGTGCAGTGCTTTATGGTCACACCTACGACCGCGCACCCGGCTTCCCATGAGCGTTTTGGCGGCTCAGAGGTGTCCTTCCATGTTGCTCAGGGATACATTGCTCCTATACACATCCATGCATACAGGCATACATACGGGCTTACATTCATACATACATACAAACTATTTGGCGCAAGTTTAGAGCGTGTAATGTCGTGTCATCTAGTCTGTCATCCTATGTAAAATCATCCTACCATCGCCTTGGGGTCAATGTCACTTTGGCAAGTTTCGCATTGAATCCGCTTCTGTCTCTTCCTAATCTCCTTTTTGTCTCCTAGGTCCGAAGCGGATCAATCGACTATTATTTGAAACGGTAAACATACTAGCAGTATATTTCCTTACTCGCGAATACTTTTCCTACAAATGTGCTGTTTCTTCTCTATCTTATAACATAACCGATTATCCCTGTTCTAGTCAATATACATATTCATTACATTATGGACCAGGCAAACCCTTAATTTTTCTATTCTTATTATCCTGAGTAGGTAGAAGGTATTTTAGGATTTCGCAAAAAGAATCTCTGCCAATAAAGGCGTAAGCAATATTTATCCACATAAAGTTTGCTCGAACCGAATGTCCGCCTGGTTCGACTCGAATAGACCACACCGACCCGAAAGGGTTGCTTATCATTTCTGAGAGCCGGTGTGCTTGGTCGTGTTTGGTAATCGTAAAAACAAGTCCTGAGGAATTAACTATCTCTTAGGTGCCAGTCCTGCACTCCTTTCCTGAACTAGCCTCATACTCACGATCAAAAGAGTCGACAACTAGTAGGATCCACATGTCCCCCACCCAAGCGAATTGATCAACTTGCAAGTAGGAGCACATATCTACCAACCAGCCAAGAAGACTTCCGAATCAATGAGAATGGACCATGCCAGTCGAAGGCCACAGGCCCAGCGCCATCTCGTATAGTGTCATTGTCATTTCTCAGCCCACCCCCTGGCAGATGTTCATCCGCCCATCTAGACTCTGTCAAGATGAGAACCTACAAAGCCTAACTGTTCGTGTGTGCTAGTCCGTATAGATTTTGGTTTGCTGAAACGAAACAAGAAATGCAAAATAATTGTGATTAGTACCGTAGTTATAATAAATAAGTAAACGATTTTGTTCGTAGTCCTCCTTCCTGTTCCTGATCTGTTTGGGCCACTGGCTTTCCGTTTCCTTGGCCGTCACGCTCGAGCCGCACATATTGTAGCAAGAGAAACAAATGAAAAGACAAAAAAATGAAAATAAATGAACGTCTGCTATCTGTGCCTAATTGATGTTGCTTCTCAGTTTTGCACGATCCAGGGGGAACTTGGCCTTGATCCCAATGCTCTGTCGCAGATGTTACGTGATATTCGTTATGGAATATTCTTTGTTTGGGGGCCATTCATAAACAATGTTGCTCGTTTTTTATCCTTGATCCGCTGATACGTCTAAAATTCATTTTTAGTTTTTATCTCGTTACGTGACGCTCTTCCCCTATTGTCAATATTCGATATCATTTATGAATGGTCCCCTGGTGATATATTTGGAGCAGACAATCCAGCGAAAAATAGGATTGACAGGATTTTTGTGCGCTCTTGGCGCCTTGTGTCACATCTTCATGTTGGTTATTGTACTAAGAATACCAAAGCATGTGATGTGATGACCGGAAGATTAGAGAAGCAACTCCTCCCCTTCCCCTTTTGGAATAAAACAAATTTATTGGATAAAAATATTTTCACTTAAACAAGTGAGCATACACACTTAATTTGAATTACTGGGTACAGTAAAATTTTACTGGGGTTTTGAACAGCAAACCGTTCGGTAATCAATTCAATAAAACAATTCGGTTACCGAACTCTCCGCAATCCGTTCCATCCAAACGTCAAAAAATACTGGTCAGTCAGCAGTTTCCTCTGAAAATGGCGACTTGACAGATGATTTGCTGTACCTGTTCTGTAAATTTTTGACGAGGTTTGGTAATGTTGGTATAATTTTGCCGAACAATCTGTCGAAATTTTACTGGATAATGTTTATGTACCGAAAACAATAGAAGCGTTGATAAATTCAGTGGAAAATATTGCGGGTTTCAGCAAATTATTCGAAAAATTACTGAAAATCGCAAAAAAATGAGAATTTTTCCGCAATTTTTCAAACAATTTGCTGACAGCTCCGTAAAAATATCACTTTACTGTGCAAGTCGTCGAAAAAAAATTACTGAACAACTTTTGGCTGATACTAAGCCTTATATGACCTTTTATGACCTTTTCAATGGACCGGCTACCTTCCGGCATGCTTTCGGATCAAATGAAGTGCACATAAACGAAATTGTTGATAAAACAAGTGATTCAACGATACTGCTTTAATTAAACACGAACTGTTTCGGTAATAATTTTGTTTTCCATCTTCGCCGCCCTTCATTAACGATCATCAACTCAAAAACTTCAAAAAAAAAATCGCAAAAGGCAGAGGCTGTCCTCTGTATGTACACAGTAACGTTTTCATTACGTTTTACAATGCTTTCAGTTTTTTTTAATTCTGTTTTATAGCACATCATGTTCCGTACAATCCGCTGTTATCATCTTTCAATAAAATAAATTCACAGATAAATAAGCAAGTATAGACACAGTAACTCACGAACAAAAAGGATAAAGATCGCCTAAGATTCTTCACCGTTGAAATCATTCGAAGCCAAACCCGCAGGAGATCTACTGGTGCTGTTCTGCTCCGTAGTGCTGTCGATGGCCGTACCGGACGGCGTTTCTATACTACTAACACTACCGTGCTGCTGCTGCTGTAGCTGCTGTTGCTGCTGCCGCTCTGCCCCCAGCACTGAGCTGGTACTGGGATCTAAACTGCTAGTAACATCCGCAGGACTCCTGTCCGATCGACTGCGGCTGCTGCCAGTGCTATCACTAGAGTCAGAAACGCTGCTATCCAGCGCCACATTTTCAATGTTGTAGATTTTCTCCGGGCCGCTATCATCCCCGGGAATACTGGCGGAGACGGGCTGCGCCGGCTGCTGCTGCTGATGATGATGGGTAAGTACTGCTTCCGGAAAAATAAAGTTGTTCGCTTCGTAGTTACGCTGATAGTTGGTTCTGGGGTCCACCGCCGAGACGGTTGCGATGTTCTCTGCTGTCATCGGAGCAGCACCAGTACGGTTGGCTCCGGTAGAATTTGTTCCGTTACCTGCTAGGTCGTTATTTGGCACACCGGCCGGGTGTATTCTGCCAATTATTCTGATTCCGATCGGACGGTTCTGCCCAGTGCCAAATCCGAACCAGAGCCGCTGTGCGAAAATGTTGTTATTGTTGATGTTCATATTGCCCAACAGTTCCATCCCAGCGGCGACATTGGTTCGCAAATTCTGCACCAAACTGTGGGCTATGTTGCGCACCGTTGCATTAACTCCTCCTCCATTGCCAAATGCCGGGGCGGCATTGTTGTTGTTGTTGTTGTTATTGTTGTTATTTCCATTCATGGCAAGTATTCCGTAGTACCGAGGAATGCTGATTAGGATGTTGCGATTGTTATTATTGTTGTCATTGTTTCTGCGCTGGAACCGCATGGCATTGATGAAGCCATCCAAGACGTTTGCTGCTCGGTGGAGTGGCGGTTGCTGCTGTGGTTCGTTTTGACCCCGTGGTGTTCCGGGAGGGGCCTGCCCTTGCTGTTGTTGCTGCTGCTGCTGTTGTTGCTGCTGCTGTCTAGGTTGCTGAGGTGGATTTGGTGGCGGCACTTGGCCATCACGAGTCTGCAGCAGAATTTGCTGTAGCTGCGCCTGCTGGATTATGACTGGGAGTTCGTAGTGGTGGAAAAAGTAGATCATCGAATGCTGTAGGGGATAGAGAAATAAAGGGAAATTGAATGGAAATATAAATGCGGTAGAAATGTTCAGATTCGGAACTCTATCACCACACGGTGCTAATAAATATAAAAAGTAAACCACTGATGATCCTAAATGACTAGAAAATTAGTCTCTCAGACGGCAAGGACGCCTTTCCTTTTTTCGCATCTGCCTACCATTCTACTACTCCAGTACAAATTGAATTCATTATATGACACCTTGTCATCTGTTTTGTTCTGGTACCTGGACATCAGACGTAATTACCATTTGTCAAAGTTCCTACCATTATATTATTTCAACCTGTTTCCAACGTGAATATTATCAAAAAAGTGTAACAAGAAAAGTTATCAATCTCGTCAGAACCGAACTGCGCCACCAAACGTCCCCCCCCCCCCTCACCGCAAACTTTCATTAGCAATGTCATTCACATTGCGCTGCACGTAATCATAATCATATCTCATTCCGACGGGCTGTAATTCCATAATGGCCACATCGTTGGGCTGGAAATGAAATCCTATCGAAGAAAGCTCATGCCCATGCAAATGACAGCTCTTTGATGGGGAAAAAATTCACGTAACCAAAAAACAAAATAATATCATTCTCTGATAGGTTTCTTCCCATAGCCCGGACGGGCTGACGGGGAGGGAGGGAGGTAGCCGTGACATAAAGGGGCAAAAGTTTTCCATTTCGTCGCTCGGTTGTGTGACTCTGGGATTTCCTTCACGTAATTGTCGCCCCCACCCGTCTGGGTGGTGAACGAGGAGATTGTGCCGCAAAACCCTCAACCCACAACAAAAAAAACACAAACAGCAAAACCGGCAAATATAATGAGAAAACGAAACTGCTCCTCGAAACTATATATACATAGTAATCAATGGCATATCAGCGGCTTCCGGTGCGATGTTGGCTGAGCTGAGTGTGACCCCCATGCCACTGCCGTCAACTGATGGCGGGTGACGCAGATGCCACCAGCAGTGTCACGTTGCTCGGAACTCATTGCTGCATATCGCGCGGCGGTTCTGTCATCGCACATTGAGTTATTCGTGACTAATTTTAAATTATATGCCACCCTCATCTGCGTTACGGTGCCAAACCGAACCCAGCAAATTGAGAGACTGGGGTTGGTGCAAGGGGGATTGTAAGAAAACTGCACTCCATAACAATTACCAGCATGATCACATCGTCATCATCATCACGGGTATCAAACAGAAGGAAGGGGATTATATGTACACCAGCTATTGATGACTTTTCGAATTAAAAGCATACATACACACAGACACACATAATACGAATGCTACGGTGGAGTACGGTCGTACCGGGAAAGGGCAGTCACGTGAGCATTGCATAACATTCTGTACACGTGAGAATGGAGTTGATACACGTGACATCTCTTCCGATGGCAGTCGGTGTTTGTATCCATTTGCAACTATGGGGTACACACTACCAGGAGATACATCCGGGGCAGCATTGATTGGATTCTTCTTGTGATACCCGAAACCACAAACCTTATTCAACGAGTTGTTAATAAACGGGAATTGATCCATTTTATCAAACAATGGTGGTACAACTTTTGATTGTGTAGAGCGTCATGTCATGTCATGTTCGCATTTGTATTATGCGAATATTCAGTAAAATTGTTAAGGAGAGAAGCTTAACGCGTGAAAATACCAAGGGGATACCCTAGTTCAGAATCAAGATGATATGAATACCAAGAGGTGCAAGATTCGGCCTTCTGCTAGTGAAATGATATGTTTATTACCAGAGAAGATGTGGCTTTTTCGAAGCAGAAAGTTGACTGTGACCTGTTTCATCACATTAGAAACGTCATTCCGCTCAGATTATAGAAGTCGGTTCTCACGGTAAAGAGGGACAAGTCTGTCTTTACCAGGAAGCATTTTGGTAGACTTGAGTGATTTCAAGAGCTGCCTAAGCTCGACCTCCACCAACAGACAAATGTTAAGCCTGTAGGATATTAGGCGTGTTTCTAATGACCCTGCCAGTTTACCGATCTGTATACTTAACATCCTTGCTCTCACTTGAGTACTATAGCTCAATATTGTGATAACTTTCCCTACCTAGAAATCTCTAGCTAATTGAATGTCGTTAAAATGTAAAAAAAACCTGTTTTAATTCACCTAGCGGTGCAATTGTGCCTTTCTCATCAATCCAAACTACACAGAAAATTGTTCCCAAAATCGTGAATAAAGCGCCACGAATCCTGGAACCATCACGGTTTTACGTTATGAAAACAGGATCATGAACAAAAGTCATGTGTTTTATAATTATGTTCAATTTCCCTTCAGTAACTCCCGCATAACACTTATTTTAGTGTGACCATGTGATTTTGTTTTGTGAACTTCAGTCACGGTTTCCGCCAAGTCATTTCTAATGCGATTTTCAGTATTATTTTAGCAGTTCACAACTTTAAGAACATTATTCATAAAACCAAAGGTTGACTTATGATGATTTTCATAGATATAGGAAACTTAGTTCACAAAATCGAAATATTCTGGATAAGTTCAAGATAAGTGAACTATTTCACGAAATTCAAAATTGTGTTCCTGAATCAAATTAATTCTCGTGAACCAATTCATGATCTTTAATATATTAGGTACGATCCAATATCCGTGCTCGTGACATAGTTCACAAAATCATCAAATATTATTCATGTATTCGTGAACTGGTTCATGATATCTAGTATAGGTCACAACTCACGTTCATTTTTGTGAAATAGTTCACGAAATCATCAAATATTATTCATGTATTCGTGAACTGGTTCGTGATGCCTAGTACATGATTTACAATGTATTTTGCGTGCTGGTGATATTTAGAAGATATCGCTAATCATTTACAATTTCATGCAACATAATGAAATTTTCCCGTGAACTCTCACAAAATTTGGAGAATTATTCGTGGAATCATTTTTATTACGTGCACTGTTTTATGAAATGTCCAGCTGCTAGCGGCTATAGTTCGCAAAGTAATTCTCAAAGGCCCCCCTCCCATATTATGACAAATGTCAAAGTAAGATTAGATGCCAAATTTCAGATCATTTACACAATTTTAGACTCCCGCCCACTTCGCTTGAAATATTTGAAATTGGTACTATGGGAAAATATAGAGCAAAAATATACTAAATGCTATAATTTTTGAAGTAGCAATCAGAAAATTACAATTTATACCTCTTTTTAAATTAAATGACCTAAGTCTTTGAAGAGAGATATTATATCTAGAAAAATAGGGGAGAGTGGGGTACTGGGTCATTTTGGCCCCAAAATCCCCTATTTTTCATAATTTTTGTGATGCAAATCATACATATTTTGGAGTTTTTCTAATGTGAACAAATCTCAGAAATCGAACGGAACCTTTTTGACCTTTGTCTGAATATAGGAAGTTGGTGTTAAAGGGCCTTTTGTCATTAACATTAAATTTTATAATTTTCTCGTGCATATATCTCTATGTTTCTTCAATCAATTTTCATGAAATGTAGCTTGTTGGACGCGGAAAACTCGTATGAATACAACAAAAATGAATTTGTTAGCGGTAAAATTCAGAAACATCAAATTTTTGGACATTAACTCTACAAATCACATATTTTTCGTTAAATGTCCTAATACCTCAACTTCCCCTATTTTTCCAGGATGGAAACTATTCTCATGCGATCCTCAAGCGTATTTTACACTAAAGGTAGTAAATTTAATAAGAATTTTGTTGTTAAATGGAGTTAATATGTGCAATTTTATGATAAAAATGTGAAATCTAGACTATATATCAGATAATTTAATGTTCTGAATTTTACCGATAACGTATCTATTTTTATTGTGTTCCTAATGACTTTTCACGTTTAACAAGGTACATTTTATGAGAATTGAAGAATAATAGAGATATATGCATGAGAAAATGATGAAGTTTAATATTAATGACAAAAGGTCCTTTAACCCCAACTTCCCGTATTCGGACAAAGGTCAAAAAGGTTCCGTTCGATTTCTGAGACTTTTTCGCATTAGAAAAACTCCAAAATATGTATGATTTGCATCACGGTGCAGAAAAATTATTAAAAATAGGGGATTTTGGGGCCAAAATGACCCAGTACCCCACTTTTCCCTATTTGTCTAGAAACAGAAATGTCTTCCTTCAAATACTAATTTACTTTAAAAAGAGGTATGAATTGTAATTTTCTGATTGCTACTTCAAAAGTTATAGCATTTAATATATTTTTCCTCCATATTTTCCCATATTACCAATTTCAAAAATTTCAAGCGAAGTGGGCGGGAGTCTAAAATTGTCCAAATGATGTGAAATAGTAATAGACACGAGCACTCGATATAAAAAAAGTATTAGGACCTCGAACATCGTTATTCGTTTGATAAGGTTAATGGTGATGTCTGCATAGAAAACGAAAGCTGCGCTGAGAATCCCAAATAGTGTGCGTGATATAATTCACAGAACAAGATATTGCGAATCAGCCACATTTTTATGATCCAGTTAATATTGTCACGTTATTCCGAATAAAAAAAACCGATAGTAACCAGAAAGTAATAGATCACAATTAGACAAAGAGAATTTACGAATACAATGGTAAAACTGCTGATATCATGAACATTAGTCACATTACTCTTCGTGTCAATTTTGGAAGTAAGTTCTAAAATAAAATATTGCGATAACATGAACAGAAATTACGAAATTGCGAGAACTGCAATTTACTGCAAAATAGGATCAATTTGCAGTCTTCGGAAATGTTGATCCTTATACCTTAAGCTCTATATCTGCAGATTTTGGGATGCAGAAGATAACACTGGCATTTTGTACTGAATTTATTGTTTCTATTGCCTATTTTTCATATATTTTCACATACAAACTTGAAAACTCTTGTGAGTGAACTAGAGTTTTCGGAAAAAGCTCACATTCGATAAGTGCTACGTGAAGTCAATTACCGTTTGATTTAGCAGCGTTCCGAAAAAAGTCGAAATTGTTGCCGGTCTACTGGTTATGGTCAATATAATGGTGGAAATGTCCATTACATATGCAGTGCGATTTACACATACCGTCGTGCGGGGCTACTTTGCACACTTTAGTTTTTCAATATTTACTAACAGACACGCTTTCATTAGTTTTATTATGCCTTTGTAGAGTCATGTCTTTTAACCATGTTGCATATGACTTTTGTCATTTTTCTTAACACTGTTTACCAAAACAAACAAAACACTTCAAGGGTCGATAAAAGTGAAATGAAATAAAATCAATAAAATGAATAAAATCAATAAAACAAAAATTTGTCTAAAATTATTATAATTAATAAAAAGATTATAAAATCTATTAAAACAATTAAATGAACAAATCGTATGAAAGCAACTGAATGAAATAAATAAAAAGGATTATTTTTTGTTGTGATAGAAAAATCTATTTACAAAAATCCCTAATCCGGTGTGCGGGGTTGAGAATTTAACCCAGGTGAACTGCGTATAAAGCAATCAATTTATCCACTATGCTGTTCATGCCAAGTATTGAGAGCAAGGTGTAAATACCTCTGTCCCATCTCAAAGGACCAAAGGAGTGACATTAACCTTCTTAGCAAAGTCACTCCCAACGATTTATTATACATATCCCCTTCAAACTGAAACGGCCGGTACGGTTGTCCTCGTTTCGTCTTCCTTTAAGATTCAAAACAATTCGTTAATTAAATTAATCATTAAATGAATAATTTTATTGCCGTCTATTTTGAAACATCTTCAAACCCAACTCTGCACAGTAGGCCTGGCCGTTTTAATATTTGCGACATATGAAAATATGCTTTAAATATTAATATTGACAAGAAAAACACAATGCAAAAACAATGCTTTTCAATACTGGCTGTGTAAGGGTTAGAATAGAATAGAATAGAATAGAATATGCTGTTCATGCCTAGTATCAAATGAACATAATGAACAAAGAGAATAACATCATCAAAATGAGTCAAGTCGGCCAAATGAATTTATGAATAAGGGTGGGCGTAGCGTAGTTGGTAAATCGATTACTTTGTACGCAGCGCACCTGGATTCGAGTCCCGACACCGCACATAGGGTTAGAAATTTTTCATTAGAGATTTTTCTAACCCGAAGAGGCGAATGATCTTAAGGCTAAAACCTCTATTATCGAAATATAATATATAAAAATTTATGAACAAAATGAATGAAATGATTAAAACAAAAAAAATTACTAAACTAAAAAATTAAAAAAATAGAACCCATAGAAAGAAAAAGAAAAATTAAATAACAAAGCGAATTAAATTAATTAATATAAATTAAATTAAAAAATCAAATGAATAAAATGAATTCATAAATAGCGCGAATAAAATGTATTAAATGAATAAAATGAACAAAATAAGTAAATGAATGGATAACAAGAATAAAATTAATGAAATGAATTTAAATGAATAAAATAAATCAAAGAAATAAAATGAATAAATCGAACAAAATAAATAGAGTAACTTAAACAAATGAAATGAAGAAAGTGAATATAACGCATAAAATGAACAA
This sequence comes from Topomyia yanbarensis, assembly GCF_030247195.1. Taxonomy (NCBI): domain Eukaryota; kingdom Metazoa; phylum Arthropoda; class Insecta; order Diptera; family Culicidae; genus Topomyia; species Topomyia yanbarensis. The sequence continues at coordinate 371,166,736 of NC_080672.1, read as the reverse complement.
AATAAATGAAATTAATAACATTAGCTAAATGAATAAAATGAATAAAACAAATAAAATGGATTGTATGAATAAAAAGGCTAAAATAAGAAGTGTTGTAAATGAACCAAATGATCAAATTGGATTCATAAATAAAATGAATATTATTGTTTCAGCTTTTTGATTCTATTTTGTCAGCCTCACGTGGAAATCCGTTTGATGGGCTCTAGCACACGAACCAAGTCAAATTCGAGTAAATGCTTTCTTGAGCAAATTTTTCTTATCGTAAAGAAATTAAGTATACAAAAATAAAAATATCTTTTTTCAAACTTTGCTTTGGAAATTAAAAGTAAATAAACCTAAAGCTATCTCTAGAAAGTAGAAAAAATATTTTAATTCATTGCACAGTGGGAAAAAAGTATCAAAAACTCGACTCTACTCAATAACTTGATAGAAGGCCAAGTGTTGTTATCGAAAATGCATACTCCTTATGTAAAAATGTCTGGGAAATCGATTGTAGCTATTTAAAATAACCGTAAAGTACGCTATCATGCCCGTTTTGCCCTGATTCATATTTCATTTTAGTTTATGTTGAAAATTAAATAAGTAACTCGGAAGAAAGTTGAATACGGCTGGTCAAAATTAGTATTTCTTATATAAAAAAGTCCAGAGAATCGATTGAAGATAATTAGAATAATCTCACGAAGCGTATACACACATTTTACCCCAATTACAAACTAAAGTTTGAAGTTAATCCTGACTTTATATTTTAGTAAAACGATATATGCGGCTGATCAAAAGTGGTAATTCTTATGAATAAAAGTTCAGGTTATCGTTTTAACATATTTAGAATGACCGCCCGAAACGTGTGTATCCGTTTTAACCCAATTTATGCCATAACTTAAGTATAAAGATTAACCTGGCTCTACATTTCAGAAAGAGACTGAATGCGGTTGATTAAAAGTAGTATTTCTTTTCCAAAAATACTGAAAAAATCTATTGAAGATTGTTAGAATCACCGCACGAAACGTGTGTACCTGTTTTACCCCAGCCCTTCTAATATCTCAAGTGGGAAGTTAAACCTGGCTGTGATTCTCGAAAACAGGCTGAAGTTGGCTGATGAAAAGTAGTAATTCTTATGTAGAAAAATCCAAAGAATCGGTTGAAGATAGTTAAAATGACCGCACGAAACGTTTGTATCCATTTTACCCCAATTATTCACGTAATGTTTGTGTGAAGTTATATCTTACTCATTATTTTAGAAATAGGCTGAAAGCGGCTGATCAAAAGTATCTTTTTATGTTAAATAGTCCAGGGAAGCGATTGAAGACAGTTTGAATGACCGTGTAGAACATGTGTACCCGTTTTACCGCAAATTCCTCCCCTAACTCAAGTGTGAAGTTAAACCTGGCTGTCCTTCTCGGAAAGAGGCTGAATGCGGCTGATGAAAAGTAATAATTCTTATATACGAAATTCCGGGGAGTCGGTTGGAGATAGTATGACCGCACGAAACGTGTATGCCCGTTTTGCCCCAATTCTTCGCATAATTTATGTGCGAAGTTATACCTTACTCATCATTTCAGAAGCAGGCTGAACGCGAATTTTTGTACATAAGAATTACTACTTTTCAACAGTTGCATTCTGTCGGAGAAGTAAAACCAGGTTCACCTTCACACTTGAGTTATGAGAGGAACATAGGGTAAACCGGGTATACATGTTCCGTGCGGACATTCTAGATACCATCAATTGATTCCCTGAAGTATTTAACATAAAAGATTACTTTTTATGAACCGCTTTTTAGCTCTGAAATAATGAGTAAGTATAATTTTACACTTCTATAAGGGAAACAATTGGGATGAAACGGGTAAACAGTTTCATGCGGTCATTCCAAGTAAGTTCAATTGATTCCCTAAACTGTTTTACATAAGAAAAATTACAGCGGTGAGCCGCTTTCAGCCTCTGGATGAGTAAAGTACAACTTCACACATACATTATGTGAAGAATTGGGGTAAAACGGGTATACACGTCTCGAACGGCCTTTTTAACTATCTTTAGTCGATTCGCCGCAAGTTTTTACATAGGAATTGCTACTTTTCATCAGCCGCATTCAGCCAGCCTCATTCGGAGAAGCACAGCTAGGTTTAACTTTACGCTTGAGTAATGCGTGTGAGACATGTTGGTAAGCTCGACTCCTACCAGAAGAAGACAAAAGATTGGTCCGTATGGTTTTAAGTCTGTTTCTAATGCAACTTCTAGTAATCCAAACGATATATTTCACTCACTTGAGTACAACGGCTCATAATTTTCATAACTTTCCCTACTTAGAAATCACTAGCTAATTGAATGTCGTTGAAAGTAGAAAAGAAAAAAGCGACTACATATTAATCGAAATAACAAAAATAAAACGAACGAGATAAATTTATTTGTCATCGTTTCCAAAATCTCTAAATGTAAGTAATGAAGGTACTACTATGTATCCTTAACAATATTTGTTATTTGGATAGTAAATACCAAATATTCAACGGAATAGGAGCAAAAGAAAAATTTTAATAATCTAGTTTCCTTCTTATTCGAAGTTGGGAACGGGAAACCTGATGAGCCATTCGATTTTTTTTCGAGAATGAAGAGTCTCGAATAACACCTGAAAGTTTTTGACCTACTTATACTGTTTGTACTAGATTTCATCTACCTTTTATGCTGGCATTTAATATCTATGTATGATCGTGCAATAGCAGTGCTTTGGATGATATGTTTGTGTTAGATAACTTTTAGGCAGCAGTCTAATTACAGAGATTTTATAAATTGGGAAAATAAGCTATAACTTGAAATTTAAAAAAAAAAACAGCATAAATGTTTTAATCTTAAACTAGCACACTTTGAAATGTTAGTCGTTGAAAATGATTTAAAACACTCAACCGCATTAATCGCAGAGTTTTTTTTAATAAGTAAAATAGCGTATTTTATTTTTGAAATACCTTATAAGTAGTAGTCTCATATATCCGATTGTAAAACGGGTTGGGCGAAAACATTTTTACAATTACTTTACCCAATAAAATGTTGTGCTATTGGTTAGAGGAAATTATGGAAATTCCAAAAAAATCTCGATCCGAAACCTCTTAACGAACGCTCCTGCTGTAAACGTTTATAGAAATTTTTATACTTTTTTTATTGGAGCAAATAATATTTTATCATGGACTGTTTCATTACATTTTTGTTGGATCGAGCTTATCACCGTGATTCTGAATGTGATATTCATTGTACGGTTCAGATAAGTGCGGGCGTAGAGAATTCGCGATCGCGTGTATCATCGCTAATAGCTCGAGCGTTTGTACGTTAACCTTTTTTGATCGCTTCTGGGTTTGTATGTCACGTGTGCTAGCGTGTATGTAACTTCGCGTGTATAAATTCGATTTTAAACCGTGTGTCCATTCGTATATTCACATGTGTTCTTGGACGATCGTGAATCTGATATTTATTTTCGGTGTACGGTTCATATTCTGACAGATAGTAAATTACTTCATATCACTAGAGTTCCCGGTCATGTCGCCACTTATTGTCCAGTGGATATGATAGCTTTCTTTGTTTTTAATTGGTCCAATTGAAGGCATGGGCCTAGACTGCTGGTACCGAGGATGAAGACTTCCGGAAGTGACGCGAGCGCGGGAGTTTGTAGGTTCACGCTTCAGACAGCGCTTGAAAATTCATAAGTGCTGAGATGCTCACCTTATCATCGGGATGTTATCATTAGGGCATTGCAAAATTTTTTTTTTGAATTCTCGAAGGCCCCCATCTCATATTATGACAAATGTCAAAGTAAGGTCAGATGCCAAATTTCACATCATTTGGACAATTTTAGACCCCCGCCCACTTCGCTTGAATTTTTTTGAAATTGGTACTATGGGAAAATATGGAGGAAAAATACATTAAATGCTATAACTTTTGAAGTAGCAATCAGAAAATTACAACTTATACCTCCTTTGAAAGGAAATAATCTTAGTATTTGAATGGAGACATTTTTTTTTCTAGGAAAATACGGGAAAGTGGGGCACTGGGTCATTTTGGACCCAAAATCCCATATTTTTAATGATTTTTCCGCTCAGTGATGCAAATCATACATATTTTGTAGTTTTTCTGATGTGAGAAAATCTCAGAAATCGAATGGAACCCTTTTGACGTTAGTCCGAATACGAGAAGTTGGGGTTATAGGGCCTTTTGTCATTCATATTAAATTTTATCATTTTCTCATGCATATATCTCTATTATTCTTCAATCAATTTTCATAAAATGTAACTTGTTGAACGTGTAAAATTCTGAGAAATAAAACAAAAATAAAAACATTAGAGGTAAAATTCAGAAACATACAACTTTTTGATATTTACTCTACAAATCTAATTTTTTTCATTATTTGTCCTAATACCTCAACTTCCCCTATTTTACCAGGAATGAGTAGTAAATTTTACACTAACAGTAGTAAATTAACCCATTATTGCCCAACCTACTATATATAGTAGGTGCTAAGAATAACTCCTATTACTCAATTAATAACGCAGAACAGGCATTATCAACGAGTTAATATTGTTCATATACTCTTGCAGAATATATTTAGAGAAGTTAGAGTGGTTAAACCGGTGGTTATGTTTTGTTTTTAATCAATTTTCCCTTAAGGGGTTACACATTTTTGTTAGGATGAAAAAAATCAAACTTTTGTAAATTAGATATAAACTACATACGTTAAGGAAAATTTTCTCAAAGTTTCATTAACATCGGAATACTACAACTTGAGTTACAGCTATTCATAGACCGCTACCCATTGCACAGTGGTCCAGATCGCTAATTTAGGAGGAATTTTTACTTTCTGACAAACCTGTATAATTTAGCCGTATCATGTCTTAGGATGAATTTGTGTACTTTAGAAGATGCTTCTTTTTATTGGAATAGTTATTAGGGTGGTTCTAATTTATCTAAAATACGAAAATAAACTTTTTACTGATGAAAGATAGAGCTCCACAGTCTTCCACAAAGTTGTAAAGTAACTTATTTTGAATAAATTTGTTGAACATATTAAAGCTCTATCTCTTTTAGTTTTTGTTATACAAGAAATTTAAAAAAAAAGATTAGGGTGTTCCTGAAAAAAACGTTTTTTTTAGTATAACTTTCGTATCTTTTACTTTTTGTTAACACAACCTTTGAACAGCTTATTGAAAACTTCAAGCCGAGTATTTTTCTCCAAGACACCGAAGGTCTAACTTTTTTCTTTAAAAAGTTATGGACACTTTTCGTTAAAAAATAGCCTATTTCAAGGCTCAATATCGCTGATGCGGGCACCTAAAATTGAATTCTGTTTCCACCACATGAAAGACCATACTTATTAGTATATTTGAGCAAAAATTGGCGAATACGATATTTTTTTAAAATTTGCAATTTAGATTTAAAGTTTGTAGTTTTGCAGGTTCAACGCATTAAAGCATTTACACACATATCGTTGTATTATGAAAAAAGCCACTTTCAAATATCATTCTCTCATCGCAGCAAGCTTTGCATAAGTGAAACGACTGTCAAAAAAGGTTTCTGATTTTATTCGTTTTAAATAAAACTAGTAAATATGGATATTAGTCGAAGAGAGTTGGCGAATTTGCTTATTGCTGGTAAAAAGACAGATGAACTGCTTAAGTTCATTACAAGTAGTAATCCAAATGTAAAATTGAGACTTGTTAGTGCTCGGAAGAAAATAAAAATCTTCATGTTGGAATTTAGAAGGTTGTGGATTCGGAGTAAGCGCACGCAAATTCGGTTTGAGCTGGAAAATTTTGTGTGGCTTGAAGGAAAGCTAAGATTCGAAGTCGAAGGTAAAGGTAAAGGCCGAAAGAGGAAACCATTTTCCGAAATATGTCGCAGAGCCAAAATAAAAAGATTAGGAAAGTTGCGCGATAAGTATTCCACGGAAGAACTTGGTTTAGCGTCAGCCGTCAACGCTAATTCTACTGGTTTCCGTTTAGTTGGCAGACAAATCGAACGATTGTCGAAAAGTCCCGTCAGATCTACCGCAGAGAATTTAGGATCTATGGCTGTCCCGATTGCAGAAGCGTTTACTGCGGAGGAGGCACTTAGATTTATTTGTGAAAATGATTTTTCTAAGGCGCAGTACCAAAACATACGCAGCTCAGTTATGCAGAAGGGTTTGGACATTTATCCCGCGTATAATAAAATAGTAGAAGAAAAGAAACTATGCTATCCGATCGGTATGTACTATTCTCAAAGATTCGTCCCTGAATCAACAATTTTTTTCAGGAATTTCTGTTCAGCCTTCTTGTGCGTATGTTCCCCTTCAAGCTCTTGTTAACCATACCGTGGAACGACTCATCTCGTTTCTGAATATTGGAGTTTTACCACTGCATCCTGAGGATAATACGTTTGTTATCTTTAAGTGGGGCTGCGATGGAAGCAGCAACCATTCCCGGTAGGCAACATTATTTTTCTTCTAAACTTTGACTGACAGTCTCTTTTCCACTTGAACATAGATACAAGCAAATGTGCGTTGACGAAGATGAAAATGGAGAACTATTCGAGTATAACGATTCGCATATATTTGCTCTATCTATAGTACCTTTACGTGTAGTTAGTCGCCGGAAAGATGAGTCAAGAGATTGCATTCTTTGGAATAATGATTTTCCATCTTCAGTATCCCTGTGCCGACCAGTAAAATTAATTTTCAAGAAGGAAAATCCTGAACTAACAAAGGATGAAGTTGCCGCGATGAACAAGCAAATCGATGAATTAGTCCCGACTATAGTAAATGTTAATATGCGCAAGATTCCGATTAGTTCAAGCTTCATATTTTCCATGGTTGATACGAAGGTAGTGAATGACGTAACAGGCACACCGTCTCAAGCGTGTTATATATGCAAACGCTCCGGAAAGCGATTGAATGATCCTTTACTGGAAGCCAGCGATCCACCGGATAGTTTATATGTTTTTTCACCTTTACATGCATTAATACGAGCAATGGAGTTACTATTGAATATTGCTTACCGTTTAGCTCTAGCAAAACCGCGTTGGCGCGTAGGCAAAAATACCAGCGAGCTTAAGGAACGACAAATAAAAATTCGACAAGCGTTACGTGACCGTTTAGGTCTTCGTATTAGCGAACCTTTGCCAGATGGCGGAAATTCTAACGATGGTAACACAGCTCGAAAATTTTTCAGAAACCGAGATGTCGTTGCAGAAGAAACCGGGTTGGACGAAATGTTGCTAGAACGTATGTATGTGCTATTAACAATCATCAACAGCAAATTGGGAATTAACGCGGATGCTTACCGGAGTTACGCCGAAGATACACGATTGCTTTATGTACGCCTGTATGGTTGGTACGCTCTCTCACCAACCGTGCATAAACTCCTGGTCCATGGAGGAAGCATTATTCAACATAACATGCTGCCAGTAGGTATGTGCAGTGAAGAAGTTCAAGAAACCAGGAATAAAAGTATTCGCAGATTCCGAGAATTCCACGCACGCAAATTCGATCGACTCGTCAATCTTGATGACGTTTTCAAGAGACTTCTTGTTTTATCAGATCCTATAATTTCTCTTAAATGTAAACGTCGAATTCAACGAGCACCGCTGGATATACCTGAAAATGCAATGCATCTACTTTTGAATTAATTGGCATTGAATAAATTCTCCTTATATAAATCATAAATTGTTGTCATAGCCAAATTATTTTTAATGAACACATTCTGTATTGTTGATATGTAAGCAAAACAGAAAAGGAAATACAAAGGCTTTAGGCAATTTCTTTTATGTCGCTATGCGATAAAATTTAAAACTTTGGTTAGTAAATTTAAAATTACATGCTTAAAAAAATAATATTTTCCAATTTTTGCTCAAATATACTTAAAAGTATGTTCTTTTCTATGGTTCAATCCGAACTTACTTTTATTTGCCCCAATCAGAGATAATGACATTTGAAAAAGGGCTATTTATGAGCGAAAAGTTTCCATAACTTTTGAAAGTATAAAGTTAGACTTTCAGAGTTATGAAAAAACGTGGATTGAAGTTTTCTAAAAGCTGTTCAAAGGTTGTTTTAACAAAATATAAAATTTCTTTCGAACATTAACAAGTCTCAATTTTACATTTGGATTACTACTTGTAATGAACTTAAGCAGTTCATCTGTCTTTTTACCAGCAATAAGCAAATTCGCCAACTCTCTTCGACTAATATCCATATTTACTAGTTTTATTTAAAACGAATAAAATCAGAAACCTTTTTTGACAGTCGTTTCACTTATGCAAAGCTTGCTGCGATGAGAGAATGATATTTGAAAGTGGCTTTTTTCATAATACAACGATATGTGTGTAAATGCTTTAATGCGTTGAACCTGCAAAACTACAAACTTTAAATCTAAATTGCAAATTTTAAAAAAAAATATCGTATTCGCCAATTTTTGCTCAAATATACTAATAAGTATGGTCTTTCATGTGGTGGAAACAGAATTCAATTTTAGGTGCCCGCATCAGCGATATTGAGCCTTGAAATAGGCTATTTTTTTAACGAAAAGTGTCCATAACTTTTTAAAGAAAAAAGTTAGACCTTCGGTGTCTTGGAGAAAAATACTCGGCTTGAAGTTTTCAATAAGCTGTTCAAAGGTTGTGTTAACAAAAAGTAAAAGATACGAAAGTTATACTAAAAAAACGTTTTTTTCAGGAACACCCTAATCTTTTTTTTAAATTTCTTGTATAACAAAAACTAAAAGAGATAGAGCTTTAATATGTTCAACAAATTTATTCAAAATAAGTTACTTTACAACTTTGTGGAAGACTGTGGAGCTCTATCTTTCATCAGTAAAAAGTTTATTTTCGTATTTTAGATAAATTAGAACCACCCTAATAACTATTCCAATAAAAAGAAGCATCTTCTAAAGTACACAAATTCATCCTAAGACATGATACGGCTAAATTATACAGGTTTGTCAGAAAGTAAAAATTCCTCCTAAATTAGCGATCTGGACCACTGTGCATTGTCCAGTCGTAGGCGGTGCGTAGTGTTTGATACGCTAGACTGTTGACTCGCTGCACCGACAGTAAAACTCGATTATCTCGGAGTTGTATTTTGTTGAAAAGTTCATCCGCGGCGATCACGATATCTCAGGAACCGTTTAACCGATCAATCTTAAATTTTCACTGATTATTCCTTATTATATCAGCTACTTTGAGTACAAAAATAATTTTACTGAAATGACCACATCATTTTTCTTAGATCGGAAAACACAATTTGTGTTGAGCGTGAAAAATAAGTTGGGCAATAATGGGTTAAATAAGAATTTTGTTGTTAAATGGAGTTAATATGTGCGATTTTGTCATAAAAATGTAAAATCGACACTATATGTCAGATGATTTGATGTTCCTGAATTTTACCGGTAACGAATCTATGTTTGTTATAATCCTAAGGATTTTTCACGTTCAACAAGGTATAGTTTATGAAAATTGAGTGAAGAATAATAGAGATATATGCACGAGAAAATGATGAAGTTTAATATGAATGACAAAAGTCCATTTAACCCCAACTTCTCGTATTCAGACAAAGGTCAAAAAGGCTCCGATCGATTCTTGAAATATTTTCGCATTAGAAAAACTACAAAATATGTATGATTTTCAACACGGAGCAGAAAAATCATTAAAAATATGGGATTTTGGGGCCAAAATGACCCAGTACCCCACTTTCCCGTATTTTCCTAGAAACAAAAATATCTCCATTCAAATACTAAGATTATTTTCTTCCAAAAGAGGTATAAATTGTAATTTTCTGATTGCTACTTCAAAAGTTATAGCATTTAATGTATTTTTCCTCCATATTTTCACTTAGTACCAATTTCAAAAAATTTCAAGCGAAGTGGGCGGGGGTCTAAAATTGTCCAAATGATGTGAATTTGGCATTGTCACAATATGAGAGGGGGGGCCTTCGAGAACTCAAAAAAAAAAATTTTTTTTTGCAATGCCCTAGTTATCATCTTTGCGAGAACGCGGGTGTAAAGATGGTTGCGCAGGTCTCAAACATTTGTATGTTAACGTGATCGATATTATTTTTGGCACACATGACTAGTGGAAAAACAAACTACTAAAAATACAACAAAAACAAACTAATGAAGTAAAAGAAAAGAACATATGCAACACGCAATCAAACTACTTGAACTCGTTTAAATGCTAGCAACTGATACTTTTTTACCATTAGCGACAATTGCATTCTGTTAGAATTTTTCATGCTATGCTGACCGGAAATGGATGATTCACGTACGCCGGCGAATTAATCATACCTTAATTTATCCAATTCGACCTTCCCGAATGAATCAAATCGAATTCACGAATTAAACTCTGGAAAAAGTGACCAACGGATCCTAAAAAGGATTTCTATTCTATCATACACGCCAGTTCTGCATCCATTTTCCTTCTACTGCATACTTAAATTTGTTTTTTTTCTGTTTGTTCTTGAAAATTTGAGTAGAAATAGTTTAGAGTGTATTGTTTACACTGTATTTTTCTCGCTGCTAGTTTTTCAAAAATTGGAAAAATGGTGTCATCCGAAAAGTAACGTTGCGAATTGATTTTGCACAAGTACCTGAAAAATTCTCATCTCTCTTATCGGGACATCGGAAAACAATCGTGCAGTTAACGGTGAGTCGTGTGATTAAACGGTACTACCAAACTCAAACAGAAGGCGAAATGCGGTCAGAATGAATGTTCTATTAGTGATCAGGATCACAAGGGTGTAGTGTTAGCATTTAAGCGAAATCCAAATGCTTCGGTCAGTGATGTGAGTCACATCATGTGACCAAAAAGTTGAATCTGTCCATGTCTTTCGTTCTAAGTGCCAAGGACCGGGAGAAACTCCACATCGCAGTGAAGAACAGCAAAATACGGTACGAAAGTCACGGACCCGGACACTGTACCCCCAGATGCTGACAAAGCCTCATTGTCGCATCATGGATGATGAGACTTACGTCAAGGCGGACTTCTGGCAGCTTCCTGAGCTACTGTTCTTCGCCGCCCAGCACAAGTTTGAGCTTCCGGAGGAAGTAAGGAAGCAAAAACATTCAAAGTCTGCTAATAAATATATGATCTGGCAAGCGATCTACTCATGTGGTAAACGGAGTGCGCCGTTCGTGACTACCGGAACTGTAAACAGGGAGATCTACCTCAAGGAGTGTCTACAGAAACGTCTACTTCCTCTGTTCAAGCAACACGAAGGCACTACGATCTTCTGGTTGAATGTAGCTTCGCACTACTTTTCAAATACTGGGCAATGATGAAGCAGGCACCACGGAAGCATCTCAAGGAGGTCAAATTTGAGGAAGACATGAAGAAAAAGTGAGTTTCGGTACACAAGAAGCTGCAGCCAGATGTTGTACAGAACTCAATGAGTGGAGTGAAGCATAAGGTTCGAGCGTACGGTTATGGTATTGAAGTTGAACGAAATAAATATGCCAAACGAGGGGGGGGGCATATTTTACTGCCTAAAAGTTTGAAAAGGATCGGTGCACTAGGTAGTTTTCTACAGCGTTTTTCCGTGCTGAAATTTGATGTGGGAGGCGAATGGTAAATGACAAACGACCATCCGGACCAATACAACGTCGTCAATTGTCAGAATGATTGCATAACTCTTTTATATTCTAAAAGCAAAAACAAAATAGTTTTCATAACAATATTTCATAGATGAACCAAGTAAAACTTGTGAACTTCGTGAAATCAACGACAACTTTGTTCATCTCCTAATTAATTCAAATATATCTAAATTATTATGCTATAAAACTAAATTCAAGCTATATCACAAAAATCACATCACAAAAATTTCAGTTTTCGTTATAGATAAAAATGAATTCTAGTCAAAAATAATACATTTGTTCCGACTTCCGCAAACTGGTTACTGATTTTCGATCCTTCTCGCGTCAATTCTTACCTTCATGACTCAACAGTAATAATTTCACTCGGACAAAACCACGCGTATTCCCAACGCACAATGCCCTGTGAATTAGTCAAATAAACGATAAAAGAAACAAATAAATTAGTTTTCTCAGCCCAAAGAAATGTCAGCTCACGCGGCAGATACGTGATCCTTTACAATGCCTTAAAATCAACAAATATTTAAAATTACATACGACAAAATATTTGCAATTTTGAAAATAATTAAAAGAAGAATACAACATATTTTCACTAAAATAAGATCGGGGAAAAAATAGTTGAATAACTAAGGTAATTCAATTCCAAAGATAGCACTGCTGATAACTGCCTTATATTTATTTAATCAGTTTAAGAAATTATTTGATTCAATTATTAAACTGTTTATCAATGAAGTATGCGTTGATTTTATAGATTTCCTTAATTGGATTCAATGAAATCAACGGTACGTTCCCATAAATTTGAATTTCCAGCACAGATCTTTTGCAAAAATTTCTCCAAGACGCTCCTCTGTACCCGCTTAAACCCGACTACTCCACTACAAATGGTACCGGAACCGCACTGCAAGTAATTCTTTCCAACAATGTACATTTAGCTTATTAGCACCTGATGATGTATTGTTTTATAATTGGAAAGTGCTGCTTCATAATTTATAAATAACATTATCCTCCGATTACATTCCCTCCTGTTCGCTGGCTGCCCTGTCTGGAAACTCTTATTGAGTGGAGGGCGGATCGACTTTATCCTTCCCAGCTTCACCCTATGCCTACAGCGAGCGAGCTGCCCCACGGAAGCCGAAGAAGACGAAGAAAAAAAAGATAATATTGACGAACTTCCACTCTTATTTTATTCGTTTATTGTTTGATTAATGATGAAACTTTAGTCATCCATTCAACTCGTTGGATTTCCCAGCCAACCTGTCCCCACGCGATTCTTCTCGCGCCTTATTCTCGCAGATTCCGATGCTTCGCGCGCTCTATGCTTCAAAGCAACTCGAGAGGATATTGTTTTTCACGTTATACACTTTAAACGTAATTTCACCTACACTCTTTCGCTTCGAACGCTAATTGGATTAGGGAAGAAATTTTTCACTTAGCAGAACTGCCGAGAACCGCCACTGTCAGTTACTTGTCGGGTGAGTGAAGGGAATGTTTTTGAGCTCGGCACAGGTCAGGTTGGTCAATATGTACAGAATACCGATTGTCACATGACTCTGCTATTGTTGACGACCTTGCCGGGCGTAGAATAGAGAATCAGAAACAGAAACGAAAAGATAAAGTGGACTTTCTCACGCTGTAACTTTTGAATGATCTTCAAATTAACTCAAAAAGCCTTCGTAACTTATGCCACTGCTAGTCCTCCAAGTGTGCGGAAAACAAAAGCTTTTCGCTGCTTTAAGGGGTTATATACTTTTGATTTCGATAAAATTCATTATTTTTGGTTATTGTTGAGTATATAAGTAAAGTCTAACAAGGACCAGCCAAGAAGGATCCAATAGAACATGTTTTCATATTTTCGTCAAAAAATATTAAAAAATTGTCTGTCTCATCAAGAGCTTCCGTGCCGATAGTATCAAATCCAGGGAATACCGTCTCATTGTTGGTACCGAAACATCGGAGCTGAATAAAAATAAATACCGTTATTTTCAATACTATGCAAAGCCTTTGATGAAGAATATGTTTATGTAACATTTCTATCGGGACTCACATCGAAATATTGGTCAGCAAGGTGTCAGCAAGCAGAATCATTCATTCCTGCACTACTTAGTCGAGAATAGTTCGATGGTCTAGCATTAAATTCTGAAGTATGTAGCAACTAGCTTTTATTACGATTTTTTTAATCTTTCATTAACGACGTTCTGTTTGTTTTACGCTATTCACTGTGTTCCGACATAATTAGATTGTAGCCAAAGTCACATCTGTATGTGGTTTGATGTTAAATCATTTTCTATCGAAGAACGAACGCCGATTTAGAATTCAACAGTTTTATATGTTGTAGACGCATGAATCGCTGCGAATGGCGCCATTTGCAATTTACTGGGGGCAGAAAAGTCCTGATGAAAAAGTCGCGGTATACAGAGTAGAAATAATAGCCTGGCTCTTTTCTACTCTGTATACCATGGTGCACTGGAATGTGCTCGACAGCGATAAATCAATTATCGACACAAAATTACAAAATTAAAAAAAGTTGTTATGGTATAAACATATGGAAAAAACACTACATTGTATAGATTTTAATGGTACATATCCCCTTAATCGAAATTGAAGATGGGCAGGAAACCCAAAGCTTGCAGGAAGGTTAGCAGCAATAGGTCCAGCACAGACGTTCGGTAGGCGTGAAAACTTTTTTCAAGTTTAATATTTGATTGCACTTTGATCGCTTTTGGTTTTGTTGAGTTGTTCGGGCAAGCTTTACCACCACCACCACCGTGATGTTCCAAAAGCGAAGAGGCACTTCTTTTAATTAGGAACCACTTCGGTGTGACTGGCAACTAACTGGGGCTAAGTGACTGAAGCGAACGGTAGTGCCGTATTTATGTGCGGGCATACTGGGCTTGGGCAAGGGGCTTTATCAGACAAGCTGCCTATTTACTGGTGCGGCCGTGCAATAGATGAAGGAAGAGTATGGTTATTCTCTGAATTCACGGGTAATTTTGACAATCATAGGGCAAATACAGAATTTTTATTAACCGTATGAAAAGGATCGTTGGAAGTCATGGATTAGAAATATATTTCTGATTTCGTCAGCCAACTTGATTCCACCAAATGGGAAGTTGAAATAGTTTTAAAAGGTCTCGATTTAATAAAATTTGTTTGGCCATAAGCTGTCCCTTGAATTCCACAGGGTTGCTATGAATGGTTTCCATCATTTTTACATACATCTAATGTTACGAAGTTTTCACCAAACAAGGTTTGCGTTATTTTGTCTGACCTGAATTAAGCAAACGCGGTTACTTGCGATCAACTCTTCGCGTTAGAGTACTGCGTATATGTGCCTTCGCGAGACGTGGAGATTAACGGTGCGGCCACCGAATCTAGTCTGACCGTCAGACTTGCTGAAGCACGGAGTTGGCCGTTTCAAAAACTCCTCACTTCCACCAGCTAAGATACTTGAAGAATTTCCTTCATTTCAGTGACCTTCGCCGCATCTGCGCTGCCTGGCCACGTCTATATTAACGAGGTTCGTCTGATCGTTGCTTTTTGTGCTTAAAAAAGCTACGTCTGAGCTACTTGTCCTGAAAATCCCTTCAATCTCTTGTTTTCTAGTGATACAGTCTCTGAAGACACCTACAAAAGAGCTCATTTTGCCAAACTGATGATTCTAAGAAAAGGAAGTTTTTTCCTAAACTTCCCAATAAAGAACCAAAGATACCCAAGGTGGGAACATTTAGGTTCTCAGCACTATAAATGTAAGAAAACTCACACATTCCCCAATCAACAGCCAGAGACTCAGTGCCAATTCTTGTTTCAATAAATGATGGCACGAGCCGCATAGACTCGATTAATATTTTGTAACATTGCACAGTGGTCCAGGAAGCGAATTTAGCAGGAATTTTAACTTTTTGCTAAAATTAAATGACTTAGCCTTACAATATGTTTTGCAACGTTGTTGTACTTTGCAAGGCCCTTCTTTTTGTTTAAAACGATGCTAGGGTGGCTCCAAATTTAGCAATATTTAAAATAGAACTTTTTAACGGTTTGAGATAGAGCTTTACTGTCTTCGATGAAGTTGTAGAGCAACACATTTTAGACAAATTTGCTGAAGACATGCAAGCTCTAGCCTTTATACTTTCTATTGCACGAGAAATTCAAATGTAAGCTTTAGGGTGTTCCTTAAAAAAACGGTTTTATTTCTATAACTTTTAAAGTTTTTATTTTACGCTAAAGTACCCTTTAGACAACTTGAAGATTATTTTAGGGCGCATAATTTGTTTTAAAACATCAACTACTTAACTTTTTTCGATTTAAAGTAATAAGAACTTTTATATAAAAAATATAAGTTTTTCAAATATAATTATCTTCGATTCGGGCACTAAACATTAAATACCGTTGCTTTCATATGAAATAGAATGCTTTATAGTGTAGATCCCCAAAAAATGGAAAATACGATATTTTTTTATATCTTGCTATATTTACTCAAAAAATAGTTTATTTTTAGTAAAAATTATACGTAACTTTCTAACGAGTGAAGCTAGAGGTTCAATATATTAAGACAAATTGTTCTCCTTCAAAATATCTGAAAGTATTTCTAAAGTGATCTTAATGAAAAATCGAAACTGCAAAAGTTATACAAAGAAAACCATTTTTTAAGAATCACCCTAAATTTTTTTGGTAAATTTCTTGTAAAGTGAAAAGTACACGACATAGAGTTTCAGTGTCTTCGACTAAGTTTTTTAAAATTTCATTTTCTTCAATTTTCTGGAAGACAGCGAAACTCTATCTCGAACCATTAATTAGTTAATTTTCTGATTTTAAAAAAATTATTTAAAATAATAGAAAAGTATTGTAAAGTGCAATATTTTATCATGAAAACGAAACTACATTTTTTATATTGTTCACCGTGAAAGTAATTTAAACATATTACAAAGAGTCAATTCCTGAAAAACCAAATTTTTAGTATAACTTTTTCAGTTTTTATTTTTTTCCAACCTATACTTCAGATGTTTTACAGAGTTTTTGAAGACGAACATTTTCTTCTAATACATCAAAACTCTAGCCTTTATTGTTCAGAAGATATATGCACTTAATATTTCAAAAATAGATTTTTTTAAATCAATTTTATGAAATTTTAAAAAAATATCGTGTTCGCCATTTTTTGCTCAATTATAACTCTAATCATGACCTTATTTATAGTTCAAAAAGAAATATCTTTTATTTGCCCCAAATGAGTGATTTTGTTATTCCAAACAACCCCATTTTTGGCGAAAAAGTGCTCATAACTTTTAAACGGAAATAGTTAGATTATTCGACTTGAAACAATCTTATAGTTGTCTGAAGATTACTTTAGTTTTAAATGAATACAGCAAAAGTTATTTGTGTATTTCTAATAAACACCTAAGCTCAAACTTTAAATTTGTTGTAAAATAAAAAAGTATGACAGATAGAGCTTACATGTCTTCAGCCAACTTTTCCAAAATTTGTCGTTCTAAAACTTCGCTGAAGGTCGTTTGGCTCTAGCTAGAATAATTAAAAAGTTAATTTTTTGATCTTGGTAAAATTAGAACTACCCTAACTGTTGTTTTAACAAAAAAAAGGGGGGCTCATAAATTACGAAAACTTCTCCAAAGACTTAATAAGGCTAAGTTGTTTAGTTTTAGTACCACTGTGCATTGATTGAAAGAAATATAAAAGTGAGATCACAGATACTACAGCCACGGTACATGAACTTACTGTGAACGGAGGATATGATTTAAGCGCAGGCTTGATCATTGATGCCGCGTTTATGTACAAAAGAAACGCAGGTCTGTGGTTTCAGCCTAAACGAAAGGCGACCTCTGGTGAGATGAACCGTGTTCGGATGCTCATGCGGAAAAATGCGAAGAATATTAAGAAGCTTGGCGGTAAATTTTGAGCAATGCACGGGTTTACACAGAAAATGTAAAAGCTTTCTTTGTGCAAAAAAAAAACGGTTATTGGCGCCGGTTTGTTAATGGTTTATCGACAGAGACATCAACAAATTCCCTGTAGAACAATGCTAATATAAAGCGTAATCAAAATTTAAACGAGGGATATTCAACGCGATGGGTTATTATCTTTGCAAAGAAGGCCAAGGTATACCCATTCCTTTTCGGATGACGGCATTTTTCTTAGCAGTACTGCCATGCAAAAATAATGCACCCAGACCAAACAGAATTAAATTTAACTATTTGAATAATCTACCTGGCCCCTGCAAAATTGGAGATGGGGGAGATGGGTGAATCACATACGAATCAATCACAAGAGATTGCTTTTAAACTACGATTCTTTTTAGGAGGCTAGCGATTCATTGAATGTTACACTGGTGCGTTTCGGCTTCGCCTCATCAGAAACCGACACTAACTTTTTGTCGGAATAGGTTTCTGATGAGGCGAAGCCGAAACTCACCCGTGTAATAAATAAGGATTTGTGCCCTTCAAGTGCAAAGACTGGTTCGCCCTGGTGAGAAATTTTGGTGTTTACCCAATTTTCCTCCTTAGGGTGAAATATAGCATAGTGCTTTCGCATAGGCCTGCTAAGCCAAAACAAGTTTCGGCTTCACTGTGTCTCATCGGCATAAACAGAACTTCTGCTCGGACGGGACATCAAGTTTGATCAGTCGTTCAATTGAAACACAAAGTGTGTTTTAGTTTTAAGGGATTTGCGTCAAGCCGGCGCTAATCTATTCCGACAAAAAGTTAGTGTCGGTTTCTGATGAGGCGAAGCCGAAACGCACCCGTGTAACAAATAAGGATTTGTGCCCTTCAAGTGCAAAGACTTAATCTCAAATGAAAGGTACAACCTTCCCATAGGTCGCTATTGAATTTTTTTATTGATCGGACTTCTGGGGCCGGAGTTACTGGTTGAAGAGTTCGATCACACAGCAAATTCCCATATGAACTGGTACCATCATGATATCCAATTAATGCAATACATATTAAAATGTGCACAACATTACTTTGATTTGCGTGTCTACATCATTAATGACCCATCGAAGTCACCTTGGCCACATTGGCTACCTATGACGGTTCTTGATGCCCCCGAGGAACTTGCTAACTCCTTTAGTTAATGTCATACCTATTTCTCAGCGAATTATTTACCGATTTTTACAAACTTGATCTCACATGAAAGGTCCAACGTTCCCATCAGCTGCTATTTAATTTCCAATTGATCCTACTTCCGGTTCCGGAAGTATAGGGTGATGAGTAGAAACAAATCCCGATTTCAACGTATACTGCCATGAATGTAAAAAGGTGACCACAACAGCTTGGATTTGTATTTCTAGGTCACTAATAGTCATTCAAAGTCTCTTTGGACACATTGACCACCATCGACGGTTCCGGAAGCTCCGGCGAAAGTATCCAAATTCAGAATGACAGTCATATCGATTTATCAGTAATGACTGGGCCGATTTGACCAATCTCAGTCTCAAATGAACGGTGTTGCGTTCTCAAAAACTGTTATTAAAGACCAGGTCGATCCGACTGCCGGCTGTGGAGTTACGGGTTGTGAAGTGTGGTCACATAGAAAACTCCTATTCAAACCTATACCGCGATGAATACAAAAAAGATATTTTCTGCTAAAATGGGAGCCAAACATTTTTCATTTGTAGTTCTAGGTTACTGACGCCCCATCGAAGTCGTGTGGACCACATTGACCACCATAGACGTGCCCTGGAAAAGAGACCATCTTTCAAAATTACGGAAGGTGTCTGGTGTTGTGGGTAAAGAAACGACTTCTTTTTTATTCGCAATTGTTAGTATTGAACCTCTAGAATAGACTTCCGCAATCTCTGTTGCCACGTTGAACTTTTGTTTCAAACAACCATGCGTTCCTCGCGCGTATTTGCTGTAACACATGCAGATTTCAATCTATCGGCAACATTAATAGCGTTTTTCTCGAAATCGCATTTTTCAAATTGTCGAACACGATTACTCAAAAATCATTCAACTTGATTGACTTGATTTTTTACCAACTGCTAAATATGTGTAGTCAACCGATGAACCAAGGAAAACTGAATAAAAAAAA
Source organism: Topomyia yanbarensis (assembly GCF_030247195.1). Taxonomy (NCBI): domain Eukaryota; kingdom Metazoa; phylum Arthropoda; class Insecta; order Diptera; family Culicidae; genus Topomyia; species Topomyia yanbarensis. The sequence continues at coordinate 371,147,111 of NC_080672.1, read as the reverse complement.
TCTCTTTATTATTCTGAGCGAATTCTACACTAAAATATGAGATTTTTCGGTTTTTATAAAACCATTTTCCGAAATTCAGACATTTTTCTTTTTTTTTTGTTCATCAAGTCTTACTGAATTTTCTATTTCAGACAATTGTATCAAGAGTTATCATGTCCGCCGTGGCGCTCCTCGACGTGGAAACGGTTGCACTCTCGGCACGCTCGCATGTGTGGTTCTGCGTGACTGAAAAATCCTTTTTTTTTCGTACATACTGAATGCATAGATAAATCCTTACATTACACAAGAGGTAAATTGTTGCCTTACTTTCGAAATCGTAAAACAAAATTACTTTCGGGTTGTCTAGTCTAGACTAGTCTACACCTACACAGTCAATACATGTAGAGGTCCTGGAAAATTGCAGACGCTCGCCTACATTCATTAAAGCGGCCAGGCCAACTATGCAGCGTACAAAATGAAGATGATTCAAAATTATACGGCAATCAAATTATTTATTTAATCAGCGAATTATTTTGAACGTTGAATAAAATGGAATAAACGTGGAATACCGTACCGACCATTTCAATTTGATGGGGGTTTGATAAATCGTTGAATGTGGCTTGGCTAAGAGGGATTAATATCACTCCTTTAGTCATTTCCTGGGTAAGCTAGATCGTTACGTAACATGTTTTTACAGAATAAAAAAAAATCAAAGAATTTATTGCGTAATAAGGGAGGGGGTATAGAGAAATTTGTGACAATTTGTTACATTGGGGAAGAGGAAAGTCAATTTTAAGCAATTTTTGGGTTACGTAATTTAAGAATGGTCCCTTATGTACATACGCCTTAAAAATTACATACATCATGACTAAACTCCTGAAATTGTGAACATGAATCACATTAATTTCCGCGAAAAAAACGAGTGAATTCATGAATAAGGTGTTACGATAACATACACAGGAATTACAAAAATCGTAACTACCCTCCTGAAATCATGCACATCGTTCAATTCTTGACCCTTTATATCGATTTAGGTTAATTAAAATTAGTGCCTCCTCAAATCATGAATTATAAACATTAAAAATACTATTCATATTCAGGTTACAACCATAGTAAACTTTCCAAATATTCAAGTGAAATGCAATATATTTTTGGTGTGGACGAATTTAGCGGAAACAAACATTTTCATGAATGCGAGGTTTATTATTCATGACTTCGGGAGCTAGGTCACGATTTTAGGAAACGGCTATTTTTTCATAAATTCATGAACAGTTTTTTCCGTATGGAAATAACAAATCATCCTTCAATCCTGGAAATTTAAAGTTGCTCATTGATTGATACCTATGCCGGTCAGTCCCGAACGTAGATAGCAGCAGGAAAGGGATGGAATGTAATTCTGACACTTGTTATTAGCTAGAGTGTCACGGGAACAGAAGGATTGCTAGTAGCGATAGGGATTTGATTTCAAAAAATTTGGTGAAATTCGTGCGCCGTGCTAGATTTTAGGTGTCTCTGGGCATCCGATCACCAGGTGAATTATTAAGTGAATAAAAATACGTTTAAGGAAGATTGTAACGGCGAATAGCAGGACATAAGACAAACCATCAAAAGGAAAAAATCATCAAATAATCTTAGCAAAATAGTGGATAGTAAACAAACTAAAAAAATATCGATTATATTTGCGACGACAATATGCAATAATTTTGAGCGGCCCAATTAATGGAGCACATTGATGCGACCTCTCGACCAAAGTAGGCACCCCTTAGTTCGAGAGGTCGTATTGATGTGCTCCGATTTGGATGAAAATTTCAGCGTTTGTTTGTGCATGTGCTTCGGTCAAATATTAAATTCTTACTTCGAGGGAAAATAGGGGTAAACGGGTATTGAAAGTTGGTCCGAAGAAATAGGTCGAACTTTTAAAATCTATCTAACTTTGGTTTAACATGATGGAATCTAAATCTGTTTAGTTTTTCTGAATGAGCTTTGAGAAGGATTGAATATAGGGTATACTTTTTCGTTTTGTAATCGATACATTGATAAGCATTCATTATATACCTTGAAAAAATGACAATTTTAAAAACGTTATAGCCCTGTGCAACATCTTTATTCAGGGTAGGTTTGTATGGATGAATTTTAGAGTAAACTTAGGACTATAAGCTTGTGGTAATAACTTTCTGAAATATAAATGGCTGTTCGGCCATCTATGGGAGCTGTCCATAAATGTCAGCTTCTTTCTGCGAACAGCCTAGATAAGCCGTGTAGTGTCGGTAGTGGTTGTTTCAACCGGCTAAGAATTACACAACGGACTACCTGTTCCGGTGGTAATACCAAACAGGGAACCCCAATTCCATAGTGTCATGCGACCCGTGCTATGGGTAAAATTGTTGAGGGGGTTTAAAATATTCTCAATGGCGAACGGAGCCTGGGAAGAGCCGGGCGAACTCCCCAGTAACTGGCTGTGGTCCACTAGGAGGTTGATAACTCTATTATCTTTCTCCGGACAAAACCAGCCTAGAGGCCGCGTGGCATCCGGCGGGTTTGAAGTATGTCAGTTATGGAAATAACTGTCAAATTCATTCGCAAAGGTGGCCGCGTCACTTATGAGGAGGCAAAGAGCTTTAGACCGATCAGTCTGACCTCCTTCCTTCTCAAATCAGTGGAACGTTTAATCGACCACTACATTCGGGATGGTAGCTTGGGCGAGCACCCGCTGCATGCAATGCAACATGCATATCAGCGGGGGAAGTCTACTACCACCCTGTTACACAATGTTGTCTACAACATCGAAAAAGCTTTTTCACAAAAGCAATCAAGTTTAGGAGTTTTTCTCGATATTGAAGGTGCTTTTGACAACGTGTCTTTCGAATTCATTTTGGAAGCAGCACGAGATCATGGAGTACCTTCATATATCACGAACTGGATACACGCAATGCTTAGCAACCGACATCTGTGCTCATCGTTAAGACAAGTAGAGATGAGGAAACTGAGTGTCTGCGGATGTCCTCAAGGTGGTGTGCTGTCACCACTTCTATGGAACCTTGTCGCCGATAGCTTGTTGAGAAAACTAAATGAGCTTGGGTTTCCGACGTATGGTTTCGCCGATGATTATATAATGATCACCGGTATTTGCATTAACACACTTTTTGATTTGATGCAACAAGCCTTATGTGTTGTTGAGCGGTGGTGTCTTCATGTTGGACTATCAGTTAATCCAAATAAAACCTCAATGGTGCTTTTCACGCTACGAAGGATTACAACCGGAGCTCGTCCATTGCAGTTTTTTGACGCTGAAATTATTGTCGAAGATCAAGTTAAGTACGTTGGGATAATTCTCGACTCAAAACTTAATTGGACAGCTCACATCGATTTCAGGATCAAGAAAGCTTGCATGGCCTTTGGGCAATGTAGACGGGCTTTCGGCAAATCTTGGGGACTCAAACCCAAGTACATTCAGTGGATCTACACAACAATTGTTAGACAAATACTGGCATACGGGTGCCTTGTTTGCTGGCAGAAGGGAGAAGTCATGACAATCCAATCAAAGTTAAACCATCTTCAGATGATGGTCTTGATGGCGATGACTGGTGCGTTCTCGACAACACCTACTGCTGCTCTTGAGGCACTCTTGAACATAAAACCACTACATGTGTTTCTGAAACAAGAAGCACTTTCTTGTGCATACCGTCTTAAGGTTACTGGGCTCTGGAACAGTAACCCAATAGATCGTGTAACTAGCCACACAAGACTGTGGCCCCAAATGGTTACTTGGGATGAATATACACTTGCTCCCAGTGACCTTACACTCACATGTAGTTTTTCTTCTAAAACTTTCAATGTGAGAATTCCTCTTCGTGAGGAATGGCTGTCTGGCTGGATGGAGCGACAACTTGAAGAATACGTAGTTTGTTACACGGACGGTTCTTTGTTGGAGGGCCGAGCCGGTGATGGTATCTATTGTCATGAGATGAGATTAAACCAATCTCATTCGCTTGGTAGATACTGTACCGTATTCCAAGCAGAAATCTTTGCGATTCTGTGTGGCGTACAATCCGCACTTCAACAGGGAATTTGCGGTAAAAGAATCTATTTTTGCTCTGACAGTCAGGCTGCCCTGAAAGCACTTAGTTCGGCAGATTCGAGATCGAAATTAGTAATCGCATGTCGAACTCAAATCGAAGAACTTAGCATTTCAAATGCTATCTACCTTCTATGGGTACCCGGTCATTCCGGTATTACTGGAAATGAATGGGCGGGCGAATTGGCTAGAGCTGGCGTTGCGACTGACAGTTCTACCACTGTCAATAAGTTGGATAAAGCACAAGATTCGCTCTTGGGCTGCATTCGAACATGCCAACCATTGGCGTAGCTTGCAAACTTGCGTTCAAACAAAGGCTTTTCTGCCGGATGTGAGTCCGAAAATGTCAAGAAATTTGTTGCATTTTTCCAAGCACAACTGCAGTATTCTGGTCAGGGCACTGACTGGACATTGCAAACTCAATTATCACATGGCTACTATTCAGCGCGCCGAGTATTATTCATGTGATCTTTGTGAATCCGATTACGGAACATCATATCATTTGATATGCAATTGCCCTGTATTAATGCAATTGCGCATCCGGTTTATTGGTTCTCCATACATAGATGAACCTATGTACAGAGAGCTGAAATTTAAGGATATGCTTTTGTTCCTAACCCAGTGTGGTAAAGAGCTATAGTTTTTAGCCGTATTTGAATGACAATATCTCTTCGGGGGTGTTGTCGTTCTGTTATCTCAATATCCCCTCGGGGGTGTTGATATATCCGCTCACTGTTTGAGTAGAGGTTCTAAATCCCTCCGGGGGATGGAAGTGTTATTCCTGCTGTTGTAGCACCTGCAGATCGTTCAGCATCACTCCGGGGGTGCAGAATGCTCTGTTTTAATTGTTCTGTGTCGTTGTTTTCTTTACCCCTAACCTTACCACTTCCCCAATCCTTCCCATCAGGAAAATGATGAAAAGACAATTCTTGGCAAGGCACAAATCTCCGATCAACATGGGGAACGTGCCATTTGAGCCAGACGCTACTGATTCCTGATTCCTGAACATCTTTATTCAGGGTAGGTTTATATGGATGAATTTTAGAGTAAACTTAGGACTATAAGCTTGTGGTAATAACTTTCTGAAATATAACATTTTTTCAGAATCTTTGTGTTCACAATTATATTTTTACACGAGCATCCTTTCCAACCAATTTTTCATTCAAAATTCTGTCATTTTCAGCTTTTTCTGACATTTCTACCTCAATTTGATGCATTGTAATCATATATTGTACGGAAAATCTAGGGTGTAGAACGAAAAGCTTCTCTTCAAAAAAAACGCATTAGTGCGCGTAGTCTGGAGCGATTTGTAATAAATAAAGAACAAAATTTTGACCGGTGACAAAATTTTGAAAAACTGGCCCTTGACTGCACTGAAAATTTCTATTTTGTATGACAGGTATACTAGCAACTTCAAGCAAGCTTCATTTGTTATTATTCTAATTACTAGAAATAGAAGCAAACAATATGGATGAGATGAATGATGAGAATTTACTAACTTAAATAAAAATAAATAAAAGTCTAAAAAGGTGCAGCAGGAAATGAAGAGAACTCTCTTAAAACGACCCTGGCGAACAGGCATTACGCTGCTCCCGGCGATGGCGAATGTTCGCAGCACATCATGGAAAGTTTAAGAGCTGTAAGCGAATTACCTCTGATTTTTCGGAAGGGCTCTGGATGGCTATTGAAGCTCTATAAATAATTAATGCGATAGCCTTATATTCGGCAGGCGGTGATGGTGGTTGAACTTGACTTACTTACTTTCGGTGGTAGAGCGGATGAACGGAATAATACAGTAATTTTAAGCATTTAACGCTTGGGATATGTTCGAATGCAGCATACAAACTTGGGTCGTACAAGAAGTAAATTTAACCCTCCGGAAGTTGCGCTTATGGCCCACTGAACGAGCAGCCGCTGGTGTTCTAAGACGAATTCGCTAGATTTTCAAAGCACGCGACTGCCTGGAAGATTAAAGAAGGGTTTGCTATCTTTTTGGACGCATTGACTCAAATGCTTGTATGAAAAGAGGTATTCAAATTTTCGTTATAGACATGAATATTTCAGATTTTTCCCGCCAATTTTGTTATCATGCTGGTTCTTAGAAACGAAGTAATGAAATTGATATCAATTTAAACGCAATCAATTGAAGGTCGAGTTATCAATGAAATAGGGTGATACCCCTACTAATGAGACGACCAATCCATCCTACTATTTAAATTTGTAGTGAATATACCTTTTTCGATTGCCGTATTCCAAACAATAATTGATTCAAAAAATAAAATGATTCGAACACAAGCCGTTTCTTCCTTAGCATTAACACTTACCTGTATAAATAACCACGATGTGAACAGCGACAAACTACTGTACTGCCCGTTGAATCGGTAATGGTACGCATAAAACGAGAAGTGGTACAAGTAGAAGAATCTGAAAAAGAAAAAATGCGTTACTACTTTGACTAAACCGTTCAATAGAATTAGGCGTGCTTTTTGGTTAATTGATTGAAAAAGAGAGACCCTTTAGCGTACTGCTAAATAACTTTCAATTCAACCGAATTCGACCGAACCAGTCGTACACCATCCGATCCCAACTTATAAAATTTAGCCGAACCTCTTTGCAACTATCTAAGTCCAATAACAACAACACAATACTGTTTTATCCTTTCGCTGGAATTTATCACTTTACGAGCGAACTGAAAACGTATAGCGGGCAATGCAGAAATTGATAGATTCTAATCGAACCGATTCGTGTTTACCGTACATATAGTGAGAAACGGCTGCACCCTCACGTGAACATTCATTTTCCATGCGACCGTAAATAAGACAAATTTGAATTTATAGCTTGGTTGATTGCAAACACTAAAACCGGTGAGAAGATGAGTCGGTGCGAGTGAACGAGTGCGATGACAAAGTAGTGAAATTCTGCTAGGATTTGCTAGTGCTTTCACCAGGTCCTCACGGGGTGTGCGATTCAACCGCTGAATATGAAACAATTGCATCTAGTCCGGGCTTTGTATGTGTGTAATAAAACATGCTTTATATAATGATTAGAAGTAGTATTTCTCCATGCTATACAGCATCGCACAACCACCAGCCTGCAACGGTTGAGTAAATTTTCGAACGAACTTTTTGTTTGAAACTTTTATAGTGGAAATGGAAAACATCGTCGAAATTGTTGCGGGGGTGTTACAAGAATGCGGTAAGGCGAGAAACTCCAGGAATTGTACAAACATCTTAAACTGGCGGCTGTCTGGGTTTTTTAAGATTGGTACATAATAAAATTTCCGAAGTGATTAAAATTAAGCAATCTGTTGCCAAATCTGTTATTAAGTAAACAGGACCGAGCATATTTGATTTCGACAAAATTGGATACATAGATACGACGACAAAGATAATGTACTTTTCACCGGTTCACAGCAGGTTTTTTCGCCAATACCGTGCGATAAATTATTCACGCGAAAACAGTAAAGCGTAGAACAATAATGTCTTCTGGGCTGTTTAATGATGACCCAAGACTTCACTTTGGTGCAACAGTTTTTTAAAGTATGAAAAATATGGATTAAGTTTTAAGGAATGCTGAAAAGCTTGCTTTAGCGAATATCTTTATCGAAAACCACGATTCTCTGTTTATAACACATTCGAAGTTATAGACCGTTGTTTGTGAACAACCGCTTAAAAACTTTTTTAACATAACTTCTTAAATATCGTAGATAGTGTATCAGTATGTTTCAGAAAGTTATTTGTCTTGCCAAGATACATATCTTTCCAACAGAGATCATCGGTCTATCTCTGGCGAATCAGTTTTTGGGTATTTTATGATAAAATTAGCGAAAGTTCTAATAGTAATGACTTCTGAACGGTTAAAAAACGGGCAGCCAGTCTAGTTGCAATTGGTGCTAAGCGACTGAGGAATTCCACGAAGATCCGTCCGAAAATCTTTAAAATCGTGACCGACCATCTTAGATTCCAATGAAACTTTACACGTTTCACTGTCATGCAAGACTAAATATTTTCCACAGGTAATAAGATTATTTTGACTCAAGAGCAACTTTTCAAAAGGGCGTAAACGTTTCTACGTGTATGAATTTCAAAAAATTTTTGTTCGATTACTGTATTTTATACAGCAAACTATCTGAGAACGAGTTACAGGGAATGAATACTTCTGTCCGACAAAAAATATACACTGAAAAAAATGTTGTCATTTTTCAAAAAAACTAAAATTTATGATAAAAATTTAAATTGCGAAAAAACCCATTTTTTAAAACTTTTTATATTTTGTTACCGAAAACCTAAAGAGAAAAGAAACATTTTGAATGTGATTGCATGATGGAGAAAAAATCGGTAAATTTTTTTTCCTAACAATAACTTCGTACATGTTTTTAAATTTCATACTAATTGACATACAAAATTGTAATTTTATTACAGAATATAATTCTAAGCACCATTTAAAATCAAAATGCATTTAACAAAAATCTTCCAAAATGCGATAGTTTTCGAGATATTTGAAATTTTGCTCCTTCAAAAACAATTAATTCGTGTAATTATGCTCTTTTTAAAAGTTATTCGCGTTACCCCATCAAAAAATGTCAAAAAATTAATGTTTATCGTTTTAAAGACGTAAAAGCAACTTTTTTTAGTGTATTTGGATCCTGGAGAAGCTTTCAATAAAACAGTTTTCCTAACAACAACTTTTGAATTTTTTTTATAATTCTTACTATTTGCAGTCAAAAATACAATTTTCCTTTTGAATATGATTCTAAACGTCATTTTAAATCGAAATGCTCTTAACAAAAAGTTTCTAAAATGTTGTAGTTCTCGAGATATTTTAACTTTTGTTTTAACAACACAATTATTTTGTTTTATACGACCTTTTCATAAGTTAGTCGCGTTTCTCCATCAACAATAATAGGTTTTTCAAAAGGCCCGTAAACTTTCCTGCAACTTTCTCTTTGACATCAAGGCGATATTGTGAAAGATTTTAAAGTTACATGAAAACAACCAACATATGATTCAGCTATATAGTTTAATCAACAGACCCTATGGTTGAAATATATTTTGGTTGCTTTCATGTAACTTTCAAATGGTTTACAATATCGCCTTGATGTCAAAGAGAAAGTTGCACGAAAGTTTACGGGCCTTTTGAAAAACCTATTATTGTTGATGGAGAAACGCGACTAACTTATGAAAAGTTCGTAATAAAACAAAATAATTGTGTTGTTAAAACAAAAGTTAAAATATCTCGAGAACTACTACATTTTAGAAAATTTTTGTTAAGAGCATTTCGATTTAAAATGGCGTTTAGAATCATATTCAAAAAGAAAATTGTATTTTTGACTGCAAATACTAAGAATTATAAAAAACTGTCAAAAGTTGCTGTTAGGAAAACTTTTTTATTGAAAGCTTCTCCGTGATCCAAATACACTAAAAATGTTGCTTTTACGTCTTTAAAACGATAAACATTAAATTTTTGACATTTTTTGATGGGGTAACGTGAATAACTTTTAAAAAGAGCATAATTACACGAATTAATTGTTTTTGAAGTAGCAAAATTTCAAATATCTCGAAAACTATCGCATTTTGGAAGATTTTTGTTAAATGTATTTTGATTTTAAATGGTGCTTAGAATTATATTCTGTAATAAAATTACAATTTTGTATGTCAATTAGTATGAAATTTAAAAATATGTACGAAGTTATTGTTAGAAAAACTTTTTTACCGATTTTTTCTCCATCATGCAATCACAATCAAAATGTTTCTTTTCTCTTTAGATTTTTGGTAACAAAATATAAAAAATTTAAAAAAATGGGTTTTTTCGCAATTTAAATTTTTATCATAAATTTTTGGTTTTTTGAAAAATGACACAACATTTTTTTCAGTGTATATTTTTTGTCGGACAGAAGTATTCATTCCCTGTAACTTGTTCTGATGTTCTGTTGATAGTATTGCTGTATAAAATACAGTAATCGAACAATTTTTTTTTTGAAATTTGTAGAAACGTTTACGCCCTTTTGAAAAATTACTCTTGTATCAAAATAGTCCAATTGCCAGAGAATATCATGGAGATTCATACAGCGAACACACCTGCAATGTTTCGTTCGAATCGACGATGGTCATATTTTGCGGTCGGCCGGTTTCTCATGGAATCCCTCAACTCTATAAACACAATGAATTTCAATTCTCGGTCGCTGTCTCCAGTAAAGTTATGTGATTTGAAAAAAAAACTGTTGTTTTTTTTAAAAAAAAAGTCCAATAACTTCGAACATACTCGAGATATAAAAAAACTATGCAGTAATGAAAATTTTGTATTTTAACGATTGGTATAAACTTACAGAATATATGAAACTCGTAGGAGAAATATTTGAAAAGACATTCTAACAAAATATATTGGGGGGTATTACAACGTCCTTTATCTTCTTAAGTATTTAAAGAAGAAATAAAGCATATATAGCAAAAATATTCGCGAAAGCAATCTCCAGAACTTTGCCAAAGACTGTAACTCATTTCATCTACAAAAAAAAATTTGAAGAATTTCCCCTTTAGGCGGATTAATCACCAAACTGATAGCAAAAAATGACAGACAATTTTTTGATAAGTATTTTGAAGACACTATTGACGTAAACCAAGCCGTTTGAACGTAAATAAATAATCACTATTTGAAACTTTATTTTTCAAAAATTGCCAAATTTCATCGAAACTACACGAGTTAAGCGAAGGATGTGACATATAAAGTTGTACATTTTGGTCAGGATGATATTTGAAAAGCTATTATAATTAAATGACCCTTAAGGGGTCATTCACGATCAACAAGCAATAATGTTGAAGGTATTAATGATAAGAACTTCGTGCCTTCAGTAAAGTTGTTGACCAAAACTTGCTCTACAACATTACCGAAGGCATAATATAAACTGTTAAACTTGCAAGAAAATATCTCACTTTTAGGGACATTCATCATTAAAATTACAATATTATATGGAAGGGCTTATAATGTCAACAAATTTCTGCCATTGACCCAAATTTGTAGACGTATCTTTTATATTATTATAATGAAATCATATCTGAGAAGAAGCTTATTTTATAATAAATAAAAAAATATAAGAAAATCTGAAGAATGTTAGAGTGATAGGGAAGCAAACTAGGGATCGACAAAGATGGAACAACACTGGACTTGGTCTCCCATAGATGTGGAACGTAAAGAGTCTTCCATAGATATGAAACGTGAATCGAAAATGGTCGATCGCGATTTTTAACATATTAGGATCAACATTGGGTGAAATTGCACATGTTTGTTTGAATTAACTAGAAACACCCTAAATAATAAAATGTAAGTTTAGGAATTTACATTTCGACTTCATCTCATCAGTATCGTGGTAGACCGACTTAGCCGCCAGATGAACGCTGTATCCAAAAAAATGGACACCCGACTTGTGAACAGCGATGCCACATTGTCGCATACTTCGCAGATTGCAGACTGACTGGTTCTCATTTCCTGCCAGACTACTTGAGAATAACAATTGATCCAGCCAAGCGAGGATTTCGCCTGAGAATCACCATTGTGGGCCACGACCATCTTTACCCCAACTTGGGATATGGAAAACGAAGCATCGATGTGGTACTTACTTAACGGAAGACCCCGACTCAGTGATAATCCAATGAGTACCGTAAACCGGGGTGACTTTGATCATCGGGCTGACATTGATCACTCGGAACTTTTTTCGTAGATTTATTTTACCAGAATAGTCTACCGAATTATTTAAATTTAAATTGAGTTTTACTACAAACTGATAAGATAGTGATTTGTTATACGTTTTGAGTATATTAATCGGTTTTTGGGTACAAAAACTACAAAAACCGAAATTTTACTTTACCTTATTTTTACGAAGCTTCATAAAGTATCTATTTTTATACTACCAATTATGAGATGATTTTAGCAAGAGCAGTAAATTCCAAGCGAGTTTTTATTTTTCTTTAGAGTGCCAAGTTAATTTTTAAGAGTTTCCTAATTTTAAAAACATTTTTTTTTGTGAAACTAGTTGGCAATTATTTCAGTTTATTTCAAGGTAAAATTAAAATATATATTATGACATAAATTTATATTGACATGTCTAAGAATTTTCCAGATAGATACCCATGGATCACTTAATATTTGACTCAGAATTTAGTGTTCCTTCCTAGACTAATCTTGAGCATTGTACACCGCAAAGCGCTACAAACATAAGATGTCTCTCCGCTTAGTCTGCCGCTAAAGTTTTATGGTTGGATGAGCCGTATGACGTAATCAGATCTTTTAGAAAGCCATAATGAAGCATTATATCAATCGGTTATTTTCACTGAATCGCACGCTGCCTCGAAATACACAAATGGTTTGTGAGTCGATTAGTCATATTTCCGGAATTTATCCTAAATCTATCGCAAGGTAAACTGTTATGCACCGTTAAGTAATTCAACCAATGGGCGCACTCTGGTAAACAGAACAGGATACCCGATCAGAAGCATATAACAACACTATTTCAAAACTACATCTCGCGATTTTACTTCTTGTAATTTTCTTTACTTTAACTAACAACGAGGCCATATTATAATTTACATATTGCATTCTAATCGGGTACTCACACGGGATATTGAGGATCGTTATTTTTAGATATTTATTACACTCGAGCTTATGGCTCTTCTCGTAGCTAATAGCTGAGTCCATTCAACCACTCCGAAAGTATCTTTCTTCGTCCATCCAGATCATCCCGATCATGCAATGGGTTGCTTCGTACAGCCGGTCACTCCGAATTTTTAGGAGTTCGAACGGGATTCAGCTATTGCCAACGGCCTAACTGTTTTAAGCTCATACTATGTTGCGTTTCGGCTTCGCCTCATCAGAAACCGACACTAACACATTGTCGGAATAGATTAGCGCCGGCTTGACGCAAATCCCTTAAAACTAAACACATTATGTGTTTCAATCAAACGACTGATCAAACGTGATGTCCCGTTCGAGCAGAAGTTCTGTTTATGCCGATGAGACACAAGTGAAGCCGAAACTTGTCTTGGCTTAGCAGGCCTATGCGAAAGCACTATGCTATATTTCACCCTAAGGAGGAAAATTTGGTAAAAACCAAAATTTCTAACTAGGGTGAAAATTTGTTGGTAAAAACCAGTCTTTGTACATATTTTCACCCTAGTGAGAAATTTTGGTTTTTACCAAATTTTCCTCCTTAGGGTGAAATATAGCATAGTGTTTTAAGCTCTCGGATAGCCTTTCATTCTTTGTCAATTCTTATTGGTTAATTTTTTACATTTTAACGACATTCAATTACCTAGAGATTACTGGGTAGATAAAGTTATGAAAGTTAGAGCCATAGTACTCAAGTGAGAGCAAGAATGTGAAGTAAACAGATCGGAAAACTAGAAGTGGCAGGGTCATTAGCACAGGCTTAATATCGTACGGGCTTAATCTTTGTCTTCTGTTAATAAGGGTCGAGCTTAGGCAGTATAACTACGAATCACCCGAGTTCACTAACATGTGTCCTGGTAACGATAGACGTGTCCATCTTTACCGTGGCAACCGACTTATTGGTAATATCATTATTTTTATTCTTATTGGGTGTATTTCCGCTAAGCAGATTTTTTAACCATGGTTCAAAATTTAAAAACTGTAGACGAAATATATTATTTCCCCCTTGAAGATGGCGCTATACAATACCGAAACGTCGGATGAATAAACATATATTTATATGCTTATCCGAAATAAACCCAATAAATCGAACTCTAAAAGACAACTATTTATTATATAATTCGTTTATTGGAAATGTCTCAATGCGTGGTCTTAACGGAGCCGTGTGTCTTTTATACATTTAAAACAAATAAATAAAAACAAAATATTCTAATACGTTACCATTAAATGCAGGGCGCGCAATTTACCATTGCGTGCGCCTATTTTTCCCGTAGCCGTGGACCCTTTTGGCGTTATCTGACAACAACTCAGAGTCATTCAGTCTGCTTCCTTAATCCTTGCTATAGTCCGTACTATCAATACTAGAAGATCGCGGTCGATTGATTTGATAAGTATCTTCGATTTACTGATTACGCCGTAAAGTCTTCCTCTCTGTAGTTTGCATCTTGCTTGGCGGTGCTGTTTATTGCCGTACTGGATATAGTTGTTGATTTTTTCATATAGAATTATGGTTTAGTTGTCGTTGCTGATTGGACAATTATCTGTGTTTTAGCCTCAGCGTTGAAGCCTGGATGATTGTGTTAGTTGTTTCTGACGTTTTGGCCTTTCTCCTATAGAAAGGCTAAGCAATTAATCTGAAAACTGGGTTATTAACCGAGGTCCGAAGGGCTGAGTTCTTACACCATTCGACTCAGTTCATCGAGTTCGGCAAATGTCTGTGTATGTGCGTATGTATGTGTATGTGACCATCAATTGCGCATCGGTTACTCGGAGATGACCAAACCGATTTTATCAAACTTATCTCAAAAGAAAAGGTGCAACGTTCCCATAGGCTGCTATTGAATTTAATTTAATTCTGCCTTCCGGTTCCGGAGTTACGGGTTGAAGAGTGCGGTCACGCATAAAATTCCCATTAAATTTGGAATCAGAATGATTTCCAAGACTCAAAACTTCGTAAAATGTGTTCCAAGTTGCTTGGAACTAGCTTCAGCTCACTGATGCCCCATCAAACCCATATTGACTTTGAACACCTTCCGCGGAACCGGAAGCTTAGGGAAAGTGGCTAAGTTCCCGAATTAAATTCACTTCTGCTTCACAGCAATGTCTTATCCGATTTTCACCAATTTTGTTTCAAATGAAAGCTGCATCCCCATTGATTGCGACCAAATTTCATTTGAATCGAAGTACTGGTTCCGGAGTTATGAGTAAGACATCACTGAAAAAAGAACCTAATCACTAAATCTATTTTTTTTGGACTGAGATGCATTTTCTGACACTTAAAAATGGGTGTAACTAGCGGATCCGGTTGAGGGTAACTCTCTCCACTCACATAAGACCATCTTTAACCCTTAAATGCATACTGTTGCCATTTGGCAACATACCGAATTCTGTGATATAAAGCTTCAACAAGAGGTAAATAACGTATCCGTACCGAAAAATGAGTACCAATAAAAATGAATTTTATGCATTTAAGGGTTAACATCATACAAAATAGCTGCTGGAAAAACTATCGGCTTAGCTAAATGGTATGTTTGAAAAAGTGGCTGTGATTTTTTGTCACACTACCACACAGTGCTGGGGTACGCAACACAACTGCGCAATGAAAAAACCACAGCCACTTTTTCAAAAGCACCATTCAGAAAAACAGATGGTTTTTCCAGCAGCTATTTTGCATGATTTGAATCGTGATGATCTAATAAATCGACTGCTATTCCGCTTTTAGAGTCTTGAAAAGGTTTAAATGAATGATCTGGTGGCAAAGCTGAACACAATGTTTCCTACTCATACTACCAAGCGTTTAATTCTAACACATGCTCAAAATAGGTAACTTGAGCCTTAAACTGCATTCTCACACACCCACTCCGTCTCCCTGAATAAGGGAGTAAGGTTGGGAATTACATTCCCCTCGCATCCTCCCTCACTCACATACTCTCATACATTAACCCTTACACCTCACCCCACATACCAAAATAAATTAGCATGAAGACAAAATTTAACCAACGCTGATTAAGCTAAATAAATATTCTACCTTTTTGGTGCAAGTGATTCAGCGCCGACATCATGTCAGTCGAGCGCCTGTATGTAGGTGTCCACCGTTATATCAATTTTACATACATTTAAACAAAGCCAGTCATGGAATCACTGTCTGGATAAATGAGAAAATCACAATAGCATCACTAGGTGGATCAGTGCAAGTTTTTTCTTGTGAGTTTTCTCTCACAGTTTTCCATAGTGTACAGATTGATCACAGGACTGACACATGGCAGTTTGTTGGTCATATGTGCACAGTGTGGTCCGTGCATAGGTAGTGCCATGTGCCAGGGTCCGAAGTTAAGAATAGTGCATTTTAGCAGCATTCTAACCACCCGAATCTCACTGGGAATGCAGGCGAATAATTTCCTACAAGCGTCGTATTTAATGAAGACAACTTTGCCGTATTGCAACATGCGGATTTTGTTACCAAATCTACCACCAAGAGACAAATCATGTAGTCTTACGTCGACTGCACCGTCCTCCGTAGAGATGGGGATCTTGACCTAACGTTACCATTTTCGCCATGTGTTTTGCTGTAAATAAATTGATCTAACGAGAAACGAGCTTTGGACATGTTGAAGCTGAATGAGATTAACATCATATCTGACATCTCATATTTTCTATTTCAAAAAGCGCACGGACTGGCCAATTCCACAGGTGTTGATGCGGAACATGATCCGATTTTGACAGTTGACCTTCGGCAGCTTTACGGGAAACACAAAGAACCCAACTAACAAGTGCGAATTTTGACGAATTTTCATGTATACTCTGACTAATATTTGTTCCTGACTCACGTTTAATTCATATCCAAAAATGTTCCAGTCCATTTCCAACTACCAAAGACAATGGTCACGGTTTACTTAGTGTGCTTTTTGCTTCTGCCCGAGCCAGCGTGAAGCAAACGACAAAACAGTTACTTTTATTTCGTGTATATTATCTCAAGAACAAAGCGAACCAGCTTTCGGAAATCACCTCTATCCAGTTTGAACATATCAGGCAGTCAGTGCTGATAACGCTCGACAAATTGTCCTCGGCGAAAAGATTTAATTTTCATAACAACTTAACATAACAACACTACGTCGTAGTGTGTGACAACGCTAAAATCAAGATGCTCCTAAAATTCTGTTGCATTTCAAAGAAGTGAAATCCATTATGAAAGACACATGGAGAAACTACTTCCTAGGTATTTGGTGTTAAGGTGGTGGGAATATTTTTCGCCACAGCACAAAAAAAACCCTATTTTGTGGCGTTATACTATCTCGGGGAATACACTTGAAAGGGTGACCTTGGTGTACAACTGGATTCTAAATTGTCGTTCGAAGGTCACTTTTTTCACATCACTGCAAAAGCCAACTGAAACCTTGGCATAGCTACCATGGCACAATCCGATAGATTTGCCACCTTAACTTGATCGCTGTCGTTTACTTGACGTGGACACTAGAGTGACAAGAAAAAAATGACCCCCATCGGCCCACCCCTTTGTCGATTCCTAGTTCCACCAGGAGTACTTGCACCAAATTTGAAGCAAATCGGACAAGTTAAGCTACCGGACCAACGTGCCTGCAATTTGTATGGGATTTTTCGACAATTTATATGGAGAAAACCCACTAACTCGCATTTTCACCGCTAGGTGACACTGTATGCATCGTATTATCACTAAAAGTGAAAATAAGATAGATAATTTAATTGTCTCCAACTTTGCCGAAGACTGCTAGTCAATCCGACTTTGTTAAAAGAAGTTATTAAACTTTTAGCGATGTGATGTCTGAGTCAGTTTTGCATGGGGCCTAGCAGTGCATGGCTGTGTATCAGTACTCGATTCCTACGAACTATTCATTTTTGTGAAATAACTGTTAGATTTAGCTCAATAGTATCTTCAGAAGAATTGTAGTACGAGTTATCTTTTGGTTAGAAAATTTTAGTTCCACATGTTACCGCATAGAGGACGCCAATACTAACTTTTCAACGGAGAGAGAGAAATTAGGTGTCTTCTACAAAGTTGTAAAACCGGCATTTTGTAATAATTCTCCTGAATATTTTGGTATTCTGTCTCTCTTTTATAAAAAGTTAGTGTTGGCGCTCTCTATGCGTTCACATGTGGAACTAAAATTTTCCAATCAAAACATAACTCGAATTATGTACCACAATTCTTCTGAACATACTATTGAGCTAAACCTAAAAATTATTTCGCAAAATGAATAGTTCGTGGGAATCGAGCACTGATACACAGCCATGCACTGCTAGGCCCCATGCAAAACTGACTCAGACATCACTTCGCTAAAAGTTTAATAACTTCTTTTAACAAAGTCGGATTGACGGGCAGTCTTCGGCAAAGTTGTAGACAATTAAATTATCTATCTTATTTTCACTTATAGTGATAATACGATGCATACAGTGTCACCTAGCGGCGAAAATGCGAGTTAGTGTGTTTTCTCCATATAAATTGTAGAAAAACCCCATACAAATTGCAGGCACGTTGCTCCGGTAGCTAACCTTGTCCGATTTGCTTCAAATTTGGTGCAAGTACTCCTGGTGGAACTAGGAATCGACAAAGGGGTGTGCCGATTGAGTTTTCAAAAATTCATTATTTTTCTGGGCAGTCTAGTGGACACCCTTGCAAAAACGTAAAATACATCTAGAGCCATTTTTGTAGGAAAAGTTCAAACTGGTAAAGATGATGCCCCTAACATACTCTCGTGGATATCTCTCTAGGAGTTTAAAATTGTGGAGGTTTTTAAGACTTTCAACGTAATGATTATGGACAAAACGAAGACATAAGGGCGATATTTTCAATAGTGTGTGGCATTTTATTTCTCTGTATCATGTGATTTTTTTTAGAAATAGGCTTAAACGGTTAACTTAGTGCATAAGATGTGATGTAGATAATTATTTGAATTTGTTGAATGTTGATTAAGTTCAACCCAATGCAATGAAATGTAATGTGGAGTTTTGTTTAATGTGGGTATGTGTAAAGATAATGGAGTTTTTATGAGCACTTGGATGGTGTTCCAATTACGAACATGGAATGGGCTTTTCCTCATTCTATGTTTCAAGCAGACTATGTAGATCAGATGAGAAACAATAAAAAATAAATAAATAAATCTCTACAGTCAATGCCAAGCTGAGCGCACGAGGTCTGTTCAACACCTATTAAAACTCGTTTAATTTTTATTTTCTAGATCATATAAAGATATAAAAGACCCACGACTCCGTTAAGCTAACGCTTCACAAATAAACGAAATATAGAAAAGCGCAGGGCACAAAACTTGAAGTTCGCTTCAATTCAAAAAAAAAATCAAACAAAGGATCTATAAATCAATCAAAGGTTCATTAGCTAAAATAAAGTTTCTGGAAAGACGTTTCATAAAGCAGAGACTACGCTACCGACTTGTATTTTCGATCGCTCACATGTATTTATCGTTCGACATATTTTTGCAGATTCTTCATTTTAAAAGTTATGTTTGATTACGACGTCCCAATAAAAAGTATATCCATGGCAACATACTTCACAAGTACGCTGGAGATAAATCCGTAGATTTGTGTGGATAAATTTAATTTTCGTTGATCTTATGTACTGATCCGTAGATCTGTAGAAAACCTTCAAATCCGAAGATCTGACTTCGCTGCTTGTGTTCACGTCCAAAGCACTAGTCACTAGTGATGTCCCGCTAGTACAAAAGTTAACTGCTTGCTAATGAAACGCACAGCGCGATCAACCTCATTATTTCTCATTAGCTTAATCAAAGCTCCTTTTCTTGCCGGACATCACGCAGGACAAATCGTGTTTACATTTTCAGAGCTACTGTCAATCCGGCACTATCTTAGTCCTGTCACTAAGTTAGTGTCAGATTCTGATGAGACGAAGTCGAAACGTAAATTCTATAACTAATGTAGGTCAAAATCGGTTAAGCCGAATCCTTGATCTGTAGGATGAAAATATAGCATATACACCTTATCTATTAGAAGTTTCATTCATTGAGTTTAAATGTACATTATTAAAGATAATTTTCCGTTTTTTATGGATGATTGGCAAAATACCCGAACCGCATTCGCTTCGTGATTTTTCCCATTTTACTTATCCACTCCGTTTCGCGTAATGGTTGAAAAACTTCCTTTGGCTACAATCCGTTCCAAATCCGCATGCAAACACGTGAACTGGAAACACCCAAGTTGGCAGCGAATCGGTTACGATTGGTTTGAATCTGCCACTTCATTGTGGTTTATTTCTCACGTTCGCTGGTGTGGCTTATTTTTATATCTCTCAAACGACTGATGTATTTCCACGTATAGGTAGTTTCTGGAGTAGGTCGAGTGTTTTTTGTCATCTGTCCGAATCTTAAGTTGGTTACCAAATTGCTACCATTTAGCAGAACCACTCTGCTTCGAAGACCCAACTAGATGCACCAAGTATGTTATAGGTTATGAACATCCCCCTTCTTCGCCCATAGTTATCTGATGCCATAAAGATCTTTCATATCTACCTACTGAGTCCTATTGAGAATCGAGTTCGCCTACATATGGGGATGGCTCGACAACAAAAAAAACAACTCCGCCGTAGAATAAATCTCCGACCATTCGGTCGCAGGCACGGCATCGTAAAAAAGCAAGAGCTTATTCATAAGCGCTTCTTGATGTTTTCTCCGATAGCACCGTTAGTGGAAGGACAATACACAAACGGTAGAAATAATTCCTAGGCTTTGCAACCAGTAAGTGCAGATCGGTAGTTGAACGGAGAAAACCCCGGAGAAATGATAAAAAATATGTGTATACATTTCCATTATTTGTCTGGAAGTATGAAAAACTCACAGACATAAATGGTAAACAATGGAGTTGCCGCACACACACACGTACGGTCTTCTCCGGCGCGGCGTGAGCTCCAATTTGATCCTTTCTGCTGGAAATACTCATCTCTCTATCAGTGCTATTTGAGGGTGAGTGAGTGAAAATCACGGACCAACTAGGGGGAACTGCTGGAATTCAAAGGAAGCGGGGGGAAGCTGAACTGGACATTGGTCGACACAATCAAACCGGAAACATCGGATTCATCGGTTCGTTTGGTGAATATGGTAACATTGTTCCAATTCTGCTCTGGCCTTGTACTGTGTGGGCAAACATATGGACGATGGATGAAAACAAACGAATTTTTATTGTTAGGGTCGAAGTGCATGCAACAACACACCGGGACGACCCAATCAACTCTCCGGAGCGGTGGTAATGGAAGGAGGTCACATTCGCCGCGTACATTTGCTCTCGGTGCGTGTTTTTATCGGAATGAAATACCGGGCCGAAAACTAGTGGCTCGGATGGTGCTGATGGACTCTCGGTAGGCACGAAATGGAATGTGTACTCTTTTTTATTCGAAGTTGTGCAGTGTGGATAATTGGAATTTGGAGCGGAACACAAGCAGTTGTTTTTTTTTTGGGAAGTTTTAGGGTATCGGAAGCTGTGGACTGTGTCGATCGAGGTATTTGTGAACGGAATCAGGTAAACTAGCAGGATTATTCTGTAAACTACTTGAACGAGAGGTTTGAGGGGATTTGATTGAACAACCTATCATTGATAAGAAAGATTAGGAATAACTTGAAATATACACACCTCTTCGCAACCTTTTTATCAAATCAATCCTGATTTGATAATTATCGCTTTTGTTGCCCTTAAGAGGGCAGAAATGTTGCTTAAAACCTTCTTAGTTATACGCCAATCCCATTCGTCTTTCGTTTCCCGAAGATCACGATTATACCAAACAAAGAATACCCAAAATGAACAACTCAAAATCTCAAAATCGCGGAAAGCAGTCGGTTTGCTCGTTCCACTGTATTGCTTGAAACAATAATTCAGATCGTATAGGCAATACACCCGCGAACTACTGTATTAAATTGAAATTGTCATTGCTTACAAAACATGTAGATTAACCTCGTCAGTCGGCTGCCCAGAGTTTAAAATTGCTATCGAACTTTGTCGCTTTTGTAGCCAAGACCACAGAAAGAACTAAGACTGGAACGCAAGGTTATACGCAATACGACTTTTTTTAATCCAAATAAAAAAAATTCAATCAGGAACGTATTTAGAATCATACCTTGCCCAGCTCCTAACTCTAATTATCTTCTTTATTGCAAAAATGTAGTCTCCCGAAACTGACGGCTGTTTTTATGACATAGAGCAGTGGGCCAATATTGACAAATAAGCCAAAATCCAGCAAACGTTTGTGTTCGTTTAAATTTTTTTGCCTAGATACCACGTTCTTATGCGACGCTGACAATTCTTCACCGCTGAGAAAAAGGATCTCCAAGCGAATTGAAAATCAGTACGCAGAACCAAACAATAGTTTATTGATGTTCTGTCTCTGTAGATGGAAAAGACTTACTGGCTCCGTTAAGCTGTCTCACTCAGTTCTGCCCGATAATTGTCCGCACAGCAGTAATCAGAAAATTTTAAAATTTAGCTAATCTTGCTTTGCTGATTTGTTGCACATTTTTTTCCGAGCTCAGTAAATAATCGTCGGGGGTGGGCGTAGCGTAGTTAGTAAAATGATTACCTTGTACGCAGCGCACCTGGGTTCGAGTCCCGACCCCGCACATAGGGTTAGAGATTTTTCTAGCCCGAAGAGGCTAGAAACCTCTATAATCGAAATAAAAAAAATATTCGTCACTTTAACTTAGATAAAAATTACCAGGTTGTTTTCTTAGTGCAGGGTTGCAAATTATTCAACGAAATATGCCAAAATATACGAAAATATGTCCGCATCGTTTTAAGAAACGATAGCAATGGATTTAAGTGAGCTGTGTTCGGTTTTCGACGTCGTAAAGGGCGAACACGAAATTATTGCGACACCGAAAATGTCATGCCAATTTTCTTATAATGTTTAAAGTCAATCCAAAATTTTAGGGTAGTTTTATACATATATTTACTTCAAAAATCAAAAGAAAATTTAATCGATGGAGCCTTGAGTGTAAAATTGAACGCATTTTCGCTTGATGCCCTCCATCAAAGTCTTTACAGTGTCATCCGGTACCAGTTTCTCAGTTTTTTTTCCATTTTCTTAACATGTCCTTCTCGTCTTTGACTGTCTTCTTGCTCTTCCGAAGTTCCCGCTTCATCATTGCCCAGTACTGCTCCACCGGGCGCAGCTCCGGACAGTTTGGCGGATTCATGTCCTTTGGAACAAAATGGACAGAATTGGCCTCATACCACTCCAGGACACTTTTAGAATAGTGGCATGATGCCAAATCTGGCCAAAATAGCGGAGCTTCGTCGTGCTGCTGCAAGAACGGCAAAAGGCGCTTCTCGAAGCACTCAGATTTGTAGATCTCGCCATTTACATGTCACGAATGGCTCACTCCTCAGTCCGCAAGAGCAGATGGCCTGCCAAATGAGATATTTGGAGGCGAACTTCGACATTTTCTTCTTCTTAAATTTGTCGTCCACATAGAACTTGCTCTTGCCGGTGAAAAACTCCAACCCCGGAATTTGCTTAAAATCGGCTTTTATATACGTTTCGTCGTCCATCACACAGCAGCCATATTTTGTCAGCATCTTCTCGTAGAGCTTCCGTGCCCGAGTTTTAGCCGTCGATTGTTGCCGCTCATCGCGGTTTGGGAAGTTCTGTACCTTGTATGTATGTAGTCCAGCTCTCTTCTTTGCATTCTGGACGTAGCTCTGCGACATGCCGATCTTTTTAGCCAAATCACGGCTTGGAACGTTGGGATTTGCTTTAATCATCCGCTTCACCTTTCCCTCCGTCTTTTTGTTCTCCGGTCCCGGTTTTCTTCCAGCTCCTTTGCCGTGGGCCAACGTCAACCGCTCCTGGAACCGCTTCAATACTCTGGAGACGGTTGAATGGTGAATGTTCAACATTTTTCCCAACTGCCGGTGCGACAGGTCAGGAAATTCCAGAATTTGTTCTCTCGACTCGCGTTGGTTCACCTCCATTTTCGTTGAATCGAAAAACACGACTTCGAGTTTGACAGCATGTAAACAATACACATCTATGAGAAAGTGTGCAAAATTTGGTTGATTTTTACCCAATGGTCAAAAAGTTATGCCCTGTTGAATGTGTCGCAATAATTTCGTGTTCGCCCTTTATTTGTAATCTCTGCAATAGATGTTTCCCAAACCATATTTACTACTGGTTTTTTGAATAGTTTTTAGCGAGATCAAATCCACACAGAGGAAGCTTATAGCAGAATAACCACATGTACAGATTTTTCTGTAATTTCCTAGATTTATTTAACATTTTTTGAGTAACAAATTCTTTTTCAAAGATGACACGTTTTTTGAATTTTTATGATAATTTCACAGATTTTTTGGAAATATTTCGATTTCTTCAAGGATATTGTGGAAATTTAACTCAGATTTTCAAAGATTTTTTTCTATTATAGGGTTCACAGATGGTTAATTTTGTTTGCGCAAAAACAAAGATTTCAATGTGGCATGCCTGGTTTATAGTCGTTCTACCAATGAGAACCTAAATAACATATTTTAATTTATTTGAAAGATAACATCAACGAATTGAATTAAAAAATAAATAAATAAAATAAAACAAAGAAGCAATTATTAGAAAAAAGCACTGAAGTAAAAGGAAAAGATGACATAACACTGTCTGATAAATAATGGAAATAAGAATAATAGAAACATGCCAAAAATAATTAAAAGTCAAAATAATTTAAAGAGAAAAACATTAAAATAATGCAAAATAAATAAAAGGTGGAATAAAAGGTTGAAAACATGAAAAAATAAATGGAAAATTAAATAAACAAAGTAGATCAAAAATACACTATGCGTTACTTCTTCTTAGTGAAGAACAATTTTGGTTATAACAAATTTTTATCCATTAAAGAGAAAGTTGTTTCAAACCGTTTTTGCACGTGAAGAAAACAAACCTGCGTTTCGACTTCGCGTCATCAGAATCCGATACCAACTTAGTGACAGGACTAAGCTCGCGTCGGATTGACGCTAGCTCCAAAAATTGCAAACGCAATTCGTATTCCTGATCAAAACCCTAGTCAAGCGTGATGTTCCGCAAGAAAAGGAGCTCTGGTGGCTGTGCGAGGCATTCCATACTCCACAAACACACATTTGCTGTACTATCGGCCATTCTAAACCTACTCAACCGATTTCTTTTACACATTCTATATAAAAAATACCTAACCCTTTCGTCGAGTTTTTGAAATAAATTTTCAATTAAGGGGCTTTTTTACTCATTTTAACCATTTCATGCTCAACTTTTTTCTAATCCATGTAGGGTTTCAAAACTATTTTTCCTTGAAAACGGTGGGGTCAAGAGATAGGAAAAGCCTTTTTTCATGAAGATAAGTGCTTCTCCCGCAGTGCTAGAAGCAGCTCAATTTTTACCTTCCAATGCTCAATACAATTCTCCTAAAACATTTATAACAGTCCAATTGCGTGGAAAACGTAGCCAAAGACAGTCTAAATTAATAAGTTTTATCAGTTTTCAATAATATTGCAACATAACGAAGATATATGAAAATTTCATTTTCCGTCGTTAAAGTAAACTGTCCCTGGCAACAACGCTCCATCGGTATCCAATCAGACTAATTGTAATAACTTCCGTTCTAGAGCTGATCCTTGTAACTGTTAAAACTCAAATTAAAGGCAATAGTCACATTTATTAGCCCTTTTTGCGAACAATTCTTGCCTCAATTAAAAGTTAAAGGAGTTTAAAAACTTTGTTGTCCACAAACAACATGGGCATGAACAGGTTGAATAAAACTTATTATTTTTCACGAAACATTCTGTCTTTTTATAAGTAAACTCCCCCTTAAATGAAAAATTATCTCGAAAACTCAACGTAGGGGTTAGGTATTTTTAGCATAGAATGTGCATACAAAGTTTGAAAGAAATCGGTTATGTAGTTTGTGAATGGCAGATAACACCGCAAATCATGTTTTTCCAGAGGTATTCTACGAAAAGCTTCGTCACCGAGTCGCTGGTCGATACTTTTGCATAGAAAAATTGCAGTTTGTTTCACGCAAACTTCTAAAAAAATTCGCAAAGAAGTGTTTTTTTTTTCCACGCTGAAACCTTTACCCTCCCCCCCCCCACCTTAAAACGCTCACTTAGTCACCGGATTTCGAGATCGCGAGCATAGGTGTGCGTGGATGATCGCGAAGGGCTTGAGCGTTTGTATGTCAACGTGTATGTTAGCGCATATGCTACTTCGCGTGCATAAATTCAATTTAATAACCGTGTGGCCATTCGCATATTCCTCTGTATTCTTGCATGCGGATCGTGAATCTGATGCTTAATATCTAGTGTATGGAACAGATGCTAGAAAAGAGTCAGTATGCCCATATTACTAGAGTTCCCGTTTATATCGCCAGGGAACGTCATATTGAGCGTCATTTTTTATTTTGTCATTGGTCTAATCGAAGGCATGGACGTAGGATGTGACGACCGAAGGAAGAGATTTCCGGATATGACCGATAAATTATCGTGCGAACGTGGGCGTTTGTACATTCCCGCTTGAGACCGCATTTATAAGTTTATTAGTGATAAAACATTCACTTCACCGGGTTGTTTCATGCTTGCGAGACTGCTGGCTTTGGTGTAAGTGGATGATCGCTAAGATCTTGAAGGGGGGGGGCGTGTCAGGTGTAAAGTGCTCAAACCGAAAGTAATTTTGTTTCACGATTTTGAAGGCAAGGAAACGGTAGACCTCTTGTTTAATGAAAAGGTTTATTTATACATTCATCTTCAGTCACGCAGAGCCGCACATACGAGCGTTCCAAGAAAAGACGTCCAAAACATTTCCAAATTTGATAAAATTATCCAAGACAATAAATTCTATAAGATTTTTAAACCCTTCATGGCCATGTGAACAACAACGTTTTTAAACAGCTATAACTTTTGATTGAGGCAAGATTTGCTCACAAAAACAAGTAAAGCTAATAAATGTGATTATTACCTTTCATTTGAGTATTAACAGTTACAAGGATCAACTCTAGAACTGAAGTTATTGCAATTAGTCTGATTGGATTCCGATGGATCAGTGCTGCCAGGGACAGTTTACGTTGACGACGGAAAAAGAATTTTTCATATATCATCGTTATGTTGCAATATTATTGAAAATTGATAAAACTTATCAATTTGGACTCTCTTTGGCCACGTTTTCCACGCAATTGGACTATTGCAAATATTCTAAGAGAATTGTATTGAGCATTGGAAGGTAAAATTTGAGCATCTTCAGGCACTGCGAGGGAAGCACCTATTTTTATGAAAAAAGGCTTTTAGTGTTTCTTGACCCCACCGTTTTCAAGAAAATAGAGTTTTGAAATCTTACACGCACTAGGAAAAAGTTGAGCATGAAAGGTTTAAAACTTAGAATAAAAAAATCATCTCCAAGGAGACAAAATCAGGGTTTTACCTGATTTTGTCTCCTTGGAAATGAACGTAGCATAGTTTCAGGTATTCATTCGCGGTCAGGTGTTTGAAGGCGACGGACGGAACATTTATTCAAGAGACCTTTGCACCCAGACCGATAACCCGAGAAGACAATTATTTGAAGTAGTGAGATTCGTGGTAGATTGCGTGAATCCGTTGTAGTTCATATGAATTTAACTAACTGACCCAAGAGACCATTCATAAATTAGGTAACGTAAAAATTACCCAAAGTTCACCACCCCCTCTCCCACGTAACAAGATGTCATAAAGTGCTCTATCCGCCCCTCCTATGTTACGTAATAATTTTTTTACAAAAAGTTGTTTTTTTTTAGTAAAATATGTTATGTGACGTTCTAGCGTACTACCCCTCCCGCATATGTCATAACATGACCGTCGTACCGTTATTTAATGAATTTTCTTTATTTGGTTTATTTTATTCATTTTTGGTTTTTCATTCCATTTAATTTAATTTTAATCTATTCATTTCATTCATTAATTTATTCGCTGTAATTATATTTATTATAATCATTTTACTTATTTTGTTTATTTTATTTATTTCAATTATTGTATGGTATTTGCTTATTTTATTTATTTGGTTTATTAAATTTACTTCATTTATTTTATTGATATTACTTGATTTTTAATTGCTTTGTTTTTTAAATAATTTTCATTTATTTTACATTTTTGTTTCGTTTAGTTAAATTATTTGATTTATTTCATTTGCTATTTAATTTAGTTGTTTTTCTTATTCATTGGTTATTTAATTCTATGGTGTACAGTTATTTATTTCTGTCCGTTCTCTATAGGGGACCATTCATAAATTACGTAACGCAAAAATTGCCCAAAATTGACTCCCCCCTCCCCCCATGTAACAAATTGTCACAAATTTCTTCATCCCCCCTCCCCTGTTACGTAACAAATTCCTAGAAATTTTTTTTTCTTTGGTGAAAACATGTTACGTAACGATCTAGCTAACTTCCCCCCCTCCCTATGTCACAACATGTCACAACTTGTTGTACCCCCTCCCCCCCCCCCCTAAAAGCGTTACGTAATTTATGAATGGTCCCTAGTTACAGTCTCAACTCTCTGCTAACTCTGCTAGATTAAATTGCGCTTTTACTTGCACTTTTTCCTCTTTGGTTTTGGTTCTTGTCATAGTAATGAAAGTGAAAAAAATAAATTTAGGAGAAAAGTGGAAATACACCAAATATGAAATAGAAGGGAAAAAGGAGAAAAATTATATAAATGAAGAAGAACATGAAAACGTGTAAATTGTTACAAGTCATAAAATGAAAAAAAAAATTAAAAAAATAATGAAAATTAAAAATAAAACTACAAGGGGCAGCCCTATGGGGTTGCACGAACTGTAGACGTATGTAGGACTATACTACTTAATGTAAAATATTTATTTTCTTAGTACATTTTGGGTAATAATAAATCAAATATATTTCTTACGTATAGTTTAAGCAACATCGAATGTTACATATTGAACCAATCCTTCTTGGTTATCAGGTCATTTCATTTGTAGTAGGTGATCGAATCCGATTAAACTTTTTTGAGAAGATCTGAAGTAAGAAGACATAAAACCGTGACCGAACTAATATCTGGAACTAAATCTTTATAGCACAAGATAAGCTTTTAAAAATTGTAAAAACTTTTCGATTGTGTGTGGTAAAAAACCCGGACCGGTGAAGAAAAATTAAATTTTAGACAATATCATATTTCATGTATAGACCAAGCTTTCTAGTTATATTTTGCCATAATTGTAACTTTCCTAAGGTACGCATACAAATGTAGCGAATGCATGTATCGAAACTATTAATATAAAGGAATCGAATTCAATTTTATATATGAACATAGATGCGTTTTTGCAACGGGTTTTCGAGTGGCAGTGTATTCATTTATAGATAGGCTTTTTAATATGTACCTATTAGCAGAATCAAACTAGGATATGCTGAGTAGAAATCATTCACGTGAAGTGTAAATGAATCAATTACTTGATCGAACATAAATAATAAAATTTCGTTGTGCTTTCCATCAATCCGTGTAAATTTGTTGCTAAGAAAACTCGTCTTTGCGCAACGAGAGCACATATTGCTATCATGCAGGTTACGCATACAACCACTAACAAATTAGATATACCTACCTACACATTCGCCTCAAACATTGAACCCAAGCGCCCAGAGCAAAATGAGTCAACGCTGATGATGATGGGTAGAGCGAAAGAGACAACTAGTACCACGACACTATGTTAACCGTGTTTACAAATGGAGCTCGAATGTACAAGCGATTTTGTGTACGAATAATTGTGTTCGAGATTGTACACAAAAGTGTGCTGGAAACGAGCACAACACAAAAGAAAGCATATGGCATTTTCGATTGATTGACACCGGTATAGTGGAGTGCACTGAAACTGCACCATTTTTGCACTTTCTAGCAGAAGTGCAGAAAACAAAGGTATGTTCCATTGACACTTCTGCTAGAAAGTGCAAAACCAATGCACTCCACTACACCGGTGCACATCAATCGAAAACCCCAATAGTGTTTGAACGGACAATCTCAGTTGCGTGTTGGGCGGCACTGGGTAGTGTACCTCCATAGCCAGTGTAATGGACTTCTAACTACACTGGTTGTGAAAACACACAGCACAATAACCAACTGAGTTTGTCCGGCCAAATCCGTTCTTTAAATAGTCGATGATGACGTCTTTCATAGAAGCGTAGCTCACTAGATACACAAATCTGTCGTGCCGGACTTGGGAAGCGCTATCTTCTGTGTGTGAATGCGCAATATTTTGACTAGGTTGTACATTATTTATATTTTTTAATGCCATAATTAAAAAAATCTTTGGGTTCAACTATTGGAATCTATTCTTAGAAGTATTTCGGAATGATATGCGCAAAAAAAGTGAAAATTTATCGTGAGATGGCTGAATTATATGCGTTTAAAAATGGACCACTTTTCGTTACATACCATTTTTATAGAATTCGCAAAACGCACCACCATATCGAAAACAAAGACGTAGTCCTACGTCAAAATGCAAAATATGGCGAAACGTAAAAATCAGTAAATAAAGCATCGGAAAAAAATAAAATGATAGAAAAAGTGCAATATATAGAAAAATAAAAGCTTGTTTTGATTAAAAATTAAAAACGAAATACATCATGAAAAAATGAAAAGATGATTAGATTAGATTAGATGATTGTTAAAATATAAAATAAATTTAAACGAATAAAAGATACTAAAAAACTGTTTTTTTAAAATTATCAACAAGTTGGTTGTACACATCTAAAAACATAGACTAAAGTTTTATTATTCTTTACGAGCAAATAGTACAAAAATTATGACAAACATTCCATCAACAATTTTGTGCTCCTGCACAAACTTTTTCAGCAACGCATCAATTGAAATGTTAGATAAATAGAATTGGATATTCTAAAAGTGGGCAAATCTGTATCATAATTCAAAACGAGGTCCCACTATGCGATCATTTATCGCTGATACAGAACTCCTTTACTTTCTTGTGGTGCAAACTGGCTAAGAGTAACCCAGGTGGGATCATTGGTCGTATGCTGACAGACAAGGGAAAACCGAAGAGCATATGTTCGTTATATGGTGAGTGATTTGAAACAGCGTCTGTCCCGGAACGGGTAACTGATTGTTCGGCAAAGCTATAAACTTCTGCTCCGATAGTCAGGCTCTTAGCTCGGATCAATCACTGTCTAAGTTGAGATTCGCGTGCCGAACCCAAATCAAAGAACCAAGCAATGTCAACACTATCTAAATGCAGGTGCAGTAATTGACTTGATTGATCCTGACCCGCCCTGTTAATTTAGACAAATTGGATAAAAGAAAAAATTCGGTCCTGGGCTTTATCCGAACAAGAATTGAAATCCACAAATGTGTTGCCAAACAAAAGCGTTTCTCCGACATTTTTCGAAACTCCACTGCGACATGCTGACCAGGGCATTAACCGGCCACTGCAAACTCAATTATCACATGGCAACTATTCAGTGCGATGAGTCATTTTCATGTGATCTTTGTGAGTCCGACTACGGAACCTCACATCATCTGGTATGCGACTACTCCGCAGTAGCGCAATTGCGATTTCAATTTGACGGCCGTCCTTGCATAGACGACACCATGTTTGGACGACTACTGAGAGTATTCCTAAAGTTCCTTATCTAATGTGCTAACGAGGTAAAGGCTTTCTCGCAAGCGATTTGAACTACTAGTTCAACTTACCAGCTGTTTATTTCTGTGCATTCATTTTTCTTCCATTTTTGCTTCCTTCCTTCCTTGCTTCCTCCGCCTACTCCTTTACTTCTGATAAGGGAAATGGTGAGAAGACACGGCATGGCACAAATCCCCGACTACACTCGGGAAACGTGTCATTTGAGCCAATGTATTCTGATTCCTGATACCTTCTTATGGTGCAAGATACGAGCAACTCTGGTGGGAGCTTTGGTCGTGGGTTTACAGTGAAAGGAAAAGCCGAGCTTTGTTCGTGGGTTGACAGTGAAAGGAAAAACCGAGAGCTCACTGTGCTCTGCTATGTGACGAGTGGCTTACAGCAGCGTCTATCCCGGAACGAACGACTGAAGGAGTCTCGTTCACTACAGACAAGATGAAAGAATAATGACGAACTTATGTGTTCCAGTCTGGAATTTGCCGAATCTTTAACCAACAACACCGATAAATGAAAGTGAAGATTAGGGATTAAACAATCGAGAAAGGAAACGACAATGTTTAACCCTTTGCGACGCGTATTTTTTTATTGTTGATTCTGTTATTTTTAGCTTTATATAAGTTTTCGGGGTTGCTGATTCTGATTATGACGTGTAAATGTAAAATTCAAAATGGCGGATCCAATATGGCGACTATGCTTGGCTAAATTTCATTTTTTTATATTGGCCTAAAACATCTTACAAGGGGAGTTTTTGAAGTCGCTGATGCTGACGTCGAAAATGTAAACTTCAAAATGGCGGATCCAGTATGGTGACTGTGTGACCCAAAAAACCACGTGAATCTAGTTTTCTACTGGCTGTAACAAAATTCGCCAACTTCGAAAAAAATGATTGCCATTTTGTAGGCGCCATTTTGCATTTTCGAATTCTGATATCAGAATCGTAATCAGTGACCCCAAAAATTCTCCTAAATCGAGTTTCATGCTCATTGTAACAAAATTCGAAAATTTCGTAAAAAATGGCTGCTATAATGTAATCAGCGACCTCAAAAACCGCATAATATTTTTTATGCTAGTTGAGAAGAATCTTTTATAGACTAACATACTATTAAACTCCGTTTTTGCATATATTGATAATTTTTTTTCGAAAAAACTGACGCAGGAAAAATTCTGCAAAAAAATCTATTACTTAGTTCAATGTTTGAGATACTTTTTTTCGAGAGTTGTCCTACTGGAGCTATAGAGCTAGGTTCTCGGAAGGGTTCCCCGTCAGAATCACATACTACAATTTGCAGACGAGACAGGCAATGTCGCCCACTAAAACACTGCATTAGGCCAATTGTAGCGGGCCGTGATTCTGAATGTGATATTCATTGTACGGTTCAGGTATGTGCGGGCGTAGGGACTCGCGATCGCGTGTGTCATCACGAAGAGCTTGAGCATTTGTACGTTAACGTGTTCGATCGCGTGTGCCTTTGCATGTCGCGTGTGCTAACGTGCATGTAACTTCGCGTGCATAAATTCTATATAAAGACCGTTTGCTTTCGCATATTCGCGTGTATTCTAGAATGATCGCGCGCGGACCGTGAATCTGATACTTAATTTTTCGTGTGCGGTTAAGATTCAAGAAAAAGGTAGGTTCTTACATATCACTAGAGTCCTCAGTCATGTCGCCAAGGAACGTGTTACCTTGTGGATATGAGCTTTATTTTTCGATTGGTATAACTGAATGTATTGACCTAAGTTACTAGAATGGAGGATAAAGATTTCCGGACGTGACCGATTCATGATCGCGCACGTTTACGGGTTCGCGTTTGAGACCGCGTTTGTAACATCGTAAGTACTAAAACGTTCACGTTTTTACCGGAGTGTTGCGATCGCGAATGTAGGTGTGCGTAAATGATCGCGAAGAGCTGAAGATTGTTTGTCGCGTGTGCTCGTGTGTATGTGCCACACGAACCGTCATTCTGATATTTAGTTTTCGGTGTACGGATCACATTCTGACAGGGAGTGAGTTACTCCATATCACAAGATTTCCCGGTCATGTCGCCATGGACCGTGCTGTCCAGTGTATATAAGAGCTTTCTTTCTAATTGATTCAATTGAAGACATGGATCTAAACTTCTGTAATCGAGAATCGAGACTTCCGGACGTGAACGATTCATGATCGCGCGAGTGCGGGGGACTGTAGATTCACACTTGAGACTGCGTTTGAGTGATTATTAGTGCTGAGACATTCATATTATCACCGGGATGTTATAATGTCGGGAAGAGCGCGGGTAAAGGTAGCGTGGATTGTCGCGAAGCGCTCAAGCATTTTTATATTTGTTTGTATACATTCGATTTTTATGTAGTTTAGTGGATATGAGCATTATATTTTTGATTCGTCCAACTGAAGGCATTGGACTTATGCTACTAGGGCCGAGAATAGGGGATTCCGAACGAAACCGATTCATGATCGCGCGAACACGGGCATTTGAAGGTTCACTCTCGAGACCGGGATTGTTAATTTATAAGTGCTAAACCATTCACTTAGTCACCGGGGTGTTATACTTTTTACGAGATCGTGGATGTGGTAGTGCGTGGATGATCGCGAAAGACTCGAGCGTTTGTATGTGGACGTTTTTATCGCGTGTGCTAGTATGTATGTAACTTCGCGTGGACACATTATTTTTATAAGCGCGTGGCCATTCACATGTTCGCGTATTCTTCAATGATCGCGCGTGGACGTCTTGTCTAGTTTTTATTTCTATTTGTCCAACTAAAGGCATGAATTTGGGCTGCTAGGATCAAGGGCGGAGACTTCCGGATGTGACCGATTCATGATTGCGCAAGCTTAGGTTCCAACGTTCACCTAATCAATCGGGGTGTTTGAATATTGGCGAGATCGCGGGCGTTCGTATTTGTGGCCAGGTTTGTGTTATCGCGTAGGCCACGTTTGTACGTTTGGAATGAGAGATTGTTAGTGTATATGAGAGAATAAGCAATTTGTGTTAGTGAGTGTTAGCATGGATCTACTTGAAAATATAGCAACAAAAGAAGGGCCTGCAGAGAGAATTGGGCCCTAAATCCACATTGTATATTATTTGACCATGGTAGTGGATAATAAAGGTCGCCAAGTTAAGTACTAAAATTGATCACAATGTAGCTTAGCTAAAAAGAAAAATCACTGTAATACTGCTTTGGTGGAAAAGCCACTGGACCACATCAAGGTACAGTATCATGCCGAGGGAAAAAACTGACGAGGGAAAAATTCTGCAAAAAAAATCTATTATTTAGTTCAATGATTGAGATACTTGCACATAAATTTTGATATCTCTTGGACTTTTAGTTCAGACACAGCCGAATTTATTGTAAAAAACTAGTTTTTCGAATTTTAATTGTTTATAGCTAATAAGTAATTAACAAATTCACATAATTTGTTGTGCTAGTTGTACTCCTTATATCTCTAAGAGTTGATTAAAAGCAAGAATTCGTATTTATATGTCAACGTTAACTAGAAATCCAATAAAAACTTGGGAGAAGTAGGTGGGACGTATACGTCCCACTGCGTAGCAAAGGGTTAACAAAACCTGTTTGGAAACTTGGTACTGGATTGTGAGAACCTTGTTGGACAAGGAGATTGGAGATTGGCGACTAAAGATCGAGAAACCTGGAAGTTTGCAATAAGATTGATCGGCCGCTATGATTGATGATGCTGATGCTGGATATTCCAAAGCATCCAAAGTGAGGAAATCCAATGAAAAACAACTTAAATTGATACAACACATTCAGCAAAGTTGTGCCGAATGATGTAGAGATTCTCCAACGAATACACAATGAACAAACTAATGTTTGTTATCAATCAAAATAAGAATTTTCATAAAATCATAAACATTTCGAACTCTAATTTCCCCGTGAACGCAAAAACACTTTCAAAGGTTTCTCTGTTTTCATCATCATCATCATCATCACCATCATCATCATCAGCGTCATAAAAATTCCCCCCTTTAATTCACCCCTTTTTCCAGACTCAATCAAGTTCGCACATGATTGGTTTCAAAATTTGATTTGTCCATCAATTCATTTCATTCGTGGAAACGATTTCCCAAACCAATCCGACAGCAGCCCCGGCCGTATGTTGTTGTTTAGCTAAAAGCGCACACAACACCACCAATAACCCCAAATCAGAGGCCCACTCGTGTGTGTAATCTGTGCCTGCCTTCCCTTGTTCCGAAAGTAACAAGTATAAACAGTCTTCAATCACGCCATTTTGGTTGTTTTCTTCTTGTGCAGCCGTGTCGACGTCGTGGGAGGAATAATCAACTTTGGTTTTGTTGTATAGGGTGATTATGCTATTTATTGGGATTTTTATCATTTTATTTAGTTAAAATGACGAATAAGAGTTCTTTTAAGTTTTTTAGTCAGAGAGTTTGCTACTTCGAAAATCATAATTCTAATCCAATGTTAAAATAGGTTTATTACCTAATGTTTTTTGCGTTTTTCCTATGCTTCCACTGAAAGGGTTGTGGTTTCGAGTTCGACCGTATGGGCTGAGTTTATTGCGAGGGATGCGAAGTGCAAAACTGCGCGCAGTGCTGCTTATTGCAATAATCATTCCCAGCCATCTGGGAAACTCGACAAGCTGCTGCGGAAAGTTTTTGTTATCGACAACTTAGAATTAGATTCTGTATAGTTTGTAACAAACCAGATGACGAAAACACGGCCGTGATGATGGAGTGACTCGATATAAATCATATTCGCACATAGTCTCGCGATATGGCCATGTTAACTGTTAGTTGCTGAGTGCACAGGTTGTCTCTGACACTTCAAGTGAAAGTAAAAGAAAATGTATGCTATAGACCGAATTCGAATCAATATCCATCATTAAAAAGGAAAAAACATGTTATGATTCACAGACGCCACCTTGCATAGCAACAAAGAAAGACAACACCAACACTCGGTCCGCACTTTTCACCACGCGAAATGTGTTTTCTTGTTTTCCGATCCGAACAATAGACGCGCTGTACGTTATCTGCACACTCCCCGGCAAATGTTTATGGACAAACGCGAATTGGCAGACCCACCCACTCGATGTTTCTGCACCACAAGGATCCACAGTGCCACCGTGAAGAGTCATTCCGAAAGCCGGAAAGCAAACAGAGGAATATTAATTCGCCTACGGGTGTGTCCTGTGGCCTTCGCCATAGGAGCTGCTTCCTACTCTGCTCTGTTCTACTGTAGCAACAGAACCAAACAACGTTCGGATATAAAGAAATTAAAATTGATCATATTTTACGCGAGCCGTTAAATTCATATGCCGCAAAGTTACCCTCTTGTTTAAGGAACACGAAGATAACACCACACCGTGTGGCACCTGGACGATCGACCGACTGTCCCGGGAACTAGTTCAAGCCAAAGAAAGGAGGGACATAGTTTCACAACCCCACACACACACAAACACACGTGAGTGTTATAAGCTATCCACTTATAACCGAAACTAAAGCCAGGTGGGATTATGAGGACCAAAACGGTTCTTCTCCGACCACCTGTTGAATGTCCGTGGCCAGCGGAACTGCCAGAACGAACGGTAGAGGTACAAATATAGAAATGTTTCCCAACCACTACTCGAGCGGTACTAAAACCTCACCCACAAACGAGCAATTATTGTGTTCCGGACATGGCGAACGCATACGACAACGGAAGGTGGGAAGGCGGCAGGCATACCTATGGGCGTGAACCATCATCAACCGGCGAAGACTCTCCCGACTCTACAGCACGGGCTACAGCAATGAGGAAGGCAAGTTTTATCGTCACACACCCCTCCGCGCCTGCTTGCTTGTTTTCCGTCACCCGCTTAGAACTGAACCATAGCTAAGTGACTTCCCATTTGCTGTTGGGAGGGAAAACTAAACAGAAATAACTGGTCTATCGAACAATTCAATTAAAATTTAAATGCGAAACGATAAAGGTTGGGAAAATTATATGCAATTTATATCGATTTTACGGGCGAACACCAAACTTAATTGCGGTGGTTTTTGTTTGCGTCTTTTATTATGGTTCGTTTTACCTTTCCTAATGAGAAATCAGCGCCAACATCGGGGCCGGGGTCGGGATGGTGCGGTTTTCGAGTGGTGTCGGAAATAAATCGTCTGAATTGTTTTCCACTTCTGCGAGTTTTGTTTATTTGGATAGTTTCATATCTGTCGCCACCCACGCAATGCAAAGCTTGGGTTTTCACATTTAGTTGCGGAATATGGGCTTCCAGTTTCGACAGACTTCGCAGTGGATTCTTAGTATACTCGTTCCCCACGTCATTCAGAGATTTGCTGACTCTCTAGTTAACAATCTTCTACTAAGCAGAACTTAGGCCAAGCTAGTGTCTTATTCTTCGAACCGATAGAAAATTCTATCCCACAAATTCTATGGGCTATACTAGGTTCACGAATTTCAGACATGTCCTGCTCAACTCAGAATAATATTTCGTCCTTGCAGGAAATCATAAAAGATACTGAGAAAGTTTAAAGAATATCCTACGGGATTCAAGCAACTCCTTTAGAAAATGTCTACAAGATCAACAAAATTCTTTCAATCAAAGGATTTATTACAAACTGCAATGAATCTTTTTGGAACTCATAGTTATGGTCTGAACTCAATCAAAGTACTTCAAGGAAAACATACAAAGGTAGGTTCTGCAAGACTTTTTTGGTGGTACGAGAAAAACGGATGGTGAATTAAAGCAAAAAACAATATGAAAAAAATTTCTCCTAGAAGCAGGATTCGAACCTGCAACCCTTGGGACTCCGACCCAATGCACAAATCTTTATACTAACCCTGGGCTGATACCGTCCCAGGAAGAACACACGATTATCGCATGGGCGACAGTGATCGTAATCGTACCACTGCCTCTAGCGAGAGATCACACGCAACCATCGCTGCCATCCAATACATTTGATCTATTTAATTTCCCTGATAGATTCTGCAAGCTATATGAACGACATGTCCCACATGCCCTACAGAAGTACTAGCTACAAGAAAATCTGTGGGCTTTTGATAAGTTTTTTCTCCAGCGTATTTTTATGGAAACTAACTATTTCGAACGAAAATGTTTGAAGATAGATTAACAAAATCAAAATTCAAAAATTATGTGTACAAAACTTGAGCGTAGAACACCCTATTCTCTTATCGATACACTGCTACAATAAATTTGTTACT
Organism: Topomyia yanbarensis; assembly: GCF_030247195.1. Taxonomy (NCBI): domain Eukaryota; kingdom Metazoa; phylum Arthropoda; class Insecta; order Diptera; family Culicidae; genus Topomyia; species Topomyia yanbarensis. Next base: position 371,108,586 of record NC_080672.1, on the reverse strand, counting down.
AGAACGAATATGATCATACAACGCACAAATTGTCCGCCATTTTCTGCAACGAAGCATTTTCGTGCATTGTACATAGTAACTTTCTTTCATTTCAGAAACTAAAAAAACGCTTTTAATCCACCAAAAAGTGTGATGATACATTTCTTATAACTCTTATAGGGTTTATATGTTGCGCTGAGTCAAAAAATTCGAAAAACAAATTTTCGAATGGATTTGAAGCTCATACTCTCAATAGCGCTTACTCAACTTCCCAACGCGGCTGAGAACTTTGCACTGAAATTTCAGCTCTTGATGTCTCGCTACCTCTGAAGTGCATGCGTGCATAGTTCAAACATTACTTCGATATCGACTTTTTCTAAAAATGATTTCCCAGTAATATCTTTGATCTGAATTATTATCTCTAATCCTAATGCCAAAGAACAAATAAAAAACTTTCGAAACCCGTTAGGGAAAATAATTATCATTGCTGGAATTTTCTTTTTCACGAAACTTTCCGATGACCTTCCGTTTCTTCTATTAAAAATTTTCAAATATTTTATAATATACATAATCTTATTAGAGGAATTCCACGAAGATCCGTCTGAAAATATTTAAAATCGTGACCGACCATCTTAGATTCCAATGAAACTTTACACGTTTCACCGTCATGCAAGACTAAATATTTTCCACAGGTAATAAGATTATTTTGACTCCAGAGCAACTTTTCAAAAGGGCGTAAACGATTCTACGTGTATGAATTTCAAAATTTTTTTGTTCGATTACTGTATTTTATACAGCAAAACTATCTGAGAACGAGTTACAGGGAATGAATACTTCTGTCCGAAAAAAATATACACTGAAAAAAATGTTGTATCATTTTTCAAACAAATAAAAATTTATGATAAAAATTTAAATTGCGAAAAAACCCATATTTTTAATTTTTTTATATTTTGTTACCAAAAACCTAAAGAGAAAAGAAACATTTTTGCATGATGGAGAAAAAATCGATAAAAAAGTTTTCCTAACAATAACTTCGTACATGTTTTTAAATTTCATACTAATAGACATACAAAATTGTAATTCTATTACAGAATATAATTCTAAGCACCATTTAAAATCAAAATGCATTTAACAAAAATCTTCCAAAATGCGATAGTTTTCGAGATATTTGAAATTTTGCTCCTTCAAAAACAATTAATTCGTGTAATTATGCTCTTTTTAAAAGTTATTCGCGTTACCCCATCAAAAAATGTCAAAAATTTAATGTTTATCGTTTTAAAGACGTAAAAGCAACTTTTTAGTGTATTTGGATCCTGGAGAAGCTTTCAATAAAAAAGTTTTCCTAACAACAACTTTTGACATTTTTTTATAATTCTTACTATTTGCAGTCAAAAATACAATTTTCTTTTTGAATATGATTCTAAACGCCATTCTAAATCGAAATGCTCTTCACAAAAATTTTCTAAAATGTAGTAGTTCTCGAGATATTTTAACTTTTGTTTTAACAACACAATTATTTTGTTTTATTACGACCTTTTCATAAGTTAGTCGCGTTTCTCCATCAACAATAATAGGTTTTTCAAAAGGCCCGTAAACTTTCCTGCAACTTTCTCTTTGACATCAAGGCGATATTGTGAAACATTTTAAAGTTACATGAAAACAACCAACATATGATTCAGCTATATAGTTTAATCAACAGACCCTATGGTTGAAATATATTTTGGTTGCTTTCATGTAACTTTCAAATGGTTTACAATATCGCCTTGATGTCAAAGAGAAAGTTGCACGAAAGTTTACGGGCCTTTTGAAAAACCTATTATTGTTGATGGAGAAACGCGACTAACTTATGTAAAGATCGTAATAAAACAAAATAATTGTGTTGTTAAAACAAAAGTTAAAATATCTCGAGAACTACTACATTTTAGAAAATTTTTGTTAAGAGCATTTCGATTTAAAATGGCGTTTAGAATCATATTCAAAAAATAAATTGTATTTTTGACTGCAAATAGTAAGAATTATAAAAAAATGTCAAAAGTTGTTAGGAAAACTTTTTTATTGAAAGCTTCTCCATGATCCAAATACACTAAAAAGGTTGCTTTTACGTCTTTAAAACGATAAACATTAAATTTTTGACATTTTTGATGGGGTAACGCGAATAACTATTAAAAAGAACATAATTACACGAATTAATTGTTTTTGAAGGAGCAAAATTTCAAATATCTCGAAAACTATTGCATTTTGGAAGATTTTTGTTAAATGCATTTTGATTTTAAATGGTGCTTAGAATTATATTCTGTAATAAAATTACAATTTTGTATGTCAATTAGTATGAAATTTAAAAACATGTACGAAATTATTGTTAGAAAAACTTTTTTACCGATTTTTTCTCCATCATGCAATCACAATCAAAATGTTTCTTTTCTTTTTAGGTTTTTGGTAACAAAATATAAAAAATTAAAAAAAATGGGTTTTTTCGCAATTTAAATTTTTTATCATAAATTTTAGTTTTTTTGAAAAATGACACAACATTTTTTTCAGTGTATATTTTTTTCGGACAGAAGTATTCATTCCCTGTAACTTGTTCTCAGATAGTTTTGCTGTGTAAAATACAGTAATCGAACAAAAAAAATTTGAAATTCATACACGTAGAAACGTTTACGTCCTTTTGAAAAATTACTCTTGTATCAAAATATTCCAATTGCCAGAGAATATCATGGAGATTCATACAGCGAACACACCTGCAAAGTTTCTTTCGAATCGAAGATGGTCATATTTTGCGGTCGGCCGGTTTCTCATGGAATCCCTCATTAGGAACAGTTGTTTAAGAAGCTTTTGTAATATTGTGTAGGAGACGCTGAAAATTTATGAATTTTATCTATCTGCAACATATAAACCCTTAAGTATACCAATTAATTTAGGATACCCTTTTAACATAAACTATCGCACAAATGGGAATAAGTTCGCCGAATTTTTGAAGAAGTCGATAAAATAACCCCTTGAAAACTACCTAAAAATTGGTGTAGTTCGATGCAATTTAAAGAAAATATACTCAGAAAATGGGATGTGCCTATTACTGTGAATAATAAATACAGTAAAGACCCGTTCTTATCATCTCCATGGTGTATTTTAAGCTGACAAAATGGGGACATTGACTAAATCGCGACATTTTTTTTCTTCATAATAAACCGAAGCTGTTAAAATAATCTTCCATTCCCTTGATGTAGTCTAATAACTATTTCTGATTATTTAATACAGTCGTCTAGCGCAAAAATTAAAAAAAAAATGTTTATTTCATTTTTGCATATTTGCATCTTTAAGATAAGGAAACATGGTCCAGAAAGGATTAACTCAAATTCAGCCTTGTTTGTCTGCTAGAGCCCATCAAACATAATTTCTTATGAGGCTGACAAAATTGAGGGCTGATCAAATCGGGTCTTCAATGTATTATAATTGATAGGCAGTATTCGAAGAAGTTTCTTGTGGACGAGTGTAGAATGACTTTGTTTCTACTTATCAGTGAATCAGTTTTTCAAAAAATTGTAACCGAGTTCCTGTCTTAAGCGAATTTATTGAGACTTTCATTTAAAACAACTTTATTGTAGGCATGAATACTACGTATATGGAGTATATCGAGTTATAAAATAATATTTACGAAGTGTTCCTTAATCTAGTTTTTTTTCTAAAATAACTTTCTATTGCGAGCTTCACAAATTCAAGCTTTGGATAAAATGTAAATTTTATCGTTTATTGTTTATAACAGAAAAAGTAAAATCATAATTTATTTTAAAATTAAATAGAAATAGTCTCAACAATATTAATACCATGAACACATGGAGTCTTCATGTCTTCAACAAAGTGATTTGTAATAGCACTCCCCAAAATTTTGCTAAAGACATTAAATCTGGAACTAAATTGGTTTGAAGAGTAAATTCGCCATAAATACTTTTTGGAGGATATAACGCCAAAATTATTTTATCAAATGATGTGCTGTTTAACGTTTGTAAAATTCATCGAGTATACTAAACCTGCGAAATTGGCGGAACGGAAAACGCCATTTTTCATAAATTCCCCTACTTTTGGAAGGTGGTTTTCTCGTTATTAATTCTATAACGTTTTCGTCTCAACTCGACGAATTCCCAAAATAAAAACTTTTTCAGCAAATGTTGGAAGTTGCAATCTTTCGGTGAGCAGTTCTAAGTTTCATAGACATTTAAGCAATTCCAGTTTCGCTTCCTAATACAAAAAGACCCTAATCCGCATTACAGTACACCCCTTCAAAACCTAACTCAATATGATAGGAAATTATGATTATGATTGATTTCAGAAGTCTGGAATGAGTTTCTATTGGAATGTTTTTAGGCAAGTATTTGATATTGATGTTATTAGACAACAACACAATTTTTCATGATGTTCAATAAATTTTTAGCTTCTCTCCATTTTTTTGTGGGGGGTGTGGTTAAACCTCAAAGGATTCTTTTGGCTACACCACTGCTTGGAGTTATTCATTTCACTTTTCATTTTCCGAGATATGTTTCAAATCGATCCGATGGTTATAAGTCAGAAGGTTCGCGCAAATGCACGAATAAGTGATCAAGTTCCATCTAGACAACTTGGAATTGTTCGGTTGTTATTCTAGCGGTTGTAGATTGAAAAATGAAACACGAAATTCATTTTATCGAAGTAATATTTGGCTCATTTAAATGGATTATTACTATAAATAGGCGACAAAGGGTAATCCACAAACAACAAGCAACACATTTTAAATTATTCGAAATATGTATTTTATGTCTTCAGTAAAGTTATTCGCAAAAGTAAGAGCTACAAATTTGCTGAAGGCATTATTTCAATACAATCACTTCCAAGAAAATTCATGAAAATATCTCACTATTAGGGGGATTAATCAGTAAAATCGCAATGCCAAAAGAAAGGGCATATTGTATGCTTTCAATTCTCCGAAGATACTATTGACCTAAAATTATCCGTTTTGGCACTAACAATACATTGAATGTTTTTGGTCTTATTTCTGGCTACGGGAAATGAAAAAAAAATTTCGTCCGCATTTAATGTTAAATATCTCTTTTAATAATAGTCCGATTACAACAGCCTATAGTTCGTTCGAAAGATATTCGTAAAATCTTTCTAAAAATATATGAATTGTTGAGTTACGTCGTCAATTTCGGCAGAAAATTAAAAAAAAACTGCAAAAAACGTGATTTTTGCACCTTCAAACATTCATATCTTGGAAACTAAACATCAGAATCAAAAACCATTTAATAGCGTTCTGTCTGGGTGATAGGCCTTTCATTAAAAATTGGTTTGGATAGGATCAGTTCAGCCATTACTGAGAAACACGACTGAGAGTTTGTCCGTTACATACACACACACAAACATTATCCCGAATCGTCGAGCTGAGACGATTGGTATATAAGACTCGACCCTCCGGGCCTCGGAAAAAAATCTTGAAAGTTTGAGCGAATTCTATACATTTCTAAGAAATGTAATAAGAAATGTAAAAATGGTGACTTGATGAACTAAAACATTCTTAATTATACATATTACGGGTACGTTTCACGAAAGCCATCGTTGATCACGAAACAATTTTTCGTGAATGTTACGAAATGTTTTTTTTTACTTTTAATAAAGTTTGTGTGTATAGCACGATTATTTTTGTAAAGGTAGAATCTATTTTTCATGCGTTGAACGATTTCGTTAGTCGTTAGTCGATTTCCTTTTCGTTCATTGGACGAAAGTTTTCATATTTTTACATATTATTTTTTCATCCGATGTTTTCGAACATCGATTTTTTTAATAAGAAAATCGATCTGGAAATATTTTTATTTCAAAGTGTTCACCACTGTTGTGTACTAGAATTATGCAGCCATGTCTGTTCGTAGTATTTACGAAAAATATTTACGAAAGTTAGATGTCCTTTCGTGTGAATAAATATTGTGGGGATTCTTTGGCAAAAACCATGTGCATGTTGATCAGGAATCTAATAGTAAAAATTGTTGGTAAATACATGAAAAACTTCGTAATATTCACGAACATATTTCGTAGTGATGGGCGTCGTAAGAAAAAGATTTTGTCAGATCGTTTTTTTAATTCGCCGGTGAAAATATCGACTCATAAAACTAATTCTATGAGTTGACTACAAAGCTAATTCGTTAATAGAAGAACTTTATTCGAGATATTTACGAAAATTATTCGTTATATATGTGAAGATTTTCGGTAAAATTTACGCAAATCATTCGTAATATTAACGAAACTTTCTCGTAAACATACGAACGTTAATCGTAATATATACGAAAATTTTCGTGAAATATACGAAAAATTTAATTAAGTTAATTTTATTTTTATTACGGTTTGCTTTTAAGAACACAAAATAAATTTCGTGTGTTGATAACGCGAACCGACTCCGTGCTATGAACGAATTATTTGATGAAACAAACATAGGAAAATTATTATATTTGCGAACATCATTCGTATACATTACAAATGATATTCGTGAGTTTTTCGTGTATTTCATCAAACAATTTGTACGAATAGATTACAAATAATTTCACCAAAAAGTGAATTCACGGCAACTAATTGAAATAAAAACTTCATCTGAATAAATACCAACAATTCATATATTTTACGAAAGTTGAATTTATGATCCCTATTCGTAGCAAATATATTCGAATATATTCGTTCAGAAATATATGTTACGGAATGTGTTTGTAAATATTAGAAAGTTGCTCGTATATACACCAAAACAACGAGTTTCGCCAATGTAAACGATTCGTAATAAGCATACGAAAATCGTTTCGTGGTATTCACGAAAAATAAGTATAAAAACGTCTCCATAGAACTAAAAATGATCGTATGTGCGAAAAATTCACAAAGTTCACGAAAGTTTTGTGTGCGAAACCTACGCGTAGCAGATTTACGAACATTGTGTCTCAGTGTATCTTTTAACAAAAAATTGCAATACTCCGATCACGTACGTGCTTCAAAACAACCACCCGATAGTGACTCGTACTGATCAGTGAGCGAAGTAAATACAGCTAAACGAGCGTCTATTTAATATAATCATTATTAACATAATTAATTACTAATTAGAAAACATAGCACTTTTTAAATATTATTATTTATTCATTTATTTATTAAGGTTTAACCTCAAAAGTAAATTCAACTTTTTTTGAAAATGACATACTTTCAATGTTACAATTCCCAAAAAAACGGAAACTATTGCTGCCGTCTATCATGGGCGCACTGCTTTCCACTTCGTGTGTGGTTCTCGGTGGGAAATCAATGTTTGCTTTGACTCTACTACCTATTGATAGTTCCTCTACTGCTTATTGATCGTTCCGTCTTTCCCCCTCGAACGTGTGTACGCAACGTCCATGTCGTCGTCGTTAGGGTAGTTTTGGTTTTCACTGTTGGATGTTTGATGCTTTTTGTATTTTTGAGTGACTCTTATACAGCCGTTTTCTTCTTTGTTTATTACTTCGCTGACTATGCTAGTTGAGGAATTCCATGAAGATCCGTCCGAAGATCTTTGAAATCGTATGCTACCGATCATCTTCGATTCCGATGATACTTTAATCGTTTCACCGGCACGGAAGACTAAACATTTTCCACAGTCAATGAGATCAATTTGACTTAAGAATAGTTATTTAAAATGGGCGTAGAAGTTTAAGTAGGCAGCATTTTTCAAAAATAAAGTGTTCGATTACCGTATTTGAAATAGCAAACGAGAAAGTTTTAGGAAATTAATACTTCTGTACAAAAAACATGCACAGATAAAAAATATGACATTATTTCAACAAAACAAAAATTTATGTTCGAAACTAAATAACAAAAACACATTTTTCCAACAGAAATCAAAAGAGAAAAGAAACATTTTAAATGTAATTGCATTATGAAGAAACTATCAATAAAAAAGTTTTTTAACGCTGCTTTTAATTAAAAACTTCCAAAATGTGAGTTTCGGAGATATTTAGAATTTCGTTTCTAAAAAAAATAATTTATTCGTTAAATTATGCCCTTTTCATAAGCTATTCGCGTTTCTCCAACATGAATTATCAACAATGATTTTTTTATCGTTTTGAACACAAAAAAGATTCTTTTCTTTTTTCAATAAAAGAGTTTTCTTAACTTTTAACATATTTTTAATTGATTTTGCTATTTGCACTTGAACATACAATTTTCTTATTCAATTTGGTTCTAAATACTATTTCAAATCGAAATGCTCGTAACAAAATTTTCCGGAAATTCAGTAGTTTCGGGATATTTTAAATTTTGTTCAACATAAACAGGTATTTTGTTTTATTACAACCCTTCCGTATGTTGGTTTTTCGAAATGCACTTAAAATTTCCTGTGACTATCCTTTTGACATCAAGGCAATATTGTGAACTATTAGAAAGCTACACGAAAACAATGAATACCCAAGTATCCATAAGCATTAAGCCATTGCGCAATATTGGGTATACATTGGCACTTACCCCGTTTAAGCATTTACAATGCAATGAAGTTCTATATTAGCATCGTAAATGCATACAGGCACAGCCTTAATGTGCCATTCTCTATATACAAAAGCTGTTATAACGACCCATTAAGAATCTTTGAACATGTATGCTTTACGTATGCAGTTAGTGCTGCTGTAGAGCAAATATAAAGCCGATTTAATGCTCATGTAAAACTATGGGT